>NC_139320.1:31750701-32953201 GCF_056507025.1 Lutjanus erythropterus
CTACATCTAACCTACACCTAACCTACATCTAACCTACACCTAACCTACACCTAACCCACACCTAACCTACAACTAACCTACACCTAACCTACATCTAATCTACATCTAACCTACATCTAACCTACACCTAACCTACACCTAACCTACATCTAACCTACACCTAACCTACACCTAACCTACAACTAACCTACACCTAACCTACATCTAACCTACAAATAACCTACACCTAACCTACATCTAACCTACATCTAATCTACATATAACCTACATGTAATCTACATCTAACCTACCTATAACCTACATCTAACCTACCTCTAATCTACATATAACCTACATCTAACCTACACCTAACCTACATGTAATCTACATCTAACCTACATCTAACCTATACCTAAACTGCATCTAACCTACATCTAATCTACATATAACCTACATCTAACCTACATCTAAGCTAAATATAACCTACATCTAACCTACACCTAACCTACATGTAATCTACATCTAACCTATACCTAAACTGCATCTAACCTACATCTAATCTACATATAACCTACATCTAAGCTAGATATAACCTACATATAACCTACACCTAACCTATATCTAACCTATATCGAGTGGTGGACAAAGTACTCAACCCCAGTACTTGAGTCAAAGTGTACTCCTGGTCAAATATTACTCAACTACACATGAAAGTTGCTCAGTCAAAATTTTACTTGACTTGAAGTACTAGAGTACTTGCTTTTATTCAAGTATTCAAAAGTACATGTTTTTAAAAATACATAAGTATTCAAAAGTAAAGTACATTATCTAACATCAGTACATTGCTTTTATTATTTTCACGATGCATTTACAGAACCTTGTAACTCTCTGAAACCACCTAATGATGCACTGACTTGCTTGTAGAACCACTCTGCTACACAAAGTCTATAGAAACACCTATAAAACTTTCAGCATAGAAAAGCAATCAAAAACAAAAAGGACAGCTATTGTCATTTTCTGATGTAACTGTATTAAAATCACCACATAAAATTAGATTGAAGCTAAGTGTAAGGAGTTCTCCAAGTCTGTTATCTGTTAAATCTTGAGATTTAATTATGTCTCTCCCCTGCCATCACTAACCTAGATCTAACCTACATCTAAGCTATATCTAATCTACATCTAACCTGTATCTTACCAAAACCTAACCTATATCTAACCTACATAAAAGCTACACCAAACCTACATCTAACCTACACATAACTTTTATCTAACTTACAGCTAATCTGTTTCTTACATAAACATAAAAGCGACATCTAACCTATACTTAACCTGCATCTAACCTATATCTAGCCTACATCGAACCTAGATCTAACCTACACCAAACCTACATCTAATTCACATCTAACCTATATCTAGCCTACATCAAACCTAGATCTAACCTACACCAAACCTGCATCTAACCCACATCCAAACTACACCTAACTTACATGTAATGTACATTTAACCTACCTTCTGACAGCCACCTCCCACTACACAGTAAAAACAAAAAAGTTGAAAAAAAACAAAAAAAACAAGCCCAATTCTTAAGTTCTGAAAAAGTTTGACCAAATACTGATCTTTTGTTGAGATAATTTAACTTTAGATAAACTTAAAGCTTTGAATTTTAGAAACTCAAAACACTGTATTAAAAAATATTGAGTAAATTCATTGACATGAAAGAAAATGTAAAGAATTTTATATTTTCAATTACAACGATTTAATCTTTCAGCCACGAAAAATAAAAGACAAATGAGGTTGGTAGCTCACTGTGACCATTTTTTTAGTTTCTAAAACTCAAAGATCCAAGTTTATGTAAACAAGAAAAGTAAATACCTCAACTAAAGATTATAGACCAGCAAAACTTAAGGCATCTCAACTATTTTTTACAGTGTATAATTTGTACAAAGTGTTTTAAAAAATGTTTGCTTTTTTACGGATGAAAAAAGGACATAATCACATAACAAATTCTCTTTGTCTCTCTGTCCCCTGTCCGTCCTTCCAGACGTGGACGAGTGCAGTGAGCAGACCGATGAGGACCTGCTCTGCGATCATTTCTGTCACAACTACATTGGAGGATACTACTGCTCCTGTCGCTATGGTTACCTGCTGCACTCCGACAACCGCACCTGCAGAGGTAAGACTGAACACTGAACATGCAACTTGCTGCGTGTGTGATGTTTGTGAGTCAGAGCGTGTTAAAGTTTAAACATGAGGGGACCGACAGTTGATCCCTGTGGAACTCCATGTTCTGATATTTTTTGGACCAAACTATGAATTGATTAATGGAGAAAATGATTGAAAGATTGATTGATAATGAAAATAATCATTACAGGAAAGACTTGGAAATTAATTAATCCCTCACAGTTTTGTCAGAGGTTTAAAAATAGTCCAAATGTGGGGCACACAGAGAGTTGTGTTTATCTGGTGTAACACCATCCTGTTCGTGACACTGAGATTTATTGTCCATCTCTTGTATGTCCATCTTCTCCACACTTTTGGAACCATTTCTAAATGTTTGATCTATTGTCCTATTTTTCTCGTCTTGCCTGTAATCGATTTTAAAGCTGCAATAGGTAGAAAGCCAAAAAAACGGTTGTGTATTGTAACGGGGGCAGATTCTCTAAATGCTAAAAGTAGAGCCAAGAGGAGGTGCAGAGGTCTAGTTCTGTCTCAGACAATTCACAATATGCCAGTCCTGTGTAAATAACTGGCTGTGAGTTGTATGAATTGTATAATGATGTTTGAAGTTAGAGTGAGTTATGTCTGAGTGGATTATGGTGCATATAATTGACTGAGTTGACCTCTAAGCATGATAATCTGCAGCCTCTCTGACTTCACTGACTGACTGTGTGCTGTAGCTTTTCAGACAGAAAGAGATTAAATATGTTTCTATGAACTCAAGGCAGATTTAAAATTCCAGCATGATCCTGATCCTGGTCCTGATCCTGATCACAGTCTACTGCTGCCAGCAAGTCACAGTTTGACAAACACTGAAGGCTTTGTGACAAGTTTGAGCTACGGGACAAAACACAGCCGGGGTCACTCAGGGTCACTTGGTCACTGAAGGAAACAGTCGATTATACTCAATGAGAAGGTCAGCGTCACAACATGTGAGCAACACTAAGGGGAAAATTCAACTAACCTTCATAGAACATGCTGGGAACGTAACCACAATGTTAGTGTTGATCAGGAAATGAAGGAGAAATGTTCAAGAATCCTTCAAAGAGGTAACCCTTGGTTTTACATTAGAAATACATTAAAAAGCTGTTTTAAATGTCCTCCAGTGAGTTTGAAACAGTTTAATCCTGACGCTTCTATATCAGTCATTGCAAAACACTGGCTTGTAACCCACAGGTGGGTCACAGGAGATTTTGTTTGGGTCACCAAATAAATAAATTATTATGGAAGAGATTCTGCAAAATTTAAGATTTATATTTGCAGTACAGCTTTTATAAAGCATTTTAAATGTGTATGTGATCATTTTAATTTGCATAACTGCACTTATATTCTCTCAGTCATGAAGCAGCTAAAAAGTCCCACACTGTAAAAACAAAAAGTTGAGAAAACTCAAAATTTCAAGGCAGCTTATTTTTTATATAAATTATTGACTTTGAGCCCAGCTTCAGGTCTTTTGAAAAGATTTTCCCATCTAATTATGTTTTGTTGAGATAATTTACTTCTCCTTTATATAAACTTCTTATCTTTTAGTTTTAAAACCTCTCAAAAAATGTATTTCGGCAATCATTGATTAATCTTGTTGAAGTGAAAGTGAATGATGGATCAATATTTTGATACTGTCAATTAAAACCAGTTTTTTTTTTCAACTCAGTTCATTTTTTTTTTTACTTTAGAGGCAGAAGTTTAAATCGGAGTTGAAGTGTGTGTGTGTGTGTGTGTGTGTGTGTGTGTGTGTGTGTGTGTGTGTGTGTGTGTGTGTGTGTGTGTGTGTGTGTGTGTGGACTCTAACCTCTGTCTGACTGATAGTCGCTGCTGATTGGTGGTAAATATTTACATGTTCTGCATGTTTCAGTGTGGAGGAGGACACACTGTTGATCACATGTGAAATGTGCTGCTGCTGTTTTTCTTCATGTTTATCATTTTCACCTGCTCACATCAGTGCTGCCCCCTGCAGGCAGCAGCAGTAATATGAGACATTAATAAAAAAAAATAATAATAATAACATTGAACTGAGGCTGGACTCTGCAGCAGGTTAACAACAGATGATGATGATGATGATGATGATGATGATGATGATGATGATGATGATGATTTGATTGAAGTTATTTAGATGTGCAGTAAATATCTACAAAAATATATAGCAAACTTTATGAATGAGTAATAATTTCATCTAGGTTGAGTTAAGTTAATCTCACTGTTTTTATTTTTCTCTCATAAAAACAATATAGAATATTTTAGCTTCTTCATTAATTAGACAAAATAAGGATTTAGATGGAATTAGCAGGTTCTTGTTTGTTCCTCTCGTCAATAAAATGGTAGGTTTTTTTAAAAAATACTTTATAAAAGGTGAACTGCAGATAAAAATCTTAAATTTGAAGAATTTCTTTCATAGTCTTTTATTTATTTGGGGACCCAAATAAAATCTCCTGTGACCCACCTGTGGGTCACGACCCAGTGTTTGGGGGCTGCAGTATACAATCCACATCATATGCACATCCTCATCAATGAAACAAAAAGCTTCAAACCAGCTCAGCCTCAGAACATCTGCTCGGTGTAACTGAAGGATGTGAAATATGAATGAATGTCACATTGATGTGCTCTGATACAGTTCATCTCCATCTTTGATCCTGGAACATAACAATCAGATTCTGAACCTTTATTAACAACATGATTCATTTACAACGTCCTGATGTTCAGATAAAACTTCATTCATAATCATATCAGAGGATCAAGATGTTCCATCAGTGTTCTGTGTGTAGATCAATAATCATCTGAAACACAGAGGGTCACTGTGTGTGTGTGTGTGTGTGTGTGTGTGTGTGTGTGTGTGTGTGTGTGTGTGTGTGTTTTCAGTGGAGTGCAGTGATGGTGTGTTCAGGGAACGCTCCGGTGTTCTGGGCAGCGTTGATTTCCCATCTCCGTACCCAAAGAGCTCCGAGTGTTTGTACCGGATCGAGGTGGAGCCGGGTTTCAAGCTCCGCCTCCAGTTTGACCCTCACTTTGACGTGGAGGACCACCCCGATGTCAGCTGCCCCTACGACTACGTCAAGGTACAACATACATACACACACACACACACACACACACAGGTCAATAACGAGATTATGATGTTTGGAACATGTCAGTGTTGATTCACAGCAGGACCTCAAACGCCTCACTAGCGCCTCTGACATCACACCTACAGTTTATATGGTTACACAGGCATCATATATCATGCTACTAACTATTTTGATTTTCACTTAATCATTTTGAGCCCTTTTTTTTTAAGAAAAAAAGTCCAAATTCTCTAATTTCAGCTTCTTAAAAGTGAATATTTTCTGGTTTCTGAACATAGTCACAACTGAAAATCTTTGAGTTGTGAACAAAATAAGACATTTGAGGACATTTTCTTGGACTTTGGGAAAGCACTTATCACTTCAATTTTATTTTATGGATCTAACACCTAATTGATTAGTGGAAAAAATGATCGCCAGATTGATCACTAGTAGAAAAGTAAGTCCAAACGTGTGGAGCACACAGACTTGCAGGAGATGGACAATAAACCTCGGCGTCACGAACAGGATGGTGTTACAGCAGATAAACACAATTAATTAATCCTGTCACAATCTTGTCAAAGACTTGAAATGTTGACTTTAATCAACATTTTTCAACATTTTCTTATATTTTATGGGCAAAACAACTAATTGATTTGAAGGAAAATTATTGCTGGATTGATCACGGATTGATCATTGAGACTGATCATTGATCAGTTTATTGTCAGAGGGGAGTAAAGAAACCAGAAAATATTCACATTTAAGAGGCTGAAATCAGAGAACCTGGGTATTTTTTTTATTTAGAAGAACATCTCAGAACGATTAATCAATTATCAAAATAGTTGACAATTAATTTAATAGTTGATTAATCATAGCAGCTCTAATATGCTCCTGCAATATGCACAATAAACAACAACAACACCTGATCTGGTTAACCTGGTCAGGTTTGGTGTGCAGATTTGGCAGATACACAGGTAGGTGTGTGTGTGTGTGTGTGTGTGTGTGTGTGTGTGTGTGTGTGTGTGTGTGTGTGTGTGTGTGTGTGTGTGTGTGTGTGTCAGATCACAGCAGGCAGCAGTGTGTTCGGTCCGTTCTGTGGTGATCAATCTCCAGGAGAGATTCAGACTGACAGCAACGTCGTCACCATCAACTTTCACAGCGACAACTCAGGAGAGAACACAGGCTGGAGGATCACATACACAGCTACAGGTAATACACACACAGACACACACACTGAATACACACACATAGATCTGTCAACATGCATCAGTCAGCAGAAATGTTTTTAAAGTGCTTTTATTTTGTCTTGACAGGAAGTCAGTGTCAGGTGCCTGAGGCCCCGCCCCACGCTCTGCTGAACCCCGTCCAATCAGAATACTCCTTCAAAGACCACGTTCTTGTCACCTGTGAGTCCGGATATAGACTAATGAAGGTAAAAGACTGACTCTGAATATTAAATTGACTTTAACATAGTCTACATTTTTGTAAATGTGTATTGAAGCAAAGTTTAGTTTCTCCCAGAATAAACATATATCTCAGTTTAATGTGTGATGGAGTGTTTGCAGTCTGATGTGAGCCCCTCTTGTCTCTTGTGTCTCTTCAGGACGGGGATTATCTGGATCATTATCAGATGGACTGTCAGTCTGACGGCTCGTGGAGCAGCCGTCCTCCTCTCTGTCACAGTAAGAAAACTGAATATCAGCTCCACACAGTGTTTCCTTCATGTGCTCAGAGTTTCAAATCATGAGCAGTAAAACTCTGAACTGTTTGATGTGTCTGACATGAAGTGACACTGATCACAGATAAACTGTCCCTCCTGCTGTCTGTCTCTCTCTCTGTGTCTTTCTGTAGAAACAGGCTCTGGCAGGAGGAGGAGGCGGTCTCTGTCCAGCATCTTAACCAATCACAGTCTAGATTAGTCACTGAGTGATTCTGATTGGCTAATAGACAAACAGTTCATCAGCAGTTTGTTAAATTATTTTCTAATAAAAAAAAAATCAAAATCAGAATCTGCAGTTGTGTGCTTCTGTCAAACTATCTGTAATAATAATAATAACAACAATAATGATAATGATAATAATAATGATAATAATGATGAACCTGTACAGAGGTACGATTTTAACATTATACTTTACATTTACGTCACATGTTCCATCTGAACAAATCATCATCAGCTGATTGGTCGGTAACATCACATGATTCTTTCTGTATTTATATAATAATATATGTTCATATATATCCAGGCAAAGACATTGACAGGTTATGTTGTCATGGTTAATATCAAATTGCCAACATAACTGACTGAGTGACACTTAATGACAACAGTCATAAACATTCATAAAGCTTCCTTCATGTTCATGACAGTCTTATGTACACTCCTTCAGATTAAGTGTTTGATCATGTGATCAGACCAAATATTTACATCATGTGACCCAGACTCTGATTACAATCACAGTCTGGACACACAGAGACACACAGAGAGTTTAGTTTAGTCTTCATCTTTAACTCTATCACATCCATCTCTATCCTCCATCTTCATCATCATCATCATCATCATCACGGTCCTCTTTCTGTCCTCACGCTGACAGCTGATTGGTCTCCTCTCTGTCACAGTTGTGGATTGTGGGAGCCCAAAGGCGGTTGCCATGGCGGATGTGGTCTTTGGTAGTCATGACAACAGCACACTGTTTGGATCCATGGTTCACTACGTCTGCAGGGAGGACGCCAGAAACAGTAAGAGTATCACTACTGATATTAATATAATATATTCAGTAAATAGATTTTCAGACTGGTTTATACTGGTTAGACTGGTTTATTATTACTACATTGTGTTTGTGTGTGTGTGTGTGTGTGTGTGTGTGTGTGTGTGTGTGTGTGTGTGTGTGTGTGTCTGTAGGTTCCTTCAGCTGTGGGCCGAGTGGAGACTGGATCAGTTCAGAATCAGGAACCAGACTGCCAAACTGTCTGCCAGGTAACTCAGTAAGATTGACTGTAGTACATGAAGTAGTGCAGCAGTTGTTGAGACAATATCTGTCTGTCTCATGTCCATGACTACTGTGCAAATGTCCTGTCTGTGTCTCCTGCCCCTGACTTTGTCCAGCCTGTGGGCGTCCGTCCCGCTCCCTCCCCCCTCAGGTGAAGAGGATTGTGGGTGGTCGCAGTGCCGAGCCAGGTCTGTTCCCATGGCAGGTTCTGCTCAGTGTTGAGGATCTGTCCCGGGTCCCAGAGGATCGCTGGTTCGGCTCCGGGGCTCTGCTGTCCGAGTCCTGGGTCCTCACGGCTGCCCATGTCCTGAGGTCACAGAGGAGGGACACCAGCGTTGTTCCGGTGGCCCCTGAACATGTCAAGGTCTGAGCAGGAACCTTCTTTTTAAGAGTCCTGGTCCAGGTCTGAGAATAACCAGTACACCCAGTAAAACCACTTTAACCTGTACACTGATGTCTGCCAGGTGTTCCTGGGTCTCCATGATGCTGGAGACAAACGTCAGGCCACCAACCGCTCAGTGGACGAGATCTTCCTCCATCCAAACTTCCAACCCGACAACTACAACAACGACATCGCCCTGCTGAGGCTGACGGAGGAGGTGGAGTTTAACCAGCTCATCCGTCCTGTGTGTCTGCCGCCGCCTCAAAACAAGGTACAAATACTACAGAAAATACTCAGGTTAGACATGATGAATACTGCAGGATGTTGAGTTAGGATGTTTTTGTAAAGTGAAGACACCTGATCAAAGTGAGGACGTCCTTTTATAGAAACATGTTTTGACCTTTAACCTCTCTTTTCCTCTTCAGGACGACCCTCCCTCTCCTCTCCCCAACTCTCTCGGCGTGGTCGCTGGTTGGGGAATCTCCAACCTCAATGCCACATCCTCCTCCTCTTCGTCATCCTCCTCCACGCTGACCTCTGACCTGGCGATGACCTCTGATCTTCTGCAGTACGTGAAGCTGCCGGTGGTGTCTCAGGACGAGTGCGAAGCGAGCTACGCCTCGCGGTCCATCAGCTACAACATCACCGACAACATGTTCTGCGCTGGCTTCTTCGAGGGCGGGAGGGACACGTGCCTGGGAGACAGCGGGGGCGCCTTCGTGATGGAGGACGGGATCAGCCGAAGGTGGGTGGTGTTTGGGTTGGTGTCGTGGGGGGGGCCTGAGGAGTGCGGTAGTCAGAGGGTGTACGGAGTCTACACCCGAGTCACCAAATATGTGGAGTGGATACAGGAGCAGCTCAACACTGCTGCCTGGTGGTGAGACGAGAGTCTGACAGTATCAGACTGAATACATGTAACTAAATACATTTCCTCAAACACTGGACTTAAATACAAATACTTATAGCTGCAATGATTAATGGATTATTAATTGACTGTTGAATTAATCATCAACTATTTTGATGATTGATTAATCATTTTGTGTAATTTTCTAAGAAAAAAAGTCCAGATTTTAGCTTTTTAAATGTGAATATTTTCTGGTTTCTTTACTCCAATCTGACAGTAAACTGAGTATTTTTGAATTGTGGACAAAAGAAATTATTTGAGGACGTCATATTGGACTTGGGACTTGGGAAACACTGACTAAAGAAGACAGAAAATAATCATGTTTAAGAAGCTGGAATCAGAGAATTTTAGCGTATTTGTTAAAAAAATTACTTGAAATGAAAAAAATATTTTGATTATCAAAATATCTGGCGATTAATTTAATAGTCGATTAATAATTGATTAATTAATTCATTGTTGCAGCTCTAATTTCTACATGAAACTGCTCACAACAAGGTCTGTGGATCATCTTCAGTAACCAGGTCATGATTTCTGTAAAGAAACGTTGCTGTTGAGATATGTTGGTATGTTTTGTCTCTTTGAGCTCCACAAGCTGAGTGCCATCTAGTTTCATTTTATTGGACAAAGCTTCCAAAACTATTTAACTCACACCAAAACTATCTAGATGAATAAACAGCACTACAGGCCAGAGGAGACATATGGAGTCTGGATTTGGGGGGAAAACTGTCCCTTTTATTATGCAGCAGGACGATGTGACTTAACAGTTTTTGTTTGTGTGTCAGTGAGACCTGAAGAATAATTTCACCAAAGATCTGAACTCTAACACACTCCATGTTCTGTCCCAGAATCCTTTGCTACACTCCCTCTGTGTTATTTATTGTTTGGTTCATCTCTCACACGGTTACTGTAACCATATTCCTGCACGTTCTCCAGAGGATGAAGCCTTTACATTTGTATGACTCCGTGATGTTTCCTCTAGCGTCACGCGCAGGATGATTTTTACAGTTAACCTTCCTTTTACCAACAGGAGGACATTCTGAGACAGACAGAGAGAACATGTCTAACTTTAATGTGAACCAAATGACAGTCTGGAGGAAATCGGATGAAGCCAAGTTTTATTTTAACAGTTGACATGTTACTTTATTATCGGCACTGATATGTATCTCATAATTGTTCTTCACTACTGAGTTGTTATATTTTACACTCATATGTATGAATTGTATGAAAAGAAATAAACTTTGCAAACAAATGTCACCTTCTCTGAAAAACTTTGAGTCGTTTGGTCACATGACGTGTCAAATATATTTTGCGTCATTTACAGATGTTAGGAAGAAAATATAAAAAAACAAAAGATGTGATCTCTGATCATTCAGTTAACATACAACATACAACACAGAGCCACTGGTGGAATCTATGTACAGTTTCAAAAGAGGACACCATGGCTGTTGTGTTGCAGTCTGAGAGCGTCGACTTTAAAATCTGTGTATTTTGGGTTCAGGGTGTGGATGAAGAAGAGGAACAAGAAGTGTGTGTGTGTGTGTGTGTTTGTGTCTCAGCTGTCCGTCCCGTTGAGGTCCGTCCTCTCCATTGTGTCTCTCATCCAGGTCAGGAAGTTGCCCAGCCGGGTATAAACTCCGTACTTTCCCTTCGCAGCACATTTCTCCCCCCAGCTGACGACTCCAGTTAGGAACCAGGTCCCTCTGTAGTTCACCACCATCGGTCCTCCACTGTCCCCGCTGCAGGCGTCCCTGGTGACGTCCAGGTAGCCTGCACAGAACATGTTGTCTGTGATCACCTGCAGGACAGAGACATCATGTCAGGGACAACGCTTATATTACACATAAATGGACTGTTTTCAGTTGATTCTGATATTTTTATACTAAATATTTGACAGTATGCAGGTAGAACAGTAAACATAGAAGAAATGTGTTAAAATAAATCAAGAATAACGCCCCAACCATAAGACATATATGTATAATTCTGGTCACTTTTGAAAGGCAAGAAGCTAAAGAATATGAATCTGTTGTACTTCAACCTATTTCTATTATTCCAGAGTCAAATAAAAATGCAATAAAAGGAGAAAATAAGATTGTTATCCTTGCCTTGTAAAAAAGCAAAACAAAAACAATATAACTTTTTTAACCAAGTTCCAACAGCCAACTGTGCAAGTGAATTTCTTTTCCTGCTCCTAGAGGACAACTGTAACTGCAAATCTAATGAAAATACACTAAAATACACACTGCTGGAGTCAGTGGAGTCTCAGCTTTCATATTACACGTATTTCAGATGCATTTTATGAATCAACAAATCAATAGATCCAACCCTCAACAAAATCTGTGGCTGTTGCAGACCTGTGATTGGTCCATCCAATCATTCATGTCTCAGGTGTCTCTGCTCACCTGTCTGGTGGAGGCAGTACAGTCTTTGTAGCTGACCACCGGTAGCGTCACCTTCCGGAGGAAGCGGGACGACCTGCCCAGGTAGCGTGTGAGTCCCCAGCCCGTCACCACGCCGTGATTTCCCTTCTGAACACATCAACACACACACTGTCAGCTCTCACCTCATACCTGTCCTTCACACTGTTGTAAATAAAGTTACCTGCAGCAGGTATTTGGACAGGTGGTGGTCAGGCAGGCAGGCGGGGATGGCGGTGGGACCCCTGACGATGGGCCGGTTGAGGTACAGCAGAGCGATGTCGCTGTCGAAGGTGTAGGAGTGGAAGTGAGGATGAATAAAGACCTTCTTAACCTTAACGAGCTGCTCACCTGGATCAGGACGCTGCTTATCAAAATCACCTGAAGACACAGAGACACAGACAGGAGTCACCTGACCTGCACAGACTGACACACAGAGACATCAATCATCTGTCCATATTCAATATTCAAAACACTCAGACTGACTGTAGTCATAAAGACTGACAGTCCTCATGTAACATAACTGTCCTCATGTAGACTTTTTCAGATGGTGGATGTTAAGAGATGAAGGTGTCACCTATAGTCACATGATCTGCAGACTCTTCCAGGCAGTGAGCAGCAGAGACCACCCAACGATCAGAGACCAGAGTCCCTCCACAGAATCCGTAACCATCAGACCTGCGGAGCAGAACCTGAACACACACACACCTGATGAATGTCAGTCCCTCTCTATTAGCTTCAATTTTGGTCTCCTTAGCTGCTTCACTAGCTTGTCTCTGATTGTGTCTCTCTCACTGTGGCTGTCTCCCTGTGTCTGTCTCACCTGTATCTGTGGTGTTTATATTATAAAAATGTGTATTATAGCTGCTTTATATCAAATCAATGAATGTTGATGTAAAATGTGTCCACACCTGCCAGGGACTCCCTCCTCGTCTCTCCAGGTCTCCGCCCACGATACGAGTTTTCTGCGCCGTCTTGAAACCCTCTTCCTCCCCCCACAGCTCCGTCTCATTCTGTCCTCTCCATTCAGATGATGCATTCACTGTCCATAGTTCCTCCTCTGTCTCTGTGACGTTCAGTATGGGCCCCCAGCTGTCCGTGCTGTTGTCATCCAACATGTCATCCGTCTCCATGGAGATGTTGACCCAACCAGAGCGACTCCGATACAACAAAAACTCAATATGCTGACGGCCACACGGGAAAGCCGCTGGACGGGAAAAACAAAAAAACCAAAAAAAAACAAAAACAAAAAAAAAACACAAAATGTCAGCTAATAAATATGTGCAGTAGTATCAGTAGTATCAGTAGTACTGTATGCAGTAGTTGTAGTGGTTATATTAGTAACATGAGTTCTGTGAGTGTTACTGGTCTTACTGGTTTTCGAGCAGCTCTGTCCGTCAGCCTCCAGTGTGAATCCATCAGCGCAGCCACACTGAACTCCGGCGCCACCCAGCAGGTCTCTGCAGTACTGCATACAGCCGCCGTTTCTATAGCGACACTCCAGCACCACTACTCACAGGAAAGTAACAGTGAGTACAATAACATATATTGGCATAAACATATTTTTATTAACCCTCTATGGTACCATGTTGCCCTCAGGCAACAAACCCATTTTTGCCCTGTCACATCTCCACAATGTATCCCTTTAAATAATGCGATACTTTAAAAAAGAGGTTAAACCATAGGGAACCATTAACAATGCTTTAATTTGTCACATGACCTCCAGGAAGCGATTTTGAAACCCTTTTTGGCGGGCTTTTTCTAAGGAGACAGCTCTGCTATCTTGCTGCAAAAAAAAGACTCTCAAAAAGTTATTTTTTGTCCCTTTTCCACCTGGAAAAAAATGTCTTCACACTAATAGGTGAGTAAACTTTAAGTTTTGATAGTTTCATGCAACTTATTTACTAATTTAATAGTGGATACTTGCTAAAATGCAGCTGTTGCCCTGAGGCAACAACGTGCCATCATGGAAAGTTGCAATATTGCCTGCAACAGTGAACCATTATGGAATCACTATAGCAAACACAACACTGGCCTATTTGGGTGGAGAAAAAGGGCAGATGCAAATACCCTGGATGTAAGGGTATAGTGAAATCACAGTGCACAAAATGTGTCACCTGCCTGTGCTTCACTCCTGAAAAAAACTGCTTCGTGGAGTTCCATAAGCACTGAGCAGCAACACCACAAGTGATGGCAACACATGTCAGGAAAGACACAGGGGACTGACACAAAACATGCACTGAAATGAAGCAGTGATGATCAAACACTGGAATTTGTTGTTTTTGTTTTTCAAATGGTTATGGTAATGGTTATCTTTGTTGATTTAAGTAGTTTAAAGATTTATACTTTACACATTTATTTCAATGGGTTGTTCCTAAATGGTACAATGTTGCCTACAGGCAACATTTAGCCAAGAAACTTTTTAAATTCTTTTAAAAATTCTTTTTAATTTAAAATTTAAAATGAATTGTGACTTCTTGATGTTATTGAATATTTTTGCATATGTTTATGAAATAAACAATGTTCAAATTGGAAAAGGAACGTTCTTTTTCACTTACGCACCATTATGGTACAATGTTGCCTACAGGCAACGAACCCCAAAAACTTCCAAAAATAAAAATAAAAATAAAAATAAAATTTCTTCAAATTATGTTTATTTAGTCTATTTTGAGACATAAAAACACATTTCCCTCACTGGCATCATAATGTGTACCATAGAGGGATATGACCATACATACATACATACATACATACGTACATACATACATACATATGACCGTACATACATACATACATACATACATATGAGCATACATACATACATACATAAATACATGAATACATATGAGCATACATACATACATACATATGAGCATACATACATACATACATACAATCATATGACCATACATACATATTACCATGCATACATTCATATGACTATACATACATACACACATACATACATACATATGGTCATACATATGACCATGCATGAATACATACGTACATACATACATACATACATATGAGCATACATGCATACATACATACATACATACATATGACCATGCATACATACATACATGTGACCATACATACATACATACATATGAGCATACATACATATGAGCATATATACATACATACATACATACATATGACCATACATACATACATACATACATACATACATATGGTCATACATACATACATATGAGAATACATACATACATATGACCATGCATACATACATATGAGCATACATACATACATATGACCATGCATACATACATATGAGCATATATACATACATATGACCATACATACATACATACATACATACATATAACCATACATACATACATACATACATACATACATACATACATACATATATATGACCATACATACATACATACATATATACATATATATATAAATTCTTTTTATAATTCTTTTTAATTTAAAATTTTAAATGAATTGTGACTTCTTGATGTTATTGTATATTTTTGCATATGTTTATGAAATAAACAATGTTCAAATTGGAAAAGGAACGTTCTTTTTCACTTATGCACCATTATGGTACAATGTTGCCTACAGGCAACGAACCCCAAAAACTTCCAAAAATAAAAATTAAAATTAAAATAAAATTTCTTCAGATTATGTTTATTTAGTCTATTTTGAGACATAAAAACACATTTCCCTCACTGGCATCATAATGTGTACCATAGAGGGATATGACCATACATACATACATACATACATACATACATATGACCATACATGCATACATACATACATACATGTGACCATGCATACATACATACATATGACCATACATACATACATATATACATACATACATAAATACATATGAGCATACATACATACATACATACATACATATGACCATACATACATATGACCATGCATACATACATACATATGACCATACATACATACATACATACATACATACATACTTATGACCATACATGCATACATATGACCATACATTCATACATACATACATACATACATACATACATACATATGACCATACATACATATGACCATGCATACATTCATATGACCATACATACATACTCACACACATACATACATACATATGGTCATACATATGACCATGCATACATACATACATACATATGAGCATACATGCATACATACATACATACATATGACCATGCATACATAAATACATGTGACCATACATACATACATACATACATATGAGCATACATACATATGAGCATATATACATACATACATATGACCATACATACATAAATACATACACACATACATACATACATATGAGAATACATACATACATATGACCATGCATACATACATATGAGCATACATACATACATATGACCATGCATACATACATATGACCATACATACATACATACATACATACATACATACATATATAAATTCTTTTTATAATTCTTTTTAATTTAAAATTTTAAATGAATTGTGACTTCTTGATGTTATTGAATATTTTTGCATATGTTTATGAAATAAACAATGTTCAAATTGGAAAAGGAAGGTTCTTTTTCACTTACGCTCCATTATGGTACAATATTGCCTACAGGCAACGAACCCCAAAAACTTCCAGAAATAAAAATAAAAATAAAATTTCTTCAGATTATGTTTATTTAGTCTATTTTGAGACATAAAAACACATTTCCCTCACTGGCATCATAATGTGTACCATAGAGGGATATGACTATACATGCATACATACATACCTATGACCATACATGCATACATATGATCATACATACATACATACATACATACATACATACATACATACATATGACCATACATACATACATACATGCATAAATTCATATGACCATACATACATACACACATACATACATACATATGGTCATACATATGACCATGCATACATACATACATACATACATACATACATACATACATACATACATATGACCATGCATACATACATACATGTGACCATACATACATACATACATACATACATACATACATACATACATACATGCATACATACATACATACATATGACCATGCATACATACATACATGTGACCATACATACATACATACATACATACATACATACATACATACATATGAGCATATATACATACATACATACATACATACATATGACCATACATACATACATACATACATATGACCATACATACATATTACCATGCATACATTCATATGACTATACATACATACATACATATGAGCATACATGCATACATACATACATACATATGACCATGCATACATACATACATGTGACCATACATACATACATACATACATACATGCATACATACATACATACATACATACATACATATGAGAATACATACATACATATGACCATGCATACATACATATGAGCATGCATACATACATATGACCATGCATACATACATACATATGAGCATATATACATACATATGACCATACATACATACATACATACATATAACCATACATAAATACATACATACATACATATATATGACCTTACATACATACATACATATATACATATATATATATAAATTCTTTTTATAATTCTTTTTAATTTAAAATTTAAAATGAATTGTGACTTCTTGATGTTATTGAATATTTTTGCATATGTTTATGAAATAAACAATGTTCAAATTGGAAAAGGAACGTTCTTATTCACTTATGCACCATTATGGTACAATGTTGCCTACAGGCAACGAACCCCAAAAACTTCCAAAAATAAAAATAAAAATAAAAATAAAATTTCTTCAGATTATGTTTATTTTGTCTATTTTGAGACATAAAAACACATTTCCCTCACTGGCATCATAATGTGTACCATAGAGAGATATGACCATACATACATACATACATACATACATATGACCATACATGCATACATACATACATACATGTGACCATGCATACATACATACATATGAGCATACATACATATATACATACATACATAAATACATATGACCATACATACATACATACATACATATGACCATACATACATACATACATACATACATACTTATGACCATACATGCATACATATGACCATACATACATACATACATACATACATACATACAGACATACATACATACATACATACATATGACCATACATACATATGACCATGCATACATTCATATGACCATACATACATACACACATACATACATACATATGGTCATACATATGACCATGCATACATACATACATACATATGAGCATACATGCATACATACATACATACATACATATGACCATGCATACATAGATACATGTGACCATACATACATACATACATATGAGCATACATACATATGAGCATATATACATACATACATATGACCATACATACATACATACATACATACACACATACATACATACATATGAGAACACATACATACATATGACCATGCATACATACATATGACCATACATACATACATATGACCATGCGTACATACATATGACCATACATACATACATACATACATATGACCATACATACATACATATATATGACCATACATACATACATACGTACATACATATATATATATAAATTCTTTATATAATTCTTTTTAATTTAAAATTTTAAATGAATTGTGACTGCTTGATGTTATTGAATATTTTTGCATATGTTTATGAAATAAACAATGTTCAAATTGGAAAAGGAAGGTTCTTTTTCACTTACGCTCCATTATGGTACAATATTGCCTACAGGCAACGAACCCCAAAAACTTCCAGAAATAAAAATAAAAATAAAATTTCTTCAGATTATGTTTATTTAGTCTATTTTGAGACATAAAAACACATTTCCCTCACTGGCATCATAATGTGTACCATAGAGGGATATGACTATACATGCATACATACATACATATGACCATACATGAATACATATGACCATACATACATACATACATGCATACATTCATATGACCATACATACATACACACATACATACATACATACTATCGTCATACATATGACCATGCATACATACATACATACATACATACATACATATGAGCATACATGCATACATACATACATACATACATACATACATACATACATACATGCATACATACATACATACATACATATGAGAATACATACATACATATGACAATGCATACATACATATGACCATGCATACATACATATGACCATGCATACATACATACATATGAGCATATATACATACATATGACCATACATACATACATACATACATACATACATATAACCATACATAAATACATACATACATACATATATATGACCTTACATACATACATACATATATACATATATATATATAAATTCTTTTTATAATTCTTTTTAATTTAAAATTTAAAATGAATTGTGACTTCTTGATGTTATTGAATAGTTTTGCATATGTTTATGAAATAAACAATGTTCAAATTGGAAAAGGAACGTTCTTATTCACTTATGCACCATTATGGTACAATGTTTCCTACAGGCAACGAACCCCAAAAACTTCCAAAAATAAAAATAAAAATAAAAATAAAATTTCTTCAGATTATGTTTATTTTGTCTATTTTGAGACATAAAAACACATTTCCCTCACTGGCATCATAATGTGTACCATAGAGGGATATGACCATACATACATACATACATGCATACATATGACGATACATGCATACATACATACATACATGTGACCATGCATACATACATACATATGAGCATTCATACATACATATATACATACATACATAAATACATATGACCATACATACATAAATACATACATATGACCATACATACATACATACATACATACATACTTATGACCATACATGCATACATATGACCATACATACATACATACATACATACATACATACATACATACAGACATACATACATACATACATACATATGACCATACATACATATGACCATGCATACATTCATATGACCATACATACATACACACATACATACATACATATGGTCATACATATGACCATGCATACATACATACATACATATGAGCATACATGCATGCATACATACATACATACATATGACCATGCATACATAGATACATGTGACCACACATACATACATACATATGAGCATACATACATATGAGCATATGTACATACATACATATGACCATACATACATACATACATACATACACACATACATACATACATATGAGAACACATACATACATATGACCATGCATACACACATATGACCATACATACATACATATGACCATGCGTACATACATATGACCATACATACATACATACATACATATGACCATACATACATACATATATATGACCATACATACATACATACGTACATACATATATATATATAAATTCTTTATATAATTCTTTTTAATTTAAAATTTTAAATGAATTGTGACTGCTTGATGTTATTGAATATTTTTGCATATGTTTATGAAATAAACAATGTTCAAATTGGAAAAGGAAGGTTCTTTTTCACTTACGCTCCATTATGGTACAATATTGCCTACAGGCAACGAACCCCAAAAATTTCCAGAAATAAAAATAAAAATAAAATTTCTTCAGATTATGTTTATTTAGTCTATTTTGAGACATAAAAACACATTTCCCTCACTGGCATCATAATGTGTACCATAGAGGGATATGACCATACATGCATACATACATACATATGACCATACATGCATACATATGACCATACATACATACATACATGCATACATTCATATGACCATACATACATACACACATACATACATACATACTATCGTCATACATATGACCATGCATACATACATACATACATACATACATACATATGAGCATACATGCATACATACATACATACATACATACATACATATGGTCATACATATGACCATGCATACATACATACATATGACCATACATACATATGAGCATACATACATACATACATACATACATACATATGACCATACATACATTCATACATGCATACATTCATATGACCATACATACATACACATGTATGACCATATGTATGTATGTACATACATACATACATATGGTCATACATATGAACATGCATACATACATACATACATACATACATACATACTTATGACCATACATGCATACATATGACCATACATACATACATACATACATACATACATATGACCATACATAAATATGATCATGCATACATTCATATGACCATACATACATACACACATACATACATACATACATATGGTCATACATATGACCATGCATACATACATACATATGACCATACATACATACATACATACTTATGACCATACATGCATACATATGACCATACATACATACATACATACATACATACATACATACATATGACCATACATACATGTGACCATGCATACATTCATATGACCATACATACATACAAACATACATACATACATATGGTCATACATATGAGCATGCATACATACATACATACATATGAGCATACATGCATACATACATACATACATATGACCATGCATACATAGATACATGTGACCATACATACATACATACATATGAGCATACATACATATGAGCATATATACATACATACATACACAAATACATACATACATATAAGAATACATACATACATATGACCATGCATACATACATATAAGCATACATACATACATATGACCATGCATACATACATATGACCATACATACATACATATATACATATGACCATACATACATACATATATATGACCATACATACATACATACATATATATATATATATATATATATATATATATATATATATATATATATACATATATATATATATATATAAATTCTTTTTATAATTCTTTTTAATTTAAAATTTTAAATGAATTGTGACTTCTTGATGTTATTGAATATTTTTGCATATGTTTATGAAATAAACAATGTTCAAATTGGAAAAGGAAGGTTCTTTTTCACTTACGCTCCATTATGGTACAATATTGCCTACAGGCAACGAACCCCAAAAACTTCCAAAAATAAAAATAGAAATAAAATTTCTTCAGATTATGTTTATTTAGTCTATTTTGAGACATAAAAACACATTTCCCTCACTGGCATCATAATGTGTACCATAGAGGGATATGACCATACATGCATACATACATACATACATACATATGACCGTACATACATACATACATACATACATACATACATACATACATACATACATACATATGACCATGCATAAATTCCTATGACCATACATACATACACACATACATACATACATATGGTCATACATACACACATACATACATACATATGGTCATACATATGACCATACATACATACATACATACATACATATGAGCATTCATGCATACATACATACATACATATGAGCATGCATACATACATACATACATATGAGCATACATACATTTGAGCATATATACATACATACATACATACATACATACATACATACATACATATGACCATACATACATACATACATACATACATACATACATACATTTGAGAATACACTTATGCACCATTATGGTACAATCTTGCCTACAGGCAATGAACCCCAAAAACTTCCAAAAATAAAAATAAAAATAAAATTTCTACATACATATGACCATATATACATACATACATATGACCATACATACATACATACATACATACATACATACATACATACATATGAGAATACATACATACATATGACCATACATACATACATATGAGCACACATACATACATATGACCATGTATACATACATATGACCATACATACATACATACATACATACATACATACATATATATATAAATTCTTTTTATAATTCTTTTTAATTTAAAATTTAAAATGAATTATGACTTCTTGATGTTATTGAATATTTTTGCATATGTTTATGAAATAAACAATGTTCAAATTGGAAAAGGAACGTTCTTTTTCACTTATGCACCATTATGGTACAATGTTGCCTACAGGCAACGAACCCCAAAAACTTCCAAAAATAAAAATAAAAATAAAATTTCTTCAGATTATGTTTATTTAGTCTATTTTGAGACATAAAAACACATTTCCCTCACTGGCATCATAATGTGTACCATAGAGGGATATGACCATACATACATACATATATACATACATACATACATATGACCGTACATACATACACATACATACATATATACATACATACATATGAGCATACATACATACATACATATGACCATACATACATACATACATATGAGCATACATACATATGAGCATACATACATACATACGTACATACATATGTAGCTCAGCGTAAGTTCAATCAGGAAGACCTATTACGCTGCCTTCATTCACAACTTTCCTTTACTCCGCCTCTCTCCTCCTATTCCCTGTAATCAGCTGTTTGTGGGCGTTCACCTTCGTCTTTACCATCCATTCAGATTTTGCCACGGTCGCGATAGCCAGTCAGTTTGCTGCTGCCAAATCTTTAAATCGCCTCTGTCTTTGCTCCATCAGTTGTCATTCAGTCAATCGCGCGACCCTCCTCCACCCGTCTCTCCTCCAGTCACTGGACCCAGGTAGCAGAAGATGTTCACCTCGATCCTCCCTGACGCCCTCTCCTCCAGCCTTCAGGTCCAGGCAGCAGGAGTCCAGAGCCACTTCACCTCACCAGTCTCTGCTTTGCACCTCATCATCACCACCACCACCAGTGTCTAGACCCCAGGGGGTTTCTCTTCACTACAGCTTCATCACCCCCATTTATATATACATATTGTTTCACCTCATTGGGGTCTAACCGCCAAAGATCATGTTTCATATTTCATGCATGTGCCAATAAACCATTTCTCTTTTACTCTTAGTGTCTCCTGATTGAAATGAGCATACATACATATGAGCATACATTCATACATATGGCCAAACATATGACATTGCATACAAACATACATACATATGACCATACATACATACATACATACATACATACATACATACATACATACATATGACCACATATACATATGACCATGCATACATACATACATATAACCATACATACATACATACATACATACATACTTATGATCATACATGCATACATATGACCATACATACATATGACCATGCATATATTCATATGACCATACATACATATACACATACATACATACATATGGTCATACATATGACCATGCATACATACATACATACATACATACATATGACCATGCATACATACATACATGTGACCATACATACATACATATGACCATACATACATACATATGAGCATACATACATATGAGCATAAATACATACATACATATGACCATACATACATACATACATACATACATATGAGAATACATACATACATATGACCATGCATACATACATATGAGCATACATACATATGACCATACATACATACATACATATGACCATACATGCATACATACATACATATGACCATACGTGCATACATACATACATACATGTGACCATGCATACATACATACATATGACCATACATACATACATACATATGACCATACATACATACATACATACATATGACCATACATACATATGACCATGCATACATACATACATATGATCATACATACATACATACATACATACATACTTATGACCATACATGTATACATATGACCATACATACATACATATGACCATACATACATACATACATACATACATATGACCATACATACATATGAACATGCATACATTCATATGGTCATACATATGACAATGCATACATACATACATACATATGACCATACATACATATGACCATGCATACATACATACATATGATCATACATACATACATACATACATACATACATACATACATACATACTTATGACCATACATGTATACATATGACCATACATACATAGATACATACATACATGCATACATACATACATACATACATATGACCATGCATACATTCATATGACCATACATACATACACACATACATACATACATATGAGCATACATGCATACATACATACATACATACATATGAGCATACATGCATAAATACAAACATACATATGACCATGCATACATACATATGACCATACATACATACATATGACCATGCATACATACATATGACCATACATACATACATACATACATACATATATATATAAATTCTTTTCATAATTCTTTTTAATTTAAAATTTAAAATGAATTGTGACTTCTTGATGTTATTGAATATTTTTGCATATGTTTATGAAATAAACAATGTTCAAATTGGAAAAGGAACGTACTTTTTCACTTATGCACCATTACGGTACAATGTTGCCTACAGGCAACGAACCCCCAAAACTTCCAAAAAATAAAAATAAAAATAAATAAAATACATACATATGAGCATACATACATATGAGCATACATACATACATACATACGTACATACATATGAGCATACATTCATACATATGGCCAAACATATGACCATGCATACAAACATACATACATATGACTATACATACATACATACATACATACATATGACCATATATACATATGACCATGCATACATACATACATATGACCATACATACATACATACATACATATGACCATACATACATATGACCATGCATACATTCATATGACCATACATACATACACACATACATACATACATACATACATATGAGCATACATGCATGCATACATACATACATACATATGAGCATACATGCATGCATACATACATACATACATATGACCATGCATACATACATACATGTGACCATACATACATACATATGACCATACATACATGCATACATATGAGCATACATACATACATATGAGAATACATACATACATATGAGCATACATACATATGAGCATACATACATACATATGACCATACATACATACATACATACATACATACATATGAGCATACATACATACATACATACATACATACATACATACATATATATGACCATACATACATACATACATGCATACATATATATATATATAAATTCTTTTTATAATTCTTTTTAATTTAAAATTTTAAATGAATTGTGACTTCTTGATGTTATTGCATATTTTTGCATATGTTTATGAAATAAACAATGTTCAAATTGGAAAAGGAACGTTCTTTTTCACTTATGCACCATTATGGTACAATGTTGCCTACAGGCAACTAACCCCAAAAACTTCCAAAAATAAAAATAAAAATAAAAATAAAAATAAAATTTCTTCAGATTATGTTTATTTAGTCTATTTTGAGACATAAAAACACATTTCCCTCACTGGCATCATAATGTGTACCATAGAGGGATATGACCATACATACATACATACATACATACATACATACATATGACCATACATGCATACATAGATACATAAATGTGACCATGCATACATACATACATACATGTGACCATACATACATACATACATATGACCATGCATACATACATACATATGAGCATACATACATACATATGGCCATGTATACATACATACATATGAGAATACATACATACATAAATATGGCCATACATATGACCATGCATACATACATACATATGAGCATACATACATACATACGACCATGCATACATACATATGACCATACATATATACATACATACATATGACCATACATACATACATACATATAAGCATACATACATATGAGCATACATACATATGAGCATACATACATACATACATATGACCATGCAACCATACATACATACATACATACATACATACATACATACATACATAAATACATATGGCCATACATATGACCATACATACATATGACCATGCATATATACATACATATGAACATGCATTCATACATACTTATGACCATACATACATATCAGTATACATACATACATACATATGGCCATACATATGACCATGCATACATACATACATATGAGTATACATACATATATATGGCCATACATATGACCATACATACATACATACATACATATGAGCATACCTCTCTATGGTACCATGTTGCCCTCAGGCAACAAACCCATTTTTGCCCTGTCACATCTCCACAATGCATCCCTTTAAATGATGCGATACTTTAAAAAGAGGTAAAACCATAGGGAACCATTAACAATGCTTTAATTTGTCACATGACCTCCAGGAAGCGATTTTGAAACCCTTCTTGGCGGGCTTTTTCTAAGGAGACAGCTCTGCTATCTTGCTGCAAAAAAAGACTCTCAAAAAGTTATTTCCTGTCCCTTTTCCACCTGGAAAAAAATGTCTTCACACTAATCGGTGAGTAAACTTTGTTTTGATAGTTTCATGCAACTTATTTACTAATTTAATAGTGGATACTTGTTAAAATGCAGCTGTTGCCCTGAGGCAACAACGTGCCATCATGGAAAGTTGCAATGTTGCCTTGCAACAGTGAACCATTATGGAATCACTATAGCAAACACAACACTGGCCTATTTGGGTGGAGAAAAAGGGCAGATGCAGATACCCTG
Source organism: Lutjanus erythropterus (assembly GCF_056507025.1). Classification (NCBI taxonomy): domain Eukaryota; kingdom Metazoa; phylum Chordata; class Actinopteri; order Lutjaniformes; family Lutjanidae; genus Lutjanus; species Lutjanus erythropterus. Next base: position 31,778,271 of record NC_139320.1, read on the forward strand.
GATGTAAGGGTATAGTGAAATCACAGTGCACAAAATGTGTCACCTGCCTGTGCAGGAAATTTCTTCAGATTATGTTTATTTAGTCTATTTTGAGACATAAAAACACATTTCCCTCACTGGCATCATAATGTGTACCATAGAGGGATATGACCATACATACATACATACATACATACATACATATGACCATACATACATACACATACATACATACATACATACATACATATGAGCATACATACATACATACATACATACATATGTACATACATGCATGCATACATACATACATAGATACATACATACATACATACATATGAGCATACATACATACATACATACATACATACATACATACATACATACATACAAACATACATACATACATATGAGCATACATACATACATACATACATACATACATACATACATACATACATATGAGCATACATACATATGAGCATACATTCATACATATGGCCAAACATATGACCATGCATACAAACATACATACATATGACCATACATACATACATACATACATACATACATACATATGACCATACATACATATGACCATGCATACATACGGCCATATGGCCAAACATATGACCATGCATACAAACATACATACATATGACCATACATACATACATACATACATACATACATACATACATACATATGACCATACATACATATGACCATGCATACATATGGCCATATGGCCAAACATATGACCATGCATACAAACATACATACATATGACCATACATACATACATACATACATACATACACACATACATACATACATATGGTCATTCATATGACCATGCATACATACATACATACATACATATGAGCATACATGCATACATACATACATACATATGACCATGCATACATTCATATAACCATACATACATACACACATACATACATACATATGGTCATTCATATGACCATGCATACATACATACATACATACATACATATGAGCATACATGCATACATACATACATACATATGACCATGCATACATACATAAATGTGACCATACATACATACATACATACATATGAGCATACATACATATGAGCATACATTCATACATATGGCCAAACATATGACCATGCATACAAACATACATACATATGACCATACATACATACATACATACATACATACATACATACATACATATGACCATGCATACATTCATACATATGACCATACATATATACATACATACATACATACATACATACATACATACATACATACAATATTATGACCATACATACATACATACATACATACATACATACATACATATGACCATGCATACATTCATATAACCATACATACATACACACATACATACATACGGTCATTCATATGACCATGCATACATACATACATACATACATACATACATATGAGCATACATGCATACATACATACATACATATGACCATGCATACATACATACATGTGACCATACATACATACATACATACAAGCATACATGCATACATACATACATACATATGACCATGCATACATGTGACCATACATACATACATACATACATATGAGCATACATACATATGAGCATATATACATACATACATGCATATGACCATACATACATACATACATACATATGAGAATACATACATACATATGACCATGCATACATACATATGAGCATACATACATACATATGACCATGCATACATACATATGACCATACATACATACATACATACATAAATATGACCATACATACATACATACATATGACCATACATACATACATATGAGCATACATACATACATATGACCATACATACATACATACATACATATGACCATACATACATACATACATACATATGACCATACATACATACATACATACATACATACATACATACATATATATATAAATTCTTTTCATAATTCTTTTTAATTTAAAATTTAAAATGAATTGTGACTTCTTGATGTTATTGAATATTTTTGCATATGTTTATGAAATAAACAATGTTCAAATTGGAAAAGGAAGGTTCTTTTTCACTTATGCACCATTATCTTACAATGTTGCCTACAGGCAACGAACCCCAAAAACTTCCAAAAATAAAAATAAAAATAAAATTTCTTCAGATTATGTTTATTTAGTCTATTTTGAGACATAAAAACACTCCAAACATTTTTCCCTCACTGGCATCATAATGTGTACCATAGAGGGTTAATGTCAATAAAGCTATTTGATTTGATTTGAGTTGTGTCCAGAGCCTGTCTGTCTCTCTGACACCACCTGATGATAGCTACCTGTCATTTACCTGAGTCCCAGGTGTTGTTTACCTGGTCACAGGTGTTGTTTACCTGAGTCACAGGTCTTGCCGCTGTACTGAGGAGGACAGAGACAAATGAAGCCTCCCCGATCCATCCTGCACATCCCTCCGTTCAGACAGGGGTTGGTCTGACAAGGATTCAGATCTACGACACAGAGGAGAGACACTTGAACACACCATGACTCACTCATCTAGGTAGAATGATGTCATCAGGTAAACTGTTGATTGAACCTAAGTATAATATATACTAATATAAGTGTTAATAATAGCATGATAAACATGTTAGACAAGACATAAGCACTATAGACTGCTAAGAATTGTTAATAAAATCAATTTCTTATAATTGTTTATTAAGACTTCAGCATACTTCATTATGCATTTATTAGCAGTTCTTAGCAGAGGAAAAAGCCTGAAAATAAAAATGATAAAAAAAGGGCAATTAGATTAGTTAATTAATTATAATTAGAATTAAGTAATTATAAAGTAATTATAACAAGTGCATAATAATAAACACTGTTCACACTTTAGATCTGCTACCCCCAAAATCCACAGTTCACTGTTAATAAGTGTATAGTTAATTTCTAACATATGCATAACTTTTAAGAAATGCATAATGAAATATGTAGAAATCTCATTAGAGCAACAACATAAGTGTAGTTAAGATTTAATAATGACATATTAGGTTGGTTTACCTAAATAAATGTTTGTCATGTCATTATAAACAATTGTAAGAAACTTTTAAGGCTACTATTAACATTTTTATTATTGTTTATGAGATAATTAATATTTTAATCATGCTATTATTAACACTTACATAATCTTATTAAAACATATTATTGTTAATAAGAATCTTATAAGGGCTTTATTACCTATTAACTAGGGCTTATTACAAGCACCTTAATATAAAGTGCTTTCCTAGATGAAAATTAACTTTTAATTGTTCCAGCTCTGAAATGAGTTCAGATGTGTTTCGAGGAATCGTTTTTTCGCAGTCAAACAAATCAGCTCTGAAGTCACCGTTTATCTTAAAGGTTCAGATTCAGATTCAGATGTGAGTGCATCCCTGTTAAATACTGTAGGGCTGCAAGTAACGATTAGTTTATTGTCGATTAACCTGTCAGTTAGTTTCTTGATTAATTGATTAATTAATTCTGTCACAATCTTGTCAGTTGAAAAAATAAACATGTTGATGTTTGGACCTATTTTTCAAGTCTTTCCTGTAATGATTATTTTCATTGTCGATTAATTTGTTGATCATTTTCTCTTTCTAATGTTTCATAATGTTGATGATGAAAATACTCACTTTTGTATTTGTACCAAAACTCCAGCTGTGGAACAAGAAACTCAGATTCATTATCTGTAGTGCAGCACAGTCGGGGTCTTGACTAACAGAAATCAAATGTCAGACTCTGCTGGTCGTATCTGTAAACAACACCACTGCACTGTCTGTTTGTGTTGTTGCAAATTTTCAGTTTTCAGTGTCCTCCTGTGAGGTCCCACCCCTCAGTTTGGACCACAGCACTCATTCTCACCGTCTTCTCTTTGGTCTGGAAGATCTCGGTGGCCTCCTCCTGCGAGCACGTCTCCTCGTAACACTCCCGCTCCAGGTCTCCAGGTAACATCTCCTCCAGGAAGTGGGAGTTAGCTCGACGCCTTCTGGGGGAGGAGCCGAGGATCTGACCTGCTGACGAGCGCTCCAGGAACACTGAGGGGGTGGACAAAATAATATAAACACCTCACACAGGAACAACCTGCAACTGAATGAAACAAAACTGAAGACATTTAATGAGGAGTGGATGATAGACTGATATTATTAATACAAGAAGTCAAAACTGTATTAATAATCCAATCATTTAACATGTTCTAGTAGAAATACAAACAAGTTAAGAAATCATTCAGTTATTATCCTGCAGGAATCAAGAGTCAGAAAGTGAAGAACAGAATCATTTAATCAATCAGTGTTACTGATAAAGTTTCTGTATTTTGATTAATGATTTCAGCGTTAAAGGAGGTGAGTGCTGATACAACAAATACTACAGTACTGCTACCACAACCCCCATTCCAAAAAAGTTGGGACGCTGTGCAAAACATAAATGAACACATAATGATTTAAAAAAAAAAAAATCATTTCCACCTTCAAGCTATTTAATGTTCAAACTGATCAACATTATTGTTTTTTGTAAATATCCAATCATTCTGTTGATCATGTTTACCACTGTGATACATCAGCTTTTCTTTTAACACTCAGTCAGTGTTTGTGAACTGAGGACACTAACTGTTGAAGTTTTAAAGGTAAATTCTTTCTCATTCTTTCTTGATATACGACTTCAGCTGCTCAACAGTCCGGGGTCTCTGTTGTCGTATTTTGTGCTTCATAGAGCACCACACATTTTCAGTGGGAGACAGGTCTGGACTGCAGGCAGGTCAGTCTAGTACCATAAACACCCAACCAATTAACCAACAGCTAACTAATTCATTGACCTGCTGACCAAACACCTAACCAATAATCAACCAACCAATCAATAAATAACCAACAGCTAAACAATTAACTGACCTACTGACCAACCACCGCTCTCGTCACAACAGAATGAGTAAATATTTACAAAAACAATAAAGTTTATCAGTTATAACATTAAATATTACATTATACAATCGTCCCAACTGTTTTGGAATCAGTGTCGCAGCATCAGAATGTTGATTCATTTGTTCCATCAGCAGGTGAGTCTACCTGTCCATCAGTCTCACCTGTACACTGGATCAGAGCAGAGCAGCTGAGCAGTGCGCAGAGAATCGTGATCAGAGCTGTGGAGGACAGCATGTCTGTCTGTCTGTGTGTCTGCGTCTGTCTGTGGACAAACAGGAAGTTGTCCCCTGTTAGAAGAACCCTGATTTCAGCTTCTTAATGTGAACATTTTTAGGTTTCGTGACTCCTCTCTGGCAGTAAAGTGAACATGAAAATGATTGACAATGAAATGAAAATAAACGTTACAGGAAAGACCTGAAAAATATCTTAAACATCCTGCATGCTCACAAATCATTTCTGTCTTAATGTTCTCACTTTGTCTTCCCCCTACTCTTGTCCCTCTTTCCTGTCCTCAAGTCAGCTGTCTTGAATAAATTAAGACGTCAAAAAGTCCCCAAAAAATTGTAGATAAAAACAAAAATGCACAATGAACAGAGTTAAAGAAGAATTTAACTTGTCGGATGATTTTTGTTTTTCAAATTTATGTTGAATTCTATGGGCCACAATGATCGCACATTGACTCAACCTGTGACATCTCTCTGTGGTCATTAATATATTCTAGTTTCCAGAGACATAAATATTTAAATATCATCTGTTAACACGTCACACAAACATCAACACATCTGTATCACAGGACCCTGAGTGGGGCTGTGAGCTTCTCAGGTTGAGAAGTTCTGTGTCAATCTGAGCTGAAGAATCAGAACCTGTTGTCCTGTCTGTGGACGGTCCTACCTGTTGTCTCCTGTAAGCACAGACGCTCTGTGTCTCTCTGCAGGTAAAATGGCGGACAGAGATGCAGCTGATTGATTGATCGTTAACCACAATCCAAATATTGACACAAGGACGTCACATCAGCGGCACAGAGGACACAGCAAGTGATGAGTCTGCGTCCACTTTGTCTCCGACAGACGTGATGAGACAGTGACGAGGTCAAAGGTCACTGCAGCTTCTGATGAGCCTGCAAGACAAACCTGAGGGAAAAATAACTTAGTAACACTTTCACTCGACAAATATAGACAGTAAGTAAATTAAGGGTAAAGTGGCATATTTCAGATCTACTTAAAATAATCATTACAGGCTTTTGAAGTTACAGTTTTAGCAAAGACTGATTTATATTGAGGGTTTTTGTGTTTTAAGGGTAAATTAAGGATTAAATTAAGGTATTTTAAGTGGTGATAAACATTCACACTCTGTTAGCTCTGTTTGGTTTGTGAGGGAACCCTCTGTTCTCTAACTGTCAGTGTGCAGTGAGTTTATTAGAGCTTTTATTCTGAAACCTTAACCATAGAGGAAGTGTGCTTCAGGCGCTAAAAGTGGCTGAAACTCTCTTGTCTCTCTGGAGCTGTAGAAGAAGAATTAAAAGCTGCTGAATGAGTGTTCGTCTACAGTGGAGAACATTGACTTTATTTCTCTGTACACAACAGGATGTATTTACAGTGAGCGCCCTGCAGGGGGCGTATGTACAAACAGAGGTATGACAGTATCAGAATAATGCATAAATTATCCAATAAATACACTGATGGATGAAGCTGAAGGCACAAACAGCTCCTATTGGTCAGAAAATTCAAACATGACTAACAAACGTTAGCACGTTAATAATGATGATATTGAACCTGTTCACCTGCAAAGTCGCTAAAGGCTAACGAGCTCAAACTAAAACATTAACAGAGCAGAAGATCCTGTTTGATCTCATATTGATCCACAGTGTGTCAACGATTCAGCTGTGAACACATGAACCAGATCACATGTGAACACATGATATGAATAAAGATGATGTTTTATCTTAATGTGCACAGATATGAATCATAACTTAAAGTGAGTGTCGATCCATGCTTCAGTTATTATTCTGTGTGCACAGGAACAGGATAATAAGTTGTGAGGGCACAATTAGGGCTGAAACTATCAATTATTTTAATTGTTGATTAATCTGTTGATCATTTTCTCGATTAATAGATTCATTAATCCTGTCACAAATAGGTCCAAACATGGAGCACATGGATGTACACAAGATGGACGATACATCTCGACGTCACAAACAGGATGGTGTTACAGCAGATAAACACAATTCTGTGGGACTTATTTTTCAAGTTTTTCCTGTTGCAGTTGTTTTCATTAATGTTCAGTCTGTTGATCAATAATGATCAGAGACTGAAAAATAGATCCAAACATGTGGAACACATGGAGATACAGGAGATGGATGATAAAGTTCGACGTCACGAACAGGATGGTGTTACAGCAGATAAACACAGCTCCATGTGTCTTTCTGGTCAATTGTTTTCATTATCGACCCAAATGTGTGGAGCACACAGACGACTATTTTAATTGTTGAGTGTTTGGAGCAACATACACTGCCATCCACATGTTTGGACCTATTTTTCAACTGACAAGATTGTGATGGGATTAACTAATCGATTGAGAAAATGATCAACAGATTATTTGAAAATAATCGTTAGTTACAGCCCTAAACTTCAGACACAAAGACAGTGAAAGGCAGCAAACACTTGAACTGAAAACTTCGAACGCACCACAGCTGGAAAACATCACAAACATCAACTGATGAACTCATGGCATCATGTTTTCACTCAGATATTAAATATTGACGGTAAACTGACATGTTTCTGTCCTGTTCAATCAAACTCTCAGCTGTCTGAGAGTCTGATAATTCCAACATGAGGCCAAGTGCCTGAAGGCAGCATCTGGCAGCTTTAAGGCATAAAAAGTTTGTGTCAGCTTCATGTTTCTCATGTAAACTTCTGCTGATCGATGATCAATCACTGATGTGTTGTCATCCCTGAAAACCCTTCCTGTTGGTGCATTAAAGGGCACTCCGACATCAGAGACTCGTGAAGATTAAAATCCTGTCAGGACATTAACCCTTCAGCTGCTGGTTTTTGTCTGATCAGTGAGTTGAGTTACAACAGGATCTGTTTCCTTCTGCTACTCTGAAGCTTTTAAGGAAGAGTTTACCCCATAATCAAAACATACTCATTTATCCACTTGCCTGCAATGTGGTTTATCCATCTAGATAGCTTCGATGCAAGTTGCAGAGTTTTGGAGATATCGACTATCTCTTCAATATAATAGATTAATAGTTTATGGTCCTCAGAGAGCCAAAAAAAAAAAATTGAAAATTCAAAAATTCAAAACCAGTGTCTCTTTCTAGAAATCATGGCATGGTTACTGAAGATAATCCTCACTTGGCTGCAACTAACAATTATTTACATTGTTGATTAATCTGTTGATCATTTTCTCAATGCATCGATTGATTAAGTCTGTAACAATCTTGTCAGTTGAAAAGTAGGTCCAAACATGTGGACGATAAATCTCGGCATCACAAACAGGATGGTATCATGGCAGATAAACACAGCTCTGTGTTTTTGATCCGTTTTTTAAAATTTTTATTTTCACTTTGTTGTTGTTGTCCTTGTTGTAGTCCTGAAGTGATTATATATTATATATCGCATATTCTCCAATTGTAAAAATGTGTAGACTAGACACCGAATGGAAAAAAAGTTTTAATATTTTGTCAACTAAAATGTATCATAGCCTAAATTTATGGCTCGTTGCCTTTTCCTCTAAATTTTACCAGTGACTAGGCTTGAGTCTCCCTTGGCCAGCTTCAAATGCAAATTCAATAGTTGCGGCTAAAGGCAGATTTTATTTTATTTTTTGGCTCTTTAGATACAAAAGGTTACTATCTCCTGATATAAATGGAACACTACAGGCCAGAGAAAAATGATTTTGGGGTGAACTGTCCCTTTACTCTCCAGAAGACAAATATACTTTTTCAGTTCAAAGATGGTTTGTTGAATTCAAAGTAAAAAAGCAGAAGCAAACAGACATTAAGTCTGAAACAGAAGCAGTCTGGTTTGATAAAAGGCTGAACTGATCAATCACATCGATTGATTAGTCGTCACTGAACAGAGTTTTTAAGGCTCCGAGAAACAAAATGGACTGAAGACAAACTAGATTCAGTCTGAACCAGCTCTAAAACGTGGATTCATCTGATATATAAACAAAGATCAGAATCAACGTGTTCAGTTTGTTTGGTCCCTTCAACACATCTGGACCCACAACTGCTGTTTAAAATAAAATTGTCCAACTGTCCACCTGTCCACAGATAGACAGACAGACTGGAGGACATCAGACTGATCTGATATGGCTACAGAGTCTTCATCACACCACCTGATGTGTTCAGAATCTGGTCTTGTCTCATGGACTCTAAATGTCTCTTTATAGAAGAAATAAATAAACTCTGTCTGGTTTCTGTGGACTCAGTGTCCATCCCCTCAGGTAGAATTCCTGTTTGGCAGATGGGGGACGGGTTTAAAGGGTTCTGTTGCGTACTGGTCCCACAGGTCAGAGACCAGGGGAGGTTCCTCACAGTTGGACATCCCCGAGGGGGTCTGCAGGACTTGGTAGAGGACAGAAGACTGAACTGTCTCCATGTGTTGTCCATCATGTTTCTGGTTTGAGCCCTTCAATCGTCCGTAGGTAGATTCATGTTTGGCTCTGAATCCTGATCATGTGATTGGTCGGTGAGTGAGATGACAAGGCACTAATGGATCATCTGATTGGTTCTCTGTCCAGGCAGACATCCAGCTGAGTCCTGGTGCAGTCACAGTGAGCTGTAGGTGTGTTCAGGTCAGAGGTCAGAGGGTCGATGGCAGCAGAGGTATGAGGGGAGTCCACAGCTGGAGGAAGAAGAAGAAGAAGAAGAAGAAGGAGTAGAAGAAGTAGAAGAAGAAGAAGAAGAAGAAGAAGAAGAAGAAGAAGGAGAAGAAGGAGAAAGACAAGTCGGTAGTGACTGTTTATTATTTTACATTTAAAGACAAACTGCAGGATTTTCTCATAACAATGTGTAGACTCGAGAGATGCAACAATTAATCAATTATTAAACTAATCACCAATGAAGATCACAAACAGGATCCCCCGGTAAAACTGCAGGGGTAAAGATCTGGTCCACCGTTCAATGACCAGGGTGGAATCCACAGTGTTCCTCCTGAATCTGAGGTCTTTCCAGTACTCTATGGTAAACTTTCCTGAGGAGGATGAGCAGTGTGATACACCGATAACTGAAGCACAGAAGTCCAATAACAGGACACCGCTGTGGTTCAAATCAGGCAGGCCGTTCCTCCAAATCACCCTCTTCCATGTGAATGTTTTAGTCTCCCAGCAGAACTATGAAGTCTCCAGATGGCCTTCAAGAGTCTTGTGAGCGTTCCGCTCCACCTCCTTCCCTGTCAGACAGGTGATGTTCCACACCCTTACAACCAGTCTGCACCACCTGGTATCAACATGCCGAGATCTCAACCTTACCTGCCACCTGACTTAGAAAACACCTGGATAAACTTGTCAATCCAAAAATATCTTTTTTTTTTTTTTTTATTTTCCTCTGTAAATTCAGAGTAGTTACCAATTAGTTATCAGTTATTGATTTATGGCTCACCTGTGTATAGTCAGGCTTCGCTGGCGCTGCTGTTCCTGTTCAGCTCTCTGATACCCTGAAGGATTCTCTTCATGTGACCCACCTTCGTCACCCCCAAGTCCTGAACACACAAACACACACTAATTACTAATAGAAAGTGTGTAAAGACAGAAAAACATTTCAACATCCATCATGCAGCCCTCCAGCGACTCACCAATTAACTGTCAGTTTGCAGTAAGGATGGGTATTGTGATTTTATAGCATTTGAAGCAACATATGCTGCCATCCATCTGATTGGACCTATTTTTAAAGTCACAATTGTTTTGATCGATAACGATCAAAGGTTGTACAATAGGTCCACACATGTGGAGCACACAGACGTACGTCTGTCCTGTAATTATTATTTTATTAACCTGTCAATCAATATCTCAAGTAATCGATAAGTACTCACAGCAGTTTTGTTTCTCCAGGAGCTGATCAATGTCTGTACTGACCAGTCAGGAACTGGTACTGGTTTAGTACTGGTTCTCAATACCCATCCCTAGTTAGCGGTTAGCAGTAAGCGGTTAGCGATCAGAGCTAGCAATGGTACCTTCAGGTCCCTCCTCTCCAGGTGGATGAGCTCAGCACCGCGGACGTCGTGTCCAATAAAGATGTCCTTATATTCAGTGAGACAGAGAAAGTCCAGCCACGCCCCCACCTCCTCCGTCCCCCACTGGTGAACTGAGACACCGACAGGAAGTGGATCAGAAAGACAGGAAACACCCCCAACACCGAAATACTACAGGCACCATGTGACCCAGAGAGAGAGAGAGAGACAGAGAGAGAGAGAGTGAGAGAGAGAGAGAGAGAGAGAGAGAGAGAGAGAGAGAGAGAGAACGAGAGAGAGAGAGAGAGAGAGAGTGAGCTCACCTGGCAGTGAGAGAGTAGCACAGGTCTCTTTGTTCTTGTTGTTTTTGTCTTTCTTGAACTTCGGGACCAGACGGAACTTCGCACTCCGACTTCTCTTTGAGAAATCTGTCAGAGGACCCTGAAGACACACAGACAGACGGATGGACAGTCAGACAGATCGACAGTCAGTTGTCCGGTGCATAAAATGTCAGAAAATGGTGACAACTATTGATCAGTTCTAGTAGAAGCAGTGCTCTGTGGTACCTCGTGGTCTGAGGGGTCGATGACGGGACATAACCAGGAGACGTCAGCGAGTCGACGGAGCTGCTGACCGACAGAACTGAGAGCTGCGTTTAACTGTTCCTGCTGAGGAGGATCCAGCTGCTACACGCGCACACACACACACACACACACACACACAGTACATAATGACTTCAGCACTGTCATCAGTTTGAAGGAAATGGAAATCGTTTTCTGGTTCATTGACTGCATTTAAAGAAGACAGAAGTGAGACAGGGGACAGAAGAACACCAGAGGAGACAGTTACCATGGACATCTTTCCAGCCAGCAGCAGCTCCGTCTCACTGAGTAATGCTTTGACATTGACGACCATCTGAAGGACAACGCTGCAGCTCAGAGCCTGAAGACAGAAACAGAATGAGGCAGAGAGAAAGAATGAGACAGAAAAACGAAATGAGACAGACAGACAGGGATCAGTGTATGCATAATAAAATCAGAAAAGTCACTCAGGACAATAGAGACCAGTAGAGGACAGTGAAGACCAGTAGAGGACAGTAAAGAGCACTGGTGGACTGTAGAGACCAGTAAAGGACAGTATGGGACAGTATATACCAGTAGAGGACAGTAAAGACCAGTAGGGGACAATAATGACCAATAGAGGGATGTAAAGACCAGTAGAGTACAGTAGAAGACAGTAGAGAACAGTAGAGGACAATGCAGAGGTCTATTCAGATATGTTTGTTACCCCAGAGCTGTTGGAGTTTGCGTAGACGATATCCATGGACTTTGAGCTGGCGTTGACGGCATGAGCAAGTTCCTGTTCCAGACTGTGGTGAGACTGAGCCACCTCACGGATACTGAGACACAAACGAGACGAAACCGAAATCAGCATCCTCTGTCTCTGTCTTATCAGGACTAAAGATCAGGTGTATGTGTGTTACCTGTGTTTGATGATCAAGTGTGTGTGTTACCTGTGTATGATGATCAGGTGTGTGTGTGTTACCTGTGTATGATGATCAAGTGTGTGTGTGTTACCTGTGTTTGATGATCAAGTGTGTGTGTGTGTTACCTGTGTATGATGATCAGGTGTGTGTGTGTTACCTGTGTATGATGATCAAGTGTGTGTGTTACCTGTGTATGATGCTCAGGTGTGTGTGTGTTACCTGTGTTTGATGATCAAGTGTGTGTGTTACCTGTGTATGATGATCAGGTGTGTGTGTGTTACCTGTGTATGATGATCAAGTGTGTGTGTGTGTTACCTGTGTATGATGATCAGGTGTGTGTGTGTTACCTGTGTATGATGATCAAGTGTGTGTGTGTTACCTGTGTATGATGATCAGGTGTGTGTGTGTGTGTTACCTGTGTATGATGATCAGGTGTGTGTGTGTGTTACCTGTGTATGATGATCAGGTGTGTGTGTGTGTGTGTTACCTGTGTATGATGATCAGGTGTGTGTGTGTGTGTTACCTGTGTATGAGTGCTCCGGCTGCCTGTCCGAACTCACTGACGAGTGATGCCTCCTCCTCAGAGAGGATCTCTGGCTGAGAGGACAGCGGGGGCTGTGGGGGCTGGGCTGGGGGAGTCCGAGGAAATTCACACTTCTGTTTGTCCTCCCATGACTTCAGGGTGCTCTCAAACGCCTGGAACACCAAATATTTAGATAATCAATTCACTTCTTTTGAGTCATTTTTAAAATAAAAAATATCTAAATTCTCTGATTTCAGCTTCTTAAATATGAATGTTTTCTAGTTTCTTTACTCCTCTCTGATAGTCAACTGAATATCTTTGAGACGTGGCGTTCTGAAACAAATAATTAATTAGTGGAGAAAATGATCAAATGATTAAGCAACAATGAAAATAATCGTTACAGAAAAGACTTGAAAAAAAAGTTCAAACTCGGAGATGGCAGTATATGTCTCTCCAAATGCTCCACATGTATGGACCTATTCTACAAATGACAAGTTTGTGACAGGATGAATTAATTGGTTAAAGGAGAGAATGATCGACAGATTAATCCAATGATTAAAATAATCATTATGGAAAAGACTTAAAAAGTCTCGTGCTGAGCACACTGACCTATTTTTCAACTGACCAGATTGGGACAAGCTTAATTAATTGATTAATCATGAGTTGCAGCCCAAGTCTGATCCAACAGTCCTGTAATAGATCCTCCTTCATCAGGTTCTAATGTATCGGTGGCATCAGTCTTGCATTAATCATTGCAGCTCTGGGCTGCAGGACTCACTCTGTCCCTTGTCAGGGTCTGGGTTCGGTTCTTGTGGATGATCTTGATGTAACCTGGAGGCTGGACCCATGCCTCGCCATCCACCTGCACTGGGACGCCCTCATCACCCAGGATGGTGATCTTTACCGTCCGACACTGAGACACGGAGACAGACAGATGGGTTAGACAGCTGGAGGGACAGACAGCAGAGTCAGACAGCTGGACAGACAGACCGGTGTTTGTACCTGTGCGATGCGGTGGTGCTGCAGGTTTATGACTCTGGACACGGCCATCTGCATGCTGCCGAACACGGCGACCACCTCCAGGATCTTATCATCGAAGGATGGAGCTGTGAAAGTCTGAGAGACAGACAGACAGTTAGAATGACAGACAGGCAGGCAGTCAGGGCAAACATACTGACAGGTTCAGTTCTCACGTCATCCTCTTTGGTTCCTCCCCAGAAGTTTGTTCCTCCTGCATAGCTTGGGATGTTGAGCACGGCGATGCCTTGCAGACTGGGCAGAGGGATCGGCCGCCCGTCACACTGACAACACATCAGCAAAACAACAACTCAAAACTGTTCATGTTGGTATGACACTCAAGTCAGCAGAACCAGCAGCCTGCAGCCTCACCTCCAGTAGAACCCTCTGTTCCAGGTTCTTGTAGGTTCTGTGCAGCAGCTCTTTGGTTCCCAGAACGCCGTACCACATCATGTTCTTAGTCCGACTCCTGAACACACCAACAGTTTGATTTAAAGACGGTTCTCTGTTCCATTGTTTGATAAGTGAGTAAACTGTGTCCATGTTAAATGAAGGTTTTAAATAAAGGTTAGTTTGATTTAAATGAAGGCTAGCCTGTTTTTAAATAAAGGTTAGTTTGTTTTTGTACCTGCACTTCTCTGGATGTTCATCTCTCTTGTTGTTAAAGTCCAGAGAGATTTTAGCATCCAGTCCGATTCCAAAGTAGTTGTTCATGACACATTTCTCCGTGTAGCAGTCCCTAAACACACACACACAAAAATCCCATTGGTTGTTTGCAGACGGAACAACATCAGTCAGAGGGAACGACATCAACTTCAGGATGGACTACAAAAATACATCATCACTGCAGCACAGACAGACTTACATGTTGTCGGGATCACAGCTGAATGGGTCGGCGTTAACCAATAGTCGACTGATCACAGAACTGCTGGAGAGAGAACCTGAGATACCTCTGAGACCTGTACACAAACACCAACACACACTCCCAGATTAATCAATGATGACAATAATTGTTACAATAAAAACTTGGAAAACAAGTCCAAATGTGGAGCACATGGATGTACAGAAGATGGATGATTAATCTCGGTGTCACAAACAGGATGGTGTTACAAGGGATAGACATGATTAATTAATCCTGTCACAATCTTGTCAAAGACTTGAAAAATAGGTCCAAATGTGGAGCACATGGACGGACAGACAGACATACGTACGCATGTATGTCATCTGCTGTGACGTCACGTCAGTTCCATGCGCTCCACGTTTGAACCAATTTTTCAAATCTTTGATAAGACAGGATTAATTAATCAATTAATTGAGTAAATGATTGACAAATTACTCGGCAGTGAATATAAGTGAACATCAGCTTGCTGTCATGATGACATAAAGTTTCTGTTTGAGCTATGAACATCTTACCAGGATAGAGGATCTTTGTGTTGAGCATCGGCATGTTCTCCCTGCTTCCTGTGTGGACAGGAAGTGATGCAGAGCTGCCCAATGAGAGGCTGCCTTTACTGATCAGCTTCTCACATGGCGTCTTACTCACTACACACACACACACACACACACACACACACACAGAAATTGTGCATTACATTTCTGTAAAACTATTCTGGCATGTTACACACTCTTAGAAATGAGGGTTCCAAAAGGGTTCTTCTTAAAAGGGCTGAGGTTCTACACAAAACCCTTTGCTTCTGATGAACCCTGTTTTGAAAAAAAGGATTTGTAAAAAAAAATTATAAGAGTAAGAGTTCCATTAAGAAGCTTTTCCAAGCAAAGAACAGTTTAAGAAAAAAAAAAAGAGTCCTCAAATTATTTAAATCCTTAAAGAACTCTTTGTACCATAATATAGAAACATTTTCTGTAAAACCCCATGAGTGTATTCTAGATAGTACCCTTAAAAAAGGGGTCTCAGAAGAACCCCCTTGGTGGGTTCAAGATAAAACCCTTGGAATTTAAAAAAGGTTTTTGGTAGAGCCCTCTGGTTGGGTTCTTGTTAGCACCCTTAAAAGCTGAAGAGGTTCTGGAAAGAAACCCGAAAAAGGGTTCTGGGAGGAACCATTACACAACATGTGGAGCAAACGGATGTACAGGAGATGGACGATAAATCACAGCAGTATGCACAGGATGGTGTTACAGCAGATAAAGACGATTAATTAGTCCTGTCGCAATCGTGTCAAAGACTTGAAAAATAGGTCTAAACATGTGGAGCACACGGACGAATATGTGACAGGATTAATTAATCAATTAATTGAGAAAATGATTGACAAATTAATAAACAATGAAAATAGTTGTTAGTGTTTTTGTCACTGTTAAGTGTCAGTATGTGTCTGACCTCTGCGAGCGTTGCGGTGTTTGACGCTGTAGGACGACTGCAGAGACATCTTGTCCTCCTCCACCTCCTCCTCTTCTTCCTCCTCCACCAGACCCACGTCTTCCTCAGCTCGACTTAGAGAATAGAGCTGCTGCTGAGTCTGAGCATTCTGCTCGTCCACAGCTGAAACACACACACAGTTTCTTCATCAATATCATATATATTAACAGTGTGCTGCCACACATGAGAGGTTCCAGCAGTTTGTTTGTGCAAAAGGCAAAAGGTTCTCTGATTCATTTTATTTCTTTATCTAACAAGTGGTGAATATGATGCAATTCGAGCAGTTTATCAACAATCTAAGGACTTAACAGCACCTGTAAGAATCATGACTTATGAAGCAGGAGCTTCAGAAGAGAAACTTCCTCAGTCTGAAAGCCTCTCTTATGTCAGTTTAGGATGACATTTAGGATTTTTGTTATCATCAAACATATTTCCTAACTGTATTTAGTCAAACATGTTAGGACAGGAATTTAACTCTTTCAGAAGCATCTTAGCTGAAGAATTTCCTCAGTTATGAAGACACAGACTCAAACTAATTGTCAGAAACAGCAGCAGCACTGTTGATCAGTCTGTATGGACACACAGCATGAGCACAAAACATTACTAGTGAAAGGCTCCTCAAACCCTGTGACGACACTATAAATTGACACATATGGACGACGTATTAATGGGTGATCAGCTGGCAAGATGTTTCATTTATTAATCAATAACTGGCTGTCATTTCCTCTCCTTCAAGATAAAATTAATTCCTCTGACTCATCGAAGCTAAAACAGAATGCCTGTCATTTCTTGTCTATTCACAAGTGAGGTGAGACAGCTGTTGTCATGGATACAAGTTAAGATCAAATCAGAGGTCAGGAGAGAGGACACAGACATCAGGATGACAGGAGTTTTACTAATAACTTAGAACTTAAGTTAAATATACCTAAATTAAGGTAAGACAGACCAGTTAGGACATTTAGGCTGCTGATCTGTTTGACCTGTCTGTCTCTGACATGTCTGTCTCTGACCTGTCTCACACTTCTCAAGTGTGTTTGATGATCTGTCTGATCTGTGCGTGAACCCCGCCCCCCCCGTTTGTCTCTCTGTGACCTGCCTGTCTCTGACCTGTCTGTCTCTAACCTGTCTCCCCATCTGTCTCTCTGACCCATCTGACCTGATCTGTCTGGTGGCCTTCTTCAGACTGTTGGCTCCCTGTCTGTGTTTGACCTGTCTGTCTCTCTCTGTGACCTGTCTGTCTGACTCTAACCTATCTCCCTGTCTGTCTGTGATCCATCTTATCTGATCTGTCTAAGGGTTTTCTTCAGACTTTTGGCTCTGTCTGTCTATCTGTCTGTCTCTGACCCGACTCACCTTTCTCGGTGTGCTCGATGATCTGCCTGATGGCTTTTTTTAGACTGTTGGCTCTCAGCATCAGCTGCTCTCGAGGTTTAAAGATGGCGGCTGCTGCAGAGGAAGAGGAAGAGGAGGAGGAGGAGGAGGTGTTGGTCCGTGATGAGCAGGGGGCGTGGGGAAGATGAGGAGGGTGAGGATGAGGATGATGAGGAAGGGGAGGCAGTACAACTCCCTCGGTCTCCTCCTGCTCTTCGGCGATGGTTGGGGGTGGAGCCGGCGGCGGCACAGTGGAGGCCTGAGACTCCTCATTCAGAGTCTTCAGCAGAGAGTCGAGCTTCTCCTTCAACACAGAGCACTGACACACAGAGAGGAGGAGGAGGAGGAGGAGGAGGAGGAGGAGGAGGAGGAGGAGGAGGAGGAGGAGGAGGACATCATCATCATTATCAGTCAGATCAGTGAAAGTTAAAATAATCACTACTGACAGAACAAGTCCATGTAGGAGCTTTCTGTTACCTCAATATTTAAACTGATCTGTTGACCATTTTCACTTCATTTCATTCTCATTGATCGATTAATTAATCCTGTCACAATCTTGGCAGTTAAAAATGTTTATTATCATTATATAAAGTTTTTCAGGTCTTTCCTGTGATAAATTTAAATCAGTATTTTGTACCTTCTTGGCCATGGCCTCCGACTCCTCTGAACTCTCTGTGTTCTTCTCATACGCTTTACCAACACGAGCAACAAAGTCCTTCACCGTCTCACACAGAACCCTGAACACATAGAACACACACGCAGAACAGCAGATATATACACATTAATGATTATATACATCACACAAATACAGAAACACATGAATATACAGTCAGACAGACAGTCATACTTGGCAGAAGAGATGACGACAGAGTGCTGGTCTGAGGTCAGGATCTTGGACAGGTGAGCAGCCACTGAGTCCTCATAGGTCAGAATCTGCTGAACCTGGATCAGAGGACAAGTGTGAAAAGTCAGTACAGGTGTGAACTGTCAATATCTAAATTAGTAACTAAGAACAATGTGATGTTATTTCCTGTTACCTCAGAGTCGTCGCTGCAATCCTCGGTGACGGTGGAGGCAGAGTGTTGCCGTGGAAACTTAGTCTCATAGACCATGATGCTCCACCTGCAGGAGGCAGAGAGAAGAGCTGCTGTTAGGGTTACTGTTACCGGTGTTATCTTACCACATCCTGTCCCTTCTCTCATGTGTGTAACATCTCTCACCTGTCTAACATCTTGGTGCTGGCTCTCTCCAGTTTCTCGAGTATCTGAGGCAGCTGAGTGTCGTCGTCACAGGCAGAACCCCAACCCAGAACCCGGGCCAGATCGTTCCCCGTCCCCAGAGGAAGAACTCCCAGCTGACACTGTGACAACAACACAAATGCAACATAAACACACAACGACATACTAAAATCAGAGCTACCTGTGTGTGTGTGTGTGTGTGTGTGTGTGTGTGTGTGTGTGTACCTGTTTGTGCAGTGTCAGAGCGTCGATCTCGGAAAGAACCCAGCCAACGCTGCCATCTCCTCCACAAACAAGGATCCTGAATGTGTCAAACTTCTGGAACAGCCGCAGACTGAAAGACAAACAGACAGACAGATGTTACATAAACATAAACACGCCTGTCCATATCCACCTGTCTCTGTCCCCGTCCCCGTCTCACCCCAGGTGTGGTCCTCCGTTCATCAGGTCGAACACCTGTGCCGGGTTCAGCAGCTGCTTGAAGCGCCGCAGGAACTTGACGCCCTGATTGTCTCCACTTTTTGAGTTGACGAAGACAAGCAGAGGACTGGTGCAGGACGGAGGACACGACGCTTTCCAGAAACCTTCAGAGACACGGGTCACACACACACACACACATACACACACACGTCAGGACGAAGTGAACTCAGGTAGAGCTGCTGATGTCAGGTGATCAGGTGAGTCTCACCGTCAGAGTCGATGCTGTTAAGAGCCGTCGGAGGGATGACAGACACTTTACACTGACCCAGAGGACACTTAGAGGACAGCTGCTCCTTACAGCCTGAGTGCACCTGCAGGACAGAAAGAGGGACACACTGTAAACACCTGAGCCTGTCACATGACACAATCACCTGACAGCCAGAGTCACTAATTAATCGATTAATCTAGAAAATGATTGATAGTTTCAGCCCTAATAAAAAGTCCAGAATATTTATCACAATATTAAAAATTAACAAAATTAAATAATAAATTTCATGTTCACGACATTTTCTGTTCGTATAAAATTTATTATTTTCTTATCTACTTAAAGTGCATCTGCTTCTCTGCAGGAGGTGATGGGTTCTGCTGACAGGGCTCTGTCACAGTAACCATAGTAACCACAGTAGCCACAAGTAACCAGTCTCACCATGGCTTTACACCAGAGACACCTCCAGTCCTGCAGACGGAGGACGCTGCCGCACGTCTTATCACAGACGTTACATTTGGCGGAGACGGGCAGGTTCCCCTCCAACCACTGATGAGGCATTGACACCTGAGGACAGAGATCACAGAGGTCACATGACACAGGTCAGAGATCAGCTGGACCAAGAGGCGTTCACTGCCACTGTCAACCTTCAGGAATATTCAGTATTCAATGTGTCTCACCCCATCCTCATCCTCGATGATGTCCTTCCCGATAGAAGCCAACGTGGTCCACTTACAGTTGTTGGTAGCTCGAACCGCACAGCGTTTATGAGCCTTAAACTTACACACTGACACACACAAACACACACATACAATTAATACACAGTTAATACTAATAAGCTCCGGGAGTGTTTTGTGAACTGGAGATCTTCACCCATCCTCACTTCAGCACAGAGGTGAGTAGATATTGAGTGAAATTTCATTTTCGGATGAACTATAGCTTTAAGAGAACCCTGAGACACTTTAAAAAAATAAAATGGCTGCTCATTACGAACGTGTTGTGAAATGAAAACGTAACATTTTGTCAATCAGTAAAATTAATAAAATATTTAATCAGTGGGAGGTTAGCCTGTTACAAGGTTTAACAGACAAGAGTTTGATCTTTAAAATATATTTTCCAGCATCACTGAACAGTAAAAATCAAAAACCCTCGAAATACAGTTTTGTCCCAATTCTGAAGAATGAGTGAATTATTAATATTACGTGTTATATTGATGTTGACGGACTGTGTTTGAAGGTCTGTTCAGTTCATGCTGCTAAATTCATCCAGAGTCTTGGATGTGTGTTTAATAGCATCCTCTGACCACCGTGGGGCGCCATATCAACATTGTAAGATTGTGGCTTGTGACATTTACAGGTGCTGCAGTTGGTGCTGAGAGACAGACCTCATTACCCACAGTGCATTGCTGCGTGTTCTGTATTTTATGTTCCAAAATAAAAAGTTTGAAGGTCTGCAGGTGTTTTGATGTGTTTGGTTTACAGTTTGAGTCTGAGTTATGAGTTTTATGAGTTTGTAGTTTGTGTCTCCTGAGTTCAAAGTACATCTAATGTTGATGTAATGACTGTTTTCTGGCTCTTCTTTCACGCCGTTTCCCATTTTGGTTCATGACAGTAAAGCACCTCAGTGTCAGCTGGTCCCATCCAGCTCACAGAGCACTGACACACAGTAATCACAGTGTGTGTGTGTGTGCGTGTGTGTGTATTAGGAGTATTTTCATTTTCGTAAAGGGAATTCCTAATGACACATCATCAGAAATTAACATTAGCAGCTGATCCATTTTACTTCACATTTTCAGAAAGTGACACTGTTTTGTTTACACTTTGATGATTTATTTCCTCTGATCTCTGGAAATAAACTAAGAGCTGCTATTAACTCAACCTGTGACCCGACACTGACCAACTACAGCAACCTCAAAGGGCCAAAACTCATAGTTTAAAAGTTAAATTTCATGCGTGAAGGACGTTAATTTAAACGCTCACGTTGTGCTGTGTGCAGTTTTCAGCATCTTATTTTAGGGCAGCAATGATTAACTGATAATTATATTAATCACCAGCTATTCTGATAATCTTTTAATCTGAAAATAATCATTAGTTGCAGCCTTCTCTAATTATATTTAGTATTTGATGTATTACTGTGTGTGTAGAGTGTGTACCTTCACAGGACAGGCCATGTGATGTCACTCCTGACAGCGCCTCTCTGCAGACGTTACAGTACGTCGGTCTGGCGTGGGAACAGGCGTACCAGTTGTGCATCCCGCTGAAGTGGTCCATGCTGTACTGGGTGGACTGGAGAGACAGACAGACACACACACACACACACACACACACACACACACACAGTCAGCAGGTGTACTGGGACTGATACTGGTCATACTAGTGGTAATAAACACAAACACACACCTCATAGTTCTGTCTGTTCTGGACGCTGCGCAGAGCCGCCATCCACTCCTCCATCTCCTTCCTGTTGTCTGCACACAGGATGAGACGCCTGCAGGGGGTGATCACCTACACACAAACACACACACACACACACACACACACACACACACACAGGTTAACCTTCAGTGTTTACTGGTTGTTTTGTTGTTGCTGCAGCTGGAAGTTCACACACACCACTACATCCTTTATATGACTGGAAGAAAACGCAAACAGTGCTTGTGTGTGTGACTTCCACTTCCTGTTCAGCTGTTCCACAATGAAGCATTTGTTCCCACACTGAGTGACACACACACACACACACACACACACACACACACACACACACACACACACACACACACACACACACACACACACACGAATATTATATCAGACATTCTGACTGAGTGTCTCTCACATGTTTGGTCTTACAGAGACAGTTAAGTACCTGACAAACAGGTACAAACTCCAGCTACCTGAATCAGTTCAGTTATGAATCCAACACTATCTATCACAGATATCTTATACTGTTTTAAACACCAAAAGGACTATATGCAGGTTTTTAAACGCAGCTAAACCCATTAAATGTAGACGATTGACTCTTTTTCCAGCAGATGAGTTTGACGAGAAAGAGGTTTTTAAAAGGGTTAAAAAAAAAAAAAGGGCTGTTTGTACTTCCAGGTTTCTACATTATTTTACTGTTTCATGTTCACAACTCAGATTGGGCAACTGATGCTCTGCTAAGCCCCGCCTCCAAACAGCAACTGCCCAATCATAGATTAGGCATCACATAACAGCAGCTGCAGACTCTGCTTTGCTGCAGCACTGAGTCGAACTGAGTCAAATCAAGCAGCACATGTGGACGAAGAAGGAACAAAAGACTCATAGAAGGTACAGACAGAGGCGACAAACCTTCATTGTCTCCACTGAAAAGAGGCAAAAACAGTGTGTCCAGCCAGGTGTCATATTTCCATCACTGCTGATCAATACCTGTAACTACTGCAGAGTCATGTGACCCCAGATTGAATACTGATTGGATCCTTTCACACTGAAGACAAAAGCCAGATGTTAATGGGCTTTTGTCTAGTGGGATAAAGGAGCTTTATAGAACCATGAGGTCATGTGACTTAAATGTTCACAACTAATTCAGCAAAAAAGCTCCCATTAAAAGCATGAACTCTTTCTAGAAACACAGTTTTCTGCTGATGTGCTGAAGGAAACAGAAAGAGGAGCGGTGGAGCAGCTTCAGTCTCATCTGACTGACAGATGATTTAAAGAAGTTCAGCTCAAACTCAGCAGGCTGCTGCTCTGATACAATCATTTAAAGATTAATATCACACATTTTTATAGGCAGAAAAGCTTCAGTCCTCTGCTCAGTCCATGACTATACAGACGAGGAACAGCTGATTCTCCAGAATCAGCAGCTGTTCATCGTTTCGGCTCCACATCTGGACAAACTGACACTCACTCAAACTGTTTGCTGTTTATTTAGTCCAAACAATACTCAGCTCACAGAGCAAATGCAGTAATGTATTCCATACTAACAGCAAGTTCCACCAATCAGTGACGTCACTGTTACACTTTAGGATTGTGGGTAGTGTAGTACTTCGTACAAGAGCATAAACCATCAGTTCAGCTTCATGTTTTCTTTGTTCAGACTTTAACTTTGAAAGACCTGAAACCGTGGCGTCCGGATGTTGTGTTTCCTGTTTCCTGTTCTAAAATGGTCGTCAAGCAGCTGCAGGAAATGCACACGATGGGACTGAGACTGGTCTGGTCAACAGCTCAGGGTCACGTGACACCAACGAAGAAGAACACACACGCACACACACGCACGCACACACACACACACACACACACACACACACACACACACACACACACACACACACACACACACACACACACACACACACACACACACACAGAGCAGCATCATCTGTACTGGTGAGACTGGAAATAATGAGCAAATATTTAACGAGGTTCCTCTACAAACTGACGGAGCTGCAGCTCAACACGACTGAAGACGGACACGGACAAGGAGGACGAACCACCATGCAGAGGACAGAGAGACACACTGTAAACCACACTCTACACTAGGTGACTGTCTAGATTCATTAATTAATCCTGTCACAACCTTGTTAGTTGAAAAATAGGTCCAAACACATTGAGCATTTGGAGAAATACATGACATCATCCATGAGTTTGGACCCGTTTGTCAAGTCTTTCTGTTATTTAAAAATTGCAGTAGATCATTTTGCAATTTCGATAAAATTTCAATTAATCGTTCAGTCCTACATAAAATGTCCAAATTGACGTCCTCAAATGTCTTGTTTGTCCACAACTCAAAGATATTCAGTTTACTATCAGAGAGGAGTAAAGAAAACAGAAAATATTCACATTTAAGAAGCTGAAATCAGAGAATTTTTGGTATTTTTTCTTAAAAAAAGACGAACTGATTGATTATCAAAATAGTTGACAATTAATTTAACAGTCCATTAATAATTGATCAATCATTGCAGCTCTAAACTCCTTGTGGTCTGCAGACGCTAACAGAGGCTACAAACCTTTAAAGTTCTGTAGGAGAAAAACTTCATTTGATCTGCTTTTTATATCACAATAACTAAATACCTTGAATATATAAAAACAGCATCAGTGCTTCATATATAAAGTGTGTCTGACACACACACTGACGTCAGCACTGACAGGAAACTACATCACACACACACACACACACACACACACACAAACACACACACACACAGAGCTCTCAGTGTTTCCATCATTCCTCACATTTTTCTCTCCTCAACCAAACCTCTGTTTCTTTTTCTCTAATTCTGCTGCTGCTGATCCTCCTCCTCCTCCTCCTCCTCCTCCTCCTCCTCCTCCTCTCTGACATCATGACTGAGAAGTTAACAAGCTATAAAAACTGTTGTGGGACTCAGGAATCTTCTCATGAAGTCTATTTCAGTGAGCAGGACTTTTTTTAGTTTCATAATCCAGAGCTGTGCGTCCTCGTCCTCACACTGAAGGTATTTAAACTCTGATGGTCTAAACAGGACGTCAGGATTCCTGCTAAAATATGAATCGCAATTTTTCTCCTGAAGAATTAAACACAAAAATATTTCTCACACTTCAAATCAGGGATGATAATTAATCAATGATCGATTAATCAGATGCTAAACATTTGACCGATCATGAAAAATTTTATCAATCGACTATCAAATAAAGATTTGAAACGTGAATCTCTTTTCATGTTTCACCAGCTACAGTCTTAGAAATAAGGGTTCCAAAAGGGTTCTTCCTGAAGGGCTGTGGTTCTACTCAGAACAATTAGCTTCTGAAGAACCCTTTTTTTGGAAGAGTTTATCAAGGGTTCTTTGTAAGAATGAGGGTTCCATTGAGAACCTTTTTCAACCAAAGAACCTTTTTTTAAAACAAAGAGTTCATCAAGGATTGTTGAAATCCCCAAAGAACTTTTTCAAGGGTTCTTTGTACCATAATATAAAATGGTTCTCGGTACAACCCCCTGAGCATGTTCTAGGTAAAAACACTGGAATATAAAGGTTCTTGGTAAAATCTCCTGGGTGGGCTCTTCTTAGCTCTCTTAGAAAGCTAGAATTGTGGATAGAACCTCCACAGTGGTTTCTGGGTGGAACCACTGCACCATAAAAAGTTCTCTGTAGAACCTCTCACAGGAGGTTCTCTGTGAAACCTTTCACAGATGGTTCTAGGTGTAACCTTTCATGTTGGGTTCTAGGTAGAACTCTTTGAAAGTGTCAAGTGAACTTTTATGAAAAGTTCTAACAAGAACCAGAAATGGTAATCCTGTGGAGACAAGCTAAAGAAGCCTCTATGGTTCTAGCACCTTTATTTCTAAGAGAATGTGGAACATGTTGCTGTGGAAATAAGTAATAATTAGTAAATGCAACATTTAAGAAATTTTCTAAGTCTGATAAATTGATCTGCAACCCTATTCACACATTTTATTGCGCTCTTAGACGCACAAGTAAAAGACTGCATGTGAGACGTTTTCTGTCTGCACAGGACTTTAAACGGATGACATCACATCTATCAAAGAGCTGAACTTCAACTTAAAAAAAGTCTCTTGTACCAACAAAAACAAAACAAATGCTGCTGAGCATACAAAATCCCAGAAAACTCTGCACTGGATAACCAGGAACACGTGAATCATCCACATTCAGAAATGAGATTTTTATCATGAAGCCTGGATACTGAAGACACTGAAGACAAATTGCTGCATCCATCTGACTGTTCTTACATTTTACAGTGAAAGATTAAATCCTCTGCAGATTGACCTGTGATATAAGTCACAGTTAGTAAATAAAAACATTACATGTTATTTACAGCTCAGTTTGATAGAAATCACAAGCGTCACATTCAGAGTTCCTGCATGTGACCTAACAGCTGTAGTAACATATTTATATTCATACTGCATATCTGCTCCAAATCATTTTTTAATCGCATGAAATCAGATGTTATTGTGTTGGGGGGGAGTTTCAAATCATGGTCTGAGGACCCCCAGGGGTCCGTGGCAAGGGCCAAGGGGTCATTCATTAAAATGAACAATGTTTTAGGAGCTGAGAGAGGAGGGCAATATTCTGATTAAAAACAAACAATTAAAAAATACATACTTTTGGTCACTTTGCAAGGTTTCACTTTTAAAATGTAAAATAGTTCATCGATTACACTGAAATCCGACAATCTATAACTGTTAATAAATACAGGATACACAAAAGTCAAGTCAGCCATGAATGGAGCACGCTGACTCTCCACAGGGACATGTGAGGGGGTCTCTGGCATATTTTATATTCTGTAAAGATTTGGCTGCTAAATCTGATTTGATTTATTATACCTCAGATATAATCAACCTGAACTGTATGAGCATTTTATAGACGGGTGACAAATAAAAAGAACACACAACAGTTCCATGTTTTAAAAAGTGTCATGCTCTCTCCAACTTTTTATCTAAAAAAGCAAATTATTCAGTCAGACAGTGAATAATTAAGTCATGTGATAGAGTGACAATGTGACTTTAAAAATTATTTGGCTGTGGCAGGATTAATTAATCGATTAATCGAGAAAATGATCAACAGATTAATCGGCAATGAAAACAGTCATATATAGAGTCAGACAGTGGACAATAGTTGGGATTATCTGTTACCCCGGTGACGCTGGAACGCCACTGATCATTTAGAAATAAAGCCTGACATCACAATCAGCTGTCTCACCGTGTCTGTAAACGTCCTAAAGCAATGAGTCCCGTTAAAAATCCACTTTGAGTCCAGAGTCCTGATCCAGGAGGGTTCAGATCAACAGCAGACCTGCTTCTGCTCTGCAGTCTGTCACTGCTCTGCTGCTCCGTTAACACCCCACCCCCTCCTCCACAAGCCCCGCCCACATCCTCTCGAATGACTCAAGCCCCCTTCCTGTCTGTCGTCATGCCAACAACACCCCACCCCCCTAACAGGGAGGAGGACGAGGAGGAGGAGAAGTCAAAAAGTGAAAACATCTTGACAGCGGTGAATGAGAGCTGCACTTACTGAGAAACTGATAGGAGTGTCACACTGACTGCTATAAATAAAGTCACACACATTCATACTCTCTCTCTCACACACACACACACACACACACACACACACACACACACACACACACACACACACACACACACAGTCTCTAAAAAACACACACATCAAAGTCGAGATGCAGCCTTGTTCACAGGAAGTGAAAGAGTTCATCAAAATACAACCTGATTCTATAAAAGTTAAGACTTTTTAATCTATATTAAGTTGAATCCACCACAAAGGCAAGATATTTAATGTTCAAACTGATAAACTAGGGCTGGCCAATAAATCAATATTATATCGTATCATGATATGAAACTAGATATCTTGAGAGATTTTGGATATTATTATATCCTGATGTGGTGAGTGTTATTTTTTCCTAGTTTTACCCACTTAGTCATCATATCAACATTTCTGATGATTATTCATCAAAAAATATCTCATTGCATCAATAAATATTGTGATTTCACCTCAGCCACTCCCATCACTTGAGTAGACTAGAGCTGCAATGATTAATTAATTGCTAACTATTTTGATAATCGATTAATCAGTTTGAGTCATTTTTAAAGAAAAAAAGTCAAAACTCTCTAATGTCAGCCTCTTAAATGTGAATATTTCCTTGTTTCTTTCCTCCTCTCTGACAGTAAACTGAATATTTTTGGGTTGTGAACATAACAGGACATCAGAGGATCAGAAGAAACACTGATTCATGTTTTTCACCATTCTCTGATATTTTAAAACAAACAACTATTAATTGATGACTTGAGAAATTAATTAGCTGATTAATCGACTATGAAAATAATCAGCAGTTGCAGCCAAAGAGTACACGAAATGTCAGACCTACATGATCAATAATTATCTATATTGACTGATATGAAACTTCATTATCGTGATTTTACATCTCTATCACCAAGGCCTTTGATAAACTTTAGTACTTTTTATAAATAACAATGTTTGTCAACACAAAACTGCAGGAATTTAGAGATTTCACCTTCTACAGTATAATATCATGAAAAGATTCAGAGAATCCAAAGAAATCTCTGAAGTTTCACTCTCAAAGTGAAAGAGTTCAGGAACTAGACTGACCTGCCTGCAGTCCACACCTGTCTCCCACTGAAAATGTATGTAGTTCACACTAGAAGTGCACATTTTTCCGACATTTTCTGAACCAAACAACTAACTGATTAATAGAGAAAATGATCAACAGATTAGAATGGGCCTGAAAAGTTGAGCGCAAAAAGGCCCAAACTCCAAACCTGTCCTTCATTAGCATATTTCAGCCCAAACCCATTTACAACCTGACATTTTTATTAACAAGCTTCCCTCTGTGTACCAAACAGTAGGACTTTTCAGTGACGGGGACAATAAACAGGGCAAATTTTGCAAATCCAGGGTTCCCTTCTACATACAACAGATGAGGAGCTGCACACAGCTCTGAAAATGGAAAATCAATTCATGGAAGCCGATGTTTTAAATGTGCCTCACTGCCACAAATGAATGAATATGTGTGAAACATCAATCAGTCAGCAGAGAGATTCAGGTCAGTGTGTGTGTGTGTGTGTATGTATGTGTGTGTGTTACAGGTGACTCACAGTGAAGCTGTTGTTGACGTTCTTGGTGCTCGACTCGGCCACGCTGGCGTCAGTCAGGTCCACCTCATCAAAGATTATCGACTGTAATCACACAAAGAAGAAAACGGGATTAGCTTCTTTATTATTGGTTCAGCAAAACAGACTGAAAACTGTCACATGACGGCAACAAACATCAGCTGTGACAGTGTGGTGGTCACCTTGGCGGTCTGAGCGTAGTACAGCGTCCTCCCTCTCAGTTTGAAGTATCGCCTCTTCCAGCGTTGGAACGAGTTGGTCTGTTTCATCAAGTTTCCCTCCTTTAACACCGTCTGAAACACACACACACACACACACACACACACACACACACACACACACACACACACACACACACACACACACACACACACATTAACAGTGTGTAAAGTGTTTCTACATGAACGGAGTTGATCTGATGATGAAGTCATCGTTCACGTCATATACGTGTATATATATAAACTAAACTTTAGATGTTTTTAGTTAATAAACTGCAAAATGAACTGTAAAATGTTAAAAAAAAATATCGAAGAGCTCAACAAGACATCTTCAAACGTCTTCTTTTATCTGAAACACAAAGACTCTTCATTTAATTTCATTTTCAGAAATGACAAAGAAAAGCAGCAAATCCTCACATTTAACAACTTGACAATATTTTACTGAGACCAGTGATTGACCGTCTTACCAGTTGTTTACTGGTTAATCAGCTGATTGATTTTTTCACTAATCTATATATCACTGGAATATTTTACTTTGAAAAACATCTGGTTTGAATACTTTGTAGCTGCATGATGTGGTAGAAAAAAAGTCATATTGCAATAACTGACTGATTTGTGGTACGATGAGTGAGAAGGATCATTTTGCATCATAATTTTCATTTTTCCTGGTTCTGTGATTTAGATTTTGTACTTGGCCACACATGTTGAACTATCACTTGTGAAGCCTTGTTTTCCAGTTTCAGAAACGTTTTTTTTTTTTTCAGGTCCACAAATTCAAATAAAACTGTTACTGATTACACTAACTGCAGCATTTTTAACATTTAAAACGCGTTAATTCAACACGATGAACAGACTAAAGGTTGAAGCTGTTCAGTTGCATTTAAAATCAGGTTGTGCTTTCTTGATTCCACGTCAAAAATTATATAATATTTTCCATTTATTACAGTGGTGAAAATACTTGAAGTATAAAGAAAGATCTAAGGTCTCTTTCAGACCTCAGTTCAGTATCTTGTTTATACTCATGTTGAAAGTTTAAACTCTCTTGTGGTGACAGCTGAAGCGTAAAATATGAATCATTTCCGTCCGTCTTTGCCTCCGTACAGACACATCTGTGTTCACGGTGGAAATCATCATCTTCAGTTTGTCTCAAAGACTCGTCTGCAACGATCTTGTGATGAAGTGATAAAGACAATACCATCTATTCATTCATTGGTTCACTGAACTTTACTGAGGAACATGATGAGTTCACACAGAGACAGAAACAGCTGCTGCGTCCGTCTGCTGACTGCTGTTACACAACACATTTACTCAAATTCAGGATTTGTACAAACGTGAAACAAGTCAGACATGTTTCTATTTAAATGTGATGATCATAAATGATGAAAGTTCATCATGAGCACTGTAGAATTTATACTGAAACAACAGGCTGAAAGACTTGAATACAACGGCAACTAATGATTATTTTCACTATTAATTAATTGTTTTCTCAATTAATCGGTTAATTAATCCTGCCACAATCTTGTCAGTTGAAAAATATGTTGCATTTGGAGCGACATCTGCTGCCATCCCCGTGTCTGGAGTGATTTTTCAACTGACAGGATTAACCAGAAAATATATTCACATTTAAGAAACTGAAATCAGAGAATGTAATTATTTTTTCTTGAAAAAATTACTCAAAACTAGGGGTGTCCCGATCCGATATTGATATCAGATATCGCTCCGATAATCAGTCCATTTTCCGCTCCAGCACTTCTATCCATAGGTGACTCTGGTTGCTGACTATTGTTCTCTGTTTGAGTAACATCACTTGATCAAACCTTTTTTAACATTCCACACTACAAAATAAGTAATAAAAGTATGTATAATTCATGCTGATATCGTATCAGATCGATATCGATATCGGCCAATACTCAAGGCTGCAATATCGGTATCGTATCAGAAGTGAAAAAGTTGTATCGGGACATCCCTACTCAAAACAATTATTTGATTATCGTAATAATTGGTGATTAATTTAATAATCTCTCCAGCTCAACCTGTAACACTGTCTGACTCTTTTTATTCCACACATGCTGCCTACATTACCCACAGTGCACCTCTCCCTCTGACAGCTGTGGTAGATTAGGGTTAGGGTCCACATCAACTGACTGTTTCTGTTTCAACCGACACCGACTCAAGTGACATCACTTGAGGACATTTATCAGACTTCATAAAGCTCCATCAGCAGACACTCAAGAATCTAGACTGATTTAAAATGCACGCAGGAGAACTACACAACACCTGGAAACACCTGGAGACGCACACACATCAGAGCATCTGAACCAG
Source organism: Lutjanus erythropterus (assembly GCF_056507025.1). Classification (NCBI taxonomy): domain Eukaryota; kingdom Metazoa; phylum Chordata; class Actinopteri; order Lutjaniformes; family Lutjanidae; genus Lutjanus; species Lutjanus erythropterus. Next base: position 31,810,236 of record NC_139320.1, read on the forward strand.
CGGAGCGAACGCTGATGTTAACAAAGCAACTGCGAAACACAGCTGTCCACACATGTTGTGTTCCATTTAGCTCAGAGCTGGGAACAACGTCACACCTGAGTTGACTGCACTCCAGTACAACCAGTCAGAAAACACCTTTTTTGTGCGTGATAACAACACATTGTTCCGTATATTGAACATTCAGAAACTGTGAAAACATGTCCACAGACAGAAGTTAAACAGCATGACTGATTTAAGGAGATATAAAGGACAGAAGTGCTAATAAACAACTTCACTGCCGCCGCTGATGTGCACAGCGGCCATCTTGGATCTTGAGGTCAGGGTTGGTAACGTTCCTCCGACATTCAGCTTCAGAAAAACTGACTTTAAGTTAAGTTCAAGTTAAAACGAACACCTGGAAACTCAGAAACTCAGACTCCCCACTTCAGCTGGAACACAACAGTGACATTATCAGTAGTTTGTCTTTGTTGGTGTGATCAGTAAAGATAATTTCTTTTGAAAGTTACCATCATTTCTGAAAATCAGTGGCTAATATGACTGATGTGATGTACTGGTGAAAGTTTTTATAGACTCTTACTCTTATGATTTTATTATTAAATGAATATGTAACTAATGATCATCGATTAATTTGTTTGAGTCTTTTTTCAAAAGAAAGGTCCAAATTTTCTGATTTCAGCTTCTTAAATATGATTATTTTCTGGTTTCCTTACTCCTCTCTGACAGTAAACTGAATATTTTTGAGACATTTAAGGACATCATCCTGGACACTGGTCAACATTTCTCACAATTTTCTGACATTTATGGATCAAAAAACTGATTGATTAATTGAGAAAATGATCAAAAGATTAAAGCACATGTCGTTAGTTGCAGCCTTAATAGACTTGAAAAAATTGATTGTAATGTAAAGTGTTTCCCTACATGACTCCATACAGCAACAGCTGAAGCAGCAGTGAGTCTTTGAACGCAGCGTGATGTGTTTGATGGCTCCTGACTGAGTTTCCTCTCGTTATTTCCCTCATGACTCGTTTCTCATGTTTGTGTCTCACACTGAGGATCTTTAAATAGAAACTCAGTGGCTGCAGGCCAAACTCACATCCTGTGACTCAAACATCCACGTCAGTCTGAACACAACCGCTGCTGCTGCCTTCAGGGACCCTCAGACATGTCTGTGACACTTCAGTCTGAACACCACCACTAATGTCACTGCCTTCAGCAGCCATCAGATAAGTCTGTGATACTTCAGTCTGAACAGAACTGCTGCTGCTGCCTTCAGGGGCCATCAGACATGTCTGCAATATATATGTGTGCTCCACACGTTTGGATGTTTTGGACCAATTTATCAACAGACTAGATTAATTAATTGATTAATTGCTGTGGCTCTGCAACAAATAACACCAAACTAAAGGTATGAATGCTCAGTTCACAGAAGCCTCCCATCCTGTACTGAAAAATAAAACACTGAATCTGTACAGGACGTGATTTTCCCATGTTTCTGTGCACATACATGCCTGGAAAATCAGAAAGACAGGCAAGCGGTCTGTTATGCAACATCATTGTTGCCACAGTTACAGGGACTCATACAAAAACTTTTTAAGAATGTCAACCTCCAGATCTGACTGGCAGAAGGACTATGAATGGATCAGTTCTGTCAGTGGGGACGAACTATCAACTGACAGTTCAACTGACAAAAATAAGAGGTTTTATCTAACTTGGTAAAATGCAACAAGCCTTGATACCAGCTCAAAAAGTATGTTTACATGCTCACTGATTTTCCATTTTTTAATCTGAATACAACAATATCTGATACAGGTCATGTAAACATTGTATTTGGATGTAGTGGATGGAGCCTTTTCAGATTAAAACATGCAGGATGTATTCAGGAGCATTATTTAGACATTTACTGCAGTTTGTGACACAAAGTCCTCTTCCTGTTTACAGTCCATCTGTGCTTGTAAACAAACCAACAACAGTTTGTAAGGCTGAGGTCGAGGCCTACTGATAAACATGATGAGGGACTGGATATCAACAGGTTTCTGGATTTGCAGCAGGATGTTTGTCATCATGCTACCCAGCGTATAAATATTAGTGAAATTATAATCAATTCCATCAGCCATATTAACAGTTTAGTAGGAATATAGTATCAAAATAAAGACAAAACTGGAATATTTAATGCAAGTAAACACAACAGCGCTTCAGACCAGTGAAAATGATATTCCCGAGCTTTGGGGGCACACTTGAAGGCAGCACACAGTTAATAAAGTTCAGTGAAGTTTAGTAAAGTTTTACCTGATAAACGTTCTGTTATATTAATAAAGCTTCAGATGTACAGATGCATTGCTCTGCCACAGATGAACCTGATCGATAATCAGCCATATGTCCGCACATGTGTACGTTGTAAACGGTCGTTATAATCTCACACTATGAAGCCACCAGCCTGTGTAAACACAGAGGACCGTTATAATGTCTCCTGATGCCAACAGACACACCAACAGACCGAGTCTTTAAATCTGTCTCAGCCGGCTTCATTGCTCTCTTGTCCCGGATCTATGATCCGCCTCCCCCGGCGGACTGAGGCCCCTTACTCCCGGTGGACAGTTGTGGGAAACCCCGCGGCTTCTGACCGGGCCTGTGACCAGCAGCTAGCCTGTTAGCATGTAACAGTTACTGTCTGTTCACAGACATATTTAACAGAGACACCGGGTTTATTTAACTGTTACTGGGGACATTTTGTCCAAGGCCTGGTCCTGGATCAGATTTTATTATGTTAGCTGACACCAGGAGGTAAAACTTTACAGCTAAACACATTTAAATTTAAAAAGTTGCTTTAAAACGTTAAATACAGTCTTTATTCTTGAACATATAATTACTAAAATCACTTTTTGTTCATTGTATTTGACCTTGATTTCATGTACCGGCAGTCTTAGTGAAGCAGCTGTGGCCCTTACCCCAAACTGTACCGTTAGCTCTTTGACTGCAAGAAGAACTGGAACCAAACTCCGCTTAAAATCCGTCAGATTTCAGGTGACATCGTTCATTTAAAAAAATAAACGCAGGATTAAAACAAAGATTACACTCGATAAATATTCAGTTATATGCAGTCTTCAAATCGGCATAACAAAAGTCCAACAAACAGCAGCGGTTTGTATAAAATTAGCCTTTCTGTGACTGTTTTAACAGTGATCACCGAGGAGTCAGATCACTGAGTGGAGGAGGAGAAAAAGAGTCAAACCGCAGATAAAACATGACGTGTTATAAACAGAGGACCTGTTGAGCGTGTGTTCTGTGAGCCGAATCATTCACCGGTGTCTGTGTGTTCATTAAAGGTTTTCACTGAGGTTAAATATTCTATAGATAGAGTCGTTAATGGAGGTCACATTAAACCGATACTTTTTAGTGTAGAGTTTGGTTTAGTGTTTCGGTGTAGCTCGGGGCTGACTGGCCCTCCCCCCAGCCCCCCTCCAGCTCCGGGTCTCCGGGACCCTCCTCACCCTCCTCACCTTGCTCCGGATCTGTCCGGACGTCGACACCTTCCGGATCAGTTTCTGCGGGGTTCCGGGCTCTTGCTCCGGTTCGCTGTCCGACGACTCGTCCGGGCACCGGGCCGCTGCAGACTCCGGTCCCCCTGCCTCCGCCATCCTGCCATCAGACCCCCGGAGGAGGAGCAGGACCGGGGGGGGAGGGAGAGTGGAGAGCGCCCCCCAGCGGCGGAGAGAGGACGACACACAGGAGAAGGAGACAGGGGAGCTTAGTGACCTCTGCTGGCCAAAGACCAACATTACAACTACTCATTAGCTACAGCATTGGTTCCCAACCTAAGGACCAGGCCCCCTTAGGGGGCCGCCAGAAATCACAGGGGGTGCTCCGAGGTCCTCAAAGTGAGATTTGCATGTCAACCAGAATCACAAATTCAGGGTTCCCTCTTTTCCAAAAGCAAATTCAAGCACTTTTCAAGCATTTTAAAATTTTTCCAGTAATTTACAGCTGTGGTAAAAGACATATTTAAATGCAAAATGATTATTTCACCTCTTCACCAAATTAAATCAGATGTTATTGTGCTATTATCAACAAAAATTACATAAAAGAAAATACATTTTCATGTTTCAAAATGTGTCACCTGTCTGTAAGTAGACTTGACGTCTAGTTAGGGTTGCCATGTTTGTGCATTTCTTTAACTGATAGTTGAAAATGCTAATAGTTGATTAATTGTTAATAATTCATAAGATATGTTTGGCTCCGCAAGAAAAAACAATGTCAAATGAGACACAATTAATGCCATTTCACTATCAATTAATCATCAATTAATACATGTTTAGTTGGTTAAATCCTTATTTGGCAATTAGTCAATTGATGACTAATCATTAACTTCCTGTACAATCTGGCTCAGCAAATCTGACGTGTTTTTTTTTTTTATCTAAAAAGGTAACTAACTAATTCACTCAGGCAGCAGTATATTATGAAATTAATGTGATTACAATTTCAATTAATTACACTGTCAAGCACTTTATCCAAGCACTTTTCAAACCTTGATAACACTACATTAGAATTTAAGTGTTTTCAAGGATTTCCAGCACCTGTGAATTCTGCAATTTATACAAAATTCTGAATACAAAACTATTTCAAACGATAGATTTCTATGTCCTCTATGAAAAGTTCCAGGAAAAAAAAGTTGGAAGAAATACTGGAATCAAACTCCACGTAAAAATGTCACATTTCAGGGAATATATTACATAAAAAAAAAAAAAAAGATTAAAACAAAGACTAGACTTGATAAATGTTCAGTTTCATCAAGTCTTTGAATCCGCAAAACAAAAAATCCACTGAACACCAGCAGTTTGTATGAAATGAGCCTTTCTGTGCACTGCTGTTAAAGAACAGAGTCACAGCTAGATGCCTTTGAAATTTGATCAATAAGCAAAAATGTCTGAAAGATCTTGAATATTTTAATGCTTGTTGAAAATCTGGTGCAAAACTGAATTGCTGGCCTTAATTCATAGAAGCTTTTGAAAAGTGGAAAAGGGTCTAATAAGTCCGAAAGGGGTTTAAAAGTTGAATAAAGTCTGCAATGTATGAGAGCTGTGGAACATCATCAGGTTTGAAGGGAGTTCCTGACCTGTATGAAGGACTAGAAAAAAGTTCAAGAGTACGAACAGCTAAAAAAAAGTTTTTTTTAAGAATGTGAATAATACCAATAATGTGTATATATAGTCTTGAGTTTATAGTTCTGTCATATGTAGTGCTTTATGTATATTTTTCTCTATTTTTTCTTTATTCTATAAGTATTCTTTTGTTACCCACCCCCTTTCTACCGATACAATCTGAGCTGCTAATGTGAGAATTTACCCGGTGTGGGATCAATAAAGTTTATCTGATCTGATCTTGTCTTTCCACCCTTCAACAGTTAAAATGTGAGGACAGACAGGACGTACAGAGGACGTCTGAACAAACCAGTGGATGATGATGATGATGATGATGATGATGATGATGATGATGGTGGTGGTGATTGGCTGAGAGGGTCTCAGAGGAGGTTCAGGGTCTCAGAAGGGGCAGCAAAATGTTGGCTGAGGTCAGTCAGCATCAACATGATCCTCGTGGGAGAAAGTGTGTTGTGTTGTGTTGTGTTGTGTTGTGTTGTGTTGTGTTGTGTTGTGTGTTGTGTGTGTGTGTGTGTGTGTGTGTGTGTGTGTGTGTGTGTGTGTGTGTGTGTGTGTGTGTGTGTGTGTGAGTGTTCAGTAACAGGGTCAACAGAGGGTGGAGGCATCCAGTCTGGTTTCTGTTTACTGGGATCCAGTTTCACCAGCAGGAAACACACAGGAAGAGACAGTGAAAGTAACACACGCACACACACACACACACACACACACACACACACACACACACACACACACACACAGTGATAGTGTTATACTTGTGAGACCTTGTTGAATCATTGCCTGATTCAGATCAGCTTTGATCTATAGATCTATAGATCTGATCTATAGACACAGAGGGAAGCTGAACAGCCTGAATTATTGCCAGATTGGTCACTGGTTGAAAAATAGGTCCAAACATGTGAAAACAGGTGGAGCACACGGACGGACATCCCATTTTTCAATTGACAAGATTTTCAATTGATTAATTGAGGAAATGGTTGACAGATTAATCAATGATGACGACAGTTATTACAAAAAGACTAGAAAAATAGGTCCAAACATGTGAAAACAGGTGGAGCGCACAGGTCGACGTACGTCCACCTGTGCGCTCCATCTCATCTTTATGTCCTTTTCTCTGTGTCTCTTGTGCTGCTGTCGTGACAGTTCAGTTATTGATCCCTGGAGATCAATAAAGTGTCACAGTATCTGATCTGAGAGCAGTGAGAGTGAAGATCTGCATCAGGCTTCTCTCACCACCTTGTTCCGTTCGCTGTACTGCTGAGGTGATTTTTGAAAAGATTCAAACCAATTAAATTTGAAATACACTTTGATCAGCTCTGACCTTCATCATGTTCTTCATCATGTTCTCACGACTGAGCTGAAAGTGTCTCAGAGACACACAGGACATTTAAATCAGATATGTTCTCTTTACACTTTAAAAAAACAAGTTTTAATTCACACTGTACATGCTGGGAAGTACTGCTGATACTGTTCATGGTTCTTAAACATGATCAAACTTAATTTTATTAAACTTAATTGAATGAGTTGACTGAACTCTGTACAGTTTATTCATTTTAACTCATTATTTCAGGTTTGAAGAACTCACATTTAACATTCTGAAGTGTTCTAAAAATAAAAACTAGAAATGTTAACTTAATTAATTTGAATGAATAAAACCTGCATATTTAAGTTAATTTAGTGAGAAAAGATGATTTAAAGACTTTAAAGCGGTGTCTGTGTTTTACAGTGTGTGATCTTCTTTAACACACACACACCTGCTTTGTTGACCTGCTGTCACTCTCTCTTTCTGACACACACCTGAACACACACACACACACACACACACACACACACACACACACACACACACACACATATGTGTATCATATCTCTGCGTTCAGTGTCGTTTATCTTCAAAGTTTCCCTCCGGCTGAACATTAACCTCCTTCACCTTCACACACTGTGTGTGTGTTCAGGTGAGTGTGTGAGTGTGTATATTAGCTGTTAGCTCTGTTAGCTGAACACACTGCAGGACTGCAGCCAACAGCTCATAGCTAACAGTCAACATCGAACAACTAACAATTAACAGCAGACAACTAGCAACTCACAACTAACAGCCAGCAGTTAACAGCTGACGGTTAAATGAGACAGGGGTCTTTAGGGTAGAGCTGAACCTTTTTACACCTGATTAAATCATGTTTTTGTCGACAGAAATATGGGACACAACTTTAAAGGGCCAACATTTTCATAAAAAAATGTATTTTAAAATAAAGATGATTATAATAGCGTATTTTTACATCTATGTTGTCAGTAGGCATGTTAGCTTTAGATTCTGCATAATTTGCATGATCTGTCCCTATTTTTCAATTAACAAGATTGTGACACGTTTAATTTTTCACTATTTTCTAATATTTTATGTTTCAAACAGCTATATTGATTCAAGGAAGAAATTATTGTCAGATTGATCACTAGTTGCAAAATATTTATGTAAAATCTTATTACATTTAACAATAATATATTATATTAATATATTTATATGAAATATTATTTTTCAATTGAAAAGTTTGTGACAGGTTTAATTTTTCACCATTTTCTGACATTTTTAAGTTGTTTAAAGTTGTGAATTCTGTTATGTTAAAACATGAATAAGCATATTACAGTCAGAGAAATGTATAAGAAGTTCATTAAAAACTATGTTTTAAAAAAACTCATGTGTGATTTAATATTTACAGAAATAATCAGCCCCAGTTATTGTGTCACTGGTTGATTTGTACTGTTAAAGTTATGTGTTGAATACAATCTTAAATACACGGAATAAAATGTGAATTATATCAATAAAATATGTCAGAGAGTTGGCGTGGGACACAAAAAGTGTCCCTAAAGGAAACTGTCCACAGCTGACCTACATGAGTCGTCCCATCCTGATTCCCAGGACCGAGGACTAATAATGTCCTCCTATAGACTGTTTGTTGTGCTGAGGATCCGGTGACAGTCTTCAATCAGGTCCACACACAGAGGGATCACAGTTACACCTGTCCATTGACAGGACGTCCTCTGAAGTCCTAATCAGGTCACCTTACACATGAAAGAGGACAAAAAACCAGCAGGATCAGGTCTTCAGGAACCGCCTGTGGACCTGGACTTCTTCATTAAACTGGAACATTTATTAATGAAGAGGGCAGTAAGACACCAGAGGACAGGTGTCTCCGTGTGTCGTGTCTCGATAACAATGTCATCATGGATCAAATATAGAATCAGATGAATTTTATAAATCATGTCACAGTCAAACAATGATGGACAGCCGTCACAGGAGGAATCTGAGGTCATGTCTGAGGGTCAAACCGCTGATCGTCCTGCTCTCAGACTCAGCTGTGAAACATGTTCTACAAAAATGTAAATCTGAACTTTCTCCTTCATGATTAAACTAATCAACCTCCTACAGAACACGTAAAGATTCTGTTCTGACGAGGAAACCAACAACACATGAAGGAACACAGAGCTCATTACCATCCTCACAAACATCCTTACATTGGTGTGGACACCTGTCCTGCCTGTCTTTGTCATGATTACATAAAACCACAGAACCACCAATAAATGTGTCTTCATCCTGAGCACAACAAGCAGGGAAAACTTTATTTCCATGGCACATTTTATTACAAGCGGACGCACAACGTGTTGCACAGAGTGAAGTGAGACAGCTGAAGCCACAAGAACAGATGCATAAAATATACTGAAGTTAGAACCAATTAGGACACAATTACTTTTATTTATTTATTTACTATTTACTTCTCTGTATGTCAACATATTATTTTTTTCCTTTCTATGTATTTTCTCTGGGCCCATGGACTAAATTGATTATTCATGGACATGGACACTGAGGGGACGCTGACACTCACAAACTGCATCTTGAAGACATTTATAACCTTGTCTTTGAACATATATATGTATGACTGTAACTGTTAAAATGGAATAAAAAGAGGTTAAAAAAAAAAACAGAAAGAAAGAATCACAAACCTCACCCTACTCATGCTTTTTTCCATTTCACAACCTAAAATCACATAAATACACCAAAGTCAGAATAAGTCGGACTTCCCATCTCGGAAAACATTTGAGGAGCACCTGAATGCACCTTGAGACAGGACTATAATATCACCATGGTTCTAAGGTTCTGTGGTTCTCTGATGCAGACTGTAGTTTCCCGTTGGTTCTACTCTATATGAGGGTCTGACAGCAGCTGTTGTGTAAAACATGATGAGGGTCAGTCAGTGTTTATGGGTCAGGTTCATGTTCCTGAAATGTCCTCATACACAGGACACAAAAACGAAGACTGAAGACCCACCTCTTACTGTCCAAACATGTCCGAGGACGTCTGTTCAGATACACGAGAGTCAGTTGAAAAACGGGTCCAAACATGTGGGGAACACGGACGTACAGGAGATGGACGATAAATCTTGGCGTCACGAACAGGACGGTGTAACAGCAGATAAAGAGAATTAATTAATCATGTCTTGTCAAAGATTTGAAAAAAAGGTCCAAACGTGGAGCACACAGACGACCAGCACAAAACAAACAAACAAAACATAACAAAACATTTGAGGATGTTATCTTGGACTTTTAAACATTTTATGCCATTTTATGGACCAAATAACTAATTGATTAGTGGAAAAAATCTTGTCAGATTGATCACTAGTTGAAAAATAAGTCCTTGTGAAAACAGGTAGAGCGCACAGACGTACATCTACCTGTTTTCATATGTTTGGACTTATTTTTCAATTTCAAAAGATTGTGACAGGGTTAATTTAAAAAAAAACATTTTCTAACATTTTATGGAAAAAAATAACTAGAATAAATATATATGTAATAAAAACAGATTGTAAACAGTAAGAAATGTGACATAGAAGTAAATAAACACACTGACACACCTGTTAATAACACCTATAATTAGTTCATATACATTAAAACATGAATGTGTGTGTGTGTGTGTGCAGTGAGATGTGACACCTGTGTATGTGTGTGTTATTGTAATGAGGTCACATTATGCATTAAAGACAAACACAAAGACACAAAGACTCAGCAGACCTACTTATAACTCAACAAAGACACACACATCTGTACCTGTGTACCTGTGTGGGCGGGTCCGAGCAGCAGGTGGGCGGAGTCCAGGTGTTTATTAGCAGCTGACAGGTGAACGTGCAGCAGGAAACTCTGAGACGCTTCAGACACTTTGATGAGTCGACGGATCGATTTGGTGAGACAGAGACTCTGACATCATCTGAAATATTTTAACACAAACTCAGAAGAATTATTTTTTCTAACATTTATATTCATGTTTGACTAAAACAGTTTTTTTATCTGATATATTTGCACATTGTACAATATTGTATTTTGTGAAGCACATTGTACCTTTTGAAAGACGTGTAGAAAAAAGTTTATGATTATTAATTAAAAGAAATTTTATTAATGATACATTTACCACCATGAAATAGGATTAAAAAAAATTAAAACTTTACAAAAACTAAATGAGAAATAATTGTAATAAAGAAAAAAATAATTGTATTGTATAATGAATGGAAACATGTATTCTAAATCTATAGCATGACATTAATGTAATGCTCTAAAATCTTATCTAATAATATTAATATTTTAATAATTTAATGATTATTATTAAAATCAGTCTGTAATTACATTATTACTGACAATTTAAATGTGCATTATTAAAATGTTAAAATGTACAGAAATCCTTATTTTTCTCATTTTTGTAATGTCTCCTTGGTATTTGTATTGACTTTTCCTCATATTTGTGTCATGGTGAAGAATCTAAGAATATAACATATTCATAAATTAATGCTGAATATTTGCAGAAGATGTCAATAATACATTTATAAACATCTTTCACTTCATGTCTCTCTTGAGACCCCCAGCAAATCATGTCCAAATGATCAAAACCAACACTATAATTCCAATGTTTTGATGAAAGTATATCTTTAATAATGAATTAATTAATGAATTAATTCACAAACTTTAATATTTTCCAGCATAATTGAACAGTAAAAATCAAACCCCTTCAAAATATGGTTTTGTCCCAGTTCTCAAAAGTGACTGATATATATTTATATCTATATTTGTATTTGTATGTTGTTGTTTTTTTCATTTTTCTTTTTCTTTTCTTTTAACTTTTATTCTAATTTAAATTTTTCTAATTTTTCTAAATTTCTCTTTGTCCCTGTGTCTCATCAGACCATGATCTCTTCTTCTACTCTTCACCTCCTGTTGACGGTGGTGTCCCTCTCTGTCGTCATGGCGATACCTGAGCCCGTCTCCGAGGACAGTTGGGCGCCGCCGCCCCTCAATACTCCCCCTCCACCCCCAGAGCCCCCGATGAATGGCCCTGGACGCAGTTTTTACCCCGGCGGCGGAGACAATGTGACGGGTCCCGGGACCGGGGACCTGCAGGCCTACTGCCAGATGCTGCAGCAGGGACCCGTCCCCCTTCCCCCGGACCAGATCCCCTGGTTCTGTCTCTGCACACAGTGTCAGAGCCGCCAGGGGCCCAAAGGAGACCAAGGGGACCGCGGACTGCCAGGTAAAAAGATTCAAGACTGATGTTTACCATCTGCACACTTCTGACGTATCAATATGACATCATCCTGCTGTGTGTGAATCTGACAAATCGTTTTCATTTCACCGTTTCCTGATTGATCAGCAGCTGAAAACACAATGATAGAGAAAATCTGGAAGGACATCAGGACATATTTCAAGATAGAACTACAGATTTGATAACACATTAGCTGCCGTAGCTAATGTTAGCATTCAGTCACTTTCTAGCTAATGCTAATGTTTCATGGAAAATTAATTCATTAAATTCTGAAATATCAGCACACATCTTGGACACATGTATTTGAACATGAAAGTAAAACACACTGGATGTAATCAAGCTAATGTGGCCCAGCTTTAGCATTAGCTGCCCTGCTGCCTTTTGTATGTAAGCAAAGCAGCTAAAACAGCGTTAGCAGTATGTTTGCTTAGAACAAAATAACAGTTGATTTTATAGCGTTGGGTGTGATCTTTATGAACATGACACAAAAATCTGTGTTCCACTGAGAACATAACTGACTGAACCAGTGAACAGCAGTACAGCTAATGTTAACATTAGCTTACATTAGCTTGGTCACATCCAATCAGGTTTACTTTCAGGCTTAGATAAATGTGTCCAAGATGTGAAACTAAAACGTTAATATTTTAGAATGAATTTGCACCTTTTCTATCATATCATGTAACATTATTAACCGGTAACATTAGCTCAGAAGTGGCTAAATGCAGTGAGTTCATGTTTTCAACATGTCTGATTGATTTTGTGAGGCTCATCAGAGTCTAGGTCTCAGTCCAGGACTGTGATGTGACAAAGGATCAGAATTTTACTGATTATTGACAGTGATCAGAACTGTATTGATCTATGTTCTCTGTCTCTGTCCTGCTCAGGTAGTCCAGGTAGTCCTGGAAGAAGAGGACTGACGGGGTTCAGAGGTCCTCCAGGGTTTGTGGGTAGACAAGGAGTCAAAGGTAAAAAAAACAAAATAAAACAAAAAAAAAACTTCCCATCATCCTCTGCTCTCACTGTACTCCCTTTTCTAATACAAATTCTACTGTAGTCTGCAGGATGTAACAATATATCAGAAATAACACTAAAACATGACTGTTGATTGATTGATTGATTGATTGATTGATTGATTGATTGATTGATTGATTGATTTGTTGAACCTTCAGGACAGAAAGGAGATGAGGGTGAGAAGGGGGACCGAGGACTGCAGGGTTTTAGGGGACCTAAAGGAGACCGAGGCTTCAAAGGTGTGTCCCAGTCCAGTTACCATGGTTACGCTTCACTCAGTATTCTTTGATTTTATCGGACATCATTATTATCATTTAGCTCAGCTAACACACTCAGTTACTGTGTGTTTGCTAGCTTCTCCAAAATGGACAGCAAAGAGAATAACAGGAGGATGAGAACAAGTTCTCCTCAAGGAAAGTGAAAAGAACTAGAACATAATCCAAAGTAATTTTAACCAGCAGATAATTTCACTTTTAAGGGGCTGTTACAGGTTCCATAAAATTTCCAAAAATGTATTCTTTCTTAATTTTAAGCTAGTTTTAGTGCAACATTATTTGTAAACTGGTCCTCAGGGATCCTTATAAGAATGTTTAAGACAGGAGTGTCAAACTCAGAAGGGGCCAAAATTTAGTCGCAGGCCAAACATGATTAACATTTATTGAACAGTCTAAAACTGACTATGTTTTATTCAGAAATATGAATTTGAACAGCCAGACTCAATAAATAAGATTTTAAAAAATGTTTTTCTTCAACAGTAACAAAGGAAAACGAGAATATTTCAGCTCAGAATATCTAAGCTCACATATCCAGGTGGGGGTTACATCTGAAAATGCTTACAAACCCATCAGTCCATCAGGTCCAGATGAGCATATTGACCTGTTCAATTTAACATTAAGGCCAAAACACACTGAAAACTTCAATAGAAAAGTCAACTATAGCTTCTATGGCGAACTGCAGGCTTCAGATTTAAAATTTAACCCCACAGAACCAGCAGTATTTTAGTATTTTAGGCACACTGACACACACTGAGGAGATGAAGAGGAGAGACAGTCTGGACTCTTCATCATGACTTACAACAGAAGTGTACATTAACATTATGATTCATGATCATAAAAAGTTTTTTTATATGAAGTCGACACATCTGTCCATATTCACATGCTCTCTCTCTCTCTCTCTCTCTCTCTCTCTCTCTCTCTCTCTCTCTCTCTCTCTCTGCTGTGGATCAGACTTATTTTTACTTTTACCTGGTTTCAGGTGGAGCTGCAGCTCCATCAGCACTCCCTCATCTCCCTCATATACTTCTGTTTCTTTGCACTGAGTCAGTTGCCTAAACAGACAAGCCTGTTTACATTGTCGTTTGACAGAAACTCAAGTCTTCACGACTGCAAGCTGATTTTTTTGTCAAGTTGCGCGCCAGCTGTCGTAGTGCATTGTGGGATTTGTAGTATGAGTGGTGGGAGAGCTACTTACTGACGGGCCATTCATAATAGCCACATGAAATTATCTCGCGGAATGGCCGGATGTGGCCCGCGGGCCTTGAGTTTGACACATGGTTTAAAAGAAGTCTTAGTCTTAAAGTGTTTTTATGCAGACAGGACCCAGTTCCAGCTCCTGAACCTGTTTTTTCTGACCCTGGTCTTTGTCTTCCTGAAGGTGACAAAGGTGAACGGGGTCTGGAGGGCCGCCCGGGTGACCAGGGTCCTAAAGGGGACGATGGAGTCTGTCCTGACCTCTGCGAGAACAGCCAGGGTCCCCCAGGACCCCGCGGTCTACCTGGCCCTGCAGGACCCAGAGGTATGACTGGTGCTCCAGGACCAATAGGGCCCAAAGGTGTGAAGGGGGACATGGGTGATGCGGGTCATCCTGGAATTCCTGGATCTGTGGGTCCAAAGGGAGAACCGGGTCATCAGGGGGACTGTAACTGTACCGATGGGAGGGATGGGAGACCAGGGCCAAGGGGGGAAAAGGGAGAAAAGGGTGACCAGGGTGAGACGGGGCCTGCAGGTCTAACAGGGCAAAAAGGTGAGCTGGGGGGCATGGGGATCCCAGGGATGATGGGGCCTCCTGGTCCCTGCATGCCCAGTGTCCAGTCAGCCTTTGCTGCGGGTCTGGGGTCAAGCTATCCACCCCCCAATGCCCCGGTGGTTTTCAGTCAGGTCCTCTACAACGTACAGGGCAGCTATGATCCGGCAACCGGGATCTACACCGCCCCCATTAACGGGACCTATGTCTTAAGCTACCACCTGACAGTCCACGATCGGGTCCTTAAGGTTGGACTCTTCCACAACTTCATGCCGGTCGTCAAGACCACTGACCCCAAAGTCCTGGGGACCACCTCGCACTCTGTGATCCTGCACCTGGCCCGTGGGGACCGGGTCTGGATACAGGTCAAGGACTCTGTCACTAACGGCATGTACGCTGGTTATGAGGGCAGCAGCACCTTCTCTGGGTTCCTCCTCCACCCAGACACCTGTGACATGGCTCTACTGAGGACCCCCATCGCCCCCATGGCCCTCCCTGAGACCGGGTACAGCTGGGGAGACTCAACTGAGTCCAGCACTGCCAAAACCCCAAGTCCACCTGCTGGATCCAATTAGATTTAATAAAGTTCTTCTGATCACCTGCAGGAGGCACTAATCAATAACGTATGTCAGATCAATACAGTAAATATTCTGACTTCCAATCCAGTTCAAACCAGCCAGTCCAAACCAGCCAGTCTGACAGGATGTGGTCTTCATGGATCATCTGAGTCTTGAAGATAATAAAATTATAAAATAACAAATAAAAAAATAAAGTAAAATGAAAGGCAATCAGTGATCAATAATCAAGCTGCTAATTACAATTAATCAAAATGGCCACACCCTGTTTCTTCTGTTGTTCAACTTTGAAAAAGATGTGATCAGATTTAAAAGTATTCTCTTCCTCTCTTCCTATAAAACACTCAAGGACCCCTGGTGGACTCCAGACCTCAGTTTGAAAACCACTAGATACACCCCGAAACAATCAATACAAACAATTAGCAATGAATAAATCAAACATGAAGATCATTAGCGCGTTGTCCTTCAACATCATAATCGCCACCCAAAAAAACATGAAAAGGGGGCTGTGTTACAAAAACATCTTGTCTCAGCTGCTTGGTAACCATGGTAACCATGGTAACCATGGTAAGGACCTGATTTAGGAACAAAGTCATTGCAGAAGAACAGTTCTTAAGTCAGTGTTCCTCAAGAAACTTTAGAATTGTTAAACTGAACTTTACCTTTTAAGCCTGTAGGAGGAGCTAACTTACTGACTGGCTAACAGTAGCTAATGGTAGCTAATAGTATCATTAGCCAACAGTAGTGTTATCTAACTTGTTTAATCTACCTAGCAGATATTAGCTAGCAAATGTTGTCTCACTTTTATCTCCTGGGTTAATGTTTAACATTTACCCCTGCCCCCGCAAAAAAAAACAAAAAAAAAAAAAACAGTTACTAAAAGCTCAGTGAGATGAGAAAAGTAGTATTTGTTGCTATGGTAACAGACATAAAAGCTGATAAACAACAATGTTGGATTGAAGTATTTAGGATTTCCTGAACCAGATATAAAGTAGGATGAAGTCCTGAAAGGCCTGAAAAGTTAAGCCTGAACAAGGCCCAAGGCTGACAGAATTCTGTCCAAACCCAACCCGAACCCGTCCCTCAGCCCAAACTTGACATAAGCCCATGAAACATGTGAAAAATATGACCCGACCCAAACCTGTCAGGTCACGTTGGAGAGTCTGACTGGATTTATGGCATAAAGTGATTTTATAGCCATTCATTAACCAATCACTACACTGGAACTTATCTGTGGATCCACAGGTGTATCTTAAGACAAATATACGTTGACCTCCTCAGTTTTATCTGCCAAATGTTTATGTTCTCTGGTTCTTTGAATGTTCTGTTTGTTTCAGGTTGTATTTGCTGTATTTCCTGTTTACTTTCTCTATATTTCTGATTATTTTGAGATCTTTCTGTTAGAGGAGGAGCAGCAGAGTGTTTTATCTGCTGTAACTTCATCCTGTTCGTGATGCCGAGGCTTATTGTCCGTTTCATCTCTTTCTCGTCTCTTTGTGTGTGAACTGGTGTGATTTCCAGACGTTGTTGTTGTTGGAGTTTTTAACAGGCAGAAAGTCACCCCCTGATCTCCTGACACTGATCCTACAGTGTCGCTGTAAAGCGATACACAATCCTCACTGTAGATCTGCATTGTCTCAGCCGGGGCGGGGTTCGGTTCTCTGCTCTGTTCTCCAACAAAAAGAACAAACCTAGGTGTGTTTAATGAGTTCTCAAACAGCTACAAAACACCTGAATCACTTTGTCTGGTGTCTTTTTTACCTGACATCTGAGAAGCACCCTGAGCTCAAAAACAACAACATCAAACTCTGATCTTTTGGTCCTTCAGAGGCTCTGTAGATTTTCCTCCTCTTGAGGTGGAGATCCTGATTGTTCACACAAAAACTGACCACAAGATTTGAGATTTTACCTCAGTTATGAGTATTTTAATGACCTGAGTCTGCTCTGAATGACGGAGGTTCACAGTTTACATAAAGAAAACAACCGTCTCTGAATGTAGAAGCAGAAGTTATTTATCATCATTTTTTGGTTTGTGGTCGTTCTGTTGCTCAGACTCACTGTAGAGAAAAAAAAACTGGATATTCTGTGTTGTTTATAGAAAAAAAGCTCCAATAAAACTCTGACAGAAACCTTCAGTTGTGTTTTTGTCACTGGCAGGGTTGGGAGGGTCGCTTAATAAATGGTAAAACTGTTTATCTTAATATAGTGTTTTCAGGGATGCAATGATTAATTTCATCATCAATTAATCTGTTGATTATTTTCCCAGTTAATCGAGTTATTTGGTCCATGAATTGTCAAGATATTGTGAAAAATATTGATCATGTGCACGGATATACACACCGCCTGTTTTCACATGTTTAGACTGATTTTCCAACTAGTGATCAATCTGGTAATAATGCCTTAATAATCTTAATAATAAGAAGAAGAATTTTCCACTAATCAATCACTTGTTTGGTCCATAAAATGTCAGAAAATGTTGAAAAAACGTCCTCAAATGTCTTGTTTTGTCCTCAACTCAGAGATATTCAGTTTACAGTCAGAGAGGAGGAAAGAAACCAGAAAATATTCACATTTAAGAAATCAGAGAATTTTGACTTTTTTTTCCTTAAAAAATGACTGAAAACAATTAGTCAATTATCAAAGTAGATGCAGATTGATTAATTGATTAATAATAGATCAATGGTTGCAGCTGTATGTGGTTTATGTTCACTGTTAGGTTTAATAGTTTGTGCTGCTGTTCCTTCCTTTGTTGTGCAGAATTTATTTGTTGACTGAAAAAAACATATTTCCACCCAAGATGTAACAAAAATGACGTAAAAGATGTACCAAGAAAAAAAACAACGTAACAAGACAAAGAATTCATAAATGATGAAAAAAGAAAAAAAGAAAGAAAATTATGCAAAATAATGTATAAGATGTAATAGGAAAAAAAAACTGTGGAAAAGACACGACAAAACAACGTAACAAGATGAAAAATTATGAAAATGATAAAAAATGAAGTAAGTAAGTAAAATGTTGAAAACAATGTAACAGGAAAAAAGAAAACTCAGTGAATCTTTTTTTCACTAGACGCCATGACAATGAATTGGCAGCTGTGTGTAGGTTTGGGTTAATCTGATTTATCTGCAACTGTAATGGAATACAGTTACCTGATTTTAATCTGCAGATTACATAATCCTGTTAAATTTAATCTGTTACTCCCTACATCTGGACACCGTGTTACTGTGTAACTCTTGTAACAGTCAGGACAAAAAACATTTCTGCTCACCTGTTTTATTCTTTATATAGATGAGACATTATTAATTATTAATCATATAAACATCATGTGAACACTATTTACTACATTTAAATGGATTAATATCTAAACTAGAAATAACACATTATAAAGCTTTATGAAACAATCTAACAAAATGATACAAAATTTGTAAATCTCTGTATTACTTTATATTTCACTTAATCATAGATTCATATTTAAATGTGCTGCATTTACAGGAAACTGACTGGACACTCAGAGGTACTCTGATACAGTTCATATAAAAGTATAAGTACACGCTATTACTAATATTATTAAAGAATAACTTTATGAAACTGTTCCATGAGGATCAAACTAATTCATTAGTTGTATTTGAATAATAATTATCTGTTCGGATCATAAACAGGCAGATTAAAACTTTAAACATTCAACTACAGTCAGATTATCACAATAATCTCATCAGATTAACAGTAAAGGAACTATACATTATAAACATTATGAACATATCTACATTAATGACAGCTGCTGAGTCCGCTCTGAGGCGGCCATCTTTGTAGCTCACGCTTCAGTGGGAGACTCGTCGTCGTCTCCGTAGACCACACCCTTCAGGTAGGCTCGTTTGAACTCCTCAAACACCATGTCGTCTGATTCGCTGCAGGACAGGGAGGGGGAGGGGCAGGTTAGTCAGGTGTTTTAACTCCGCCCACACTGCTCCTCTATCTTTATTAATAGATAACTACAACATGAGACGGCACATAAAAGATAAAAATGATGCCAAGAATGGTAAAAAGACAAAAACACCAAATGACATAAAAGATGTAACAAGATAAGACAAAATGATGCAAAGGACATAAAAAAAATGAAAACGATGTAACGACAAAAAGAACATAACCAGAAGGGAGCGAAAATAACAAAAAAATGTAACACAACAAGGTGACGCCAAGACAAAAATAGCGTGACAGATGTAACAAGACAAAAACAACGTAGCAAGAGAAAATGACATAAAAGATATAACAGGAGGAAAATGATGTAAAAGATGTAACCAAACAAAATGATGTAAAGACGAAAACAATGTAACAAGACAAAGTGATGTGAAAAATGTAACAACACACCAAATAACATAAAAGACATAATATGATAAAAATCAAGTAAAAGACATAACAAGACAAAATGAAGTACAAATATTCAGCGTCATGCAGACGAGTGAAACTAATCTATTGTTTGGAGTTTGTCATTACAAATTATTTAGCAAACTTAGTTTATTTGCACAAATGAAAACCAACATGAACGTGCAGGAAAACAGACATGTTGATTTACTGACTGCTGAAGATGTAAATGATTCAACAGTAAAGTTTTTTTTAAAACATGCTTTAGTTTTTTTATATTAAATGAATGATAGGACGTGTTGTGATGAGACCTCAGAGTTGTTTCAGGAGCCTGCAGCTCTGAAGTCAAACAGTGACAGAACATTTCTACAACCAATCAGAGGAGAGCTCACCTTTCTTTGGCTGAAGAGTTCAGACAGAAGCACGATGGAGGAAAAGAAAAGAGAGAAACCAGGTTAGTGTTCAGAGAAATCACAGCCAGGAGAAATAACTAACAAACACTCAAATAAAGGACCAATCTGTCTTTTTTCCGTCAGGTTTGAGAACTTTAGTGAGAAGATATTTTGGACATTTAATGGAAGAAGTCCCAGCAGATGACTGTCCCCATCCACCAGATAAAAATATCTTCTCTCAAGAAATGTATTACTTATTATTTATGGAGCAGATGACTTTTTCTTTGAGACATGCTACCAAAAAATGTGTATAGACATTTTCTTTGAGAAATTTGCTTTATTTTCTTTTATATTTTTCTTTTGTACCAACAGAATGGACTTTTAAGTTATGAATGAATAGGAGGCATCTTCCTCCTCAGGAAATACTCTGGTTTTGCACAAATCAAAGTTATGTATCATAAAGACTTTTAGGATCGTAAAGGACAACCATAGACAAATCAAAGCACATTGAGTTTTATGCTTGTTGGATGAAATGTGATATATAAATAAATCTGACTTGACTTAACTTGACTGACACAAAAGACCCACAGATTTGAAAACTGCGAGGTAACCCAGATTAACTTCCTTTTTTATCTTACATGTCAGGCATTTCTTTAAACCCACAACGACCGTCTGTTGTCTGCACTGTTTTTGTTAAAAATAAAGCCAGAGTTATCAGAAGACACACTGAGACACTGACCCTGTTTATTATATTCTACACTGAGACATTTTATAATAATAACCTTCTTCTGAAGTTTGAAGAATGACCAGAAACCTCCCACAGTCATTTGTCTGTTTAACATTTAACACTCACACATGTTCAAACTGCACACAGGAGGTCACATGACCTGCAGCTCATTCAGTCTCATTAAATTCAAACAGGTTTATGGATCACTGAGGGTGTGTGTGTGTTAATCTGTATTGATCAGCAGTAATCTGGATGTTAATCTGCAGGATGTGATGCAGCTTGTCGTGTCAGCAATACACAACAAGCTGCTTAACAAAGACACACACACACACACACACACACACACACACACACACACACACACACACACCACAGTTCATCCACAGGTTGTGTGTAACCTGCAGGACGATTCATTGATGTGATCAATTGCAGAAATCTGTTGATTTGTGTAACGTACGTCTGCACGCTGCAGTGACCTGCTGCTCCTGATCATCATGTCAGCAACCATGTGACTCTGTTTGACCTCTGAAAACTGGACACGTGTCATCACAGTGTCCTGTTAACTCTGTCAGCACCTGAGCTGCAGCTCCACAGTCACCTGTCACCTGTGACTGAGTGAACATCACCAGTTTATTTGCTGCTTCTTATTGGTCAGTTAAAGGGGAGGGCGGGGGCTGTACCTGCTTCAAGTTTAGGATGCATCAGCTTGAAAGGAAGCTCCAGAGACACCTCACTGTAAAACACACACACACACACACACAAAGGTGTTGGTCATGTGATGTATTTCCACGCAGTAAAGGGATAGTTCACCCAAAAATGAAAATTCAGTCATTATCCACTCACCCTCATACTGATCGAGTGATGAATTAAATGAATATTGCTTGTTTGGTGTAATCCAAGTCTCCTAATGTCCCAACATGCCGTTCACTTGTACACCGTCACACCACACACATCCAGTTCAGACAGTGTGCATGTGCACGTGAATGTGGCTCCAAACTAAGGATCTACAGTGAAGATTTAGGCTAAAAACATGGCATTAATGATGCCTTTCAAGTCAACTTGGCATATCAGGACTTTAGGAGACCTGGATTTCACCAAACAAGCAGTATGGAGGCATTTTATGTTTTGTTTTTTGGTCGTTTTTATCTGAGAAACTCCAGCAGCGTTTTGTGGACTAAATAACTAAACCCAACCTTCAACTTGCATGAGGGTGAACAGATAATGACTGAATTTTCATTTTTGGGTGAACTATCCCTTTAACACACAAACAAACAGCAGGTATTTTGTTACCTGGATCCAATTGTCCTGTTCGTGATGACGAAAGAAAGAACAGAAAGAACAGAGACACGGGATGAGTTCAGGGACAGTTATCGTCTCACACTTATCGTTTCAGTCATAAAATTTGATCAGTAAATATAAAATTCACTTTGACTGCGAACTTGGACAACAGGTGAGGTCACAAGTCACACTTGTAACCCCACATGACAGTGATGTCACAGATGCAGAGCAGTTCTCACTTACCCTGAGGTGATCATCTTCACCACAACTTTGTAGGAGACCAACATCCCCTGAACCTCCCTCAGCACCTCCTGCTTCACTCTGAGACACAAAGAGACAATGAGTCAAAGAGACAAAGAGACAGATGATATCATCACAATGTGAGTGTGTCTCTCAGTGTGTCTCAGTGTGTCTCACATGGTGGATGAAGCCAGGTTAGTGTCTTCATGTTTGAGTCGTCCATCCAGAGCAATTCCCCTCCTGTCTTTGTTGTAGGCCAGCAGAGGGTACAGAATGTAGTCCTTCTTCAGACTTGTCCCAGAGGGGACAGAGTCACTGCAAACAAAGGAAAAGGTCATAAAAATATACACAAAAAATACAGAGAAATAAGTTCATAATTCCCTCTGTTTATTCTGAATGTCAGATACATTTTCTGTCTCACTTTGACATTTAATTAACTCCAGTTTTCTATCATTGCTAACTAAATATTAGTGTCAGTTAGAAAAGGAAAATAAATATAATCTACAGTCTAACCAGCAGCTCCATAGTTTGGTTGGTATATTACATACTGTACAAACCAGGAAGCAGCTAAAATGTCAAAATAAAAGCCCCTCAGGCAGAAGGTGGTTAATAAAAACTCACTTTGTCTCTTCTTTGGCCACTGATTTGACGTACTTGTCGTTGGAGTAAAGAACAACGTTGGTCACCTGTTCAACTGAACACAGAGACATGTTTGAATTAAGAGTTCAGATCAATTATTTATGAACAGGGGCGAATCTAAATAAATATTTATGGGGTGGTAAGAAGGTGACATTAAGACTTTAAGAGATGTCAAAAATATAAATGCCAATTTAATCCCAGTCACATATATCATTTTTACCCTAAAAACATTTCTTAATTGTGGCACACAGGTAAAACATTGTAAAAATATCTAAAGGTGTCATCAGAGTCAATAAACTGAGGCGTGTTAGAAACAACGTGTGAAGTCACCTGACACACTGATGTCTTTGATGTTCCTGCTGGAAGAGTTGGTGATTTCTACACTCACTGGGACAGGTTCTCCGTGGTAGAACGTCTTCAACGGCACACAGACACAGCAACAGACAGACAGCCAAACAGAGAAACAGACAGATGAGAGAGAGAGAGAGAGAGAGAGAGAGAGAGAGAAAGATATAATAAATATCAATAAAACAGAAAAATAATTTCTGCAGTCCTAGTGGGTGACACCCCGGAAGCCTGTCTGTCTGCCTGTCTGTCTATCTGTTTGCCTGTCTGTCTGTCTGTCTGTCTGTCTGTCTCTAATCAGTCAGTCTGTCCGATCAGTCTGTCTGTCTGTCTCTCCATCTGTCTCACCTCTTTGGGCAAGCTCATTTTGATGTGCAGAGGTTTCTCAGACATCAGAAACTCAAAGGTGGTCTCTGCATGTGGAACCACTTTCGTGTTCTCTGGACTGAACTGGATCTTACGGATGCTGAGACGAACTGAATTCCTGCAGACACGGAGTCAAATAATTCCATCACAGTTATTAATATGAAACAAACACATATCATCTCATAAATACAATCATTTGGGTTCGCGAAGTAATACTAGGAATAATAATCAATAACTGACTGTTGGTGACTTTAAACTCACTGTTTGTCGATCTTCTCATCCTGGTGCTCACCACAGAAAGCTTTCACCTCAAACTCCACTGCACATTTCTGTCAGAGGAAACATGCGGTGTCTGTGAACATCATGTAGACCTGTGAATGTCACTACTGAGGGGGTGTGGTCTGACGGTGACGTTACCTTTCCCACATCAGAAGGTCCAGGCTGCAGAGCCACAGAACATGGCAGGTTGTCTGGAAACTGAAACACAAACATCTCAAAACTCACATCCAGACCACTGCATTCATGTTATCTGTCCTGTCTGTTCAGGTGTGTGTTCAGGTGTGTTCAGGTGTCTGTTCAGGTGCGTGTTCAGGTGTGTTCAGGTGTCTGTTCAGGTGTGTGTTCAGGTGTGTTCAGGTGTCTGTTCAGGTGTGTGTTCAGGTGTGTGTTCAGGCACGCAAGCCAAAGCCAAACTTGTCTGAAACTCATCAGCAGCAGTTACAAAACTCTCAACTGAGTGAAACTAGTTTCACAGAAAAGCCAATCAAAATGCTGATAACGTGTCAGATGATGACATCACATTATGATGCAGAATCATTTCAATTGATTTTAACTGACAGTTAATAAAACAGAAGATGATCCTGTGGACGCATCAGAAGAAAAAGATCTTCTCAGACTTCAAGTCAGGTTTGTAAAAATGTCAATAAACACGTGAGCTATTCTTTAATATATTGATATTGATTGACTGACTGATAGATCTATTGGATTCTCTTCTGGGTAGGTTTTTAGAGTTTTTTCCTCCAGCAGATCAATAATCAATAATGCACCAACTGCTCTCTTCCTGTTTGGGTCTACCCAGGACCCTTGCTAGGGTGTTCTATCCAGAACCTTTGCACTGTCTAAGGGTGCTAAGAAGAACCTACATAGGTGGTTCTACCAAGAACCCTTTTATATTCCAAGGGATTTATCTGGAACCCAACCAGGGGTTCTACCAGGAACACTTTTATGTTCGAAGGACTTTATGTAGAACCCAAGCAGTGGTTCTACAAAGAACTCTTTGATATTCCAAGGTTTTTATGTAGAACACACACACGAGGGGATCTACTGAGAAACCTTTTATGTTCCAATGGTTTTATTGCGAATCCACCCAGAGGTTTCTACAGAGAACACTTTTATATTATGGTACAAAGAACTCTTGACTTTTTCTCTTGAAAAGGGTTCTTTGGTTGCCAAAGGGTTCATACATGAAACTGTAGTCTTATTGTCTTACAAAGAACTGTGGACAAACTCTTCCTTCAAAACAAGAAGGGTTCTTTAGAAGCAGATGGTTCTGCGTAGAGCCTCAGCCGTTCAGCCGATGTTTTTGTCTGTCTCACCTCAAAGAAGAAAGGGAAGGCGTTGTCTCCGAGCTTTCGGAGAAGTTTCTGCTGGATCTTGGTGTGGGTCAGCTTTTCTTTGTCCTGCAGCTCGGGGTAAACCTGCCGGGTCACCAGGAACAGGTCCCTCCTGAAGGCCACGCCCATCACATCCATGTCCTGACGGCCGTACCGAAACGTACACGACAGCATCACGTACACTGAGGACACATGAGGACATCGTGTTAATAGTGATGACCTCACTGACTTTCAGTCAGTCATGTTTCTGATTAATCAAACATTCAGACCTTTCTTTCCTTTGACCTGCTGTGGGTCGATCACAACAACGCCATCTGAAAGAGACACACAGAGACGCTGTAGAGACACATCACAGTGTTCACTGACACTTTATGATAACCATCATTAATAACTCTTAAAGTTAAAGTTAATTAATCTTAAGTTAATAGTTATTTCACTGTTTACATACAATGAAATGATAATTAACTATGTTTACTGATGTTATGTAATGTTTAAGGCTGCAACTATTATTTTCATTGTCAATTATTCTGTCAATTATTTCCAAGATTAATTGATTAATTGATCTGCCACAATCCTGTCAGTTGAAAAATAGGTCCAAACGTGGAGCACATGGACGTACATGAGATGGACGATAAATCTTGGCGTCACGAACAGGATGGTATTACAGCAGATAAACACTCCTGATACACTGTTTCTTAATCTTTTGATCATTTTCTGTATCAATCCATTAGTTGTTTGGTCTGTAAAATTGTGAAAAATGTTGATCAAAGTCCAAGATGATATCCTCAAATGTCTTGTTTTGTCCAATTTGATTGTGGAGACCTGCGTGTCTAAAAGTGACACTAGAGGGTGTCACGGTGTCTAATAAAGAAATAACTATTGACTAAAGTTGAATTAACTATCAATTTACCTATTATTAATGATGGTTATTATTAAGTGTTACCCAATGTTACAACATTTTCAAGTCAGAGACCAGTTTTATCTCAATGCCAAAATAATTTCAATAATTCAGTCCTTAAAGTAAGTTATTTCTAACAAACAGCGGTCTCTTACATTCAGGCAAAATCTGGTCAGTCTGTTGTGGGCTGTGTTTAAACCATCTGATTTGGTCCAAATTAAGCCAAAAATAGACATCAAAAGTTGGACTATGTTTAGTCCGTCTGTTTTTTCAACAACATTAAAAAAAAGACGTCCTCTCACCTTTCACTTTAAACAAAAATCAAATATTTCTTAGAAGCCACTTTTTATTCAGCAGTGAGCGTTAATTTTAATCTAACTCAGAAATAGAGGGTATCCAGTGGGGCCAGAGCTCATGGAACTCGTCGTGGGATATCCAGCCTTGGTTCATGTTTAGCCTAGCTTAGCATAAAGACTGGCAGCAGAAGGAAACTGTTAGCTTCACTGTGAGTCTGTTGTCGAGCTGATCACAAATCATCCTGTAGCTATGCATAAAAGTGATCTCTTACCACTCCTTTAAAAAATCACTATAAAGCATAAATATCATCTCCGAGACAGAACCAAAGTAAACTGAAGGCTGTTCTTAAACCAGCTGGAGAACCTGCATGATTTTGATTTGTTTTGAAAGGAGGGCATGTCTCAGCATTTGGAGGCCTTTTGAAGAGCTTTTCATTTGTTGAAACTAAACTTCATGCATGTAAAGCAGGTGCTGTGGTGGATTTTAGGATTTCATTGGCTATATGAAGCATCAGCACAATGTGTTGTTCAAAGGAACAGCCTGCCTCTCTTCTCCTGTGTAAAGACAGAGCCAATCAGAACACATTGTGCTGATGACTGGTGCTGTCTTTACATGGGAGAAGAGAGGCAGGTTGTTCCTTTGAACTCAAACTCTCATTGGCCATTGTGATCTGTGGTCAGGACATGGAAGCTTCAATTAGCTCAAGTGAGGTATCAATCAAAACTGCAGCAGCCATGTTGAGGTGAAGAAATCACTCCTGTCTGCTTGGTAACTCCAGACACAGGAAATAAAAGTGGGAGATTAAGACCTCTGTTGGCTCATTTCTTGTCTTTGCTGGTATTAACTGATGTTATTGTGTATTTTAGACTGAAAGTGTTACAGGTTTGGATCGACAGGACCTTCGCTATTGGAACAGATCCATTTTTGTCCGAATATTATCAGTCAGTGGATTTCAATCAAATGGTGAGTTTCCTCAGTGTTGTAATTGTTTATTTGTTGGTTTGTAGAGCTGGTTGTACCTGCTGCTCTGACTGTATCTGGAAATAGTTTGCATCAATGGAAACACAAGAATCTCAGGTTTCTAATATCATGTCAAATGACTTAACATGTTTACAGAGTAGGTGTGTACTTTGACCCCACCAGTTAACAGAGCTTAGAGAAGTTAAAAGGATTTATACGTTTAGTTTGAACCTACCGACTGGATCCACAAAGTCACAGTGATCAACAAAGTCTCTTTTGCCCATGTAGACGGCCACCTGAAAGAGAAGAAGAGTGTTCACAGACGGTCAGTGTGTTGCTCAGGGGCACATCAATGGCTGTAAAGGATGTTATGGATATTTTACTTTGACTGTTCCTGCAGAACTCACCGACTTGTCCCGGGAAACTTTCTTAAAGACGACGTGTTTTGGACTCATGGTGATGACAGATGTGGCAACCTGCAACACAAAGAAATATTTAACGTTCAAGTTCAAACAAGGGCTGCAATAATTATTATTCTCAATTATTAATCAACTATTATATTAATCGTCAACTATTTTGATAAGTGATTCATTTTTTTGATGAGTCATTTTTTAAATAAGCAAAAAAATGCTTCTCAAATGTGAATATTTTCTGGATTCTTTACTCCTCTCTGAAAGTAAACTGAGTATCTTTTATCTTTTTAACAACGTCATCTTTGACTTTGATCAACATTTTCTGACATTTTATGAGCTAAACAACTAATTGATTAATGGAGAAAATTATTTTTCAACTTACAAGATTGTGGCAGGATTAATTAAGAAAATAAGGCAGGTCCAGTTGAATTTGCAGAGGGATCAGTACAGAGCATCTGCAACTCTCAACAAAGCTGAGAAGGATGTGAGATGTGTCACTCATAGCTACTTCCATCATCAGCTTCAGAAAACAATGATGTGTTTAATTCAGAATGTTGATTTTGTTGATTACGCCTTTTTTAAATCAAGTTTTAACATCATGTGGATGCAGTTTTTAAAAAGTCTTAACCAACAACATTGTGAATTAAACACATCATTTTTTCAGGACCTGATGATGGAAGTTCCTGCTCATCTCTGTTGAGAGTTACACATATGCAGTTTCAGCCAGCACTTTCCCCTGCCATGTCCGTGTCATCAGCATCCAGCTGAATCTGGCTGGACTGGAGATCTCAGGCAGACTGGGACCAAACACCTCCTCTGAGACTGACTATACAGTACTGAGGTGGTTTTCTTGCTGGGTTTGACTCCTGACACTTTGGGGCTGAGTCAGCTAATTAGGCAGCTAGCTCCACTGCTAACTGAACAAACCAGCTAACGTCAGCTACAGATAACAGCAGACACCTGTTAGACCACTTATACAACAAGTTAACTCGGTTAGCTAACAGCTAATCTCTCCTTTAGCTACCTCTGTCAGCTAAATCGCCTTAGTACTGTCCCCTGTCATTAAACTGACCTTATAACATTTAATAACATCTTTATCATTAGTCCAACATGTACCACTTTACCTGAGGTCAATGAAAATATTCATGACACTCTTATAACAGTCTCATGATAACCAGTGTCAAAATCAACCACATGACAGTTTAATGTCATTTTAAAACTAAAGCTGCAATGATTAATCAATTATTAGTAGACTGTTAAATTAATCGTAAAGTATTCTGATAATTGATTAATCATTCTAAATCATTTTTAAAGAAAAAAGTCAATATTCTTCTTAAATGTAAACATTTTCTGGTTTCCTTGCTTCTCTCGGACAGAAAACAGAATAAATAAATAAACTGCTGCCACACTCCATTAACATTTTGATCAATTTAACAGATATAAACATCTACGCCTTTATTATGACTCATAACACTAACTCATTCAGAGAACATTCGGCATTAATTTGAACTCTCATTGATGTGAAACAGGCAAATAAAAACAGCAGAACATTGTCAGAGAGGCAAGTATTTCAACTAAACATGCATCTTTCATCTCTGTGGTCATTTTA
Organism: Lutjanus erythropterus; assembly: GCF_056507025.1. Classification (NCBI taxonomy): domain Eukaryota; kingdom Metazoa; phylum Chordata; class Actinopteri; order Lutjaniformes; family Lutjanidae; genus Lutjanus; species Lutjanus erythropterus. The sequence continues at coordinate 31,839,704 of NC_139320.1, forward strand.
TGATTTATTACAGTAAATATATTACAGATTTCTCCTTTAACGTGATGTGGACTGACCTGAGAGAGACGAGATGAGCAGCAGCAGGAACAGCAGGTTTATAACAGCTGATCAGCATCAGAGCTGCTTTTATATCTCACACACACGCAGCCTGGTCAGCAGGCTGATCATTACAGACTGAACACACACAGACAGATAATCCTGAAACAACAGGAAGATCTGCAGCTCACTGTCCTCAGTCATAATAATAATAATCAGCTAATGGTAATTATTATTAATGTTAATTTATCACTGACTGAACCAATCATTCACCACCTCTGTCACCCCAGACTCCTCGTCACAGGTTTCATATGTACAATATGTCCCTGAACCATACAAAAAAATCTCTATTTTAGATGAGACTGAAGAAGCAAAAACAAACCAAAATTGAAGCTGCAAGCGGCACTGGATGGGCCCTTCCATCCCAGTGCCAGTTGGACCTGCAGCGGCCGCAGCTCCGTCTTTAGATGCCATCTGGTCAGTGACACTCTGAATTTTAACCCGTGTTGGACACTGCGGAAAGAAGTTTGATGTCACTTCCTGTCTCCACTAGGTGGCGCTATGACTAAGAGTCCTGATTGTCATGTAGATGTGTTCAGGGTGGGACTCTTATCAAACGTGTGAAGTTTGGTGCAGATCGGACCATTTACACCAAAGTTATAGCAACCTCCGTGTTTCATGGCGAGACATCAAAACTTGTAACCAGGCCTTCAATGATAGCTAAATCTTTAAAAGCTTTTGATCACAAAGTAGTCTAGATGGCACTTATTTTGAGGTCATTATGATGAATTCTGTAGGTGGTGTAGGCTGTTAAAATAATACAGCACCTGGAAATCAACAAAATTGACCACAAAATTCAAAATGGCCAACTTCCTGTTGGGTTTAGGTGATTGGTCCAAGATACTTTTTTTGTGCATCTGGGCATAATACATATGTGTGCCGATTTCTGTGCGTATTGGTGAAACGTGCTGTAGATGCTGCTCTTTAGAGGGCGTGGCCAAATACCACCAAAAAGTATGTCAGCTGAAACTTTTCACCACAACTAATACGTTTGCCAAGTTTCATGCACCATCGAGCACATTTAGCTCCTCAAAAATGTGACTGAAGATTGCAGAGAAGAAAAATAACAATAATCTGAGCAAAGCTATTACGGTCCTCGTAACGTTCGGTGTCCTAATGAAACAAAAACTGCAGAAAAACTTAATCTGGAAAATTAAACTGATTTCTGTGTGTCGAGATATACTTGCTTTTAACTTCCTGTTTGCAGACGCACCCTGGCTGCCTCATGTATCCTGCGTCTGTTCAGAGTGATGGTTCTGCACGTGCTCAGAAAATAACGCTCAGCTAAACAGCAAATTTATCTCCAGACTAAAGCTCCTCTGACTGTTTGTTCTCACACAGACTTCATGGAAACATGCTGATGAAGCTCATGTGATGCTGCTGAAAGCTCCAACAATAAGAATTAAGTGGACGCTGAGTTGGGACAGTCTGGTCGTCTGATGTTTGTAAAGTGGAAACGTGGAAGTTTGAAGAGAGTTTAATGTGTTCAGTCAATCTGAGTCACTGATTTATTCATAATCAATACTGATGATGATGATTAATAATGTTATTGTGACATAATGTGATCAGCAGTGTGTCTCTGCTGAGCTGATAAGTTGCTGTCAGTCAGACTCAGCAGTCTGTCTGCTGACATCAGCAGCTCACTCACACACACTCACACACTCACACACACACACACACACACACACACACACACACACACACACAGTCTGAGTGTTACTAAGGGTCATCAGCAGCTTCACACCAAAGAAGAAGAATCTGATCCTGCAGCTGCAGTTTGATTCAATGAAACAAAATATTATCATATTCATTATTAATATTATTACCATAATATTAGTTTCTATTTTAATGAAATATTAATTTAAACATTACCCAACATCCATCAGGAGCACAAACACAGAGTGGACGTCTGTCCTGATACAGACTGCTGCTTGTTTAACTTCTCTGTGTGCACAGACAGACTTCAGGCTGAGCACACTGTAAGAAATATTGTTTTATTGATGATATTAGAAATATTAAACACATTTTTTTCACATTCATGCAGAGAATCAGGGAGAAGTTGGAGCGGCACAGCTAACAAATCCTTAATTTTATGATAAAAGCAGATTTTGCAGATGTGTTGAGAGGTTAGGAACATTAGGAACACATCTGGATACTGGACCATCACAAACTCGCCCCCTGGTGGGCGGGGCAACATGGACGTCATTCCCAGAACTGACAGGTTCACCTCTGATGCTGGTGAACAGTTCAAAGAAGATACATTATTTGGTTGTCAGGAACACGAGGATCTAGATTATGTCTGTTATTGCACGTGGGTCCAAAGGAACAAGGTTTCACCAACCACTGGTGGACATTTTGAAAAATGGCTGCCACGCCCATTAGTGGGCAAGTTTGTGATGACCCAATATCCACTATCCACATCTGGCAAATTTGGTGCTTTTATCACAAATGTCATGAACTATACGTTGGTCATGTGACACACTGATGCTGGAACAGCTGTTTATTATTAATGGGCATAACTGTCGGTGGCACCGGCATTAAATTTACCACTTAGTGTGTTTGTGTGTCCATCAGAGAGAAGAGTATCCAAGAGAGTGGGACATCAGAGGGCCAATCAGAGACAGGAGAGCATCAGAGAGAGGGTACAATAGGGAGAACGGCATCAGAGACAAGAACTGTTCTGTTAGTCAGTGAGAACATGAGTTTCATTTAGTTTTCTTGAATTGTGTGACAATAAACAAGACTTTGTGCAACAAAACTATGCTGTTATTTATTATTTAAATGTTTAGTATCAACACACTGCAGACTTGTATTTTTTTAATTTTACTTCTGACTCAGTGCTCCTGAAAACTTTTGTTTCAAACTCATTTACCTTCCTCTCTCTGCTGTCACTCTGACTCAACGTATATCTGATTATACAGGAAACTGACCTCATCGGATCTTTGTTGATAGATGTGTTTTTAATGTTCAAACAAACAGAACACGTGAAACATCTCAGATTGATGTTGGGACTCTTCCAGAGTCCCCGGCCCTCAGGTTGGGAACCAGTGATTTAAATAAACCCCGACCTGATTATTTTCTTCTTCTGTTTTTCAGATCAGGTCTCAGCATCACGTTCCTCCACAGACAGAGAACCTGCCGACTGAACAGATCCTCCTCCACTCTGACTGAAAACACCTGAGAGACACCTGACAGCACTGAAACACACACACACACACACACACACACACACACAGGACAGGAAGTAAACACTGTGGCTGCGCTCCAAATCTGAGACTTGTTCTCTTTATTTTCAGTCCTGCAGCTGCTCTTAAACTCTGTCCTGTTCCTGCAGGAGGACTGACGACTGCATCAAAATGAACGAGGACATGTTAATTACTTCTGTTCTTTTCAAATTAAATTTCAAATGAAACATCCTAATAAATGTTCATGTTTTTGTATTTATTGTATTTGTAAATGTTAATAATAATCAAAATCGTAGAATAGTATCCTCGTCTTTGGCTGACAGCTAAAATAATTAAAACCACATACAAAAAGTTACTTAAGTAACATTAGCTACTACAGGAGTAATGTGATTACTTTGAGATGCACTTTTATCTGATATACAGTGGGTTATCAGTGTTTCAACTGTCCCCAAAAAAGGGGACGATTGGTAACACTTGGACTTCTTGCATGAAATTTAATATTACAGTTTTGTACTTACTGGTGAAAACATCAACTGTAAACCCACAGAGAAACATTAAAGTTTTTATATCACGTCGACACTTTCCGTTGTTTTTGATCAGCTGATGATGTGAGCGCTGTTATCGTCATTATCATAAACTGAACATGAACTTTGACCTTCTCGCTCACATCTGGGTCATGACATTTGCAGTACAAATGAACCGTCCGTCTGTCTGGTCATCTGAGACAAAGAGACGCAGTCGTCCACACGGAGACATGAACAGATTCTGACTTTATTCTGGTTTCACACACAGACACACACACATTAGTGAGGACGGTGGAGTCAAAGTGTTTCATTCATGTGTTCATCTGTTAAAGACTTTATTATGATTCACCCTTCAGTCCTCTGCGACGTCCAGCTGGACCAAACTGTGAGACGGCAGTTTGCTTCTCTCAACGTAAACATGAGACTCAGTCCCTCCAACATGTCCAACATGTCCCCTCAGTCTGATTCAGGCAGTCAGAGTTCAACAGGAGAGGAGCTCCAGATACTCCATGATGTCTCTGTCACTGCCTCCTCCTGCTCCTCCTCAGTGTCTCTGTCCAACTCCACCTCCTCCTGCTGTCCACATCTTCAGGCTGTGCCACTCTTCAGCCAATCACATGTCAGACCACAGGATGGCCTTGCTGCCTTTCTCCACGCTGGCAACGTATGCTCCTGAAGGCGACCACGACACCGAGTTGATGGCAGAGCTGCACGCACACAAACAACAACAACAACAGGTTACAGAGTCAATCTGATGTAAACAAAACCAACAACCAACAGACACCAGCAGCTCGACATCACCGCTGACCTCACTCACCATAATTTACTTTTTCCCCTATTTTTTCTACAGTGTAGCTCAAAAAGAAAATGGAAAAGAATGATGAACAATAATATGCAACACTGCAAAAGCTTCATAATTGGAAAAACAAACTAAAATCGTTGCCCTTTAAAACAGACGGACAGGAGAGCTGCAAAGGTTTGTGGGTGAATCTCGTCAGAGTTGAGATTCTTTTTTAATGATTCCTGAATCATTTCTTTTTTCTTTTTTTTTACATATAAATCACTACCGTTTGGTTTGTTAGCTTGATGCTAACATATAATGGGGTTTCCCATTGATACGCTAAGGGAAATTAGCATTGAAATTCCTTCACATGCTGAACATAAACAGACGTCTGCTCAGACCTTCCTGAGTTTTGACCCTCTGAGGCTGCTGTTTCAACAAATCAAACTCTACTCTCTACTTAGAAGAGAGACTGGCAGCCAGAAGATGGCAGCACATATATTTATATTATATTTATATTATATTATTTATATACTTATATTTAAGTCCAGATTTGGAGAGGTGGACGGGTCAGTGAGCTCTGCGTTAGTCAGACTTCCTGTCTGTGGCTGTCAGCTCTAATCTGATTGGTTCAGTTTTTAAAATGGCTCATAGATCAGTGGTTTCTGTGTGTTCAGGTTCTGGATCAGTCTGGCTCTGCTTTTGCTCTTACTTGTGGTTTCGGTCCAGAGTTCGGTCCACTTTCCCGGTCATGACGTTCCAGACATACAGAGCGCCATCGGCTGATCCTCCAGCCACGTAGCTGCCGTCAGGACTGAACACAGACAGACAGAGAGACAGACAGACGTCAGGGCAGTGACAGGAAACAGACTTATAGGACAGGGGTATAGTGTACCGGGGCTGTTGCTATGAACCATCTGGTCGGGCCAATGATATAAAATGCTTTAACTCATATTAAGCCAAAACTGGGCTTTAATGCTGAACTTTACCAGCAGGGATCACTGTTGCTCCTCAGAGGAACATAATGACCCAATGTGTGAGAGTGACGTTACGGTCTGTGAGTTTTCTCCATCTTCTGGTAAATGTTTCACAATAAAAGTCTTAAGAGGTTCTGTCCACTGAAACTCTGAAGGCTTTTAATTTCTTAATGCAGAGCAGAGTCCCTTTCATAGAAGGCTTTTAATGTGAAAGATCTGCAGGAAGTGTTGAGTGTCACTGACAGCAGTTTAAACTGGGATCAAAGAACAAGAAGTAGATGTGATCAGAATTCAGTGAAAACTGTTTTGTCGGAATCAAAGCGGCAGTTCTGAATACTAATTATTACTTCAAAAACTTTTCACCATGAAACATGAAATTGCTATAACTGTGGTTTAAACGGTCTGATCTTCACCAAACGTCACAAGTTTAATTAGAGTCCAGGTCTGCACACATCAACTTGACAATATTCAGTCATAGTCATGGCGCCACCTACTGGTGACAAGAAGCAAGCCTTACATGAAACTTTCACAGTGTGATCTACACTTGAAAATTAAGAGCTTTGTTGACCAGCCGGCATCTGGCTACATGGTCGCAGCCGCAGCACGCCAGGACAGGAACAGGGGTACGACGGCCCGTCCAATGCAACGCCATTATTAATATTATTATTATACATTAATAATATAATTATCAAGACGTAATGCTTTAAACAGTGTCAAAGAATATTTAGTGTTAAACAGAGAGATGCAGAGAGTCGACAGTCCAGGTAAAAAAAAAACTGTTTAACTCACCTGAAGGTCACTCTGGTCCAGTCAGCTCCACACTTGAACCCCTGAGCACTGAACACACACACACACACACACACACACACACACACACACACACACACACACACACACACACACACACACACACACACACAGTTATTACACATGAAGTCAACAGCAGCACGATTAAAAGTGAAGATGAAAACAATGAATTAGATTTTTTTCTGCTTTTGTTTAACCAGGCTAAAATCCAGGATGAAATGTTCAGGGTCCGTCTGTGAGGAAGAGAGCGGGGACACACACCTGTTGCAGTCATGTGACAGGTGAGCTGCTCATGCCGGACTCACCTGAAGGTCTGTCTGACGGCATTGGTGCGCAGGTCGATGATCTTCACCAGGTCGTCTCTCGAGCAGGTCAGCAGCTCTGTGCGGTCGTGGTTCAGGTCCAGAGACGTCACTCTGCCCAGCAGCTCCAGCTCCCGCACAATGCTCTCCGCCCTGACACACACACACATATACACAGATTACACACACACACACACACACGGGATATGGTGAGAAATAATAAAACAAATAATTTGGCCTTAACAATAAAACAGTGATATATGTCATCAATAGACATCATCATCAATAACAATAAGAAAACAGTTTGATAAAACATCTGATAGTTTCATGAAAGCCATGAAGAACCTGAAACTGACCTGATGTCCCAGAATCGAACCTTCTTATCAAAGTGTCCGCTCATGACGCACTGCTCTGTGCACACGATGTCGTTACAGCTGGAACCTGCAAACACCGTCTTCATACCTGCACAGGTGAGACAGCACCCGGTCACAGACAGTCACAGAGCACTGACTCATCGTAACTGTTACTTCATGTTACAGTTTACAGTACACAGCATTGTCCCTGTCCACCCCTCCCTGGTTGCTAAGGAATCCCTTTAAAAAACAAAGAAAACCATCCAATCACGTACAGACTTTGCTGCGGAGGTCCCAAAGTTTGAGCGTTCGGTCGTAGCTCCCAGAGACGATCCGAGCGTTGTCCAGTAGGAAACGAGCTGACAGCACCTTCCCACTGTGACCTGTCAGGGTGTGCTGAGGACGGACAGATGGACACCAGACACACATTAGATTACAATTTGAAAAAGAAGAAGGGTCACAAATAAAATGTCACAAATGGACGATGTTCGACTGTGACCAGCGTGGGGCGCTGCTTTAATCAAACGATTTTAAAGTTTTTAATGAACATTTATATACAACGATCCATCCTGAAGACAAAAATCTGTTTCATGTCTAACAAAGAGACATAACAATACTGAATATCAATATTAATATTAATGAGGACGACGCTCTTGTTGTGTCTCTGTGGTCTCAGTAGCAGAGTGAGATCAGCACTCAGGCCCCGCCCCCTCAGCCTAACGCTCCATGCTGATTGGTTATGTTGGATGATGTCATCATCACACTGAGCCTGTAGGGTCTTTGTACAGACTCTGTAACACTGTGATGTCACATCCTGTCTGTCTGTCAGCAGCTCCTGGGACCACCACTGCACCACTGGAGCATGATGGGAGCAGAGAGCAGGGGCTGCTGGGAGCCAAGATGGCCGATGGGTGGTGGGATCTGAGGTTCAGACCTTTTACATGACATCACTGACCAAAAGACTGACCAATCAGAGAGCATCGACACGTGTTCCAGACAGGTGAAGGTTGCGTGTGTGAGATGAGAGCTGTAAAGACTCACCCTCAGTCTGTAGTCGTCTACAGTCCAGATCCGACTGGCGAAGTCATTAGAGGCAGCCAGCAGGTACGAGCCCTGACAACAAAATCAATCAGTCAATAAGTTTATTTATATAAGCAGGTATCACACAGCTGATTGATTATAAAGAGTTTAACTCTGCAGGCTGAGCTTCCATCAGATTTATGTCACAGTGCTGAAAACTGCAGCTGCAATGCAAGTCAAGTAATCAATTATTAAAATTAATCAGCAATAATCAATGATTAATGTGTCATTCTGGCAGTAAACATGCATCATATTCTGTCAGCTCATCACACTGGATTTGATTCACTGATCTGGAAAATAATCTGATTAATTGACAACAGTCACCAAGTTTAGATTAACATGGTGCTGAACTGTGATCGGTGCATAAAAGTGTGTGATGTCATCATTTATTAAGCAAAGCCCCTGCCACTCCGACGAGTGACCAAACAAATGTGTCAGGATGATGTCAGAGAACAAAGATGATCATAAAAGATAAATTAATGATAGTGAAGAGATATGATTCATATAAATAAATAAATATTATTAAACATTTCTATTAAAAACAGAATCAGACTTACAGCGCTGTCAAACTCAATGCTGGTGATTCCAGCGTTACTGCCGGTCAGAGCTCCTTTAGGCTCACAGCGACCTGACACACAGACAGAGACAGACAGCAGCTGGTCAGAGACATCAAGTCCAACCTGAGACAGACATTAGAATGTTGTCACATGTCAAATACTTGACTCTGATTGGTCATTTACAGCATTTGTTGCTCAGAAGAACAGGTCATAGCAGAAGTAATTCAGCTCCATGGAACAGGTCGGTCTCTGCGGTCTTTGTCCTCAGATAAGATAGGACTTACATTTACATTTATTTATGATAAAGTTAACTTTCTCGTTTCTCATTATGCATCTGAGTGAAAATGAATGTTCATAATTATTAGAACAGCTGGTTCAAAAAGCTAATTTTGTCGGTGGAGTTTGAAGTGATGTGACGTTGTTGAGTTGCTCAGACTCAGATGAAGCAGTTTTGTTTCACCCGTCTCAGATCAGTTCACTGACCTGCAGCTAAACACACTGACTGCACAGAGAACTGGATTTCCCGGATTGATCCTGAACTCACCGGCGACGACCTCCCACAGCTTCACCCTGCGGTCCATCCCTCCTGTTGCTAGGAGACGAGAGCCGGGGCTGAACCTCACTGCATTCACCTCGCCGTCATGAGCTTCCTGAATACACACACACACACACACACGCACACACACACACACACACACACACACACACACAAACATACAGGTTAACTGTGAGCCAATCAGAATGTCCCCCTCAGACCTGCTTGTTCTTCTGTTGGTCTCAGGTTGAAAACTTGAGATCAGCTCCTCCTCCTCCTCCTTAGCCTGACGCTCCATGCTGATTGGTTCTGTTGGATGATGTCATCATCACACTGAGCCTGTCCGGTCTCTGTACAGACTCTGTAACACTGTGATGTCACATCCTGTCTGTCTGTCAGCAGCTCCTGGGACCACCACTGCACCACTAGAGCATGATGGGAGCAGAGAGCAGGGGCTGCTGGGAGCCAGAGGGCAACAGGAGAGGATTGTGGGTAATCAGACCTTTTACTGCTCATCACTGACCAATCAGGTTACACCCCCCTGTTAAAACCACCAAGACAGATGCATTGTGGGAACAAGAACATTGATGATGCTGTGGATCAACTGAATAAGCTTCACCTGACTGAAATCTTTTGTGTTTGTTTATCAACAGCAAGGCAGAACAACAGCGATCTCTCCATAATGAAAAGTGGGCGGAGTCTGAACAGTTTAAACTGGTCTCCTCCCAGTCAGGCCATCAGAGATACTCACAAAGACGTGAAGAGCGGTGGAGGGGACTCTGACCTCCGCACATACACCTGACGGAGCCTCCGTGTTCTCAGGTGATGTGCTGAAAGAGTTGGCAGTTCGACGCCTGCTGAGGAAGAGGAGCACTGTCACAAACTGACCAATGACAAGACAACAGGTTCAAAAAATACAGGATGTTAGATTTCTATGAGCCTCAAATCAATCACAGCATTAAGATGCAGTTATATTGATCAGTCTCCAACTCCAGAAAAACCTGGATTCTTTGACTTTGATGTTTTTTCTTTGTTTATCTGTTAGACTTAAACGTTTGTTTGTCTGAGTGTTGGAGGAGCCCAAGACAACAGAACTTAATAATTAGACGTCACTCATTCTAGAGAAGTGGAACAAAACTCTATTTTGAGGGCGTTTTGATTTTTACTCTTCAATCATGATGGAAAATAAAGAGTCCATGTCTTAGAGTCGGCAAAATGTTCCATGTTTTCATTTTACAGCAGCCATTTTATTTTTAAAGTGTCTCACATTTTTAAACCATAATTCTTATTTAGCTCTGATTTAGAGTGGCTACAGAGTCATTATGTGATGATGAAACACATCTGATAGCAATATTATTTAATGAATTTGTCTAAAAATAGAAAGCTTTTCAGTGCTTGCACAGTATTTAAAACAGGATGTGAGACAGGGGTCCTTAGGGTATAACTGACCCTTTTTATGCCTGATTAAATCATAGTTTGTGATGGAAATCTGGGACACTTAAAAGAACCAACATTTTCATAAAAAAATTATAATTTTAAACAAAGATAATTATACTAGCACACCTCTATTATCAGTCGGTATTGTTAGTTTTAGATTTCTAAGTATTGTTTTCTGACACAGAGCAGGTTTAGAAATTTAAAAAATGAAAGCAAAACATTTCATAAATTAAATATTTTTCATATATAAATCCTTACAGAATAAATTTCCACAACCAAAGAACTGAGCTTAAGAGTGCTGGTGTTAATAATTTCTAAGGTTTTTTTCTTTTTTGGTGGGAAATGATTTGTCCCAGTTATAAAGAATGAGTGAGGTATGACTCTGTAGTTCTGGGATCTGATTGGCTGAACTCACCACCTCTGCTCACCAATCATCAGGAGCATCATTATGCAGGAAGTCTGACGTAATAATGACTTTAATTTTACCACAGAGAGTTAATAACCCGAGTTCACGTTAGTCGTCATTATTCACAAACACTGACAGCTACAGGAGCCTGGAGGGGACATAGACTGGGCTGCTGCTGCTAACATGTCCACAGTGTGAGACAGTTCATCACAAGAGATGACAGTGAGTCCACAGCGGGACGCAGCTGTCTGTCTGTGATGCCAGACAGGGTTCAGGTCTATAAAACAAATCTGTACTCAGGATTCCTGCATCTTTTCTTAAGTCATGTTGAAGCTCTTCCAGCACTTAACAGCTGTGGAAAATTATGTATTTATATTTATATGGACAATAAGACCACATGTCATTTATTCATCACACTGAACCAGATGTTATCAGTCGTCTTCATTTTGTGCAAAAGGCAAAAATAAATCTTATTTTTATGCCTTAATCCAAAAATCTAACTATTCAGTCAGAGAGTGATTTATTTTGAAAATAATGGCATTACAATTTCAAGCACTTCATCCAAAATCCAAGCACTTTACAAACCTTGAAAACACTACATTAAAATTTGTTTTCAAGGATTTCCAGCACCTGTAAGAACCCAGCTCATGTGAAAACAGATTCTGTAATAAGGGATCAGATTTTATCACAAGTGTCTCAGTTTCTTTTTGATCAGGACCAATCATTGTTCAACACTTCACACTTTCTACTTGCCCAAAGTCGATCTTTACTTGCCCCTGTGCAAACAGTTTATTTATTAGTGGTTATCAAATAACAGGAAATACTAAAGTTAACTGCCATGTTTAATCTAGAGCTGAAACGTCTATAAAATAAAGCATAAACATGAAAAATGTCCCTCAGAGTTTTCTAAAGTCCAAGATGACGTGTTTAAATGTCTTTTTCTGTCTAACACACCAAGATATTCAGTTAAATATGATAATAAACTGTAAAAAGCAGGAAATCTTCATAATTCAGAGCCTGAAAAAAACATTTTCATTTCTGCATGAAAAGTTACTTAAACTATTAAAATATTTTAATAATCAGTTAATCATTGATTATTTTTCTCCACTTGCCCAGTCAGACGTGAGTTGCCAGATTTATTTGCCCCACATTTTACTGCCCCTGGGCGAGCCTTACTGAGCCCTGACCAATCAGGTTGGAGCAGTCTTTGGTTGTGTGCAGGTAAAGAGTTGTGTTGAGAGGAAAGTGGGAAAAAACGACCATCATCTGATGAAGATTTATCTTTTCATCAACAATGGGGTCAGACTCCAGCCTCACGTCTCAGGCTGAAGATGAAACCGACCGACACACAGAAGAGGAAGTCTTTACTCAGTTTCCTCCAAATCATCATCAGATGGTAGTCAGAGGGTTCCCAGGTTATGTTAGGGTTATATTACATTTGTTATGAAATTAATTTCAGTTAGCAGAAGAAAACAACCAGTTACATGTTTGAATGTGACTTCAGTTCAGTTTTTTTTCTTCCCTCTGATGATCAGAGTCAAAAGTTATTCATCAAAGTGCAAACAAGGGCTGAAAGATATGATTTTAAAAAATTCATATTCAGATTATTTTAATTGAAACTGTGATACAGTTAGTGGAAATTATCATTTTTGCATTGCAGTTTTCACTTTTACTGAAACCAAGTCAGAGAATTTGGACTTTTTTCATTAAAAAGCCGACTCTAAATAATTAATTGATTACCAAAATAGTTGGCAATTAATTTAATAGTCAATTAAAAAATTGATTAATTGACACAGGTGCATCTCCTCTAATCACAGCCAATCACAGCCACCAGTGATCCTGGCTGTGATTGGACAGGAGAAACAAGCTAGAGGTTTGGTCACATGACAATCTATGTGGTGTCACATTTCTGATATAAATATTGATCAGAGTGATCAGTTTGTAGTCTGTGGAAACAGACATCATCATCATTATTATTATTAGTAGTAGTAGTGTTATTATTATTATTATTATTATTGTTATTATTATTATTATTATTATTATTATTATTATTATTATTATTGTTATTGTTGTTATTGTTATTATTATTGTTATTGTTATTATTATTATTATAGCCTTGTCTTTTACTATATTAAGTACATTATGTGTCTGTGTTTGAATCAACTGAAGGCTGAACAACAGACAAATTAAATCGTTTCCTTTTTCTGACGGAGTGAATATTGATATGATAGAAATCTGATCAGACCTTTAAACCACAGACGACATGATTGATTGATTTAATTTATCAAATGTAAATTCAGATGAACAATAATCAGATTCTGTCTGTGCTGCTGCAGCTGATCAATAATTGATGATCAATAGGATCATTTTGTTATAGAGGTCAGATCCACACAAGAACACAAACTCTACTCTACACGATGCATCTGGCTCTGATTATTGATTTAGTATCGATTATTGTCAACAATAATCACTTCACTACAAACTTCACATGTTCACACTGACAGCAGAGCAATCAACACGACAGCACATGTTTTGGTGTGTGTGCTCACAGCCAATCATAGCCCTCATCCTCTACTGACAGCCAATCACAAGACAGCTTCCCTGAGAAACTTCTAACAGCAGGAATCTCCTTAAACCTGCTTCTGGTTTGTTTTTATCTGTGATAACATTTTACTCACCAGTGTTTCCCCTGGGTTCACCATTCATTCTACAACTACACCAAACTCTGTTCAATTTAATATTATTATAATAATTTCAAGTTTATTTGCTTACATGCTACTTGTTACTTTTCTAAATCCTCATGACGCACCTCCTGCTAGTGTTATTTGTGCCGTTGTGGAGAAAATCGATTAATTAATCCTGTCACAATTTTTTCAAGGACTTCAAAAACAGGTCCACACATGTGGACAACAAAGACGTGTAGGAGATGAATAACAAAATCTTGGCATCACGAACAGGATGGTGTTACGGCAGATAAACACAGCTCTGTGTGCTCCATATGTCTGGACCTATTTTTCAAATAATAATAATAATAATAATAATAATAATAATAATTAATTATTGATTAAACTAACCAGAAAACAATTAATTGTCACACAAACAATAAATATCAGTGTCACAAACACATTGGTGTTACAGCAGATAAACACAATTAATTAATCCTGTCACAATCTTGTCAAAGACTTGAAAAAATGGTCCAAATGTGGATGTTTACACCTGTTTTTCAAGCCTTTCTTGTAACAAATATTTGTTAGTTGCGTTATAGTTTTCTTAGCTTGGCCTCTTCAGTGTAGCTAACTGCCTAAGCTAAAAACACTGAATCTGTCATCCTCCTCCTCCCTCCTACGGTCCTGCTGCGAGCCATGCTCAGAACAACACAACTGCTAGAAACTAAAATATTCTGATTAAAAAGTCTAAACTGAGTCTGTCAGCAACTGGCCAATTACAGAGCTGACAGTGTGAACGAGCCAATCACAGATCTGACAGTGTGAACAGGTGAACACACACACAGTCCTTCACCTGGAGTGTGGTGGGACGAGTCCAGGCTGGACACACTCAGACACGCTGCAGACAGACAGACAGACAGATAGACAGGTAGATAGACAGGTGTCAATCACAACATGGACAGTCCAGACCCTCAGAGACTCTCAGAGACTAGGACAGGTGAGTGGACAGAGAGGACAGGCGATGTCACAGCTACATACCCAAAGATGTTGGAGATGGAGTCAAGGAGACCGCCAGGAGGAGGCTGAGAGATCTTCTTGCTGCACAAACACACAAACAAATTCACTATATTTAGGGTTAGGAAACCACCATTCTTTATATCACTCTGTCCAAACCAACCAAACTCTTGTCTACTGCTGCCTCCATCTGTTTGTGTTATTATGTGACTTTGGTGTTTTAACATGTCTTCATATTTACAGTGTTGTTGTCCCAGTTCACCTCATATAATTGGAGCAGGAGAGGTACTGGTCTCACCTGGGAGTTCTGCTGAGTGGTCTGTTGGGGGACGTCTCTCCGCCGCCCTTCCCTCCATCCTCAGCCAGGACTTCAATGTCGTCGTCTCTGAGAACAAAAAACAGAGTCAGTGTCGTAGTTCACTCGGAGTGCTTCAAAGCAAAGCTGCTTCAAAACAGATGAAACCAGAATACTGACGGGTCGACGGGCAGAGGCTCTTTGGCTGCGTCGGCCAGCTCCTTCTGTAGTTTGGCCTGTCTGCGTCTGAAACACCAAAGAGTTAAATATGTCTGAAACACCAGGGTCAGTCATATTTTCATTGTTGATTAATCTGTCAATTATTTTCTCCATTGATTAATCCTGTCACAATCTTGACAGTTGAAAAATAGGTCCAAACATGCGCAGCACATGGACATACATAAGATGGACGATAAATCTTGACATCACGAACAGGTTGATGTTACAACAGGTAAAGATGGGCCTATGTGCTCCAGATGTCTGGACCTATTTTCCAACTCTTATCTTCCTAGTCCAGGTGCATCCAGGTGTGTCTACCTGCTGTCCTTCTCGTTCTCGGCGTTCAGCTTGTTGGCCTCCTGAGCCTTCTCAGCCATCCAGCGGGACACCAGCTCCTGGTTGTCCTCTGTGGTCTTCCTCAGTTTCTCCTCCAGAGCAGAGAAGGTGATCTGTAGGGCGTCATACTCGTCCTTCAGTGTCTGATTGGCCCGCTCCAGGTCCTACAGGGACACACACACACAGTCTTGAGCCTTCATCAGTCCAGAGACAGATCACACTGAGTCAAGGTCAGGCATCACTGAACTCTCACAAGACTAAAATAGGTCTGAATGGTTTGAGAAAGCCACCACAAGATACACAAGATTTATTTTACACTACAGAAAGTGTTGTCCAAAGAATCAATATGTCATATTATGATGAAACCTGTGATTTTTATTTACAGTCTGATACGTCAACAGTTTAGAGACAAAAGGAAAAACTGATTTCAAAAGGATCTTTAAAATACACAAGTGTGTGATTGATGACAATTCAATGTGGATCAATAATTATCGTCTCTCTCTTTTAACGACCACAATGATTTTTTTCTACATAAACACCCATGACGCTCCACCTTTGACCAGTAATCAAACTGGTCCCAGTGTTTTCAGACCAAAGGCCTCAGGTTGAAAACTTGAGATCAGCTCCTCCTCCTCCTCCTTAGCCTGACGCTCCATGCTGATTGGTTCTGTTGGATGATGACATCATCACACAGAGCCTGTACGGTCTCTGTACAGACTCTGTAACACTGTGATGTCACATCCTGTCTGTCTGTCAGCAGCTCCTGGGACCACCACCGCACCACTAGAGCATGATGGGAGCAAACAGCAGGGGCTGCTGGGAGCCAGAGGGCAGCAGGAGAGGATTGTGGGTAATCAGACCTTTTACTGCTCATCACTGACCTTCAACACATCTGAACTGTTGGGAGTTTATATGATTATTATGAGCAGCCTGAGGGCGGCGCTCACGTCTCTCACAGCTGTCTGCACTGTAGAGCTCCTGTAAGGGGACAGTTCACCCCTAAATCAAAACTACATATTCCTCCTCTTATCTGTAGTCCTATTTATCATCTAGATAGTTTTGAGAGTTGAAGACGTTTTGCTGACATCAGGTGTAATCAAGAAATTGTTTTGAGTCATTTTTAATTCAAAAAATTGTGGACAAAACAAGATATTTGAGGACGTTATGGTGGACTTTACAAATTGACTGACATTTTATGGACCAAACAACTAATCAATTAGTGGAGAAAATGGTCAATAGATGAATAGATAAAACAAATAATTATTACAGGAAAGACTTGAAAAACAGGTCAAAGGTTGACAAATTGATCAAAAATGTAGAACACATGGGTGTCCAGGACCTGGACAATAAATCTTGGCATCACAAACAGGATGGTGTTACAGCAGATTAACATCTGGCTTGTCAATTGAAAAATAGGTCCAAACGTGGAGAACATGATTAATTGAAAATAATCATGAAAGGAAAGACTTAAAAATAGGGTAAAGTTTGATGAACAGGACATCTGAGGACATCATCTTGGACTTTTTCACCATTTTCTGACATTTTAAGTGATTAAGAGAGAAATCTGGGGATGGTAGCATGTGTTGCTCCAAATTTCAACTGAAAAGACTACAACAGGATTAATTAATCAATTAACAGAGAAAATGATCAACAGGTTAATTGACAAAAAAATAATTGTTAGTTACAGCCCTAAAAATATATATATTTCCAAAAAATCATGACCTGGTTATTCAAAATAATCCACACACCTTGTCGTGAGCAGTTTCATGAAAGAACTACTTTCTTTTTGCTAGAAACAATCAAGATGGACAAACAGCACCACAGGTGAGAGGAAACATATGGAGTTTTGATTTTGGGGTGAAACATCTCTTTAAGTTCCGCATTATGTTGTTAGAGTTTCATTAACAGGTTTACGTTAAATGTTAGAGATCTTCTGCTCTCAACAACAGGACACGTCCTGATCTGAGGACTGATCATGTGACTACATCAGTGCAGGGGGTTGTGTGTCAGCTGGTCTCTCACCTGCAGGTAGCTCCTCAGGTCCCGACAGTCTCCCTCCAGGTTAGAGATCTGCTGCTGGTACTCCAACATCCTACAAATACAAACACGTCAGATACACATGATCTGTGTTTGATCGCCTGCTGCAGGTGAACACACACACAGGTGAGGTATCAGACACAGTAACATGCTGCAGCATATGTGTGTGTGTGTGTGTGTGTGTGTGTGTGTGTGTGTGTGTGTGTGTGTGTGTGTGTGTGTGTGTGTGTGTGTGTGTGTATAGTACAGGGGTCTGCAACCTGCTCCAGAGCCACATACGGCTCTTCAGCCGCTCTCTATGAAAATAAATGTTGTTTTATTTAACATTTTAATTTTCATTTATCAAAAAGTTGAGAAAAATAAAAATGTAAAGGCAACTTAGTGCAACAGATTTTTTGAGTCTTAACTTTTGAAAAAAAATATAGACTACTAATCTTTTCTTAATTTACTTTTTTCTTTATATAAACTTACATATTTGAGTTTTAAAAGACCCCAAAAACTGTATTTGAGAAAATACTGAATAAATGCATTAAAGTGAAAGTGAATGATGCTTACAATTTTTATATTTTCAATTAAAACCATTTCATTTTCAGGCACCTAAATAATGATGAATCAGGTTCACAGTTTCAAAAGTCAAAAAATTTGAGTTGGGTTCAAAACTCATTGTAAACATATGTTAACATATGCAGCCTATACACCAAATAAAAAAAAAAGGTTAAATATTTTGTCATGTCCTACGTCTACAGCTTGGTATCTCGACTTCATCTAAGATGAGTTTTCTTGAGTCTCCATAAGCTGCCATGGATGCTAAATAAAAACCATAAAAGTCTTCAGTAAAAAGACAGAATTTAAATGATGTGGCTCCAGACAGATTTTTTGCCCTTTTTTTTTGTGTGTGTGTGTGTGCGTGTGTGTGTGTGGACACTGACTTTGCCTCGTTGCTCTGGATCTCTTTGTCCTTCTGTTGAATCTGGTTGTTCAGTTCGATCACGCTCTGAGCCAGCTGTAACAAACAAACACACACACACACACACACACACACACACACACACACACACACACACACACACACACACACACACACACACACACACACACACACACAGTGAGTCAGCACTTCTTCACCTCCAAGTAACAAAAACACACAGACATGTCGGCCATGTTGATTGGATAATAGACGTCAGGCAGGTCGACACAAACAACAGAAAACAGGATGAGCGTCTCCAAAAACACCTCAGATATTCTGAAAATGTGAAATATTTAGTTTTAAAACTCAGAAAACTGAAAGCTGCTCCTCACAGCTGAAAACACTTCATTATTGTGTTTATTATTGTTAATACATGCTAAATGTTTCTTTAAGGTAATAAAAACAACTTCATTAAAAAGGTAAAATACAGTAACAGCAGGTTATTCTTTTTTGTGAAAGATCAGCTGTTATTTTCTTGTTGCCTAGTTTTCTTGATATTATTATGTTGTTTAGTCAGTTTGAGTTAATTTGTTCTCTGCTTCCTGTTGGGTCTAAACAGAGTTCACCGTTATTGATCACTGATATTAAAATGAAAAGAAAACCAGAAAGATGGATTTCACCAAATTAAATTAAGGAATTACATTTATTTAGCACATTCATAACATAATTAATCAATAATGTAACATACAACTAACCACTATTTTCATTGTGCATTAATCTGTCAATCATTTTCTCGATCAATTAATCCTATCACAATCTAAAAGTAGGTCCAAACATGTGAAGCATTTGGAGCAAAATATGCTGCTATCCCTGTGTTTGGTATATTGGTTAATTTTTCAGTCATTTTCTCTATGTATTGATTAGTTGTCTGGTCCATAAAATCCAAGATGACGTCCTCAAATGTCTCGTTTTGTCCACTACTCAAAGATATTCAGTTTGCTGTCAGGAAGGAGGAAAGAAACCAGAAAATATTCACTTTTAAGAAGCTGAAATGAGAGAATTTTTTTTTTTGTTTAATTAAACAACGACTCAAACTGATTAATTGGTTACCAAAATAGCTGACAATATCTTATAGTCAATTAATAATCAAATTATCGTTGTAGCGCTACAATAATGTGAACTGGACAAGCAGAAGAAAATGGATGGATTAACAAATTATGAATGATTACTTTATTGTAAAATCTTGACTCGTCCATAATGAGCTGATGAGCTTCATCAACAAACTGCTACTTATTTTTCATGAACAACTAATGTGTTGATTATTTTCATGATCAGTTATTTAATCATTTATTCTACAAAATGTCAAAAATAAACAGTGAAACCTGCTCATCAGTTTCTCAGAGTCCAAAGTGGCATCTTCAAAAGGTCTCCATTTGTCCAAAACTCAAAAGATTCTTGATTTACGGTCAGAAATGACAAAAAAAGGAGCAGATCCTCACATTTCAAAAGCTGCAGCCAGATGATGACTGACTGAAAACATTCATCCGTCTAAATAACTGGCAACTAATTTTCTCTTGATTGACGTCTGATCGATTGTAGTTGTTCATTTATTTACAGCAGTACTGTTGCTCAGCTGTTTCTGTAAACTGAGATGATGAAGTGTGTCTCCAAGTATCTGTTTCATGTCAGCAGTTTTTAGAGGAAGCTCCACTGTTGAGAAATCAGCTCTCTTCTGCAACTCTGACTCCGTTTCCAGTAACGTCTGCTCTAATCAGCTGTACATGTTACCATGGCAACAGCCAACACCAGTCTGGATGCAGAGGAGAGGAAATAACTGGACCAACACCCGCTGACAGAAAACTAATCCAATCATTCAACATGAAAAATACACTAAATACATTTAATATGAGTAGAGCTGCAACTATTAATCGATTATTAATCTACTTTTACATTAATCACAAACTACTGACCATTAAATAATCATTTGAGTCTCTTCTTTAAGAAAATATGTATAAATTCAGCTTCTTAAATGTGAATATTTTCTGGTTTCTTTACTCCTCTCTGACAGGAAACTGAATATGTGGACAAAACAAGACAACTGAGGACGTCATATTGGACACTGGTCGATATTTTACATACCAACAACTAATCAATTAGTGTAGAAAATGATTGCAAGATTAATAAACAATCAAAATAATTGTTACAGGCAAAACTTGTAAAATAGATCAAAGGATGAAAAATAGGTCCAATCATGTGGAGCACAGAGATATATAGGAGATGGACAATAAATGTCAGCATCACGAACAGGATGGTGTAACCACAGGTAAACATGATTAATTAATTTTGTCACAATCTTGGGGCAAAAATAGGTTAAAGGCTGAAAAATAGGCCCAAATATGTCCAAACAAATGAGTTGAAACGTGTCAATGCATGGAGAAAATGATCAACAGATTAATCGATAATAAAACTATCATTAGTTGGAACCCTAACTATTCGTGAAGGTTCTTCTGTAAACAACTGACTGAAGATGACCTTGTGGCAGGAAGTGATCAGGACAGTGTGTAGGACAGGTGATGTACCTCTCCTCGTTTCTTGTGCAGCTCCGTCAGCTCCTCCTGGTGTTTGATTCTCATCTGAGCCATTTCCTGCTGCAGGGCGTCGCTGCGGACAGAGTCTGTCCCCGAACTGAGACACAACAACAGAACACAGCAGGAGACAGGTCAGAGGTCAGGGGACATGTCAAGGGACAGATTGAGGTAAAATTTGTCCAGCTGTGGACCATCAGACATGTTCAGGGTTTTCTGCAGCTTGATCAGGCAGGTGAGTTGTTAGATTAACTGTCCCCAGACACTTGGACTGTCCTTTATGTTGAGATAGTCCTGCTGCTGATGTGGACTCACCTGGCCTCGTGTCCTCTCTGCACATCATACTTGTCTGTCTGGTATCTCTCTGATAGAACAGCCTGCAGGTCTGACTTTTCCAACAAGCGGTTATCTGAAACACAGAGAGACACACGCAGTCCATCACTCCGTCTTCACAGAGACCGTCTTTATCTGTACTGTCAGGTTCAGGTTTGATCAGTGTTACTACTGATTATGTGTCCTGTCAATGTCTCCCTCACACACACCTCTATTCCTAACCTCAGTGAACATTAAAGGACATGTC
Source organism: Lutjanus erythropterus (assembly GCF_056507025.1). Taxonomy (NCBI): domain Eukaryota; kingdom Metazoa; phylum Chordata; class Actinopteri; order Lutjaniformes; family Lutjanidae; genus Lutjanus; species Lutjanus erythropterus. Next base: position 31,861,383 of record NC_139320.1, read on the forward strand.
TGTCCCTCGTCCTCATACTGATACTGGTGTGAGGACCATCAGACTGAACCAGAGCAAACTGTGTGTTAGCATTAGCGCTGCCGCTAGCTGCTGTTTCTGACTGGAGTGTGTGTCACGTTAGCTGTTAGCTGGAGCAGACTGAGCTCTAACAAACTGCGTGAGGATCATCTACACACACCAGTATTGTCTCGACACTGGGATTTCTAACTTTGATACTATACCCTGAAAATTATTATTCAGTACCACGGGAAGAAAATGACCACAACATTGAGGGAATAAAAGTTTAAATTTTTATCAAAAGATAAATATGACAGGGCTCTACATAACAACGAATATTAAACCAGAGCAAATGAGATGAGTAACGAGAAAAAGATGACGACAACACCACTGTGAGTCAGTGGGAGGAGGCAGGACTAATGTGAGCACCGTCAACTCAAGAGACTGAGTGCAGTGCAGCTGATACCAAAGTATTGATACTAACGATGCGTGCAATTAGTCAACTACACAATTAAACGTTGCCACCCTCACAAGTTGGCACCAGAGATACTAGTCGGTTAAACTGTTTATAAATATTTTATTCACGCACAACGCAAATTAACTGTTGCCTCTATGGTGTTATGCAGCCACCTGCCACTAGTCAGGGCTGCGGCGCTGTCAGGCCCTCTCGCCCCACCCATATGCACTGATGGCCCATTGACCCCAGAAGTTTTTAGCAGCTAAATCAAACAGATGACAGCTCATAAAACCAGTGTGGTTTGACAGTGTTTTGATATAGAAAATGAAAATAAGGCTGAATGTAGACTGTGACAGAATAAAGTGATATATGACCACTTGACCGGAGCAACATGTGACCACATTCAGCACAGACACGGACATTAACCTGCAAGCAGAGCAGCTGCTGCTGCTTTTCTCCAGATGAAAGAAAACATTTGTTTGGTTCACACCTCAACAAATGTCACATCATCATGATTTTGATGCTTTTAATAATAATAATAAAAAAGATCATTCCCACTAATCACAATTTCAGTAAAAATAAACACAATATCCCTTTTTAACCACACGGTACAGCTCACACACACACACACACACACACACACACACACACACACACACACACACACACACACACACACACACACACACACACACACACACACACAGTGATAGACTCACACTGGTGGACAATCTCCTCAAAGGCCTGTCTCTGAACTCTGTCTCTCAGCTTCAGCTGCTCTGAGATGTGTCTCTTCCACGTACACTCCACCCGCCGCTCCGCCATCACCACCTGAAACAAACAAACACACACATCAGAATACAAACTCACAACATCATCTAAGGTGCAAATAACACAGACAAATATTCCGGCTGTACGCTGTGCAACTGTTGAACTGATCCTAACAGCTGAGAGAGACACAAACCATCCTCCATGCTCATCATCAATCAGAGTGAATATTAGAGTCTGCCTGAAGGAGGATTTATTACAGACCATTAGATTACATTAAGCTGATGTTCGTAATAAACTGGTTGGCTGGCTGGTGTGTTTATCAGTAATAATGGCAGGTGTGTTTGGATAAGAAATAAGCTAACAAGTTGAAGAGTTTACTTTTTTTTTTTTGCTCCTTTCAGCTTCACAGTTTGTTTTGTAGCTCTGCTGTAAGTTCTCTAACAACATATTCTTATTTTTAAAAAAGAAAATAGAAACAGTGCTGCCGAGGGTCATAACAGTAGTACTAGCAATGCAAAACATGGGGGGAATATATAAATAAAAGAAGACAAAAGTTTTAAAGTGTTGGATGTCTAAAATCCTTTATTCAAATATGGGTGAGGTCACATGACCTGACCCCACCCACAGAACAAACTGATGCAAGGATGTTTATCTGACAGTTATGTTATCTGACTGTCATGTTTCATATCTCAGTCTCCAACCAGAGAAACAGCTGGAGAACAGATTTAATGTAACACAAACATTAAAACAGGTTCACTTTAATTTCATGGTGTTAAATGAACTCAGACTGTTGTTGTGTCTTTATATGATGTCTGCCGTATTACTGTTAACACAACATGTGACTACACAATGAAGTAAGAGTGAGAGTTCCTTCATGCTACACAAACAACATATATTAAGTAATTCAGTAGATATTAAAAATATAAGAGAATATTATTATTTATATATGTTCATATACACCCATGAAATAATTCTGTAGGTCATTTGGTCTGATTTAATATTAAACAGCAGCAACATGATGGAGATGATATAGTCCACTTTTTCAACACAACTTCAGCATCTAGGAAACATTGTTCATTAGAGCTGCAATGATAAATTGATTGTGAATCAATTATTAACATTACTTGCCAACGATTATGATAATCTAATCTGTTGGAGCATCTTTTTAACTTAAAAAAAAAATAGTCCAAATTCTCTGATTTCAGCTTCTTAAATGTGAATATTTTCTCATTTCTTTACTCCTCTCTGAATTAGGGATGTCCCGATACAACTTTTTCACTTCCGATCCAATGCCGATATTGCAGCCTTGAGTATTGGCCAATATCAATATCGATCCGATACGATATCAGCACAAATCATACATACTTTTATTACTTATTTTGTAGTGTGGAATGTTAGAAAAGGCTTGATCAAGTGATGTTACTCAAACAGAGAACAATAGTCAGCAACCAGTCACCTAGAAGTGCTGGAGTGGAAAATGGACTGCTTAACGGAGCGCTTATATCAGAGATTTTAGATGCAGTTTGATAAAATCCGATACTCGTTTTTTGGCTGATATCGGACCGATAGCCGATATCAATATCGGATCGGGACATCCCTAAACTGAATATCTTTGAGTTGTGGTCAAAACTAGGCATTTTAGGACGTCATCTCGCATTTTATGGAGATGCAACAACTAATCAACTAATAGAGAAAATGACTGAAAGACTAAGAGATAATGAAAAGGATTGTTAAAGGACAGACTTAAAAAATAGGTCAGTATGTCCAAACATATGTATGCTCCACGTGTCTGGACCTATTGACCTTTACCTTACGCTTACTTTTCAACTGAAATTTGACAGGATAAATTCATCGATTAATGACGAAAATGATCGATCGAAAGATCAACCGATAGTAAAAATAATTGATAGTTACAGCCTTACAGTCCATCTGCTGACTGTGTTTGAGGAGGAAGTACCACTGTTGTAAACACTGCGTCCTCCACCCCAAAATATATGGAGATTTTATATGACGTTCGGGGATGTCAGTCAGGTGACTGACACACAGCTCACCTGTACCTGTGGAGATGATGACGTACAGCTTTAATCCGGCCAGCAGCGTCACAGAGACGCTTTAATGATGACATGAAACGTTAAGAAATACCGTTACTACATGTTAGCATCTGGTAGCTTCTCTGTTAGCATGTGTTGCTAAAGGGAAGCACAACACAAACAGGAAGACCCCTAGGCTAACATGCTAAGGTGCTAACAGTTACAGTTTAAACCTGTCTGACTTATAAATAGATTTAACATCATGTCGTCATGGTTACTGATCTTTCTGCTTCACCCCGCAGGACAGACACGGCCGCGCGCACACACATACACACACACACACCAACACACACCCGTGACTCGACAGGTTAGCACGATGCTAACTTTAGCAGCTAACAGCTGCAGATCTTTAAACAGGCTCACAGATTGAGACTCACAGGATCCACCTGAGTCCCGGACTGCGGCTCGGCTCTTGACTCGGTTCTGTTCGGGTATCTTCGGTGTTCTGCTGTCGGCTCCTCGCTGTTTATCACTCCTGTTTGTCTCGTTAACCGACATCAGCTCCTTCAGCTGCTTCACTCCGATTCTGCGCCATCTTGGCTCCAAACACTCTGCTGCTGCCGGGACGGTCGCACTGAGATGACGTCAGCTATAAATAGACGCCACTGATTTTTACATGTTTTTTCTCGTTTTTTCCTTCTTTCTTTCTAAGTTTTTTCATTGTCTTTCTTTCTTCCTTCATTTGTTTCTTTCTGTCTTCATTTAATTTTATTTAATTTTATTTTTTATTCTAGAAAACATAAATACATGAATAGTATATGTACACAAAAACTTACCAGGGGTGCATTATTTACAAAAGAAAAGGAAAAAGAAAAGTAAAACAAATTTAAAATAATGTATAATCAGATTATAAATTTATTAAATATATAATTATGACATTGTGCTATATTGATGCAGTTCTATAAAAGGTCCAACATTTAATTTGGAGTCCATCTTTTCTTGTGAATATGAAATTTTTCAAATAATAAAATTACCTGCACAAAAACCCCACCATCTATATCAATCATATATACCTTCAAAACAAATGAAAATGTCTTTATCTTGAATTGTTTGCCCAGCTTTCTGCCATTTATCTTTCAGCTTTATTAATATTTACCAACAATTCAATAACTTCACTGATAACAAAAGAATAAGCTTTTGATATTTTGAGCAAATTAATTAGCATTTTGCCAAGTTATATTTTACTGTTAATCTCATAAAACCATCTTCAGTCACAGGGGGGCAGTCATGGGTTACTTTACATTGAAGGGGAGACTTTCAAACTGTTCGGTATCCATCAATGTGTATGGACCTATTTTTCAAGTGTGTCCTGTAACAATTATTTTCATTAGTGATTAATTTGTTGATCGATAATGTTTATATGCTGTAACACCAACCTGTTTGTGACGCCAAAATTTATCATCTATGTTCTGGACCTATGGTCTTTCCTTTAACGATTATTTTGATTATCGATTAATCTGTTTATATGTTTATTTAGTTATCTGATCGATAAAATGTCAGAAAATGTTTAACATTTTTGCACAAAGTCAAAGATGACATCCTAAAATGTCTTGTTTTGTCCACAACTCAAAGATATTCAGTTGACAGTCAGAGGCGTAAAGAAGCCAAAAATATTTACATTTAAGAGGCTGAATTTTGACATTTTTTATTTAAAAAATAAACTCAAAACTCAAATAACTATCATCAAAATAGTTGGTGATTAATTTAGTAGTCGATTTCTACTTGATTAAACAATTAAATACTGCACTTCTAAAGGATATTGAACCAAACATACTAAAACACACGTGAACTCTGACTGTTTCTGTTGGATAAGCAAGAAATGAGCTGCTCACATCTCTGTAGATGTAAATAAGACATTTCAACACGTACATAAGTACACAGGTTTTATTGAGACAGTTGCAGAAATTAAGTGTCAATCAAGTTTACTGAGTTAATAAAGTTTTATTGAGACAGAACATAGTTAAGAGGTTCACACAGTAAACTGATACATCAATAATCATACAGATTGAATTTATGGTTTAATTTATCTCGGCTCTGTGAACTTCAGTTTTTAATGATGTGATCATGATAAATTATATTGTTTTTTTTGTTTGTTTTTTTATAGGAAGTCACAATAAGCTGCGGCTTTTCCGTAGATAAAAAGATTTATCTGTAGATTTTTTTTATTAATATTTTTTTTCAATATTAATATTTCATATTAAAACTGTGTTAATGTTTTCATTTTTATGTCTCACATTCCTTCTAAAAAAATAAGAACTTTTGTGACAATCAAGACATTTTTAGTCAGAGCTTTGTGTCATATAATTATCACAATAACTCATGTTAACTTATTTCTTACTTTGATTATTGACTTTTTAATTATCACAGTTATTGTCAAGGACAAAAGTCAGTGTGGGATATAATTTGATGATTTACTCTTTGTTGAATCACAATAATCCAACAGTGAAGGATCAATAAAATAATAAACTGTTGTTTAATGATAGAAAATAATATTTTCATGCAAAAGTTTAATTTGTCAGAGACATGATGTGAAAGACTGAGAACAGATACATAAAATCAGTAGATCAATAACAAACAGGATCCTTTACATTAATAATCAATCAAATCCGAGAGATGACTCAGCATGATTAGACTATAAGAAATGGAGTCAGAATATCTATGGTCTTCATAAAATTATTTGTTTATTATTTGGTGCTTCATCTCATCTAAACAGTGATTTTATCTTGTGGATGTGTTTGTGTTCATGTTGTCCATCCTTGGCTGGACAATATTTTTTTTTTCTGTTCTAAACTTGCTGTATTAGTACAGTTTGGCTGAATATTTTATTGCTTTTGAAGGAAATTAAAGAAACTCAGGCTGAACATCAGACTTCTTTACCTTTAAAGACTTATAACACACTGCTCAGCTTATTACAAACTGTTGATTACACATTTAATTATTTAATCCATAAAACATAAAAACTGATCTTAATCACCACAGATCAGTGATCCCTTCATATTATTGCTTTAAAAAAAAACAAAAAAACATGTTTTCAAAGAAAATTCTCACCTTATAGAAACTAAAAATCATTATAGAAAGTAAAAATAATTGAAGTTTTGCTGAATAAATGACTTCAAATGACAATTTAAAGTAATTTAAAACTTTAAAAAGCTAAAACCGAAGGAAGAAACCAACATTAATGGTTTCATTTAAAATAATCCACATTACAGCAGCTTTAATGCTCATGTTACAACATCCGGTTCATAAAATGATCTTTAAGGAACAAAGTTTCACTAATCAGAAGAGTTTTTAAAGGAACAGTTCAGCATTGAATTTAATCCTTTTCTTCTCTTCTGTGAGAGTTAGCAGCTGGTTATTTTAGCTTAGCATAAAGACTGAGAACAGGGGAAAACAGTTAGCCTAGCTTAGCATAAAGACTGGGAACAAGGGGAAACAGCTGGTTTAGCTTTAATGAACATGTTCTATCTGGTTTGTTTTATCTGAGTGATGTGAGCTAGTTGTTGCTGACAACATCCAATCAGACGCTGTACAGCAGTGCAGGGCGGATGGATACACTGTTGTTTGTTAAGACTAGTTAGTACTCAGTTTCTTTTTGGATCAAACCCACCAGATAGAACAAGTTCATCAGAGCTAAGCTAGCTCTTTCTACCTGTTTCAAGTGTTTAAGCTAAGCTAAGCTAAACTAGCCATTTCCTCCTCCTCCCAGTCTTTATGCTAAGCAAGGCTAGCTGTTTCCACCTGTTTCCAGTCTTTACGCTAACCTAAGCTAGCCGTGACCAGTCTTCATGCTAAGCTAGCTGTTTGTTTCTGTTTTGCTGCTGTAACAATCAAAATGTTCCTGCTGTGAGATCAATAAAGGTTAATTTCTTATAAAATCTTAATCTGCCTGCTGAAGGGAAAGAAAAAGATAAAGCCTAACAGTTTGACCCATGATGATGAAGATGATGGTTATAATGAAGATGATGATCCAGGACTAACTAGGCCCTCGGGGCCCCCTGGTGAATCCAGCACCTCCTCAGGCCTTGTCTGGTTTTGGGCTCTCAGGCACGTTCAGAGACTCCACAGAGGACTGCTCATCTGGATCAGGAAGCAGCTCCTCCTTATCACTGCAGAAACAGAGAGACAGACAGAGAACTTTTGAGGTTTGTTTGGGTTCATTCTCAACCTCTGGTCTGCGGCCCATTCATGGGCCTCAGAGCGCCATCTAGTGGCCTGCGGAGGCAGAGGTTCTGATTCATGGTTAAATTTTTTTGGTCATTTTAGAGCTGCAACAATTTGCCAATTACTTGATTAGTCAACAACTTGTTTAGTTGATTACTTGATTAGTGGATTATAGAAAAGTTTGATATCTGTTTTACACTTTTAGCTAACGTGTTTAACAAACAGTTATAATGACTAAATGATAAATGAAGTCATATTCATGATATCAGTTTCTGGGCTCAAATGACCAACAGTCTAAAACCTCTAATGCATGTTGTGTGTGTTGAAGAACACAGTCTGTGGGGGGCGCTGCTGTCACCACAGACTGCAGACTGATAGACTTTGAACATCAGAGACAGGTGAAGGTTACCTGATGGAGGACGGACGGCGGGACAGACTGCGGCGTCTCAGTGTGATGATGACGAGTGTCACCAGCAGCAGAATAGAGATGGCTGTCAGAGTGAGGAAGAGGAAGACAGCTGGAGGACAGAAGATGAAGATCTGGTTAGAATCATCATAGATCATCACAGCCAATCACAACTGATTAATTATTTTTAAATTACTTTTAAAGAAAAAAAAATCCAAATTCTCTGCATTTGGAGTGACAAATGCTGCCATCCACGTTTGCCTTTCCTGTCACAATTATTTTCACTATCGATCAATCTGTTAATCGATAATAATCAAAGGTTCAAAAGTAGGTCCAAACGTGGAGCACACAGACATGCAGGAGATGGAAATGCATAGATCTAGGTGTCACAAACAGGATGGCGTTGCAGCAGATAAACACAACACAGATAAACACTATTAATTAATCCTGTCACAACAATTAATTTCATTATTAATACATTTATAGATTGATAATGATCAAAAGTTGAAAAATAGGTCCAAACATGTGGAGGATGCTGTGATGCCAAGTTTTAGAGCCTTTGATCATTATGGATCAACAAGTATTTGTTTACAGCAAAGACTTGAAAAATAGGTCCAGACATTGGGATGGCAACATATGTCGCTCCTAATATTCCACACGTTTGGACCTATTTTTTAAAGACAAAGTTGTGACAGGATTAACTAATCTATTAATGTAGAAAATAATCGACAGACTAATCGACAATGAAAATAATTGTTAGTTGCAGCCCTGGTAAATAGAGCTGGTATTGATATAATATTGATCTACATCTGATGAGACAAACTGACCTGCAATCCGGCGGTTACGACCTCCAAAGCTGCCTACTGATACAACAGAGAAACAACAATTTAATTTATGTTCATATACATTTATATACATACACAATATGTCTCTGTGTGTATTTCATTTTTTATTAATAATTTAAAGTGCGCAATAAACAATAAATGACAGTGAGCAGTCCCTCCAGGATTTTACTTGCTGTTTTTGGGATGGTTGCAGCCACAAATGTCTGATTTCAAAGCAGCTTTTCTAAAAAATTGCGATGCATGTTGTGATGTTTTTAGGCATTTTTTGCTATGAAATTGCATAAACTTATAGGGCTGAGGATTACAAAATTTTGTAACACAGAATTGCACATAATTTGTCACTTTCTGTCACTTATTTAGTGTCTCTTTACCGTCTGTGTAGGAGCAGCTGTCCAGACAATCCTTCATGCTGTTGTAACGGTTCTGGTTGCCGCTACAACCGCCATATATGAAAGACTGACAGCTGGCAGTGTTTGAGTCGTAGTAGAACATGGGGAAGGCGGCGCGGCAGGGCCCGGGGTCAGGGGTCACCACGCACCGATCTACACACAGTTGCAGTTAGTTAGTAAGGTCACCGGTTTTATTTTCTCATCAAACTGGATGTTTACTGGTTCACTTCCTGTTTGCTACCTTTGTACTCTGATGACACATCATCTTCATCAGCAGCAGATTTCTTAGAGGACGGAAGAACGGAGACTGCGTGAGAAGAGAGCAGAATGTTAGTGACACACAGGTACACACAGATGTGTTACTCACCTGAACAGGTACAGACAGGTGCGTTACACACAGGTAAACAAAATACTCCTGTCCCATTCTGTTCTCGTCAATCCACGGTCCACACACATTTACTGACTTACTGTTATTATTTATTTTATTTATTTATTTTATTGGTTTATTTAACAGGGACGGTGCACATTAATGAACATTGCTGTAAATGCACCAATAGGCTGTTTTTCATGTGCAGTTTCTGGACAGATGTTACAGTCTCCCTAAAAACAGAACATATGATTAAAATGACAAATTTCTTGATCATTTATCGTTTATAAGCACGCACAGCAGTAATACAAAAAGCCAGAACAGAGTTAATAGAAATATCATTCAGGACATATTTAGACTGAACTGTCAAATATTATTTAAAACGTGCAACACAGAGGCTCATAAAACAACACAAACAAAGCAAATAAATGAGAGATGTTAACATTAAACATTATGATGCATTATTAAACACTTAAATGTAAATCAGAAGCACAAACAGAAAACACAGGATGGAAAATACACAAATCAGTCTGATCATAAAAGATATGTACAAAGATACAATGAGGACAGACAACAGCAAGATGGTGACAGGCGACAACAGACAAGTTCAGCACAGACCGACTGAGGACAGTCAAGGTGCAGATAAGCTCTCCCGCTGACCTGTGCAGGTACATACAGGTGTGTAACTCAGCTGTACCAGTACAGACAGGTGTGTAACTCAGCTGTACAGGCACAGACCAGTGTATTGCTCACCTGTACAGGTACAGACAGGTGTGTAACTCACCTGTACCAGCACAGACAGCTGTGTTGCCGACCTGCACAGGTACAGACAGGTGTGTAACTCACCTGTACAAGTAAACACAGGTGTGTTACTCACCAGGTGAGCTACACACAGGTGTGTTACTGAACTGTACAGGTACAAACTGTACAGGTACACACAGGTGGGTTACTAACCTGTAGCGATACAGACGGGTGAGTTTCTGACCTGTACAGGTACACACAGGTGGGTTACTCACCTGTGCAGGTGTGCTGCTCACCTGTACAGGTATGTACAGGTGTGGTACTCACCCATACAGATACAGAAAGATGTGTTACTTACTGTTACATGCAGCGATGCAGCTCTCCTCGCTCACGTAGTTGTTCTTGTTTCCTCTGCAGCCTCCGTAGATGAAAGACTGACAGCTTCCTGTCTCACTGTTGAAGTACCAGTGCTTAAACGCTGCTCTGCAGGGACCCACGTCAGGCTCCGCCCCACAGCGCTCTGATTGGACAACACCACACAAACATACATTTTATTTATGTCATATTAATGTTTTTATCTTTGCCTCCATCCAGACAGTATTTTGGCTGATTTTTTTTGGTGTTTACTTCTTTTTTAGTTTTATTTCTGTTAATTTCTTTACAAAGAGACACAGCAGCCGAAGAGACAGAGACACATATTTGCATCAGGAGACACAAACATATTTCTGCAGAATTAAAAAAGTTTAATCACTTTTTCTGTAAGTGGTAAAACATCAGTAAATAAAGAAGAGTGACTGTCAATCAAACTGTTTTGGCCTGTATTGATAATCAGTGAATGCAGGTTACATGGGAAACAATTTAAGCTTTAACAGCTGCTGCTGTAATAAACTGAATTATGGACACAAGAGCGCACATATACATGAGAATAAATCATTATAATAACCTGAAAACAAAGAGAAAAGTTTCAACTTACCTGCGAAGTCATCAGCCGACACTTCTGTAGGAGAGAAGAAGAAGTTATACACAAATACTTTACTTTTATTTCTTTTTGATTCTTTTGTTTATCGTTCTCTGTTTTTTTTTTGTTTTGGGATTTTTCTGTCTGTCCTCTTTACAATCGTTTGCTTCTTTGTTATTACTGGACAAACTGATAGACAGACATAAAAACAGGGCAGAAAGAGGATGAATGAACAGAAGATAAATCTTCATCCATTCATGTGACATTATCATCATCATCATCATATGTGCAATAAACAGTCTGTCCTGCAGGCGGCGCCACATAGTCTCCAACTGAAGACACTCAAGTGGAAGAAGAACAGAATTATTAAAGTATTGAACTTATTAAAAGGTTCTACATATTTGCGTCTAATGAAGTGAACCGGCAGTGACCCAGGTGAAGGCTGCCCATCATTATTGTTTTTATTATTATTATTATTATTGATTAATCTAATGACTCCACTAATGGTGTAATAATTTAGTCAATAAAATGTCAGGAAACAGTGAGAAGTTCCTGTTATAATGTCCTGACGTCCAAAGAGAGAAGACAGAAAGTCTTTAATGTCAAAAATATTCAGGTTACTGAGAAACAGAAACTCTGAACAGACTGCAGGTCATCAATCAAAGTCATTGATCGATCCACTGATTGTTTCAGCTCTGTATGTGTTGAGGTGTTACCTGTCTCACCTCTGGGAGCAGCTTCAGACTCAGCTGGCCTTTCATCATCCTGAGGCACATCTGGACAGATGGACAGACAGACAGACAAAGGCATCAATCATTCGGAGCAAATGCATATGCTGCTGTCCCCATGTTTGGACATATTACCCAAGTCTTTCTTGTGACAATTTTTTTTTCAATCAGAATGTTGATCAATAACATCGGAATGCTCCACATGTTCGGGCCTGTTTTCCAATCTCTGACCTATTGACCTCCTTGTCGACTTTCTTTATCAGTGAATTAGTTGTTTTGGTTTGTTTAAAATGTCAAAAAAAAGTTGATCAAAGTCCAAGATGACGTCCCCAAATGTCTTCTTTTGTCCACAACTCAAAGATATTCAGAGAATTTGGACTTTTTTTAAATTTAAAAAATGACTCAAAATGATTAATCGATTATCAAAATAGTTGGCAATTAATGATTGATTAATTGCTGCAGCTCTGCTATGATGTTTGTGTGTTTACTTGTTCTGAGTGCAGGAACCATCCGGACAGCTTTGACAGGACTAGGAGGAGCAGGAGTCGACTCATCAGGGAGAACTGAACCTGTACACACACACACACACACACACACAATACACACACACACACACACACACACACACACACACACACACACACACAAAGAAGACATTGAAGTCGTCAGTCTGACAGTAAAAACTGTCTTAACCCAAGTTTTACACAAATACAATCATAATACCATCATAATACCGTGCACTTTCAAATTGCCGGAGGGGCAACATTTGTTCAAGGCAAACTGTGTGAAAAAATAAACTTGAATGAATGTCATGACGCAGAGATAAAAGATAATTTCTTTCGTGATGTTGCAATAGACTTTTCATCTGAAATATTATTCTCAATGCACAGTTTTCTGATTATTCATATTGAATAAATGCACTTATTGCTGTTATTGGAATTTAGATATACTGTGTGATTAAATGCGTTTTTTTTTTTCACCTTTGCACATGAAAGAAGTTTTTGTCATTGTGGTTAGTTGATTGAGGCTTATGGATATTTTGCTGAATGTTTTTATCCGAATTCAAAAGAAAAACCATCAATCAATGAAAATCTACATTTATATTTAATGTTCTGATCTGCTTGTAAAGAAACTCTGAAGTCATGAAAATTTCCACAGCAGCCCAGATGATGTCAGTTATGTGTTTACAGATAAGGTTCCTCTTTGATTTATCTGTCTGTTCATCAGTCTGTGTGTGTTAACATGAGGCTTGTTCTTTACCAAGGTATTACTGGACACCAGAGTATTTAGAAAGAATTGATTTTCAATACCTTCACTGTGACACATAAATGTTACAACAGTTTCATTTTTTATTGATGGAAAATAAAAATACAAAATACAAAATGAAACTAATTCATTACAGAGAGATTATCTGGAGGTAGTTCAGATATAATTGGCTTAGTCATTTCTGCTCTATAGCCTCGGTCTTCTTGCTAATTCTTTAAATATGACTCGATATGGAATCATGAAAATATCACCACGTAGACCTGTATTTTGACGAGACCTCTTCCAAATATAAAAGCAGTTTATTATCTACATGATTGGTCCGTAAATCATCTCCATTCAGACACATGATGCGCTACTATCCATGGCAACAATAGCAGGAACCTATGGAAAAAGGGCGCTTATTTCCTACATCTTAATTTATTGTAAGTATTTAAACCCAGTAAGACCTGACTAAGAAAAATAGTTTGCATATTAGACACAAAGTATTATAAATTATTTGTTTTTTCACATAAATACCATCATAACCTGGTGAAATGTCAGGAAGGTATGAAGGTATGAAGAGACAGATACCATCCGAGCCTGGTTGACATGTGACAGGGATGGGGATGAGTCAGTTCAAGTTAAGTCACTCACAGCTGGTTTCAAATTCCTGCGAATAAATCTGACACTGAACAGGAAACAGGAGATAATTATATTGTTATATCATCCCTATCAAAAATAAAGGCAAAAGTTAAAAAAAAATCTTAAAAAAAAAAAGGTAGATTGTTTCTTAGTGAGGATGGTACTGATGTCCAGATGTATTCTCAGTGTTGTCCCCCTGTGTTTCACCTCATGTTGTCTGGACCATTTCAAAGCGAGGTTTTTCTCCTGGTACCAATGGAAGCACGGGATGAAAGGTCATGAGGGGTCATCTTTCTGCAGGCTTTGAACCCAGTGAGCGGGTGGTGTGCTCGGTCAAGTTCTGGCAGGGTGGTCGTGAATATGTCTGCTCCCATGGCTTCTGTCAGCAAGTTGGATCCTGGACACCTTCGCTTCTTTCAGGTACATTAAATACGAACAGTTGCACTCTGCAAGACCTATTTTCTAGATTTTCAAGGTGGTCTGACAGAAACACGTTTTAAGGCCTGAGGGGCTTTGACGGTGGCTTCAGCTTCTGTTGCGGTAAGACAGCTTTGAAAAGAGCTGACTGTGTCACGTAGTCCATCCACTGGAGCTTGCAGCGGTTTGACTGAGTCTTGGATCAGTGTGGCCATGTCTTTTTTTAAGACTGGTATGTTGTTTAGCCAGTTTGGTAACCAGTTGAGTCATGGAGAGAGAATTGTTGGATTTGCTGTTGTCAGTTTTATCTGCTGTGGTTGCCAGCTTTCTGGCGAAGCTAACAGCAGGTCGTGTGGCAGAAGTATGCGTATGTTTGTCTCTGTTCGAGAGTTCAGAAACTCCACTTTCTTCAGTCAGTAGACTCCTGTTCAAAAGTTATCGGTTACTCGGGTAATTAAAAGAATTAATCTGGAGCCCCTCTGCTCTACGTCTCCCTCCTACATAACCAAACCAGAAACCCTATGTTTGTGTTCCTGATTCACTTCCCGTCACACACACAGATCTTTCTACAGTTGTTGTCTGTATTGTTTTCATTTCTATGTGTGTATATGAGGATATGTGTTCGGTTGTTGTAGTTCCCTCGTTTGCACACTAGGTGGTGCGTGGAGTACAGGTACATGAGGCTCTGGTTTACATACAAGTAATTTATGGATCCACACGTTCATGTAGAAACAAACACGCTTCAGGTCAGCTTCACTCATGTTTGTGAATTATTTAACAGAGCTGCTGCACAAAGGAGACTTTTTTTTGTCACTGCAGCTGTTTTTAACTCCGCCCACCAACAGTTTAAAAACCCTCCCTCACTCTTCCTTTGTGCAGTCCATTGTGGGACAATGTCCATCAATAGGCTTTGTTCACAGTGAACGAACACACACACACACGCGCACACACGCGCACACACGCGTACACACGCGTACACACACACACCTTTATGTTGAAGTCAGTTTTTGTCTCAAGGGGGCAGAATTGACAGGGACAGTAGGGACAGAAGGGACATTTTCCTGTCAATATTCATCTTCCCAACCTTGTTAAAGATCAGGGGATGATTTTGGAGTGTCTCTTCGTGTCTCTGTCTCTCTAGAACATTGAGACATTGAGACAACAGACTGGGACATGTTTATTCTCTTCACCAAATGTGGCATTAAATATCGTCCCGGTTTTCTTCTCATCATTAAATCTCCTGTTCAGACTCAAACTGAAAATAGTCCCCAACAGATGGACTACTTCCTCCTGTTTGGTCTGAGACTTTTTCCTGTCTGTAAACTCCTACATTTCCCAGAATACACCAGCCTCCTTGCCTGATAAACACCCACAGTTCCACTCTGTTCTGCAGGCACTGTATTATTCAGAACATGTTCCTACACCCTGAACTGATGAAACACAGACGGACAGGTGGAGATGGAGGTACGACCTGTAACAGTGCAGGTCTGTACGGGTGTGTTCAGGTGTGATTGTTTGTGCTTAGGATCAGAGTTCACTGAACCGGTCTGACCACAGACACCCGACACCACACACACATATCATGTTATTATAGGATGTGATGTTGCATTCAGGTGCTCTTCATATGGTCCTGTTTTTCCTTCAGTGTGTTGATGAGCTTTAAGTCGTCATATAATGGTTTATTTCATCTTCTCCGTTATGGAAACAACTTGAATGTGACAGAGACGATGAGTTTGATTTGTTTAAAACAACAAGCTGACAGTTTACAGTGTTTATATTGACTGAAACAACTGAAACATTACCTGACGTCTTATCAGAGTTAATGATTTTTAAAAAAATCACTTTTCTAACTGATCAGGCCACAAAAACATCTCTGCAAAATGTGACGTTAACTCAGGCGACAAAACAGCCTTGACTTACACCTGGTTCCCATAATGCACTGCTCTCATCAGCTTCAAAAGCTCGACTCTGGTGGGACTCGAACCCACAACCTTTGAATCACTCCTCAGTGCTGACTAGAAGTCCAATGCGCTATCCATTGCGCCACAGAGCCACAGACACGCTCACACAGGGACAGGGACAAACCAAGACAACTGAGGACATTATCTTAGACATTTTTCACCATTTTCTTACATTTTATGAAAACAAACAACTAATCGATAGTTAAAATTAATTAATGCAGAAAATGATGGACATACTAATCAACAATGAATTATTACAGGAAAGATCTGAAAAACAGGTCCAAACTCGAGGATGGCAGCTTATGTCACTCCAAATTCTCCACATTTGGACCTGTTTTATAACTGCTAAGATGGTGACAGGATTAATTAATTGATTAATCATCTTTTGATGTGGAAGATAAATCATGGTGTCACAAACAGGATGGTGTTACAGCAGATGAACACAGCACATACAAACATGATTAATTAATCCTGTCACAATCTTGTCAAATACTTGAAAAATAGGCCCAAACACAGAAACATTGTTCAAGTTCAAGTTCAGTTAATCGATTAATAGATGTTTGTTTTAAAATGTCCGAAAATGCTGAAAAATCTTAAAGATGACGTCCTCAAATGTCTTGTTTTGTCCACAACTCAAAGATATTCAGTTTACTGTCAGAGACGAGTAAAGAAACCAGAAAATATTCACATTTGGACGTTTTTTTTCAAATTGAAAAATATCTAAAAACGATTAATCCATTAATCCTTAACAGTTGAAAAATAGGTCTAGACATGTGGAGCATTTGGAGTGACATATGCTGCCATCCCTGTGTTTGGACCCCTTTTCCAAGTCTTTGACAAGATCGTCACAGGATTAATTAATCATGTTTGTCTGCACTGTTTATGTGCTGTAACACCATCCTGTTCGTGTCGCCAAGATTTATCATTCAGGTCCGTCAAGAGATGATTAATCAATTAATTCATCCTGTCACAAAATGGCACT
Source organism: Lutjanus erythropterus (assembly GCF_056507025.1). Taxonomy (NCBI): domain Eukaryota; kingdom Metazoa; phylum Chordata; class Actinopteri; order Lutjaniformes; family Lutjanidae; genus Lutjanus; species Lutjanus erythropterus. The sequence continues at coordinate 31,878,540 of NC_139320.1, forward strand.
TAAATAAATATAATAATAATGAACAAATAAATATTCACTGTCATCTACATGTTTGGACCTTCTTTTCAAATCTCTCCTGTAAAGATTAGTGTCATTATCAATGAATCTGTCGATCATTTTCGCTATTGATCAGTTAATTGTACTGGCCATAAAATGTCAGAAAATGGTACAAAATGTCCAAGATGACGTCCTCAAATGTCCTCTTTTGTCAACATCATGTCTCTGTGTGGCTCTGTGGTGCGATGGACAGTGAGGTGGGCTTCTAATGAGCACTGAGGAGGGATTCAAAGGTTGTGGATTCGAATCCCACCAGGGTCAAACTTTTGACACGGATGAGAGCAGTGCATTATGGGAACCACCTGACAGTCAGAACTCAGCCAATCACAGTGAAGACTGCAGGGACAAGGAAACAATGCAGACAGAACAGAATCAGCGACGATGTTCTCTCCTCACGTCACCACACCGTCACACCAAACTCTGTCAAAGACCCACTGGCCCACTTTGTCTTGTCTGGACATGAAAACGTTCTGATACCACTGATCAAGTTATCAATAACACGCAACATCCTGATAAACTTTCAAAATAAAGTTCATAGAGAAAAATTTCAGTTTGGTCCCTTAAACACTCAACTTTGACTGTTCGTCTCAGATGGGAATTGAACCCTTGTCTCCTGTGCGACCTCCTTCATACACACATTTACTCTTTACATACAGTCATCCTCTGCTGCCGTCAGTGTTGCCCCTGCTGGTACTGAACTGTCATGTCTCCACACAGACAGTCAGAACAATCTGAATTTAAATCAGACTTAACTATCATCAGCCTGACAACCAATCAGCAGCCTGAGATTCCAGAGACACGCCCACTGTGACCACATGTTGTACAGGTGTGTTTTTGTGTGTGTGTGTGTGTGTGTGTGTTACCTGTGACTCCTCTGCAGGTGTTCTCACACTCCTCTCTCGAGTTGAAGTTGTTCCTGTTGGCCTCACAGCCGCCGTACATGAAGCTGTGGCAGCTCTGATTGGTCACGTTGTAGTAAAACTTCGGGAAGGCTGCACGACACGAACCGACCTTCATTGGCAGACGACAGTAAACTGAAGGAGACGGAGAGACAACATCATCACCATCATCATCAAACACCTATTAGTACTATCAGTCCTGTGAAAAACACAAATCTCCAAAACGTCAGCTCCTCATTGAAGGAATAGTTCACCTAAAAATAAAAATTCAGTCATTGTTTCCTCACCCTCATGCTGACTGAAGGTCAGGTTTAGTTTTTCAGTCCAAAAAAACACTGCTGGATTTTCACAGGCAAACGATGTTGCAGAATCTCCCCAACAGTGGAAGTGAATGGTGACCAGCATTCAAACATAAAAAACAACAGAATAAAAACATAAAGTGTCTCCATACTGCTCATCTGGTGTAATCTAAGTCTCCTAAAGCCCTGTCATACCAAGTTGAGGGAAAAAATGTTATTTACAGCATGTTTTTATTCTCTTCACTGTAGATCCTTAACTTGGAGCCACGTTCACATGCACACTGTCTGAACTGGGTGTGTGTGGTGTGACAGTGTGCATACACAAGTGAAAAGCATGTTGGGACTTTAGAAGACTTGGTTTACACCAGATGAGCTGTATGGAAGAATTTTATGTTTTATTTTTTCTGTTTTTCCGTTTGAAAACTAGATAATGATCAAATTTTCATTTTTGAGTGAACTATCCCTTTAAGTTTCAGTCTGAACAAAAGAGAGGACAGACAGTCCTGTCTCTCTCTTGTCTGTCTTTTTAAAGTTTCTACAGTGAACTCTCGTGTTGTGTTGTTTTTGTCGCCCCCTGTGGACAGAGGCAGTACTGTTGCCATTGTAAAAACCACAAAATATGACGTCATAAAATGATGTAAATAAAAATATCCTCCTGCTTCTCTTGAACTGTCTAATGCAGTGTTTCCTAAGCTTTTTTCTCTGGGACTCACTTTTTAAAAATGACAAACCATGTGACCCAATCACAATAAACCTTATCAATAAATTCTGACAATTTTTAATTTCTGTATAAATTCCTGACCATTTTTGCATCACCCCATATTATCTGGATGCTTTTTTTATTATTAAAAACATATACAATTTTCAAAACTTTAGAAATGAGAATTACATTCTAGGGTTGCAACTAACAATTATTTTCATAGTCGGTTATTTTCTCAATAATAGTTGTTTTAAAATGTCAGAAAATGGTGGAAAATGTTGATCAGTGTTCCCCAAAATCCAAGATGACGTCCTCAAATGTCTTGTTTTACTCACAGCCCAAAGATATTCAGTTTACTGTCAAAGAGGAGTAAAGAAACCAGAAAATATTCACATTTAAGAAGCTGAAATCAGAGAATTTTGATTTTTTCTTAGAAAATTACTCAAACTGATTAATCAATTATCAAAATAGTTGGTGATTAATTTAATAATCAACTAATACTTGATTAATGACTGCAGCTCTAATACATTCATTTAGGATGAGTTGACAAGTCATCACATTATTTTCATTTTCTCTAATCGGGAAAACAGAACATTTTAGCCTGCTTCATAAACGGGACAAAATAAGTGTATTTAGATTAAATTAACAAGTTAACATTTAAATGCTTTATAAAAGCTGTACTAAAGATATAATCTTAAATTTTGCAGAGTCTTTTATTCATTTGGGGACCCAAATTAAATCTCCTGTGATCCCCCTGTGGGTCGCAACCCAGTGTTTGGGAATGACTGATAAGGAGACATCAGGATTAAACTGACACTGTTTATAACCTGTTATAAACTCACTGAGCTTTAATTAACCTACAAAGAACTGAACTCAATTCATTGCCTTTTTACTAAGTTTGTGAACAGAATCCTGAACTACAAACACCTTTCAAAATAAAGTTCCAGTCTGTCATCATGCACTGAATAAGTGTTTGTGACAGAGTTCATGCTGTGTAACTCTGTTCCCATTTCAGAGCTGAACAGAAACCAGACAGACCGGTCTGACCTGAAACACTCAGAGAGAACAAAACCACCCGAACAGACAGTGTCTACCTGGACAGGTGGAGTTAAAGGCGACCCATGATGTCAGAGGAGGAAGTGGACCATCCACAGAGAAACAGAGGGAGAGACAGAGAGAGACGGAGAAAGGAATCACTGAGTCTGATTCAATCACACTGTGGAGATCAGCTGTGGGTGTTTGGTTTGTGTTCAACTGTAAGACTGCAACTAACCATTAATCTGTCCATTATTTTATTGATTAATCGATTCATTAATCCGGTCACAATCTTTGAAAAACATTTTCAGTTGGCAAGATTGAAACCCAACATTCATTCCATCTAATTTAGATAAAACCCTCCGCACATATTTTATTTCATCTAATTATTTTCTTAGTTTAGAATCTTAAATGCTGCCTTTATAAGATGAAGTAAAATTATCAAGTTGTTAATTCCTTAAAAATAAAATTTATCCATTGAAAATAAGCTTTTAATGGAGAAGAAATTAAAGCTTCTCTTTCTTTGTCATAGTTTCTAACTAGGCTAACTAACTCTTTAGCTAGCTCAAAAATAATGTTTTTGTTAGCTTTTTAGCTAATGTTAGCTGGCAAACAATATAACGTTTTGTTAAATTTAGCTAATCTTATATAGTAAACAAAGTTTTGTCTTGCTAAGTTAACGTCAGCAAGCAAGCAATGTAATATTTGAACTTTATTGCAAACACTGGATAATTTTACGTCTTTCCTGGTTGGTCCCTGAAATGGTGAAAAATTTCGAACAGTGTTTCCTTAAGTCCAAGATGATGTCCTCAGAAAACAGGAAATCATCACATTTAAGAAGTTAGAATCAGATGATTCTGACTTCTTTCTTTAAAAAAATTACCCAAACCAATTATTCAATTATCAAAATAGTTGGCAATTCATTTAATAATCGATTAATAATCAACTATTCAATTAATCATTGAAGCTCTATTAAACTTTGAACTGCTCCTTTAAAACAGGAGGCCTGACTGAGCTGTGATCAATCAATCAGAAACCTGCAGCAGGTCAACAAATAACTAATAAATAAAATCTCTGCTTCATGTTTCAGAACAAAATGTGTCAACAGCCACACAGATACAGGAAGTCAGAGAGCCAATCACAGTCCAGCTGAGTCACCTGAGTACAGGTGAGACTCAGCAGGTTCAGCAGCATTTCTCATCTGCAAACTGTATCAAACACATGCATGCTCTCCTCAGGCCTCTCTGGATGATCTCTATATTATTATTATTGTCATTATTATTATTATTGTTGTTGTTGTTGTTGTTGTTTTCAGCTGCAAGAATAACAATAAGTTCAAAAGCTCCAGTTTCTTAAGAGTAATTGATGATGAAAATAATCATTTCAGGAAACACTTGAAAAATAGAAAAACAGGTCAAAGGAAAATCAGTTAATTAATCTGGTCACAATCTTGTTAGTTATAAAATATTTCCAAACACGTGGAGCATTTGCAGCGACATGTGCTGTCATCCCCGAGTTTGGACCCGTTCTTCAAGTCTTTTCTGTGACAGTTATTTTCATTATCAATGTATCTATTGATCACTCAAGATCAAAGGTTGAAAAGTAGGTCCAAACTCAGTGATGGCAGCATGTGTCGCTCTAAACACTCCACATGTTAGGAACTATAACTAACTCACAAGTTGAGGACAAAACGAGACATTTTAGGACGTTTTTCACATTTTATGAACCAAACATCAAATCAATTAATCCAGAAAATGATCAGCAGATTAACTGATCATAAAAATAACTGTTAGTTGCAGCCACAGATGGATGATGGTCGAGGAAAAGTTGCTCAGTGAGACAGAGGACAGAGGACAGGATGTGAAGGCTGATTATGAATAGTTTTTTTTTTATTTATGTTCGTGTTTGTAGATTTGAGTTGGGGGTTTTTTTGGTGAGAATTTGGACAAAGTTTATTGATGAATATAAAAAAAGGAGGCGGGGCTTGATATATTTACACTTCTTCATTTGTTATTTCTGCTGTTTTATTGTTTATGTATTTCTTTGTTTTCACTGGATCATTTGTTTATTGACTGTTTTCTTTTTTTCTACTCAGTGTTTGTGTTTCTTGTCATTTTTTAAATTTTTCTTAACTTATGGTAGTGCTAGTTTTGATTAGTATTATTGTTTTGATTTGTTTGTTTGTTTGTTTGTTTATTTCCTGAAAGGAGGGAGGTTGTTGTAGCTTCCTTTGCTGTATTTTATTACAGTTTTATATGTGTGCAAATGAAAAAAATATTTATCATCATCGAATTCACTTCTTTAAAATCTATAATAATAATAATTATTATTATTAATAATTATGTACATCCAAATGTTTGGAGCTATTTTTAAACCTTTGGAAATAATTGTTGATAATGATTAAATAATAATTACTTGTTATTTAATATTTACTACAGCCTCTGATGCTGAAAATTAAAATTCAAAGAGGTTGATTTTTTTTACTAATTTTGGAGAATCAAAAATCATTATTATTAAACTCAGTTTTATTAAAATCACAAACATATCATATTATCATCATTATAATTAACCTTATTTGTAACTCTGGTTTATCGTGTTTTATTTTTCTTACTTGCATATTTTATCTTTATATTTTTATCAAGTTGGAAATCAAATCCAAACCAATCACTGATCGATCCATTTGATTAATGAGGTATTGCCTTTTTTGACAAACTATGGACTAACAAATAATAATAATTAAATCATAAATCATTTATAATTAATTACCACTTACCTTATTTCACTATTTACAGTGATGCACAAATGAAAATATATTTAAATACATTTTATAGAAGTTTACATTTTTGTCCTCACTGCAACATAATGTGCTTATTTAAAATTTATTACAGCCCCTGATGCTGAAAATCAAAATTCAAACATTTAAAAACGTAATTTTGGAGTCAAAGGTGCCTGTAACTGCAGAAACACCAAAACGTACATTGCATGATCAATATGATTAACTTCATTAATATATTATTATCATTATTATTGACCTCATTAACGTTTTCATTAGTTTTATTAACATATTTCATTATCATCATTATCATTAACTTGTGTTTTTTCTTACTCCCGTACTTTATCTACATTTTCAACATGTTTTAAATCAAATCAAAAACCATCTGATTAATGGGGTATTGATTATGACTGATCGATCAGTGTTGGTTGTTCAGGTGATATCGATTCTTACTGTTGTTGGTCTCGTTGGTCTCGTTGGTCTCTTTGGTCTCCTCGGTCTTGATATGCAGGTCCTCCATCAGAGGAACCACCTTCGGTTTGTCTCCGGCAGTTCCGCTCCGGGTCCGGCTCTTCTTGTACAGCTTGAACTGGTCGCTGGGTTTGAGGTCGCACCGGTCCTGGTTCTGGAACCAACAGCGGACCAGCATGCACTGCGCCCCCCCGTCGGCCGGGAACCCGAGCAGGACCAGGTCACAGTCCGGATGAGAGCAACAGGCGGTCCGGCATTGTTCCGAATTCAAGACCTCCGTCTGGTTCAGCACAGACCCGTACTGCATGGAGTCCAGGACCAGACCCTGATCCGGATCGATGTTCGAGTCCCAGCCGCATTCCAAGGCCAGCCCGGAACATACCAGGACACAGACCAGGACCTGGGACACTAGTACTCCTCTGTGTTCAAGTTTCTTCATTTTTCAGATGTGGTGCAGCGCTCTGGTCTGGTTCTGGAAGAAATTACTCGAGTTCAACTTCTTCGTGTCTCTCAGCGGCAAAAGTTGGTTACTTCCGTGTTGGGAGCCTTTTGTTGTCGCAGATCAATTTCACCTGAGAGACAGGTGAGGTCACCTAGGCCCCGCCCACGTCCCCAACACGTGACGTCACCTGTTGCAGGTCAGATTTCAGACTGAAGGTTTGTATTTACTGTATGTGTTGTTTGTAAGGTGTGCAGTTACAGTTTTAATTTATAATTTATTTATTTTTTTAAATATTAATTTACGTATTTATGTTTATTTTTTTATGCTGCTGGCTTGACTGTACACATACACTGTGTTTTAATCTTAAATACAAAGAGAAAACTTTATTGAAACTCACCATTAGGTGAAATAAAGTTTCATTTTTCTGACAAAATCAAAGAAGTTTGTTTTGTAGTTTTTCAGATTTTTTATTTTATTGGAAACCAGCTTTATGTAAGTGTCAATTACAAACAAAATTATTATCTATTATCCCCCTCCAGTGAGTGATGATCACTGTGATGTTGGTTCAGCTGCTCCACCACCAGGTGTCGCCGCTGCTCGTTTATTCTCTGTCAGGTGCCATTAACCCCGGGAGCACTAGGACCCAGTAGGATCCTCTCATGCTGCATTCAAAGTCTCCTGGGAAATTTCTGCATCACAGAAGTGTTGTCGCTTTACACCACTGCTGGTCACAGTGTCAGAATATAATTTTATACTACGTTTTATACACATTATGTAAAACATTTCTGTTCTATAGAATAATGAATATGTAATAACTGTAAATGTATTTCATCTCCTCTGATCCTCTTCATGATCCAACAACGCAATAAAAGAATTGATGTTAACAACAGACTGTATTTCAAAATTAAAACAAAAAAATATATATATTTTTTTTTATTTTGGAATCGGCTGAAAATAATGTGTACCTTCATCATTTTAATGTTTAGTGTCATACAGCAGAGCCTGTATCTGTGATCATAGAGTATGATTTTAGACACGTAAACGTAGATATCATAAATCCCACAGTTAATGAATGCATCAGCAGCAGCAGCGTGGTCCCCGCCCTGTCCTGCCTCAGTCAGTCTGCACACGGACCACCGACCGACGGTTCACCGGTTCAACACACAGGACTCTGATTTCTTTTCATCAGGATTCATCTGATTTAAAACTCAGATAAGTTATCATCATTATTATTATTATTATTATTATTATTATTATTATTACCATCATCATCATCATCATCATTATTATTATCAGCAGCAGTAGTAGAATTGTGGATTTCTTTGGACTTTTAATTTTTTTTTTTTTTATTAAAAATTGTGAATATAAAATATTAAATTCAGGATCTTGAATATTTGATCAGGTTTTTTTGATTTTTGAGGGAGCCTCTGTGTGACCTGGTCCCGCTCAGGTCGGTGGTCCTGCTCTGGTCGGTGGTCCTGGTTAGGGTCTGCTCTGGTGGGTAGTTCTGGTCTGCTCTGGTGGGTGGAGGTGATGGCAGCTCAGCGGGCGGGGCGGCGGCTTAATAAGGTGTGCGGCGGTCAGTCCCCGGGTCAGAGCGTGCAGCGGCGGCAGGCGCGGGTCACTGTCAAATACAACCGGCGAGAGCTGCAGAGGAGGCTGGACGTGGAGCAGTGGATCGACTGTGGACTGGACCAACTGTACAGGGGACGGGTGAGTACTACTACAGCAGTACTACTAATAAGTACTATTGATAGTGTTTGCACTGGTATATCATAATGCTAGCATTGGTATATAATAACATTAGCGTTGGTATATAATAACATTATAACTTTAGCATTGGTATATAATAACTTTAACATTGGTATATAATAACATTAGCGTTGGTATAACGTTAGCATTGGTACATAATAACAGCGTTGGTATATAATAATATTAGCATTGGTATATAATAACAGTAGCGTTGGTATATAATAACATTAGCGTTGGTATATAATAACTTTAGCGTTGGTATATAATAACTTTAGCACTGGTATATAATAACATTAGCATTGGTATATAATAACTTTAGCATTGGCATATAATAACATTTGCACTGGTATATAATAGTGTTAGCATTCATATAAAATAGTGTTACCATTGGTATAGAATAGTGTATTATGGTATACAATAGTGATAGTGAAGTGGCATATAGTATTAGTATTGTGGTATATAATATGATTAGTGTTGTGGTTTGTAATAATGATAGTGTTCTGGTTTATAATAGGGAAGGTATTGGTATTAATATATAATAGCGTTAGTATTCTGATATATAATAGTGATAGTACTGGTATATACAGTAATAGTGTTAATATTGTGGTATATAGTAGTTTAAGTGTTGGTATATAATGAGTTAGTATTCTGGTATATAATAGCGATAGTATTGTGGTATATAACAGCGTTGTGACAGAATCTGTTTCCTGTGATGGAGGCTAGATCATCATCATCATCATCACCATCATCATCATCATCATCACCATCATCATCATCATCATCACCATGAAAACATGCTGACCAGACTGAACTGGATGTGTCCATATATGGTGATAAACAGCTGTTGTGTTTAGTTTGATCTCTGACTCAGTGTGATGTGTAAACAGCTCATCTCACTCAGCTGATACACAAACAGAAGAACCATCCAAAAACATTCCTGCAACCTAAACTCAACCATCAGCAGACTGGTTTTAATGTACAGAGAAGGGTCTTTTATGATCATGACTATTATTATTATTATTATTATTATTATTATTATTATTATTAGCATTAGACTTTGACTGTTTGTTGTTTATGAAAGAACAAAGACCATGATCCTTGTGTGAGATGTTAGTGTGTGGTTTTTACTGGGATACTGGGAGCTGTACTGGTCATATCTGGTCCCTCCCAGTAGAATGAAGACGACAGTTCGGGAGACGATGAAGAGCCTTAAAGGTCGAGTCTGAAGAGATAAAGAACAAACAGGAGCTGACAGCAGCTGAGAGCTCAACACTGCTGCAGGGCTTATACACACACACACACACACACACACACACACACACACACACACACACACAGTAACACAGTTTCCAGTTTTTACAGCATCATTATTGTCTCGTGTCTCAGCAGGTTCCTTCATTCATTATTAAACAGGAACATTAGAGCTGAAGATGAAACATTAAACCTTCTGAACAGCTTCATGTTTTTTAGTGATTTTGCAGATTGCAAACACCTCGTCTCACTCTCTTCTCCCAGCATGTGGAACCTGAAGTCTGAGTCTGTAGTCCGTGTTTGGTTTGTCCGTTCTGGGCTCCTGTAGACAAACATGGCAGTTCAACATGGTGTCCTCTACATTAGAGGAGCTGCTCCCTCTGGTTCATTCTAAAGTGATATTCAACCTGAGGCCCATGGGACAAATCTGGGTCCTGACAGGGTGCAATCAAAATAAACATATTTATACCGGCAATGTTTTAGTTTGATTTATGATCAGTAATGTTAGTGAGAAAGTTGCACATCAGCCTACACAAACTGGATTATCTTAAATATGTTGTTCATCCATCCATCCAGCCGTCCATCCATCATTTATCCAACCATCCATCCATCCATCCATCTATCCATCATCCATCCATCCATTCATCCATCCATCCATCCATCCATCCATGCATCCATCATTTATCCAACCATCCATCCATCCATCCATCCATCCATCCATCCATCCATCCATCCATCTGTTCGTTCATCCATTCATCCATCCGTCTGCCCATTCATCCATCCATCCATCCATCCATCCATCCATCCATCCATCCATCCATCCATCCATCCATCTGTCATCTATTCATCCATCTGTTCGTTCATCCATTCATCCATCCATCCATCCATCCATCCATCCATCTATCATCCGTCCATCCGTCTATCCATCCATCCATCCGTCTATCATCCATCCATCCATCCATTCCATTCCATTCTTTTATGCATCCATCCATTTAGCCATCCATGAATCCATCCATCCATTCGTCCATCCATACATCTGTTTCCTGAAGTCTCTTTAACTGAGTGTGTTTTATATGTGAGCCTGGACCTCCAGGGAGGGTGGAGTTATTGACGAGCTGCTTCAGAGGGGGATTAATGAGGGGGAGGAACAAAGACACATTAACACACATTGGACAGTAGACAGATGTGGGGGGGTTGTGTGTGTGTGTGTGTGTGTGTGTGTGTGTGTGTGTGTATGTGTGTGTGTGTGTGTGTGTGTGTGTGTGTGTGTGTGTGTGTGTGTGTGTGTGTGTGTGTGTTGATAAATAGATAATCAGATCTGCCCCTTTGACTCATTTCCTGTCAGAGACCCCATCTGGAGACACACACATACACACACACACACTTATAGAGGCGTCAGACAGGTTCATCATCACATGATTAGCAGTAAACAGGTCAGAGGTCAGAGGTTACCGTGACAACAGAGATGAGAGTTGGTCTGGTTCGGTCCTGAGATCACTGCTGTTTGTTCCACATTCAGGGTGAATACTCCTCTCTGATTGGCTGCTGTGGACACTTCATCAGTCATTATCTCTCACTTATTATTCAGCACAAAATAAATAAAACTGGCTTCAGTTTTCTGTTTTAATATGACGTGACAGAGTGCAGCTGAAAACAGACAACTCATCAGTTTGATTTAAATAAAGATCTTTCAGAAAAGAAAACAGAGGAAGAGGACAGACGAACAGACAGAAGGAGGAGACCCATGAGGATGCTGTGAACAGTTATCAGACATATTGATTGATGAAGACATCATGTGGAAGGGGGAGGGGACATGAAGGAGGAGGAGTTTAAAATGTCCCATATGTCACCAGACAACGTGTGTGTGTGTGTGTGTGTGTGTGTGTGTTTGTGTGTGTGTGTGTGTGTGTGTGTGTGTGCTATTTAAAGTTTAAAGAAAGGTCTCAGTGGCCTTCACACACACTCAGAGATCAAACATCCTCAGATCAGGTCCTCAGTTCGTGTTTCTGTGTTTTTGTTTCTAAATGTCAGAGATGAAATGCTGTGAACACCCTGAAATACTGCAGTACTACAGTTTATATTGCAGGGTACTTGAGATGGATGATACACTTATTTGCAGTTCTGATCTGATTACGATATCAGAATGCGATTGACTGCCAAGAACATATTTTCAGAACATGCTGATTTATGTTGGGGTTTTTGTTCATGTGTTTGCAATGTGTTTGTCATGTGTTTGCAATGTGTTTGTCATGTGTTTGCAATGTGTTTGTCGTGTGTTTCCAATGTGTTTGTCATGTGTTTGCAATGTGTTTGTCATGTGTTTCCAATGTGTTTGGCATGTGTTTGCAATGTGTTTGTCACATGTCTGCAATGTGTTTATCATGTTTTGCAATGTGTTTGTCATGTGTTTGCCATGTGTTTATCATGTGTTTGCAATGTGTTTGTCACATTTGCAATGTGTTTATCATGTTTTGCGGTGTGTTTATCATGTGTTTGCAATGTGTTGATCATGTTTTGCAATGTGTTTTTGTGATGTGTTTCCCTGTGATGATGATGATGATGATGAAGGTCTAAGATGAAGCTGATGTGCAGTTTGATCTTCTCTCCGTAGCTCAGTGTTTATAAATAGAAAATAGAATTTAGATCAGAACACAGGTCGGTGACGTCGGTTTCAGCTCCTGGTGCAATGTTCGGATCAGTTCCATCCCTACAGTGAACTGCATCTGCATACACACACACACACACACACACACACACACACACACACACACACACGTTGACACGTGCAGTCAGTGTTGTCATACATGATGAGACGGACAGAGGACATTCAGTTTTTCTTCTAAACACATTATAAATGGTAGAAAATTGTTGCTGAAAACATGAAAAGACTAAGAAGTGTTTAATAATGAATCAGATTTACCTCCTGTCTCTCAGCCACAAGCGACTCAGATGTGTTTTTCGCTCTCATGTCTCACACAACAGAAACGTTTTCTTTTTTATCAGTGCAGCTGCCTGCAGCTCTGTGTGTCCTGTGTCCCAGCAGCTTCTGATGGGCACAAATATGACCTGAAGCTTTTCATCAGACTTCAAGTTGATCTTTTCCCACAATATGAGCAACAACGCAAGGCTGGCACCCAGTGAAAGGCACTGAAAATGTATTTTATCTACATTTAATAACCAGGTGGAGGAGAGTGAGCTACAGCCAGAGAGCAGCTCACTCTGCTCACTCTCAGTTTAATCCCACAAACACAAGACACAGAGACCTCCTGGACTTTTTCTGCAGAGTTTCCATGGTCAAACCGTACATTTACTGCCACAAGACACTGCTGTACTTTAATCCTTCTGATCATCTGATCAACAACACCTGTCTCCATTTCTAGTTATATATTTAGAAGTTTGTCTGGGTGGTAAACAACATGTTTCTGTGGTGACAAACTCAGAACACATGAACTTTAATAACAGAGTGACGTCCTGTTTCTGTCTGTTGATGTTCAGGAGGACGAGATGCCGGAGGAGGTGAACATTGATGAACTGCTGGACCTGAAGACAGATGAGGAGAGGACACACAGACTGCAGGTGCCTGTCTGTCCACCTGTCTGTCTTTCTGTCCACCTGTCTCACAGTGTCTCACAATGTCTCTTTGTCTCTACAGGAGATCTTTCAGTCCTCTAACAACAACAACACAGAGGTGAGCAGGAAGTCAGATTTTAAATGACGAAACGTTTATTCTCACCTGATTCCCTCACCGGGGATGATGTAGCTGTAATGAGCAGTACATCCTGCAGGGGGCGTTCACATGTCCACATGTGTCCTGCAGGTGTTTATCAGCGAGCTCCTGGTCAAACTTCAGGGTTTACAGAAACAGGAGGATCTTCACAATGATGGCATCGAGCTGCCTCAGCTCCACATCTTCCCCAACCGCTCCGGATCAGCTGACCGCCAGCTGCTGCACTGACCCTGTCCCACGGCCTGGACGCGCTGGACAGGAGAACAAACACACCTGTGCTGCCCTGAGTTTATCCAATCAGACCACATCAGCTGCATCACGTTTAATATGCATGTTGCATTCACGTGCTCCTCAAATTTCAAAAGTTCAAGGCAACCTGCTACAACAGATTTTTGAGTTTTGAAAATGTTTATCAACCAATAATTTTTGTTTAGATAATTTACTTTTCTTCTTTATATAAACTTGAATCTTTGAATTTTGAGTTTCTAAAACTTAAAGATTCAAGTTTATCGAAAGAGGAAAAGTAAATTATCCCAACTAAAGGATGGTGAAACTTTCTTTCGTTTATTTCAAAACTGAGTTGGGCTCAAAACTCAAAAATCTTTGCAGATACCTTGACATTTTGAGTTGTTTTAACTTTTTTTTACAGTGTAAAGTGGAACCATCCAGACAGGATGTGATTTATTTTATTGCTCAGAGTGTTTGAGTGTGTGTGGCTGTTTCTAGGGCTGCAACAAACCATTTTTATCTCAATTAATCAATTAATTAATCCTGTCACTTAGTGACCAAATAGGTCCAAACATGTGGAGTACATGGATGAACATTTAAGAGAGAATTTTTTCTTAAAAAAAACACACAAAACGTTTAATCAATCATCAAAGCAGTTGATTAATAATCGATTAATCATTGAAGCTCTTGTTGTTTCCAGTATTTACTTTCACTTAAAGCACTGAAACATGTCTTTACCTGAGTTCATGCTAATCAATCACTTTTTATAATTGATCAGGTTACTGTGTGTGACATAAATAACATGTCAGCAAAACATTCATATGTAACACATGAATTAATAAAAAGTTTCACCATCACCCAAACATTTACTTTCATCCATCATGTTCCAGGTGACAAACATATTTCCAGCTTTCTGAGTTGTTCCGGCTGCAGGAGGCGTTCATGTACAGGAAGTGATTTTTCTTAGGTGCGACAGCACCTGAACAGACCGTGTGTCTGTAGGTGAAACCTGTTATCAGTTTATCAAACACAAACACTGAAGCTGAACACACTTTCTGTTCTCTACTTCACTCTCCTCCAGTTTGTCATTTATAAAACAAAGTTTTCTTCAGTTTAAATTAAACAGAAAACCTAAAACTGTCAGTCGATCTTTATCAGACCTGAGTCCGATTTGGAGATTAAATTTAATTAAATCTGACAGCAGATTAAAAAATTAGTCTCCTGGTGTGAAGCTGCACAGAGACTGAAGACAAACGTGACATTTGAGTTTGTGTTTTTGGTGAATTTACAGCCTGTCTTTTCAGAGTGTTTCAGAGTCTTTCAGGGTGTTTCAGGGTGTTTCTGTGGTTTCAGTCTGTGTGCAGTGTAAACACACCTCTCATGACATCAGCAGTGTGTTCAGATAACACACAGCTGCTGTGCGTGTGTGTGTGTGTCCATATTCATGTCCTCCAGTTGTCTGTCCGAGTGAGACAACATGAACACTTCAGTCTCTTATTCTGCCTTTTCACTGAACTACTCCTGGTTCTCCTGGATCTCTTCTATTGTTTGTATGTGATTTTAATAAATCTTTGCATTTGAAATTACTCCTCCTGCAGACGTCTTCTGTGCTTCTTTCCATTTCACTTGATTTTTATTTTATTTTTTACTTTCAGTCCAAAAACACTGGATCGTACATTTCCCATAATGCACCTGGATCTTTCTGCAGAGTCTGTTAAACTCCTGTTTGTATCATAAATACTTTCCTGTCCAGTAAACATTCACTGATCACCAGTGTGCATTATTTTCTCTTGTATTTTTCCCACTTTTAATTTGTTACAAGATTAATTAACTTTATGACTCATTATACGACTCAGGTTTGTAAAACGAGATGTTAGATGTAGTTTTCTTTATTCTGCTCACAAAAACAAAAACCATAAGCAAACAACTATAAACAGTAAACAAGTGGATAAATAATAAATAATCCAAATAAAACTGTTTTTCATGGTGGAACATTGAGAATGGAGGTAGAATCTATTTTTGATAATGTCAAAGTAATTATGAGAAACATAAGTTAATGCTAATGCGACATGTGCATATACACTTTTGTGTGAACGTCTGCATAAACCACTGACCCACTTGTGTCGCCCCGGTGAAAAACAGTCTGTAAACGCCTCAGAGCTCTTCAGTTGCATTTGATGGAAGGGTTGCCATATAATTAAAATTTGATTAGTTGATTGATCATGAAGCAGCAGCTGTCTGACATCACATGACAATCAATCAGCAGATTGTAAAATGTTAAACCATCAGTTTAAAGGCGAAGACGTAAATTATATTTCCTGTTTATCTTAAAGGTAGATTCAGAAGGATTTTGTCTGAGCTGTTCCTAAACATATCAGGACGTCAGACATCAGCATGTTGTGTTGGTGAAACGTCCCGAACAGCAAATAAATTAGAAAACTACTGAAATCCAGTCAGAGTCTCTTGCAGACACAGACACCAGGAGACACTGACAGTCAGTCAGCAGGAAGCATGTTCATATCAGTCTACACACTGATTTTTTGTTGCAGATCACACCTTTAAAATCACATAAAGACTGCAGAGGACGTCACAGGTGGACATTTTTGTTTGTCTGGAACCATCTGAGGTCAGAAACTGGAAATCTGAACTTGGAGAATCAGATCTCTGATTGTCACTGAACGCAGCATCAGTTCAAACAGGATCAATCAGCAGATTAAGATGAATCAGTTATTGATCAGAAACTGGAGCACATCAGGACTGAACTCCCTGCAGAGAGCAGCTGTGTGTGTTCTGTGAGAGAACATGAAGAAGAACAGGGTGAGTTTAAAGATCTGCAGCGCCCCCTGCTGGTTTCACACACTCATCATCATTTTAACATCTTCATGGAAGAAATCAGTCTGATAATTTGGTGTCAGGAGCAGCTGCAGAGTCAGAGAGCTTCAAAGGTGATCGGTGAATCAATACATGTTAACTTAAAATACCAGATAAGAAGTGTCTTTACAAGCAAAAGAGGCTAACAAAACACACGATACACAAAAACACAAACACTATGAGACTTGGCTGCAAACATGCAGACTGGCCGTGTTTCTGCTGCAGACTGCGCTGCTTTTCAGCACCAGGGTCTGACTGCAGATTGACTGCAGCTGCTGTCAATCACTGCAGCTGGAAGGAGGAGGCGGAGCAGAACCTGTGCACAGGAGCACACACAAATCAACACACACACTGTGGCACGTAACAGTGACATCTCTGAAAGGATTAACCAAGAAAAATGATCCAAATCCCTTTTTTAACAAATCTGAGTTTTTATAATTCCTCATGGCAGTGAAATATTTTACATCAGTTTATTGATGTTGACACTCCGAGCGTCTCTCAGTGATCAGAGTCTGTGGACACTGAACTTTATTTGTCCTCTGTGTAGATCATAAAATAAATATGAAAATAAAAACAGCTCATTGAAATTGAGAATCGTCCAGAAACCTGTTTACATGGATCTGATTACAGGCCAGTGTCGCCCAGCGGTGACGCGGATGCACAATCCAAGTCAGTCAGGTTCACTGTAAACCCACATAAGTCAGCAAAAAATGAGGCAATCGGTTGCCACAATATTTTTGAGTTGATAAATTTCAAAGTTGAAGGTTATCAGAGTGTAACAGTGTTACTCTTTGATTACAGTTCAATTGAAATATTTGATTAGAGTCAACTCGAATATTTTCAGTAATACAGCTCATAATTTTCATTCACACCTCTCATCGCAACATGTTAACACACTGTAAAAACCTAAAAGTTGAGAAGGCTTAAAATTTCGAGGCAACTTAATTCAACAGATTTGAGTTTTGAGCTCAACTCAAGTTTTAAAAAATGTTTTACCAACTAATAATGTTTTGCTTAGATTTTTTTTTCATGTTCAAGCATCCAAATAAAGACAAGTTGCCTTCATAGTTCACTGAACATGTATTTTTTTTTTTAAAAAAACTCAGAAGATTAAATTTTGTCTAAAGAAGAAAAGTGAATTATCTCAACAAAAGATTATAGGTAGCAAATGTTTAGTTTATTTCAAAAGTTTAAACATTTCAAAACTTTCTCAAAGTTTTGAGAGTTTGAGTTTGATTCAAAATTCAATCTGAAAAAGGCAACAACCTTCAATTATGAGTTTTCTCAAGTGTTTTTTTTTTTTGTTTTTTTTTAAGCTGATTGATTTTAAGAACAAAAAACAATAATTTCATGTTTGGTAAAGTTTTTATTACTTATTACAATTAATTAATGTGAACATTTGGTTTTACTGTTTCTATATGTACAGCTGTGATGTTACAGACATTTATGGATTTAAACTGTGACCATAAATAATTTTCATCATACAGTCAGGATACAGAGATCAATATTCCTGATGAGACATATCTTTAATTGAAAATGAAATTAAAATAGATTTAATTAGCCAATGTAAATACTACATATATATATACAGTAATATAATGAAAACTGTAATTATTGTAAAAATATAATCATCTACAAAACAACATAAAAACTGAGAATAATAATTCTAATAAAATGTGATAAAATTCGCTCATTCAGTAACATTGATCTGTAAATCTTCAGACATGTCTGTGCAGCGTTGGAGACCTTTAATGACAGTGTTCAGGTGAAAACAGTCAAATCAAATTAAATCACACTTTAATTGTCTTTAATTTATGGGAACATTATTGTGCAAACACATAATAATAAATAAAATATGCAGAGAACAACTGAGCTTTTCTGTTGCCACTCTGTTACCATGGAGACCAATTAACTTAACAGTTACAGGATCAATTTAAAGATGTATACATTAATATTTACTAATACAATAAATCAACAAATGAATTCATAAAAGTAAAGAATAAACAAATTGAGTTGAATAAATAAATAAAAATAAACATTATAATTAAATGAGGGAGTCTTTCTGTCCTTGGATTCATCTAATCGAGTGATCGAGCTCTCTATGTTTATTAGTGCAGTCGTGCAGTCAGTGCCCCTTCCTGTCCTGACTGTCCTGGACGTCACCGTCCAATGAGTTTGTTTCATTTTAATGAGCTCTGCATTGGACAGGTGATGAACAGGTGACTACAGCGTTGCTAGGCAAAACACCTCTGACAGGAAGTGCAGTGTTGAAACCAAGTACTTTAAATGATAATTTTTTTGATTATTATTAATATATTATTATTTATTTACCTAAAAGTTATTTTTTATCTAAAGTGCATCAGTGCTTTTTCATTTTTCTAGCTTGAACTGAAAATACCATCAGAGGACACCGCCAAAATAAAGTGCTTGCAAGGCTCTTGTCTGGAAGTCAGAGCAACGGGACAGGAAACAGACCCCGCCAGAATAAAAGTTTCCATTGTGTGGAGTTTGTGTCACAGCTGATGTCTTTATTCAGGATCCAAGACGGTCTGTCACACTGAAACTGGACTCACCTGAAACACACACACACACACACACACACACACACACATCAAACTACTGGAGGGGGGGGGGGGGTGTTCAGCAGGACAAAAGTTTTAATTACACTCATCATAAAACCAGTCCAGGACCAGTCAGACCAGTCCAGGTCCAGTCCAGGAGCCCACACTGACCTTGTTGTGGCAGCAGCCCTGACCCAGGATCAGTCCCAGCAGTGAGTTGATGATGTTGGCCCCACAGAGGAGACTCTGCAGCCCGCTGACAGAACCCATCACACTGAACAGAACCAGGTTCCACTGGACGACACCTCTGGGTTCCATACACATAGACCACAGAGTCCTGTTGTACAGGTACCCCGCATGACTGACACCACACCACACACACATACACACACACACCACAGACCACAGACACACACCACAGACCAGAGAACAGAGAACAGTGAGCAGGTCAGATCAGGTCTACAATAATGTGTGTGTGTGTGTGTGTGTGTGTGTGTGTGTGTGTGTGTGTGTGTGTGTGTGTGTGTGTGTGAGCCTCACATGTGTGGGACAGGTTGCAGTGGGACCCCCCAGGTGGGACCAGATGTGGTGTTATAGAGACATTGAGGACCCTTAGACAGACCAGTGGCACTGACGACACAACAGACCCCAGCAGCCAACAGACACACACAGGAGTACAGCACCTGACACAACATCTGGATACAAAGAGGAACATCTGTAACGCCTGACACATCTGGGCACACAGCACAGGTCAAATGTTTGCACATTTTGATGTCCTCTTCAGTGTCAACAAATCAAATTTTCACAACATTTTTCCCCAGAGTTTGTCTTGTCAGGCAGAGTTTGTCTGCAGGCTGCACAGGCATCTCTTACTGATCCACTGTCATCACTTTCAGTCTGGTTCAAACTTTTTGCAGGTAAAGCTTTTGCAAAATATCTAAACCTCTTTGTATTTTTTCCAGATGTTTTTGAAACAGTTACACATTCACATTATCTGGTCGACAATAATCAGCTCACCTGACTCCTGAAAGCACAGCAGCCTTGTGTCTTACTGCTCTGAACAAACGCTCTGGCTGTGATCAGAGCCTGAAAACACACACCAGGACAAACATCACAATTTTGTTTGTATGTTACTGAAAGTTCTCTGTGGAGTTTGACTGTAAACAAACAAAAATTCTGTTTAAACATTCACATTTTCTCAATAAAATTTGTCTTCTTCATAAACTTTATTAAGTCATTTATTGAACCTGCATTTTTTTTTACATCCATTTTTACTGAACAACAGTCTTCTTCTTCTCTGTCTTTGTCGGCACACTGCAGCACATCTCTGTGTTATCACTGTTCAAAACTCAACAGAGAACTTTAAAACTTTAGAACAAAATTTTTTAAAACTTTAAAACATTCATGAGTCATTCAATCCAAAAAACCCAAACACATAAAAGAAGTTTGTAACTTGAAGTTTTCACAAGTACTTGAACGTTTTTTTTTTAGGAGTGATTCTAAATGGGGTGAGAGGTGAGAGAGAGTGTGAGTCAACATCAGAACAGAAAATAAACCATAGCACGTGACCCACACACACACACACACACACACACACGCACACACACACACACACACACACACACACACACACACACACACACAGTCTGCAGTGTTTGTCATGTATCACACACAGCATATGACACATCACACACACTACACATATGTAGACACACACACACACAGACGTACCATTAGTCCGGAGCCCCACAGACCCGTCGCCCATGTTGCCTCTCTGGTCACATGACCCTCCAACAGGAAGTGGATGTTGAGTTCAGGAAGCAGCAGCAGGATGTTGGACAGCATGCAGACAATCGCCATGGGAACCAGAGAGACACCGACACATCGCAGACACCTCGACACACACATCTGTGTGTCGTCAGAAGGTTAGAATGATGCTGCGATAAATGCTACATGCTAATCCTTCATAATAAAACAAAATCATTTTTTGCTTTAAAATACTTTAAATGTTTCAACAGTTAAAGATGTGATCAAATCATTTTATTGGATAAATTAAACATGACTTCATGTCAGTCTGATGTTCACTCTGTCAGCTCTGTGTTTGGTGTCTGTAGCTGCTAAATGCTCCACTTCTGTTCTGAAAACTGATCCAGGATCAGGACAACATCAGGAAAGAGTTTCACTGTGTCTTAAAGTCTCTGTCCTATTTCTCAGTCCTCAAACCAGATTTAGTGAGACGCTGCTAATTTCCACCTGTAGTCCCACACATGACAAGCAGACACAATGAATAAAATTTAAAGTGAAATATGAAATATACTGTACAATTACCACATTTTTTTAAGTGACCAAGTTACCACTGCCTCTGCCTCACACAATAAAGCATCCTGACAAACTGTATGATGACCTGAAGCAGCAGCTGCACCGAACCTGACAAAAAAAAATCCTGACAGAGTTGTGAAATCAGCACAGGACATCATTGGCACTGAGCTGCCTTCACTGCAACACAATTACAGTACACCATGTTTGAGGACACACCCTGGACACCACCTGTTTAAGCTGAAAAACAGCTTCTTCCCAAAAGCCGTGGAGCTGTTAAACTCAAACTTCTCCTCAGTCTGATGGACTGTGTCACATGAACCACGACATGCAACGTCCCACTGCACGAGCAGCAGAATCCTGCAGAGCTGCAGACAGTGATGAAGTTTAACTGTTGGTCATATGATGATAATAATTAATTAAAAAATATATAATTAAATCATCTGCAGAGCTGCTGTTAATAATAATGACATGTTAATGTTGTAATAAAGTTCTGTGTGTGTGTGAATGACTGCTGGTCACATGTTGGTGTGTGTGTGTGTGTGTGTGTGTGTGTGTGTGTGTGTGTGTGTGTGTGTGTGTGTGTGATGAGACAAACACTCACCCTGAGAGCTGCTGACAGTCAGATGGACGGACGGATGGATGAAGGTCAGACTCAGTCTGAGGAACAAAGTCACACATTTATATCAGACGCACACAGACACACCCACGACCATATATGGAAACATTCTGAGAAGACGACTGCACTCTTATTTATCTCTGTTAAATAACATTAAATTAACATTAATGGACATTTAATTTTAAGATGAAGCATCCAGAGGAGACAAACCAGAGATGACAGGACGGACATGAGACCAAACTGCTTCATTGAGGGGTTATAATCACTAATCAATCATTGGTAACATTAACAATCAATTAAACATGGAAAAATTGCTCATAACAAACAGTATCAGATGTCTGTTTTTCAACCTCAGTTTTAAGTTTTATTTGCACTGCAACATGTTGCCTCGTCACATGACCTGCAAACAGGCCGACGTGTTAAAAAATAAAACTCATAAAAATCATCTGTCATAAATTTCATTTGATCGAACATGATTTTTAACAACCAATTAATTGATCGTCAATTAATCGTTACAAGTCCTAGTTAAATAAGTAAGGTAGGTTATATAGGCCACATGACAAAATGTCCAAAAACACTGTTCTTACATCCTTAAATGTTTCTAACAAAGTTCAAACAGAGAAATTTGTCATATATTTAAGTTACCGCTGAGTTTCCTGCTCGCCATTTAAACTTCAGTAAAAACTCGTCCGACACGTCAGAGAGTGAAAAAGGAAGTCGTGGACGTGACTGAACGTGACGTGAAGAAAACTTCATAATCTCATCTGTGAACATGATTCCTGTCTGAGTCATGTCGGATGGGTTTTCACCAGCTTTGAAGACAACAGCTCCCATGATCCCACACTGCTTCACACTCACTGACCTCAAGGTGGCGCTGTAACAAACAAGTTTATGTTTATGTTTTTGCAGTTAGCTTTAAAACAGTTTGGCGTAGACTCAAAATTCTTTCACCATTTTAATTATACAGAAATAACCTGCATCTTTTCTCAATTAGTCTTCTGCTTTAAAAATGTCAACTCTCATGACTTTCATCAAAGGAATTTCAGTTCTTCAATCAGTTCACATTTATAGTCTGATAATTTTTTAATCAAAATAGCTCATTCAAAAAAAAAAAAAATAGCAATAACTCATGAGCACTTTTGGATATGAATGTTAAAATTTAGACACATGTTCAAGAATGTTGACTAAGAATTTCTTCTACTTTAAAGTTGTAAGTGACAGAACTTACATATGGTGCATTTAAAGACATTTTGTGCATCCAATCTATTTGGGTTTGGTAACAATAATCAGGTGACTTACATCAAATACCACAGACACATTTAAATGATGCATCACACTTTAATTAAACCTATTAGATATCAGAAGATTTTAGTCGACTGAATCTAAAACAGTTCCGTTAAGTAAAAAGTAAGGCTGTGGATCAAATTCAATCAGATTTTATGATCAAAATAAAAATTTCAGGATTCAAAACTCAAGAGTTAAAACTGTTCCAGGATCAGTCTGAGAGCTCAGGACTCTGAGTTCACTTCATGTTTTTTCTCTATTTTCAGTTCTTCTTATTTTAGCTCCTCTGTGGGAACCGTGAGTCACTGCAAAGACTCATGGGAAAGCAGGTCAGGTCTGACCCGTCATCCAGTCCTCATACCATCACCCACAGGATGACGTGAGCTGGTCGAACTGGTTTGGTTGATGGTTGATGATGACATCAGGGTCCCGGTCCTGGTTCTGGTCCGTCCTCTTCGGGTGTCTCTGTTTGACCCACAGTGTTTGAAAACCCAGAATCTGACTGGATTATACACAGCTGTATATTTTCTATACATGTAATTATTAAATACATATCTGGTTACGCCTCCATCTCTGTTCTCTGCATAGAACGTTCAGTTGGTGGATCGTAGAATGGATCATTTTGGGAAGTGATTCTGTGTCAGGCCTCTGTCAGGTTGTTTGATCCACATCGGTTTGTTTGCACAGACGACAGAGGACAGGCCTGAACAATTAATCAAAGATTTTATTGAAATTGCACTATTGTCTACTGCAATTTTCCAATCACAGGAGGTGCAATATTTGATAAAAACACAATTTTTGTTTGTAAAATTATTGTGAGATGTGCTGGACTGCTCCTCAGATTCTACAGAAAACATCTTTGTTGGCCTGCAACTGATTATCATTATTATTATTATTAAAATGAAACTATGACATAAGTTCACACTGACGGTCAAACGACCTGACTCAGCAGACTGACCATAAACACATCACATCACAGACCTCAGATCAGAATGTGATCTGGATCAATACACACAGTCAAAGCCACAGACACAAAGTGTGCGATCCACGAGGACGAGCAGACGTCAGGGTAACATGACCACAGAGAAACCACAGAGAAACCACAGAGAAAGAATGATGACACTTCCTCATAGAGACCAGCAGACAGCTGCCTCACTCTGACGTCACCTACAGCGAGGTTAAAGAACACTAAAGAACGTCTAGAACTGAAAATAACTTAATTAACTTAATTAAGTAGTTCTTTGGGGATTCTTGTACTTTTATGAGTAGATTTTCAAGTCTGTACTTTTACTTCTACTTAAGTAAGCATTACACTATGTAATCTACTTATTTACTTTTAAAATCATACTTGAGTACTGAGTATAGTTTGAATTAATATCTAAACTTGCCTTTAATAAATATTAAACCTCCTGCAATCTGAAAATTGCATAAAGCCATACTGCAATTTTGCTAAAATTTTGATTAATTGTGCAGCCCTAAATCAATCTGACATTTTTAAATTAATAATTGTATCAATCTATAAAACAGAAAATGGTGATAAATGTCTCACTCAGTTTCTCTTCACTTCTTTAAATTTAATTTTCAGTAAAGAACAAAAAGCAGCAGATTCTCAGAGGAGAAACTAGAAAACACTAATTT
The DNA here is from genome assembly GCF_056507025.1 of Lutjanus erythropterus. Classification (NCBI taxonomy): domain Eukaryota; kingdom Metazoa; phylum Chordata; class Actinopteri; order Lutjaniformes; family Lutjanidae; genus Lutjanus; species Lutjanus erythropterus. Next base: position 31,903,463 of record NC_139320.1, read on the forward strand.
CTTTTGAAAATACTAAAACTAATATTCTGTTGATCATTTCACAATTGATCAATATTTATTCACTGATATGAGAAATGTAGTTTACTGATAAATGAGCCTCCAGCTTTTAAATTTCACCTGAAACATCAGCAGCAACATTAAAATAAATCAACACAAGTCGAGATAAGAGTTTTTTAATCAAATCAGGCACTTGATTTGAGCCAAAAACATGAGGAACAAGAACCAACAAACTCTTTGACCTGTAGTGTGAAGATCTGATCTTTTTATTAGTTAGTTACAGTAAGTCAGACTCACAGCAGGTCACATGATCACAGCAGCTCATATCAAAACTTTACAACAGAAACAAACATGTTTACAGGCCAATATAAATCTGTTTTGGTCTTTAGAGCTTAGGTTCCCTGTTTTATTACATTAAGGCTTAAAGTTCTGTATAATTAAGGGGCGTGGCCACTCTGCTGTCACAGGTAGCCAGGCCGCTTCTTTCAGGCACTAACAGGACAGAGACATCGCACTGAGCTTCACGTCAAACGTGTGGGTGACGTCGTGGAGGCTACGTCCATGTTCCCTTGTACAGTCTGTGATGCTAACGTGCTAACATGCTAACACAGAGACCTGTCTGGGACCCTGTGTGAGTTAAAGTCATCAGGAGAACAAGACGTGCTGTTGTAATGTCAGCTACGCTGCTCCCAGAAAACCTGCAGGAATAGACCCTTTCACAGTCTGCAAACAATGAGCAAGCTGTGTGCAGTTTGGCATCAGAACTATGGCGAACCATAACATCTGGTCAACGGGTGCTGCAGCCATGCTGCAGTTTTGATCGCGCCCTCAGTCCAGTTGACACATTTAGTAGCCTGCAGCCATGGATACCAAACCATCTGGTGTGTCAGGTTAGTAAAAGGTCTATACAGATGAAGTGAAGGTAGACAGAACATAGACATCTGTATCTGATGTTTAGCATAAATGAGGCATCACTTTCTAACAAACACTATGTAAAGTCGAGTGGACGGAGGGTAAAATTGTCCTGATAGACAAGTAATGCTGCAGCAGCCCAGCTCGCTCCACGCTCTGCAGGCGAGTCAGTTAGTCATTCAGAACTGACGTGATGTTCTTCAGTCACTCTTGTTTCGATATTGTTGGAGGACAGTTTTTCATCCAAAACTCGTCCTCGTTTTTTTTGAGGATATAATCCTGTAAAAAGCTGCTGAGGGTCAAATCAGAGATGCTGCTTCTTAACATCGTTCATCAGTCTCTGGTCGTCCATCAGCCCTGATTTGGACCAAATAAAACAGGCTGGAGGAGAAACAAGTGCATGAAACTAAAAACAGAACCAAGGTGAGAGGTTTTTTTTTTTAAACAAGTGCCACAGTGCTGAGGAACCAGACGTCCACGTTTGGAGCTTTTTTTCCAAGTCTTTCCTTGCACAATTATTTTCATCATCAATTAACCATTCATTTTTTCAATTAATCAAGTCGTCGTTTGGTACATAAAAAGTCAGAAAATGTCAAAGTCCAAGATGACGTCCTCAAATGTTTTGTTTGTCTACAACTCAAAAATATTCAGTTCACTGTCAGAGGGGAGTAAAGACACTAGAAAATATTCACATGTAAGAAGCTGAAATCAGAGAATTTGGGCATTCTTTAAAAATTAAAAATAGACGTGGAGCGCACAGGTGTAGGGGAGATGGATGATAAATCTTGGCGTCACGAACAGGACGGTGTTACAGCTGATAAACAAGATTAATTAATCCTGTCACAATCTAGTCAAAGACTTGAAAAATAGGTCAAAACCAGAAATATTCTAATTTAAGAAGATGAAATCAGAGACTTTAATCATTTTTTAAAGAAAAAAAGTCCAAACATCTTCTTCCAACACCTTCCACCTTCTCAAACTCAAACAGCAGCAAATATTTCAAACTTTTTATCAAGCTAAAGTGAAAACTTTCAAAGAAAAATACAGTCGATCACAACATGCACACATCTGTTCAACTGTGGAAAGAGATAAAAATCAAATGCCTCCTGGTGGACATTCACCTGAACTGCACTCAGTGACAAACATGACTGAGGCCTGACGGTGTCAGAGCAGCAGATCCTGATCCACCTGTCAGGACCTGACAGAGTCTGATCACCTGAGACCAGCTGATCTCAGGTGACATTAGTGAAGAAGCCGTGAGGGTGGAGCTGCTCAATGCATTCAGCTGTCCACAGACTTTTGTCCATGTGGCGCCTCCACAGTGAACAAATGAAGTCAGTTCAACTTCAGTCAGAACAACTTTTATTTGTGACTGAAAAACCACAGAAGAAGAAGAGGAAGAGCCAAATGTTCAGCTGCTCAGAGAGAACATCTCAGTCAGAGTCACCTGTTTACTGCTCCTGCTGGAGGAGGGAGATGATGATGATGATGATGACGAAGTCTTTGGAGTCTTTACAGAGGAAGACGACTTGGGAGTCTTTACAGAGGAAGAGGAGGAGGAGGGGGCCTGTCTAGATGTGTGGGAGGAGGTGCTGGCCTCCACCCTGTCCCTGCGGTTCTGGCGGAGTGGGTAGGCGTCTGTGGATCCTTTGCGGCGGTCAGTGGCCCTCCTCTTCTCCTCCTGGTCCAGCTCTTTCTGCAGGAGCAGAGCCAGTCTGCGGTCTTCCTCCTCCTGCTGGTGTCTGCTCAGAAGATCCACCTCACACTGAGCCACGCCCTGCAGAGAGGATGAAAAGGAGGGACAGACTCGTTTGGACACTGTCTCCTCCTCGTCCTGTGACGTCTCCAGCTCGGTGCTTTTCCTCTTGACTCCTCCCTCTGAGGTCATGTGACTCCTGAGTGTCCCACAGTGGAGTTGGTCCTCCCCTGAGGCTGACGGAGATTCTGATTGGTCCCCATAATAATCCAACTGAGGGGGGAGACGCTCTGACAACAGGATGTTCTCCTGAAACAGGACGAGAACCAGACTAAGTCTCATTAAAGGAACAGTTCAACATTTAATCAAAATCTCTTCTTCTCTGACAGTTGGCTATAGGAAGCAGCTGCTTAGCTTAGCATCATGACTGCAAACCGCTAGCTTACCTTTAAAGCCACAGAGGTAGCTTAGCAAAATGACTGTAAACTGCTATCTTAGCATAAAGAATGCAAACAGCTTGCTTAGCTCAAAGGCTGTCAACAGCTAGCTTAGTATAAAGACCACAAACAGCTAGCTTAGTATAAAAACCACAAACAGCCAGCTTATCATAAAGGCTGCAAACAGCTAGCTTAGCATACAGATTGCAAGCAGCTAGCTGAATATGAGCACCACAAACAGCTAGCTTAGCTTAAAGGCTGCAAATAGCTAGCTTGGGATAAATATCTTAGTAAACATCAGCACTGTCTGTTGAAACAGAATTCTTTGTTTTCACAATTGACATGTTTGTATGACTAAATAATTTGACTTGAGTTATAATAACTATATATATAAAGTAATAATAATAATAATAATAATAATAATAATAATAATAATAATAATAATAATAATAATAATAATTCAGTATTCAGACTTTGTTTTTGGAGAACTGAGGGACAACAGAAGGTTTCACAAAATGTTGAACTGTTCCTTTAACATTAAATCAATACTAATTAGCAGAGTTTAATGAACGCACCTTATTGGCTGTGAAGCTCGAGACAGAGCTGCAGTCTGAGGAGGAGCTGCTTTTAGACGGACAAGGACACAAGAACCTGAAACAGAAACATCATCATCATCAGTCTGAGACAGGCTGGTCATGTGACTGGTACCTGCAGTGTTTGTCTCTAAACTGTCGTCCAACCTGTCCATTTGTCCCACGATCACCTCCTTCTTCTTCTTGGCTGGAGTGACATCAGCAGGACGAAGGATCTCCTGAGAGTTCTGCAGGAGGAGGACGAGGCGGACATGAGGAAGTGGACGTGTTATTATTTGTTATTGATGATAAAGGAGTTATGTGTCAGATCATTGATGATAAAAAAGTTATTTATCAGGATACTGCAGAGTGAAACACTGACCAGCTGGTCACTGAGCAGCCTGGCCAGCCTCTCATCTTCCTCCCTCCTCCTCCTTTCCTCCTGCTGCAGCTGTTCTTCCTCGGCCAGCAGTCTCTGGATGTACTCCTCACTGGCCTTCCTCTCCTCCTCATCCTGTGCTCGTTTCTCCTCTGTCAGCTGACAACAACAACAACAACAACATCACAAACATGAAACAAACCCCACCCTGACCGACTCTGATCAAACCTCAGGTGTCTGTTAGAACACACATGCGCGCACACACACGCATGCACACACACGCCAGATGATATTCATGAGTCTCTGCAGACAGGCTTACACACATCCAACCTATTTTTCAAGTGGTTTGGTTCATAAAAAGTCAGAAAATGCTGAAAAAATGTATCCAAGTCCAAGACGATGTCCTCAAATGTCTTGTTTTGTCCACAACTCAATTATATTATTGTTATAGATGAGTAAAGAAACCAGAAAGTATTCACATATAAAAAAATTGAAGTTAGAGTATTTTGTCTTTTTTCTTTATAAATTACCTGAATCAATTAATTGATTATCAAAATGGTTGGTGATTATTTTAATAATCGATTATTTGATCAAAATATAACCAAACTAAGACATCATATATGTTAAATATCTCTCAGTAGATTCGTATCAAAGTGCAGAGATGGTTTACAGGAGAGTGAACTTACTTTAGTGACCTGCTCCTCATATTCCTGCCTCAGCTCTCCTGGTTCACTGACTCTGGGAAAACACACAGGGACTGCACACACACACACACACACACACACACACAGAAACACAATAACAATAAACGATCAGATTAAAAGAAAAAACTGTAGTGCTTTAAAACACATTAATCATTTGTGATGCAAACGCTTGTGCAGCTTCTTGTTTTGCTTTCACCTGCACATTTCATCTCACATCATATTAACTACACGTTTCATTCATGATCACTGACAGACGATCAATAAGCCGATCAGAAGCAGTCTCACAATTCTGATCAGGATCATGGATGCGGGACTCAGAAAGACAATTCTCCACTTGTACAATGTAAAGGGATATATATCCAGTTTATGGACCGTGGTTCTTCTTCTTCTTCTGCTTCTGGTGTCATTCTGGCTAAAGAACCCATTGACACTTGTTGCCATGGATACCAACACATTTGTCTGAACAGAGATGATTTACAGACGTATCAAACTGCTTCTATAGTTGTGAGAAGTCATTTCAAAATAAAGTTCTATCTGCAAATGTTTTCATGATTCCACATCGAGTCATAACTAGCAAAGAGCCTGAGGCTGTGAGCAGAAATGACAAGACAATTATTTCTTTTCTACCTGCAAATAATTCTCCTGTTGGCCGAGTTCCCTGTTGTCACAAATTAATTTCATTTCATGTTTTTATTTCCCATCAATAAAAAAAAAACAACTTCAACATTTCGTATCACTTTATTCACAATGACGGTATTTATAAATACCTTTTTATACTATAATAACTTGATGCAGCTCAGGTCTGAAGGGACGTGTGTTTAAAGTATTCTGCCCTCCTGACGAAAAAGGCAGGAACTTCTCAGAGTGCAGAACTGAGAAAAATTACTTTAGGGTTTTCTTGTTGTCGAGCCAAAATAGCTGCAGGCAGATAATTGGATGTGTGTCAGTTTTCTATCTTTATATCAGGTTGTTTCTATATATTAATCCTGACCTCTGATTTGACCTTTGACCTTATTTGGAACTTCCTGTATTCTGCCTTTGCAGAGTGTACCAAAAAATACTGGGTCATACCAAAGCAAAAGGCAGACACTTACATTTTATCTGATCACTTTAGCTTTAAAAAGAAGAATAATGACAAATATGATCAAATTCTCAGTTTGAAAATGATGTCAAATGAATTTACACCTTTTACTGTTATTTACATTATTCCTTTTATCAAAATTTATTTACAACATTAATTATTATATTACAGTACGCCTGTGATGTTGCAAGTAACTTTTAAAATCAAATGTTCAATGTTTTTGGGATATTTCTGAGCATTTGAAGCTGCTAATATTTATATTCTAATAAATTAAACTTGTAACTTTAAATATAAAAGTTAATATGATGCTACGGACAAAAAAATTTACATACCATCAAACCTTTTCTGTTAAAATATGACACTGATTGATTCATTTTAATGCATTTTCATACCTGGGATCAGAGTCTGAAGTGAGGCTGAGCGTTTTGACTATATGCTCTTTTTTACACTGTTGTTATATAGTCGTATAATGCACATAGTTGGCATTTTTCTTCACTTTCCTGCAGATATTTTACATGTCAGAATGTAGTAACTGAGGTAACAGTGGTCTGTGTTGGTTTCTCTACATCTTTTTGCATTTACTGTAATCATGACCTCCTATTTTCTCCAAAATAAAATACATTTGAGAAAAGATATTTGACACATGACAAGTTAATGCAGTGTCTGTAGTGCAGTGTTAATGGGTGCGTGTGTAGAGTATTATGGGATATGCAGAGCGTCTTGTACCTGTCGGGTCGTCCTCGGTGGCGGCGTCCTGTCCACTGAGGCGGCGCTGACACAGCGTTGGGAAGCTGTTCTGTATCTGAGTCCAGAGCTTCTGGTTGACCAGTGTGTTGTTCCTGCTGTTCAGTCGAGCCCATGTGGACACTCTCTTCCTGCACATAGGACAGCACAGCGTGGCTTTGTCCACCGACTCCAGGAAACACGTCTGACAGGACACAGAGACAGAGAGATGGGACAGTTCAGCGACGGCCCGGACAGATCTTATATTATTTTCTGTCTGAAGATAACTCCAGCCTCCGACTTGTTTAACCCTCGAGACTCCAGCAGAACTATAGAACGATGCTGCAGTTCACTGAGAATCCAAACTTGCATGAGAATTTTCCCTGTCGGGCCTGTTGGCTGTACTCTTCTGCACATGCACTCTAATACACACAAACAGATCATTTACACAGTTCAGTATCAGAGGTTAGGAGCATTTTCTGAATTATACAGAATCAAACAGAAAAAGTTCATAAACAAAATGAAAATGTTTCTGCATGAGGCCCAACGATTGTTGGAAACAAAAGATGATTCAACACACTTCAAATTGAGCTAAAACAGCAGCAACAACAGACTGAGAAAGTTGTGGAACACTGTAAAAACACCTGTTTGGTCCACAGGTAAACATGATCATGATGATTGGTTTTTGAAAGGCCAAGCTGTCCACAAACAAACATGGAGTGATGTTCAAGCCTTTATTAAGCACATGAGAGTATAAGTGAGATTATTAAGCATGTGTGTGTTACCTTGCAGAAGGTGTGTGTGCAGGGCAGAGTCACGGGCTCCATAAAGATCTCCAGACAGACAGGACAGCGACAGTCGTCCAGAGAAAGAGAAGCTCTTCCTCCTCCTCTGTCAGATACTTCCACCTCTACGTCTGACACCGGAGCCATCTTCCTCTGCCTCCTCTTCTTCTTCTGTGGTTGGTCCCAGCTGTGCAGGAGGACTGAAGGCTCAGGCTGCAGGCGAAACTACAGACAGCGGTGTGACTCAGTTAATTAGCCTCTTCACATACACAAAGATATTCAGTTTACTGTCAGAGAGGAGCAAAGAAAACAGAAAATATTCACATTTAAGAAGATGAAATCATGGAATTTATTCAGATAAATTAAAACATAAAACATGTTGATGTGGTTGTTGTCTGTAAAGTAAATAAAATTGATCTGATTAGTGATAAACTGCAGATAGAAATACGCCAGTTTATAGCTGCAACTATTAACCAACTATTAATTTAATCGACAACTATTTTGATTTGATTAGCATTTTTAGTCTATTTTTAATTTTTTAAAAGTCCAAATTGTCTTTTTTCAGCTTCTTAAATTTGAATATTTTCTGGTTTCTTTACTCCCCTCCTCTCTAAACTTAATATTTTAGGGTTGTGAGCAAGGCAAGACATTTAAGAGAGACTGACCGACTCTCTTCCACATATTCTGACATTTTATGGACCAAACAAACAACTAATCGATAATGAAAATAATGATTACTTACAGTTCCTGTGACAACATGTTTAATCCTTCTCATGCCAGTCAGGCTGAACAGAGTTCTCACACAGGAACTGTTATGGTTAATCACAGCAGCTAATTGTAAGCTAACCTGAAGCTAACAGGCTCAGACTAGAACTAGGTGCTAACGTTAGCTTACTGTGAACTCCATACAGGGCAGCTAACAACTCACCTGACACAGATAAAGATCAAACTCACCTGAGCTCTGTTCACCTGGACGCTTCTCTCGAGGTTACAGTTAGCTGTCAGCTTAGCTTTACTGCCACAACAAGAGGCGTTAACGTTAGCTCCCCGGCTAACACCGCAGGCCGCTGAGCTACTGCTGGTGGCAGCAGCCAACAGTAACAGCAGGCTAACCGTTAGCAGCGAAAAGTGGTCGGTTACCGGTGAAATGAGTCGGTGCTCAGCAGGTCCGTCAGCTCGTTCAAACCCCGCAGAGCTTCACGTTAACGAAAGTTTTTACGAAAGTTTTTTTTTTTGACATACTGACACACAAATCTGTTCACAACAACTACCCGCGTGAATCTACGATTGATACACTGCGCATGCGCCTAATCTTTGTTAACTTCAGGAATCATCGTAAATTACAATGTTCAATAGAACCAACAAACCAAACAGATTCTGTGATGACTTTTTACAGCAAAGGTTTAATTAAGATCTGAAAATTTGTACTTAATGTGATTTCAACATTTTTCTTCCTTGTAGATTAACCAGATTGTTTTCCCAGAATTGGATAAAATATAATAACAAAACTACTCTGATTATAGTTTCCAAATTGAAAGGATAATAATAAATTATAATTATTTTATTTTAGCAAAGTATTTTATATATATTATTATATTTGATGCATATCTAAACAAGATATTACTATGTACAAATATGTGAAATATTACATAAAAATGCTCTATATGTACCATAATTCTTATTTTTTCCATTTTGTTTGTTTTCCTTCTCTTTTTTATTTATTGCATTATGAATAATATAAAAAAAAGAAAGTAAATGAATTTAATTATCAAAGTGTTGTTTTGAATTCAGTTAACTGTTTTTGAATGATAAGCTCTTTTGTATTTCTGTATATTCACACAATCTGTCTTATTATCTCACTGTCTGACGGCAGCCAATCAGCAATCACACCTATGATGTCATTATACAAACAAGCTTTGTAAATATTGGATCAGAAGCCAACAAAATGACACTGCTGTAAAAATCAGAAACTCTATGAGAGTTTTGTAAATTGATTTTTAGGTAGAGGACAGAAATATCTTATATCTCATATACATCTTGTAAAAATTATGATTTTCTTTATTTACAGTCAACAGAGAAGATAAAAACACTGAGGGCAGATTACAACTCTGAGGAGAAAAGAGTTTAATAAATGTCAAATTATCACAGGATCATGTTATGATGACATCAGGATGGACATCCATCGTCCAGCAGCCTCAAACCCTCTAAACATGATACAAACTAACATGAATAGAGATGCAATGATTAACAGATTATTAACTGATTACTAAATTAATGGCCAACTGTTTTGAGTTTGTTTTTGTGGTTTTGTTTTTCAAATTCAAATTCTCTAATTCTCTGATTTCAGCTTCTTAAATGTGAATATTTTCTGGTGTCTTTCTTCCTCTCTGACAGGAAACTGAATATCTTTGAGTTGTGGACAAAACAAGACATTTGAGGACATCATCTTGAGCTTTGATCAACATTTTTCAAAATTTTCTGAAGTTTTATGGACCAAACAATTACTGATGAGAGGAAAACTATTGCCAGATTGATCAATATTTGAAAAATAGATCCAAAAAAAAAAAAAGAAAAATAGATCCAAATCTATTTTTTTTTTCCCCGAATCTATTTTTCAACTGACAAGATTGTAACCAGATGATTGTCATATTAATAATAGTTGGTCATGTGACTGACATCTTGGTCATCTACTGGCTGGTGAATCCTTCGCTCCACGTGGGGAACTCGTCCTTCTGTCTGCGGCGTTTGCCGGTGGACTCGAGGACCTGGAAGTCGTCTCCACAGCGGTGTTTCTTGAGCTGGCGGGAGTCAGAGAAGCCCCGCCCACAGTGCTGGCAGCTGTACAGCTTGACGCCGGTGTGGATCTGCATGTGAGACTTCAGCTGGTTGGACTGTCTGAAGCGGCGGCTGCAGACGCCGCACTCATACGGTTTCTCTCCAGTGTGGACCAGCAGGTGGCGGTGGAAGTTCTGCAGCGTCCTGAACTCTTTTCCGCAGTGCTCGCAGCGGTGCGGTTTGACGCCGGTGTGCAGCAGCTCGTGCTGCTTCAGCTGAGACGAAAGCAGGAAGCCCTTGTGGCAGACGGTGCAGACGTGCGGCCGGTCACCGCTGTGCGTCCTCAGGTGGTACAGGTACAAGTGCCGTAGGTGGAAGGACTTGCCGCAGGTGCTGCAGGTGAACTCCTTGTTCTCGGCGTGGCTCTTCTCGTGGGTCCTCAGCGTGCTGGAGCTGCTGAAGCTCTTCAGACACACCTTACAGCTGAATGGCTTCACGCCGCTCGGACGGCGCCGCCGCCCTGCCCCTCCTCCCGACACCTTGTCCTGGTCCTTGTTGTGGTGGACGAGCTGCTGGTGCTTCTGCAACTGACAGTTGTAGAAAAACGTCTTCCCACAGAGGTCGCACATGAACGGTTTCTCCACGCCGTGAACCAGCATGTGAGTCTTCAGAGCCCACGTCCCTGCGAAGCCCTCGCCACATTTATCACACCTGAGAGGGGACAGGGGACAGAGGACAGGGGACAGGGGACAGGGGACAGGGGACAGGTTCAAGTCCAGTATGGATTAGCTGGTAAGACTTTGAGCTACAGCAGCTCTCAGTGTTCCTGAATTTGATCAATCATGAAACATTTAATCGAGCTACTATTAAATAAAGATCTGAAATATGTCACTCATAGAAATAAAGGTTCCAAAAGCGTTCTTCCTGGTGGACTGTGGTTCTACTCAGAACAATTTGCTTCTGAAGAACCCTTTTTGGAAGAAATGTTTGTCAAGGTTCTTAAGACTAAGATTTACATTAAGAACCCTTTTCTTCCAAATGACCTTTTTTAGAGGATTATTGAAATCCTTCAACTCTTTCAAGGGTTCTTTGTACTATAATATAAAAAGGTTATATTATAGGTCATAGAACCCCCTGAGCACATTGCAGACAAATCCATTGGAATATAAAAAGGTTCTTGGTGGAACCTCCTGGGTGGATTCTTGTAAGCAAAGTAGAAAGGTTCTGGACAGAACCTCCAGAGAGAATTCTAAGTGGAAGCATTGCACCAAAAAAGAGTTCTCTGTAGAACCTCTCAGAGGGGGGGTTCTAAGTGAAACCTTTCACACATGTTGAGTTCTAGGTAGAACTCTTTGAAAGGGTTCCAAGTGAACTTTTATAAAAAAGTTCTGCCAGGTGGAACCTAAAATGGTTCCCTTATGGGGACAAGCTGAAGAACCCTACATGGTTCTAGTTAGCAGCTTTATTTCTAAGCGTGTATGTAACACTGTCAGAGAACGTGGAACATGTTGCCATGAAACAACATGCCTTTTTTAAGATGTTGTCCATATGATTATTCAATTAACTGATCATTAATTTTGCCAATGATCAATTAAGGAAGGAGCTTATAAAATGCAACCCTGATCAATATCCATCAGTTTTCATTAATTCATTTTCTGCCCTGGTTCCTTTGAGAAAACTGATGCAGAATATTTCACAAAATACGAAACGTTTGTTTGGACCTCTGAACAACGAGACGGATCATCTGAAGGCCGTCATCCTCACAAATAAACCAGATGTTTGTTTAGAAAACAGAGCAACAAATATATTTCCATATGCTTTTTTTCTTCGTTCCATATTCATCCACACCAGAAAATGACTGAAACTAAAGTCCAGACTTTTCCAAAGTCCTGTAGGAACCCTGAGCTCTGCTGAGTGATGTGAGACAGACAGATCTGTTACTGTCTCGTCACAGAAGGTCCACATTTTTCATCAGCTCACATTTTATGGACCAAACAACTAACAGTGAGATTTCATGATGTTTAAGTTTGAGAAAATATATTTGAAAGTATATAAAGCATTTTGTAACTGTGTGTTTTAAAAAGAGCTGCTATAAAAATAAAGTTTATTATTATGATCTGACATTTATCTGAATGGTTTCTCTCTGTTCTGCAGCCTCTGGTTTGTATTTTACCTGTTAATAATCTATAATTAATCAATAACCTGATGATCTGAATGTTTCTGACTTTAGCCTCGTGTTGTTAATCTCTAGAATATGATATAAGATGTTTACCTGAAGGGTTTCTCTCCGTTGTGCAGCCTCAGGTGTCTCTGGAAGTTGTACTTGAGTCCGAAGCTCAGTCCGCAGGTCTGACACATGAAGGGTTTCTCTCCCGAGTGGACGACTCGGTGCTGCAGCAGGCCCATCTTACACTTGAAGGCCTTGTCACACTCGCCGCACTTGAAGGGCCGCTCATCCGAGTGCGACCTCTTGTGGACGCGCAGGTTGCTGGCGGTGGAGAAGCTCTTGCCGCAGGTGGGGCAGGGGTAGGGCCGGGCGCCGGTGTGGATGGTCTGGTGCTCGCGGAGGCTCTTCTTCCTGGTGAAGCCTTTCCCGCACACGTCGCACATGAAGGGTTTGACCTGAGCGTGGGACACCTGGTGGTACCTGAGAGCGGCGGCCGAGGTGAAGGTGCGCTCGCAGACGTGGCACTGCAGCGGCGTTTTCTCCAGCCGGTGGGAGGCCTGGTGCACGCGCAGCTGGCGCAGCAGTCTGAACTTCCTGTCGCACTGGTCACAGCGCAGCAGCTTGTCTGGGTCGTTGTCCTGAGCGTCCCTCAGCTGGTGCGTCTGCAGGTGTTTCTGCAGCGTCCTCGCCTTGTAGAAACCTTTATCGCAGGACGTGCAGGGGAACGGCTTGACGTGACACGACACGTGTTTCCTCAGCTGGTGCTTCTGATGGAAACCTTTGTTACACAGCTCGCAGAAGAAACGCTTCTCTTTGTAAAGCTCCCTCCTCCTCCTCCTCTCCTGCTCCTTCTGCTCCTCCTCGCTGACTGCTGCAAACACAGGAGACACACAAGACACAGTTAGATACACCTGAGAGACACTCAAACACCCGAGAGACTTCCTGCACTGACTAATCACAGACAGACTCTGAGCTTTAATGTTGCTGAATGACAACAGACAACAAGCTCAGATCGTTTAAGATAATTCATGTAAAAAATGCCTCAATTTTCATAGAATTTCAAATCACCTGGTGGACTGTCAGTGAGCTCCTCAGTTTTCTCCTCCACACTCTCCATCTCTGCCTCCTGCAAAACGTGACGAGTTGTGGTCAGTTTTCAATACAAACATATTGATTATTATCTGATCAGGGGAATGTCAGAGGTGCTGTTAATCAAACTCAACCAGGTAAAAGTGAAACACCTGCAGGAAGTGCTGAGTTTGATTGAACGGTGGTTGAAAGAACAACAAGCATCAGGAAACACGAGTAAATGAAGACAGTGTTGTAGTGAGACATGACAGACATGATGATGAGTGTAAACATGGAGGAAGAGGAGCAGAGTAGAACACAGAGATGATAAATCAATAAATCAATAAAGTAGTGATCAGGTGAGGTTCTGTCTGAAGGTAAATTAAACAGCAGTCAAACACTTACAACAACAACAGCAGGTTCTTCTTCAGGTGTGGGCGTGTCTTCAGTGACTGTGAGCTCAGTGGTTGGCTGATCATTAGCTACAGGAAGTGATGTCGTGTCTGTGGAGTTCTGTAGTGACTGATCAGGACCAGTGCTGACCTGGTTCAGGTCTAACACCACCTCAGTCTGCACGTCGGTGGGGACGGGGCTGCTCTGAATCTGGCCTCTGATTGGCTGGCTGATGATGACCAGAGGGACCTGAGGGCTGCTGCTGGCCCTGCGTCTGGACCGCGTGGAGTTGAGGATGGCCATGGCGAGGGCGGCGGGGTTGGCAGCTGGTTGGTTGATGTCCAGTGAGAGGGCGGGGCCATCTGGAGCAGTCAGGCAGACAGGAAACAGTCGGATCAACAGGAAGATGTCAAATGAAATATGTCCAACAAAGCATGACAAACATAACATGCATGTGGAGTCAAATCTTAATGTGAAAAAAGAACACTAACATAAAGTCACATCTTCATTTTGTAACATAAAATATCAAACAGTGTTCAGTGTTAAACTGACCTGATGGTTTGATCTTATAGACGGTCTGTGTGGCGTTCTTCTCAGCTCCACTGTTTGTCTCCACCTTTGACCTCAGCTCCGTCTCCAGCTGTCCCACTCTGTCCTTCAGGGCATCGTTCTCCTTCAGCACGCCGTCGTACAGCTCTCTGAACACTCTGCAGATCTTACGAGACACCTCTCTGGCCGTCAGACGCAGGATGGCGCTCAGCTGAGCCTGAAGACCAAATGTCAAGTTATTAAAGGTTCATTCTGTCAAACTAATCACTGTATATAAACTACCTGTCCTCCTCGTCCTCAGACATCCCCTGAACTACAGCTGAAATTAATTTAACAATCAACTTTATCTCAGTCAAGTTTTAAACAGTTGGTCAAACTTGACAGTGAATACAACAAAAATTTGACTTTGAGAAACTGAGACATTTTACAGACTCAAGGATTAACGAGGACATCAATCTGCAGATGAATCGACAGTAATAATCTTTGTGCACCACACTGTACTGAATATCTGTGGAGCTGCTGCTCAGTGAGTTTACATAGCTTTTATATTTAATGAAAAAACAATCAAGTGTCATCAAAATCTTAGAATACTGCATATCTGCATCTGGCCTTCAGAATAAAAGCAGGGAATCATAGTTCTCTCAGAAAACATATTTAAGTGATGCTGTCATTTTTCTGTCAATGATTAATCAATGATTTACTGACTAATAAATTAATAATAATGTATTCAGTGTCAACACTGATGGCATGAACAGATGAAAAATGATAGACTGTCCCTTTAATAATCAAACTAGGCTTTATCCTGTGATCTGGTTGGCTGATGGTCGCTGTGTTCTGGTATTTATTCATATGAATTATTAATCAGTACCTTCATTAAGTGGATAATTTACATTAGAAATGACCACCATCGTCTGACGCCACGATGCTTTTATTCTGAAGGTCACTGACCTGTACCGGAAGTGATCTGAACGTTTTTAGCGTTTCAGATTATTTACGAGCTGCGACTGTTTCAGTAAAGACTTAACACCGTCAGTCCTCTTCAACCACTGACTGTCAGTGGCTGTAAACCCAGTAGATGCTGCAGGTAAATAAAGTTTCCTGTCTGTTATCAGACACTAGATGGCGCTCTTCCATCACAGCAGGTGGATTTTAGTACAAGAGGAAAACAGCACGACGATCTTTATCTGATCTGCTGATTAAACATTAACAGGATCTGCAACATTCAAGCATTTTAATACAATCTCATTTATGAACATTTATTTCATGTTCGTTTCAGTTTGTCTCGCGGTGTATCCGCTCTGAAACAAAGACGGAAGTGACGCCGGATTTTCCTCTCGCGCTCACTGATCACCTTCACCTGTGTTTACTTTAATCTAAATAACTTTCTATGTGTCCTCACCCGGCTGTCCTCGCTGTCTGTCCCCGTCTGTTTCAGTCTGTGCTGGAGGACGGACACCGCACAGTCCACCGCCACCTCCAGGATCAGCTCCGTCTGACTGCTGAAAGTTTCTGTCGCCTCCATCATCTTCATCTTCATCACCATCAGACTCCCGCGGGATCACACGAGACAAAACGAGATCAAGTTTAACTGGTTAGTTGGTTCGTCAGTTAGTTGTTGCCATAGATGGTTGGAGTTCAGAATGCACATGAGTCTGTAACTGAAGGAGAAAGTCAGAGTATGAGATCAAGATCAGGATGTTTCTCTGCTGTCTGAGCAGCCAACATGGCGGCCTCAGTCACATCCGGGTCACTCACCTTTCAAAATAAAGTGCTAAGCTGGGGTTGCTCCTGAGGAATGTTCAACAGAAAATTGCAGAGAACCCCTAGTACTTACTTTCTTTCTTTCTTTCTTTCTTTCTTTCTAATGCCAAAATGTTTGTACTGAGTCCTGCTTATACTACTGAGTATTTTTGCTTTATTGTTGTGTATAATATCTAAATACTTATTTTATTTTAACTTATGTTATTCTTATATTTATCTTATTATTGTTGTTCTGTCTTCTATGACTTGACTTAGCTACTTAGCTAAAAACAAACAAACAAACAAACAAAAAAAAAACCGTACCCTTTAATGGGGCTTCCCAGCAAAAGTCTTTGACATGACTGTACTTGTAAAACTGGTGTGACCATGTTGAATCTTCATTTACTTTAATTGTCTGTCCTCTATTTAAATCCAAGATTCACTGGAAAATCAAGATTAACTTTATTGTTTCACAGGGATGCACATTTATCTTGGGCTTTTCTTTGATGCAGCAGCCAGAAAACATATACAACAACAACAACAACAAAAGTAAGGAGAAAAAAACCCTCAAAATTAATAATAATACAAATAAATTAAGTTCTTGTATATAAAGGACTGCCCACTATCCAGTAAAATTTTAGTGAAATGTGACCATATATACTTTGAAATGACATTGTGGTGTTGCAGAAGTGTCCCCACGTACAGATCACATTCTGCAGACCGAAGAAAACATCTTTGTTTGATTTCAGACCACTTTAAAATTCACACCTGTTTGAAAAGAAGAGTTTAATACCTTGCCATGCTAGACGTCTATGATGTATTTTTCATATATTTCGATAAAGATGTAAAAAAAAAAAAAAAAAAAAGATGTATGCGTTTACAACAGCGTTATTCACTTGCAGAACGTTTTACAGCCAAAATATAATTTTATTTAGAAGTTCTTCACGGGAAGTATTAGCATCTAATATGTCTGTCTTAGCGTCATATTATGAATACATCAAAATGTGAAAGAAAAAAATATAAAAGAGCCGAGTGATAGTTTTATTTTGAAGGTGTTCACAGTTGATTTCCGGGACAGCATTTATAATTATATGTGTACAGCACCCTCCTGTGGCCGCAGCATGTAGCCGCCTGCAACTGCACCAAAATAACACAAAATCTAACAAACAAACAACACAAATTAAAAGACAGTTGATTGCAAATAATAAAAAAAAAAAAAACAGACAGACAAATAAAGACATAAATAATTAAATAAACAAATAAATAAGCAATACAAAATGAAACCACAAATTGGTTAAAAATAAAGAACCGGGGAATATAATAATTTTTAATAATTTATATACAAATTAATATAAAAGTATAAGTAACATAAAATGTGATGCAGAGGTGAAAAACCAAGAATAAAGGATGGGAAAAAGAAAGAGATGTTGTTATTGTGTCACTCTCAACTGGCGTCACTGTATAATCGTGTGTACAGCGCCATCCGGTGGTCTCAGTGTGTAACTACACCTGCGTGTTAGAAGTGTCACAACATTTGACCACCGGAGGGCAGTGAATCCTCAGAACACACAAAGTGAAGAATATCAATATTATTATTAATGATATTTTACACCAAAACAATGTAATGTTGGGAAAAAATGCGTATATTTGGGTTAGATTTTAAAAATATTGGTTGATGTGTGGAAGTGTGTAGTTATACAGTGGGACCATTGGAGGGCAGTGTGGACACATTATTAGACTCATGAAAAAGATATAATAAATACATTTCATTATTAATAATTAATAAAGAAAACACGAGAATGATGAATCAATTCTAAATTGACAATATACATGTAAAATGAATGAAAATATTGATTATGATCCAGCCAGCTTTTGTATATTTAAACATGTGAGACAGAAGAGATGAAGATGTCGTTTTCTTTGCGTGTGAGTTGATTTTTATTTCTTTCATGTCTAATTGAAACATGGTCACTCATTTGACATCACTGAACAAAGAACACCAGTCTGAATGATAAAAGTGCAGATTTAAAAATGACCAGAAACCATAAAAACAGAAAAAAATGTCATTTTTTGTTCATCGATGTCATCTCCCGTTAGGATATTTTTGGGAAACGCGTTCGTCTTCAGAAGCTTCATACGATGGATTTCACGACCGATCATCATAAAAAGCTCTCGTACACAGGATTCTGTGATATGATTTATTTCTCTATGATAAACTTTGTGTGTTGTCTCACAGTAATCTGATTACAGTTCATCAGTGTCATACTGAATGTCTGATGACATCACGGCCTCCTCAGTCGTCATGTTGAGAGTTTTACCTGTCAGACAGGTGAATGAATCAGACTCAGAGGTTTCAGGATGGAAAAAACAAAGAAAGAAAACATCTGTGTGGTGTTTTTACTTTCAGCTCTGATCCAAAGATTCATAAATTATAAATCCACACAAACAGCCCTCACTGTAAATCTGATTATTGATCCATCTGAATATGAATAATCAATAACATCTCATCATTAGTTTGTTCATCATGTCGACTGTTTGTGTGAATCGTCAGAAACTGAAGAAGTGCACTTAGTTTCATGTCTGAAATCACAGCTGAGCTCATATTCATGAGACAAACAACACAAACTATGTGTGTGTGTGTGTGTGTGTGTGTGTGTGTGTGTGTGTGTGTGTGTGTGCATATTCAAACATTACATCTCACCACAGTATCCCAGAATGCTTTGCTTCACTCTCACATTACCTTTGATTTGACATCATGCTTATCAATCAGCTCGTTCACATCCATCAATAAATCAATACACTGCATTCACTGAGTCACTTCTGTCCACTGCCCCAGAAACTCACGCTGTTACATGACTGTCTCAACTGTCACGTGTCTGGTGCATAATTTTCATGTGTCTGTCACATAACTGTCATGACTGTCACGTCACCTGACTGTCACCTGACTGGCATCTGACTGTTGTGATGGTCAAATGACTGCCACGTGACTTACATGACTGTCACAACTGTCACCTGACTGTAACGTGCCTGCCAGATGACTATCATGACTGTCACATGACTGTCACATGACTGTAACACAACTGTCACATGACTGTCACATGACTGTCACACAACTTTCACATGATTGTCACATGACTGCCACGACTGTCACATGAGTGTAACGTGACTGTTAGATGATTGTAACATGCCATTACCGTCATGACTGTCACATGCCACATGACTGTCACGTGATTCACATGACTCTCACATGTCACATGACTGTAATGTGTCCATCACATGACAATCACGACTGTCACATGACCTGCCAAATGTGCTGTGCCTGTGTTGAAGTTTAAACTGAAATTCTTTTTTTTTTTGTCAGACTGAAGACAATATTACAATACTAAAACACTAAAAATAACTTTACAATTTCTGTCTGATCTGAAAACATTTTCATTTGGTTCCATTTTTAAAAGTTTCCCTGCTGCCTTAAAAATGTGAGTGAACTGAAATGGAATCATTAGGTATTATCATTTGATGTCATTTGATCAGTTTTGAAACTGTAAAACAAGATAAATTTCCATAATAAACTGAGGATGTTCAGTTTCATTCCTCTGTGTTCTGCACGTCTGAAAAATATGAAGTTGTTCCTCCAAATTAAACCGTGATTAAACATCAACATCTCTGGATGTCTGATGAGTCACAGTTTCATCAGATGAGAGAAACGATTCATAACAGCTGACATATTAGATCTGCAGTTAAACTGGAGTTAAACTGGAATTGAACAGGAGCTGTTCAACTGGAGCTGAATTTGAGTTGAAGTGGACTTCAACTGGAGTTCAGGTTCTGTTTCTGGGACAGTGGACGAGACCAAACCAAACACCAACATGCCAAAATATCCTCATTTTAAAATAGTGCTTTTTTCATCATAATAAAAGATTTTTTAAATATAAAAACATCATCACTGACTGACTTTGTCTTCCACACACAGACAAGCATCACAGGTTCTTTTTGAAATATAAAAACATGTTTGAGCGACGACACCTTCGGGTCGTTCGTTTTTTCACACACAGAAGAGTTTATAAATGATTTTCTCTTTTTACAGCGTTCTGCTACATGGCTGTCAGACTTTAAAAAACATCTGAATCTTTTTCTGTGGTCAGATAGAAAAATAACGAGTAGAAAGACGACAGAAAGCTCTGCTACACCTGTACGGCCACCCCTCCCTCCCTGCACTCTGATTGGACGGCAGGACAACACCTGCACACGCGTGTTACAGTGTATGTGTGTGTGTGTTTGTGTGTGTGTGTGTTCATAAGTAAAAGGTAAAACTGTTCATCTACTGATTTTCTCTGATTATTTTAGAACTGCAATGATTAATCAATTCATCAACTATTAAATTAATTGCCAACTATCTTCCTAATTAATTAATGTTAAAATATGATAATTGATAATTAAATGTGAATAATTTCTGGTTTCTTTACTCCTCTCTGACAGTAAACTGAATATCTTTGAGTTGTGGACAAAACGAGAAATTTAAGGACGTCATCTTGGACTTTGAGAAACACAGATTGATATGTCTCATCATTTTATGGACCAAACAACTAATTGATTAATGGAGAAAATGATCAACAGATTGATCAACAATAAAAAATATTTCTTGGTTGCAGCCTTGGATTATTTCTTTGACAGTGTCTCAACATCTGGATCGAGACCCACGTGAGGTCACTTCATGTTTATAAAACTATTCATAAGTTTTGTTTGATTTATGATTAAAAATAAAAGTTATATATTAAAACATTTGCAGTTCCTGCTGATACAAACTTAATGATTCATTTATGATTTGATTAGTTGACAGTCATATAAGTAATTATATAAGTCATATAATAAGCTTAGTTTAATTATTATAAAGAACATGATTTATCTAAACTGTAAAAATCATGTTGTTGCTTCTGTTTGGTTTATTTCTTAGTGAAACTTGCTTCTGTATTAGTTTCAGTTTAAGAATGTAATCATAAATATATATGTATATAATAACCAAAGACGTATAATCATATATTTAAATATATATCAATAATCAAAGATATAAACTCCTTTAATAAATTAATATTCACTCTGCTCTTTTATGACGGTTAATTCAATATTAGGACTATTCTTGATGTGTAAATGCTAACAGCTCGCGGTGCTAACAGAGGGGGAGTTAGCTGGTTAACTTTATTGACACTACAGCTGACTGACAGCAATGACGGCAGCAGCAGATATTGTCAATAATACAAAAAGAGAAAAAACAGCTTTTTTTTAGATGAACGAGGTGTGAATGTGGTGGGCGTGGCCTGATGGCTGCATCATCATCATCATCATCATCATCATCATCATCATCATAATCTTCCTCATTGTTTCTGTGTAGTTCAGAAGATCATCTGTCTGTGTTGTTGTGTATCTCAGATGGCGGTGTCCCAGAACACTGTGGTGCTCTGTCCGGTGGCCGTGGCAGTGGGCGGGGCAGAATATGGCGGCGGCTGCTTTCTCTTCCAGCTGGGCAGGATGGGCATACTGTCCTGTTTACACAGATTCTTCTCAGGCCGCTGACGAGCTTTAATCTCTCGACACAAGATTCTTTTCTTCTCGATCATCTCCATCATCGTGGCGTCTCCGCAGAGCCATGGCATCTGGAAATGGAAAACAGCTCGACATCAACACGTCCGCAACTTGTCACTTACTGGTCACTTCCTGTACTTTTGACTCAGTGGTCAAGATTGTTACTCAGTGGTCATGTTTGTCGCTCACTGGTCACATTTATTGCTCAGTGGTCACGTTTGTCGCTCACTGGTCACATTTATTGCTCAGTGGTCACGTTTGTCGCTCACTGGTCACATTTATTGCTCAATGGTCACGTTTGTTGTCACTGGTCATGTTTGTCATTCACTGGTCACATCTGTTGTCACTGGTCGTGTTTGTCACTCACTGGTCACATCTGTTGTCACTGGTCATGTTTGTCACTCACTGGTCATGTTTGTCGCTCACTGGTCATGTTTGTCGCTCACTGGTCATGTTTTTTGCTCAGTGGTCACGTTTGTTGTCACTGGTCATGTTTGTCATTCACTGGTCACATCTGTTGTCAATGGTCGTGTTTGTCACTCACTGGTCACATCTGTTGTCACTGGTCATGTTTGTCACTCACTGGTCACATTTGTTGTCACTGGTCGTGTTTGTCACTCACTGGTCACATCTGTTGTCACTGGTTGTGTTTGTCACTCACTGGTCACATCTGTTGTCACTGGTCGTGTTTGTCACTCACTGGTCACATCTGTTGTCACTGGTCATGTTTTTTGCTCAGTGGTCACGTTTGTTGTCACTGGTCGTGTTTGTCAATCACTGGTCACATCTGTTGTCACTGGTTGTGTTTGTCACTCACTGGTCACATCTGTTGTCACTGGTCATGTTTTTTGCTCAGTGGTCACGTTTGTTGTCACTGGTCGTGTTTGTCACTCACTGGTCACATCTGTTGTCACTGGTCGTGTTTGTTACTCACTGGTCACGTTTGTCGCTCAGTGGTCACGTTTGTTGCTCAGTAGTCACGTTTTTTGCTCAGTGGTCATGTTTGTCACTCAGTGGTCACGTTTGTTGCCACTGGTTGTGTTTGTCACTCACTGGTCACATTTGTTGTCACTGGTTGTGTTTGTCACTCACTGGTCACATTTGTTGTCAGTGGTCATGTTTGTCACTCACTGGTCACGTCTGTCGCTCAGTGGTCACTTTTGTTGCTCAGTAGTCACGTTTTTTGCTCAGTGGTCATGTTTATCACTCAGTGGTCACATTTGTTGTCAGTAGTCGTGTTTGTCACTCACTGGTCATGTTTGTCGCTCAGTGGTCATGATTTTTGCTCAGTGGTCAAGTTTGTCGCTCAGTGGTCACATTCTTCACTCAGTAGTCACATTTGTCAGTCACTAGTCACGTTTGTTGTCACTGGTCGTGTTTGTCACTCACTGGTTACGTTTGTTGCTCAGTGGTCTCATTTGTTGCTTGTCAGTTGTAGTTGAACTGTTCCTTACTGCAGGATGTTTTTTTTAATTATCTTTGGTTGACAGTCATTTAGTAACATAGGAATATTCTCCTCAATATTATGTGTAAAGCTTATTATATCATTTTCTGTTGTTTTATATTCTGCATATTTGTTTCAGACCCGACCCATATTACACCTTCACTGCCTGGCAATAATAAAGGAGCAGCTCAAGTGTAAATGACCAACCAAGTCTGTGACTTGAGCCCTCAAGTAACTAAGCACCACAGTAAATCATGAGCTGCTTTTCACAGACAGGAACACAGGCAGACAGTCATACACAATGACAGACAGACAGGCAGACAGACAGATAGACAGACAGACAGGAACGCAGACAGAAAGACAGATGCCTGTCCAACTGAATTTATTTACATGTTTATCATGATAAAACGTCTGTTTGTTGGGAAGGAAACACTCAGATTGTCTCGCATGACAGATTAGAAACAGATTTTAATTAAAAGTTTTCACACTGAAGCTTCAGTCTGATGTTTGAACTCCAAATTTGGTGACATTAATATTTTATTGTCAGAGAGCCCTCAGGAAACATTTACACACAAAGTTATAGATTTTATTTAGATTGACATCATTATGACTTGAGAGAGATCGACAGGAACAGACGTGTGTTTTTATTTAAAAAGTAGAACAACAAACATCAAAGAAAAAAAAATTATTAAGAGAATCATAGGCAGTTGGTTGGGGCGGGGCTGCAGGTTATAGGGGTGGAGTTACATGGTGATGGGTGGGGCTGTGGTAAAATACAGGTGGGGTTAAAGTTTAGTCAGGGTATATACATGGGTGGGATTAGAGTTAGGCTAGATTTGAATTTTTATTTCATTTTTGAGGAAGGGTAAATTATTATATTTTTGTGAACTGAAGAAGTTTTAATGAGATTTAATGTGTTAAAGGTCCAGTGTGTTAGATTTAGGGGAATTTATTATCAGAATATGTCAGAAATTGAATATAATATTTAATAATAAATACATTTTCCTACATGCTGTAAAGGGGAGAGTGACACATTTGTGTTTGCAATCTGCAGACTCACCAGAAGATGCCACTAAATCCTACATACTGGACCTTTAAAGTGCTTCAGTGTGAGTTCATGTTCAGTTTATTTAATGTTAGTTTAAAGTTAGTTTCATGTTAGTTTAATGTTAGTATCAGTAATGAAACTTTGTTAGTATTAAAGTGTTAATAGCCACAGATGAATTTTAGTGATTAGACTTCATGTCGAGACAAAAACATCAAATTTAAACACCAAATATTTTACAGAAAACTGAAATTACAAAATGTGAAGAAAACACTTTGTTTACATCTTCATGTGTTATTAACATGTTTCTTGTTTACTAGTTTGCTTGTTTACAGTTCAGACGTCAGTCAGGTGATGGAGGAAGTTTCTGTTTCCGTCTGTTACATTTTTATGTTCTGTTGTTCAGTGAAGTTGAATCCTGTGTGAAACATAAAGTCTGTGTTTAAAATAAAACTGCTGTTTGATTGACAACACAGATCTAAATGAGCAGACAGGTATCACAGGTGTTTACAGACACAGACAGGCAGATAGGAGACAGACAGTTGGACAGATATACAGGCAGACAGGTATACAGGCAGGTAAACAGACATGTGTTTTACAGGTGTTGTACCTGGCTGAGGGCGGGGTGATGCGACTCATGCAGGTGACGTTGTGGCGTCCCACCTGGTGAAGGAACTCCTGATGTCGAGGCTGAGCGGCCGAGTTTACACACCGACTTTGATTCTGCAGACAAATTAAACAGATCATTGAGGGAAGTACCTGTCACATCACGTCACATCACGTCACATGATTTATATTTTGTTCCTGTCAGGTTTGAATGAAGATTACGATGCTAGCCAGCTAACACTGCAACATAAAGTTGATGTCCTCTACACGTCCCTGTGGTGTTGCTGTTGACCAACTCACCTCCTCCTCCTCCTCCTCCTCCTCCCGACAGCATCATGGTGGGGCTGACAGACGACCTCCCCATCCTGCTGGAGACTGGACTGGCCTGTCCGTCTCTGTCTTTACTGTCATGTCTGGGCAGAGACCTGGAGTCTACTGCAGAGACACAGCGAGACGAAGACAGACACATGATGAGACAACAGAGCCTGCTGCTTTGTTTCTGGCCTCAGCAGAAACTTTATTTTATTACCGAAGACGACACAGAAATCAACCTGTGACACAGATTAGACCAGTTTAATGTCTTGTGTGATAAACTGATTTATTTAAAAAATTATCAACAGATTGATTGATAATGAAAAGAATCTTGAAAAATGTATATCTGTGTGCTCTACATATTTGGACCAAGACTGTCAAAAGATTAATTAATCTATTAATCATGATCATACATCTCCTATTTTGAAAGTACCACACAAAAGTAGTGTTATTCATTACTCTACACAGACTGTAATACTGTGAAGTAACTTATTAACTGGCACAGCACTGGTCAGGATCCAGTAAGACTAAGTAAGCACTGATTGTTGTCACACGGCACCCGTCCACTGTGTCATGTGACGTGTTTTCTTGATGTTTCTTTTCTTCTCATAGAGAAAGTTACAGATTATTTTCCTGTTTGTTAATTTCAGGATCTAACACAATTCTGAAATGTGATTGGTGGCTCATACTGAGCCTGAGAAGACGACCACAGGGGACACGAGGTCCACAGGCGTTAACATGTTTGTCTCTGAACTCCTGGCTGCAGCATTTATCTTCCCTTCCAATCACCAGCAGGCGTCTCTGAGAGCACTTTCAACACCTCGTTTATTTAATAAAATGATCTTCAGTCAGACGGCTGACTGACAGTCGTCACCATGGCAACAGCATCTCCATGGAGACAAAATGAGCTGATGATAATCCTCCTTCACAGAGCTGCAGTGCTTCACGTCTTATTTCAGCAGGACACTGAACGTCTGTGGCTCAAACCCCTGTCTGTCTGTCTGTTCTCACAAACTGTCTGTCTGTCTGTCTGTCTGTCTGTCTGACTGGTGGATAAGATTAAGGAGACAAAAGAATGAGGGATACAAGAAGAAAGGTACCAGAGAGAAACCATAGTAGTGACAGATGTCAGTCGTCTCTTCCTCTGTAGAGTCACACCTGCTCGGGTGAACTCAGGTTTTGTTTCTGGAATGATTTACTTCTTTGTTGATTTTTGTTTCCATATTTCTTTTTAATCCACACAGTTAAAGATATGTTTTTATTTTTATAGTGCTCCCTGGTGTGACTTGTTATGTTTTAAAAGCCAGTTTGGACTGGTTTGAGACCTGAGAACAGCCTTTATAGAGCCAATCAGCACAGCGTCACAGTCACTTCCAAGTGAGACACACAGTGAGTCTTTCAGGACAGACTGAGGACAATCTGCAGCTGTCAGTGTTAATTCTGGGTAGAAACAAACAATTATCATCTTTTCTGAGTTCTTTTAAAAATGGAAGTGGTGTAGGTTTGTTAGCGGCTGTTGCTGAAGCAGCTTCCTTTCCTTTTAGAGATCCACAGACGATCAGTGGGCGGTCTCATATCACGAGACTTCTGGGTAGAAAACTGGCAGCTGATCTGTTTTGCTGAGATACGTCAAATCAGCAAACATGTTTATCTCTGTTGTCATGTTCAGGTCTAACTGTAAAGTCTAAAGATATAAAGTTAAACACCTTCCTGTCCCTCCTGCTGCTCTTATCAGGGCTCCAAACAGTGTCTCTTGCTGTGGAATCCTATTGTTTTTGTTCTGATTATTCTTTCCTTCTTATTATTAATTTTCTCTGCTGAAAGTGTTCATGCAGCAACAAACAAGTTTACATTTTTGTAATTTCCTTGAAAATAGTATGGTGTAGACTAAAAATTCTTTCACCATTGTAATATTTTAATTTATCTGCATCTTTTCTCAATTAGTCTTTGGCTTTAAAAACGTCAACTTTTATGACTTTTTATGACTTTTATGACATCCTACAGAGCTGAAATTTCTTCAACACATCTGCTGAATTGGGACTGAAGTTTGTCTCACTGCAACTTGTGGTTGATTAAAGTCCATCACTCTGTATTTTTATAAATACGCAAAATCATTTAACATCTGCATCTCCAGTTTTCATTCAAATGTGACCAAAATCAACACAGAGCTTCTGTAGATGGTCGATGTCAAGTGTTTTAAATTCAGATCAATCAAATGGTGAGTCTGCAGTTTAATATATTCCTGTAATTTGTACCATCTGAACATTTTCTTTTTTGCTCAATGTTTGATGAAACCTAACCAAAATATTTGACAATTTTTAACAGATAAAAATGTTCCAGTTTTGCACATCTGATGTCATTGGTCAACTTGTAAGAAGGTGTGTAGAAACTACGTCTCCCCAGTGGTGCAGTCTGTAGGTCACCTTCTCTGAGGATTCAAAGGTCAAGGGTTTGAATTCACATGTGACCAAGAACCACTAGCCAACAATGTAACAACCTCTGCATGACTGTGTGTTGTGTGTCTTATCAATGCTTTTGTCTTTGTACTTGCAGTCTGCTTGGACACCATTTATTGCCACTTGCATCCTTATTTGAATGGTCTGTGTTGCTTTGCTAAAGTCTTTGATAAACCAGACAACAGAAACATCTCACTGGTCGGACTAACAGGTAGCTTTGGTTAAACTCAGGCTGTTATTTTCTTCAATCTGTGGACCAACATGTAAATGGGGTCTGTAACCTGATGTCAGTCAAAGCATCAGTCATGCATTTTAGATGAATAAGACAACATTCAACACATTGCTGCTGGTAAATCGTTTGTAAATGTTGCATGACTTTTCTGTCCCCAGTCGCTGCTCACATGAAATTCAAAACCCTGACACTTGCCTACAAAACAGCAACTAAAACTGCTCCCGTCCACCTGAACTCCCTCATCCAGGTCTACGCTCCCTCACACTCACTGTGCTCTGCCAATGAGAGACGCCTGATTCAAACACCACAACAGGGCTCAAAGTCGCAAGCTAGACTTTTCCAGTCTGTGGCTCCCTGATGGTGGAACGAGCTACCAGACCATGTTTGATCAGCAGAGTCTCTCTCAGTCTTTAAGAGAAGACTGGAGACCAGCTCTTTATTGAACACCACCAAATCCAGTGCCTTTATGCTCTTATGCTCTTTATGCACACTACCACTGGCACTTCCTGTGGGCACCTACATCCTGTCAGACTTGCTTTGGATAAAAGTGTCTGATGAATGATGTTGTCAGTTGTAAACTGATCTAGTACTGATATGGTACAGAGGAAGTACTGATGCAGTACTGTGTGTTTACCTTCACTCTCTCGGCTCCTCCTGCCACCTGATCCTTTCTTCATCACCTGTCTACCTGAGGAAGTAAACAGGTTGTTGAGTTCGTCCAGTGGGCTCGTGGGAGTCTGTGACCTCATCGACACGTTCTGCATGGAGCCATGGGTGGAGGAGGAGTTACTGAGTTTAGCTCCGCCCTCTCCAGCCCTGTGTGAGGATGAGGAAGAGGACGATGAGGAGCGTGGCATACTTCCTCCTGCCATTAGGGCATCGTAGGGCGGAGGCCTTTTCAGGCTCAGTGGAGTCAGAGAGCGACCCATGCTGACCGGAGACGGACACGCTGATTGGCTGCGGGGGTAACCGTGGCCACCGTGGGCAGAGCCAGAAGATTTGTAGTAGGTTGAGGGGAGAGGTGGAGCCGATGAGCGGCCGGAGGATGTGATGGTGTGGGTGGAAGGCAGATCCCGATCACGGTCTCGTTCTCGATCCCGTTCCCTATCCCGATCCCGGTCTCGATCCCGATCTCTGTCTTTGTCTCGGTCCCGATCCCGGTCTCGCTCCTTGCGGTGGTGTGTGGAGCTCTGTGGATGTTCGGCACCACCTGACTTGCTGTAGGAGACGTTCTCTATCATGGGCAGCCGGGTGACGTCTAAGGGAGTGAGGGGGGACTCATCGGAGTTGGGGGAGCACTGAGCAGGGGCAGGGGGGAAGACGAGTAGGGGTGGGCGGTGTGTCAAAAGGTTAGGGAAAGGTGGAGGGATGTCGCAGAGAGCGGCACGGGCTGCCCAGGCTTCAGGATCCATGATGGCGGCCTGGGCGTCCTGTAGGAAGTCCTCCAGCATCGGGTACTTCATCTCCTCATAGACCGACTCATTCTGCTCGTCCTCCACGGTGTCCTGACCTTTCAGCTCTCGCAGGATGTTTCCCACCATCTCGATGTAGACAGGCTCCTCGTCGTCCGTGTCTCTCGAAGCCGGACTCTGACTCTGGGACGAGGACTTGTCCCATCGCAAGGAAGACTTCTTGTTGCCATGGTTACGGATGTACGATTCATCAAAGGAGGTGCTGAGCTGAGTGTTTGGATTCCTTTTGGGTTTGGGTGGAGGCATCTTCTTGTAGTCCTCAGCGTAGAGATGACAGCGAGCTGCAGACAGACAGACAGACAGTTAGTGATATTCAAAACCAGTCAGTGACAACAGCTGCATCACACATGCAACAGACACCCAAACAGGTGTTGGGTTTAACAAAGAGATGTTAGATTTAAACAGCGGGTTTTGGGTTTAACTAGCAGGTGCTCTCACCTTCAGCCTGCTCTGGCGTCTCTTTGGTCTCTTGGGCGTCCCTCTTGGGGGCACCGGAGCCTCCGTTCACGGTCTCGGAGCTGCTGCTCAGTTTGGTGTTGGGGTCTCTCTTGGGTTTGGGTGGGGGTTGTTTTCGGTTATGGCTGGAGTCGTCGTCTCCTCCGCCCACTGAATGAAGCGACTGGGATCGGACAGTGAAGCCCTGACTGGGGGGCGGCAGACGGTCCTGTGGCGCTGGCATCGTCATGAAACCCATCCTGAAATGTTTCCCGGAGTACGCACCATCTGTTGCCATAGCAACATCTTCCCCAATCCTAGATGGACCAATGGAAAGACACATAATTGTACAATCATCCACCAATCACACAATGCTTTATAAAATGTACACACATAATACATCAGCATCATGTTGGTGTCACAACAAAAAAATACTCTGAAATCAACTAACTACAAACACAGTATCTGATCTTACTGTCCTGTGTCCTGCAGGTGGAAGAATAAAATAAGTTTTATTCATAATCAGTCACAGGAAGAACCTGCTGAGTATCCTGTTTGTTCTAACATCAACCACATCAGTAAAGCTGGTCATACACAAAATTCATATTTGAGTTGGATCGAATTTCAGCTTCACTGGGTGTTGTTTGCTGTGTGCAGGGTGGAGGGAGGACCAATCAGCTGCTCCCAATTCCCCAAGGTCAGCGGGTTTTTTTTTATAACTGCATCTTGTATCAAGTGGCAAACAGGACATCTGAAGGTGTCTTGAAGACACGATGCGGCGTGTATATGTAAACTATGGACAGTAATATGTACCTGCAGTGAACCAGTTGCACAGCAGACATTTTGACATCATACCAGAAATTTCACAGGTGTATTAATGACTGCTGAATTCCACATAGGGGAGATCCTTCTGTGCATGCTGGTTCACTGTCACTGTTTCTGGGACACTTGTTGGTACTAAGCCGTGATTACTGTCCACCTGTGTTTTTCCTGCTCTGACAACTCGAAATGTCTGCTGTACAACCAGCTCATTCTGTCTGCTAAATGGACAACTCATACTGTCAACATCTTCTCACCACGTGAGAATCCGTATACGCAACCATTTCTTTTTTTATATATAGAACAGTGTGAGCACTCAGTTCATGGATTGATGATTGGACAGTACAGTGTAATCCCATAAATCACATATGAGCTTTGGCTTTACATCTCAGATTATTTACTTGGACAGTAGACGCATTTCTCTAAAATCAGACAGTATAGGAACAGCTTTAAGCAAGAAGAACTGGAGAATTCAGACTGGGGTGAAGTCCAGATCTTTGGGCCTCATTTATAACTTTAGAAATTTATCAAAATGGCAGGCTCTACTTCCCTTCAGACAGACTGAGCCACAGAGTCTCTCCATCCAGGTAAAACTACTGTCCACTCTGAGACTTCTGACAGCCAGCTCTTCTCAATCTGGTGTCTTTGATACGATAAGCACAATATACTTTACTGCCTCTGAGCAGGTGTCCGGGATATGACTCGTGGTCTTACTCCAGAGCAGTGCACAGTCCAGCGCAACTGTCATTAGTTTTCAGCCACAGCAGTTGTCATTTTCTTGCCCAGTGCCCACATTGTGTAGGTAGCTAAAGTACTTGTGTCGACAGTGAACCAACCTCTTAATCTCTCTATCCTTCCCAGATCTCGTCATCAATCCAATAAACTACCTGAACATATGTGGCCCTTGTTTGCAAAGCGCTGTTTAACCAGTAACATGTTGGACACGCCCTGAATGAGCTTGTGCTGTGAACTTGTTTGTTAAAGAAAAACCTGCTGAATGACAACCGCCCAGCAGCTCTCACCTCCACCATCAAACATCTCTATCCACCTCCTCCCTCCCCAACTCACTGGAGTCATTTCAGTTTGCATTCAGACCAAATCTCGCAACTTGTGATAACAACAGTTTTAAAGATTTCTGTGTTTCCTACCTCTTGAT
Source organism: Lutjanus erythropterus (assembly GCF_056507025.1). Classification (NCBI taxonomy): domain Eukaryota; kingdom Metazoa; phylum Chordata; class Actinopteri; order Lutjaniformes; family Lutjanidae; genus Lutjanus; species Lutjanus erythropterus. Next base: position 31,934,995 of record NC_139320.1, read on the forward strand.
GGCTTCTTCCTGTCGTCTCTTCTTCTGGTGTTTTTCCTGCAGGTATGTCCAGTTGGTCTGGTTGCGAATGCGGTCACTTTCTCTGGCGATGTCAGATGCGTTCTGGATCACCAGACCATCGTATGTTCGGAGGCCGCTGTCCTCCACGTACTGAAAAAATCTCCTGAAGGAGGACGCCTCCTCCTGAGACGTCATGGCTGCCCAAAGACCTGAGAGTAGGACCAGAGAGGACAACATCACTGAAGGAACACTTTGTTTCTCTTATATTAGTCACATACATCGTGTTTCAGAGAATTTAAACTTGTTTTAAATGTTTCCCTTCAAAAAAAAAAACACAGGGAGGAGTAAAAATAAAAAGATTTGACTTCTTTTGTTTTCTGTAGTTCTCTGTAGTAACCATGTGATCATGTCAGGTCAGCCTGTTTAATTAATGATTCATTTGACAGTGAAGACGGTTGACTTGACTTCTACTAACAGTCAGTGTTGGTTTGTTTCAACCATCAAGCTTTAATGTCTTTTAACCACGACCTCCATCTCCGTCCATCCAACCTGTAGTTTGTTCATGTTTGTTTACAGTTTGAGGGAAAGTCGGGAAGCTGAAAGATGATTCAATTATTTCTGCAGCAGGATTTTGTCAAAAGGAGAAGAGATAAGAAGGTACGTAAAAAGAATATTGTTAAATTTTTTGTTTGCAAATTTTTGGATCTAAATGACTAGTAGGTATAAACACACTGGAATTGAACCAATAGATTGTTTCATCTGCAATATAATGCTTGTAGACAACTGTGTCCGTCAAAGTGTGTCCACTAACAGTCTGTTTTACCACTGACATGCTCAGATTATTATTCTAAGCATCTGACACACATGATGAAAGGATCCTACAGAGAAAGACAATTTATTGTTTCTTGTCTCCCTTGACTGCTTGGATTGTTTATGTGACTTTGTTTTTTTAACACATCAGTTTGGATCTGAATTAACTGTCATGGTGCGAATCAAAACTAAACAAGATGGTGGACTCAAAAATGCAGGCGGAGCAAAGCAGAATAAAGGAACAATAAACTAAAACCTGCAGGCGGGCAAGTATAGTTCAAAATAAAAATCAAAAAAGAAAAAAACAAATCTGAAGTCCAACAAATGCAACAAAAATCTGAAACACTGAGGATGACACCAACGAACTGACACAGAAACAGACAAACACAAGGACTAAATAGGCAAGGAACTAATCAGACACAGGTGGAAATAAAGGTCACTGAAAAGGGCGGGAAAAGGACAATGACAGGAATTAAAGTTAAGACACCTGAGGGAGGACCAGGACTACAAAATAAAACAGGAACTAATGAACAAAAAAAGCCCCAACCCATGACACTGAAGTCACACAGTATTGTTTTCTGTGTCTCTAAAGCTCCGCTTTGTGTTTCTCAGTGTCTGTAGTGTTTGTTTGTCTCCATCAACACACCTGTCTTCAGTCAGCTCGTCAGCTTGACCTGCCCCTCCTGCCCCTCCTGCCTCAGTCATGTGCTGCAGGCCGCAAGTTTAAGCACATTCAGAAATTCACCCTCTTCTTCTTCTTCTGCTTACCCATGCATGAACATAAACCAAACCTTTTTTTGTGCCAGACTCGGTCCAGAACAGGTCGGATGTCTGTGTTCTCCACGTTTGGACCTAGTTTCAATTTACAAGGTCGTGATAGGATTAATTAATTTATTACTATAGATTTATCAATTTATTGACAATGAAAATGTTATTCAATGAAATCCATCACTCTGCTTTTATCAAAAACAGTAAAACTAATTAAACCTCTAAATCTCTTCCCATATTTTTGCTCAACTGACCTCAAACTGGCTGCTGCATCTTGATTTTGTTATTATTTATTTATTTATTCATATGTTTTTAACATTAAATATATATATATATGTAGGGAAAACAAAGAATAAATAATGAACAGACTTACTGTGAGAAACATAAAGGATCATTTGATGTCCGAAAATGAGCAGTAAGAAGCAACATGCTTGTCTAACCCCATTTCTAATCTCTAGACATTGACTTCCCTTTATTTTTTGACTGTTTTATTTTTATCTGTACGTGCAGCCCTGGTGACGAGATCGGTCATATGTTGATGCCATCTTTGGTTTCTCACCTGGCAGGTGGCTCAACAACATCATGACCTGTTCGTGCTGTCTGAGGTTGTGAGTTTGAAGCCTGTTTGATGCAGAATACAGAATCAAGTTGGCTCACTGGAGAGATTCAGCTACACCAAGGCTGCAAAATATTAAATTAAAGGTGCAGTGCATGCTTTTGCATCCTGACAAATGTATTTATGACAATTATTCATAAAAAAAAAAAGTTTGAGGATGATGCAAGATGATTACAAGAGTTTCCTGAGAGAAACTGGAGTGTTGGCAGGTTTGACTTTTTGAGGACTTCTTTAACAAATGGCAGCATTTTTAATTTAACATGAGTTCAACATGAACAGGGGCGTATCTCTGAGGTGGCAGGGTCCCCTCTCAGAGGATGAGGTTCTGCTGAGTTCTCCACACTGACAGGAAGTTCAGTCACTGCGTCTGAATTTTTTATCTTTTTCTATTTCTGTTTTTACATGAATTGGTCGTGATGTAATTTTTGACTATAAATAAAGGTCTGTTTGAAATGCAAAAATTCTCTCTGTGTCTCTGTCGTCCACCCTCCCCCACATCTCTGTTTCATTGTCTCTCTCTGTCTCTCTCTCTCTCTCTCTCTGTCTGTCTCTCTCTCTCCTTCTTTCTCTCTGTGTCTCTCTGTCGTCCCCCTCCCCCACCTCTCTGTCTCTCAGCATCCTTCTAAAAATGGAACAGGGAGTCAGCTGGTGGTAACCTAGCAACAGCAGCATCTCTCAGAGGAGCATGATGTAATGCTTCCTGTCCACGGGTGAGGAAGAGGAGAGGGGGAGGAGGAGGAGGAGGAGGACAGGAGAGGAGAGGAGATGAGAGGAAAGAGAAGAAGAAGAAGATAAGACTGGATCAGGAGGAGGAGGAGGAGGAAGCTTCACTGTATCATTTTTGTTCATATTAATGAGCATCTGAAAACTATTTGCAGGGTTGGCAAGGTTACTTTAAAAATGTAATCTGATACAGTTACTAATTACCAGTTAAAAAATGTAGTCAGCAATCCAAGTATTACAATATTAAATTACTAGTTACTTTTGGATTACCTCAGTACAAAAATATAGTGAAACGTTTTAGCTTAATATAATGGTTTTAGGGTGGTGACTATTTTAACAATTATTTTCAGCATTGATTAATTAATCAGTTAGTTGTCTGATTCAAAAGATGTCAGAAAGTGGTGAAAAATGAATCCTGTCACAATCTTGTCGATTCAACAAGTGATCAATCTGACAATAATTTTTCCAATAATTAATCAGTTGTTTGGTCCATAAAATGTCAGAAAATGTTGAAAATGTTGATCCAAGTCCAAAATAACATCCTCAAATGCTTTATTTTGTTCACATTTATTTTTTTTAATTAAAAAAAATGACTGAAAATGATTTATTGATTAGTTAACCCTGCCACATTCTTTTCAGCTGAAAAGTAGGTCAGAACATTTGGAGCATTTTGAGCAACACATGCTTCCATCCCCGTGTTTGGACCTGTTTTTCAAGCCTTTCCCATGAATCAATCTGTTGATTGATATTGATCAAAGTTTGAAAAATAGGTCCAAACATGTGGTGCACACAGATGTTCAGGAGATGGACAATAAATCTTGGCATCACGAACAGAATGGTTAATAGTTGATTAAGAATAGATTAATGTTTGCAGCCCTACGTGTTTTATGTTCATTGTTAGATTTATTAGTTTGTTAACCTGTTCCTTCTCTTGTTGTGTGCAATTTATTTGTTAACTGATTGATTTAAAAACCAAAAAAATATTGAAATTTCCAAATGGTGAATTATTTTTTCACTAGAGGCCATGATAATGAATTGTATGTACTGTGCATGGTCGTATGTCATTCTTTATTTTGAAACTGTAATCCTACTAATAATCCACATTTTTACTAAATGTATGTATTTGATGACATCTTTTTTATCTGTAACTGTAATGGAATACAGTTACTTTTTTGTACCAAGATTACATAATCCTGTTAAATGTAATGTTATTCCCCAAGTCTGAATATTAGATACTATATATACACTTTTGTGTAAATAAACGGCAGTTTGAATCTTTTGTGTCATTACACTTCAACTTCTAACTTCAAAAAATATATTACTTAAGGAAAAAAAAATATTTTAAATTTATTATTTTAATTTTTAATTTATTGACATCCAAGCACGTACTTTGCTCACTGTACTGCAAGCTCATATCATAAATCGTATTGAGACAAAGAACGTGCCAAAACATAGACACCTTATAGATTAGATATCAATGTGTTTTAAGTGAGAAGAAAATAAAAGAAGATGAAAGAGAGAGAGAGAGAGAGAGAGAGAAAAAAAACCAATAGTAAAAAATAGTAAAAAAAAATAGTCAAATAAATGAATGAATGAATGAATAAATAAATACCATCAAAGTGAAACCTTACTGACAAATTGTGGTGTTATCAATGTGACACACATTTGCCCGGGCCGCTGTCTGCCTCTGTCTGTCATGTTTCTATTATTATCATTACTGCATTGCATTGTGGGATTTATTTGCCAGTATTGTCTCCATTGCCTCATACTGTAATATTTCTCCAGTAACAGTCTGCACCTTATGCACTATGATTCTCATACTGTTTTTTTCTCCCCTTCCTGTCCTTGTATTATGTTCGAACTGGGTGTGTTCATGCTTGGATATTTATTACAAAAATTACACAAACAAAACTTCTCAGCTCTGCTTCATCAAGCAACAACAGGAAACTGAAGTTGTTATATCACTGCAGACTCCTTTGACAAAATTCTGCCTCACAGGTCTCAATTTATTACATGGCTTTGTTAAATACTGGATTCTGATTGGTCAGTTATAGCATTCTAAGGTCAGTTATTTCTGTACAACAGGCTGTTGTTATGATGAACAGATCAGTGCTATGAACACAGTTCTGATTATAGACTCTGGAGGATCAATAAAATCGTTTTTAAACCACCAAAATAATTTAAAGATTATATTTTGTGTCAAATTATTGATCATATATATATATAACCATGTAATAATCAGGATAATGTACAGTGAGCCGGTCACTATTGTGAAATAAACAGGATGATTCGACACCTGCATCATCCAGTCAGGATTTATTTCACAGTAATGACTGGCTCACTTATTTCTTACATAGCATACACTGATACTGATTTTTTATTTTATTTTATTTTTTTTTTTAGATTTTTAAAACAGTGGTTCTCAGACTTTTTTTCCTCATATTATTGCCCATGTCATCCAGCCCTCTGCAGTCGCTCTTATTCCACCCACAGTTTGGGAAACACTGGTCTAGAACGTGTTGCTGCTGAGTCTGTCCACAGCAGCGTTGGACTCTTGAGGGAGCTGCCAATCAAAACATGACCTGCTGCCTACACAGTCTGAGAAATGCTTCAAACAACAAAATGAACTGCTCTTTGAACCAGGATCTCTCAGAGATATGAACATTTATTTTCACTCTTTAGTATTTAAAATCAAATTTCCAGACTCTTTAACAGAGTCAGATCATCTCTGTCTGTTGACTTTGTGTGAAGGTTCCTGTTGTCACTGTTGAGTGTGTGCTGGATGAACCACCACCAGGCTGAAGAACCAGAACTTTATAAACTGCTGAACCAAAAACCTGAAGACAACAGAAGTGGAAACAGACAAGAGACATCAGGGGGACGAATGAGAACTGTGGACCCTGACACTCATTACCGTTCACGTGAAAATACAAAATCTGTACTCAAGTACAAGTACTGTTACATTACTAAATTAAAGTTGCAAGCAGCATTGGGCGGGCCCTGGCACCCCAGCACCAGTCGGGGCCTCCGGCGGCTGAAACCCTATTACCAGATGTGACTGGTCGACGAGGCTCTGAATTTTCTCCCGCCTGGGACACTGCAGAAAGGAGTTTGATGTCACTTCCTGTCTCCACTAGGTGGTGCTATAACTATGAATCCTGATTGCCCTGATGTGTTCAGATGTGGACTCTTACCTTAACTTAATAACTTAATGACACAATCTAGAGGAGTTCATTCAAATACAACGTGCGGAAAATGCCAAAATTCAAACTGGCCGACTTCCTGTTGGGCCATTGGTCAACGGGTCCAAGAGACTTTTTTGTGCATCTGGGCATGACACGTGTGTACCATTTGGTGCTCAGGTCCTAAATATTATTCGGTTACAAAAGAAAGTACAGGTGATAGAAAAATCTTCAGAAAAAGTATAAAATATGGTTGCACATTCTTTGCACTTTCCTTCACCAATTGTTGAAAATGCTCACAATCAATTAATGATTAACAATTCATAAGATACAAAACACGTTTCTGTTATTATTATTTTTTTTCTCATTTTCATTATTCTCTGTTTTGCTTTGTCTTTTTTTAGTTTCCTTATTCAACTAATGGCTCCACCAGAAAAGACATTAAAATTGCTGCCATTTCTACACTATTGATTATCCATGAATACATTTTTAATTGGTTAAAATCTAAAGGGCAATTAATAAATGAATGATTAATGATTGGTCATAAATCATTAACATCTTTACTCCAAGAGGCTGAATGAACCTTGTTGGTTAAATGTTGATCTGACCTGCTGATTCCATCAGATAGATCAAAATATTTCACCTCTGGGATCATTTCTCACAGGAGAGTAAAGTCAGGAGCAGGAACACTGACATTTACAAACAATACTGAGTTTGTTAATATAACTTTTCCTCTCTGGTCGACACTGAAATGCTGCTAAAATAATCCTAAAATCTGATGTTTTTAAAGCTACAGTCACAGGCACAAATCGTTTTCCTTTTCTGTGGTCGAGGTGTTCATTCATTCAGTATGATGTGTGGCACACCATCTCTACTGACCCTCCAGAGTCCCGCCCCTTGCTGTGGAGAGGCGTCTGATTATGTGAGATGACAGAACTTAAACAAGTTAGTCAACAATTAATAGTGCAGGAAACAGGAAGGGAGAAGGTCTGTCATCAGCCACAGTCACATTAGAAGACTACAACACAAGACAAAACCTAACATAAGGGTTTTTCACACTGCATTTAGGGCTAAAAGTGCCCACACTGGCACAATCCTGGCACATTTCAAAGTGGGCTAATCCTGACTTTAAACTAAGGCTAACTGAACCTGCTCCAGAGCAGGGTTAGCCCTGAGTTGCGGGGTTATGCCCTAAAGGGCTTTTCACACTGCTTTTAGCCCCAGGCTAAGAAAGCAACTTCGCCCCCCCCCCTTTTAAGATTATTTTTGGGGCTTTTTGCCTTTATTTTGACAGGGACAGCTGAAGAGATGACAGGAAAGGGGGCAGAGAGAGGGGGAATGACATGCAGCAAATGGGTCACAGGTGTGAATCGAACCACTGACTGCTGCAGAGGACCAACAGCCTCAGTAGAAGGGGTGAACGCTCTACCAACTGAGCTATGGGAGCATCCCAACTTCACCCCTTTTTAAACACACATTGTTAACCCACGGTTAAGCTAAGGTCAGGGCTATATGATTCACACTTCACTTTTTCTAGCTCTGGGTTAAAGCCTCTGCATACCCATGCAGGTGTTTTGTGTTAACCTGGCTGATTATCTTCTTCAATTAATCTTTTAGCCTTGTTTTACAGTGGCAGCTTTTAGCCCTGGGTTTAGTCGGTTTTCAGGGGATAACCCTGCAAACTCAGGGCTAACCCTGCTCCAGAGCAGGGCCACCTAGCCCTAGGCTAAAGCCATGGTTAGCCCACTTTGGAACGTGCCAAGTGTGTGCGAAACCGCTTATAGCCGCAGGCAAACAGCTCCCTTAGCCTGGGGCTAAATGCTCTCTTAGTCTGCAGTATGATAAGCCCTGTGTGTGTAAAAAGGGGGTAAGTTAGCCCAGGGTTAACTCTTAGCCCAGTGCTAAGGATATGCAGTGTGAAAAGCCCTATACACATTCACTCTCAGTCTCTTCACATCTGCTTATTACCTATTGCAGTTTAGCTTGTATGATGTATGCACTCTGTGAGCGTGAATACATATCAGTGACCTCATAGTTTAAGTATCATATTTTGACATTTTGTGATATTTTGAGTTTTTGAATTAAGTAATTTCATTGTTAAATCTGAGGAGATTCTTCAGTGTACCACCAGTGGTCCACATACCACAGTTTGGGAATCAGGGGACTAGTTAGTGAACACAAAGATGGCACCCATTCAGTCCAGTTCTTGGTTTACTTCCTGGTTATACAGCCCACTGAACACATGCAGTATTGTTGCCCCTCTTGGCCCCGCCCACAAGTTCTTGCTCAGCCTATAGACTTTACATTGCGATGAAATCACAGATATTTATTACTGTGTAGTACCTCGAGTGGCCACTGGGAGAAACTGGCAGCAGGACTGAGCACCAACATCCCATCTAGTTCATATTATACATCTGTAGCTAATAAACATCAATCATTAGCTAGTTAGTTAGCATCTTACAAACATTAGCCAAATCAATCTGTGACCATATGTGTCACTGTAACAGGAAGTTGACCAAGTTTGCTCAACTGTCATTGGAGCAGAGAGTGAAAAGCGGCAGGACTTAGGAAAGGTCTGTACCCTACAAGAGACCCACCTCCACCTCACCAGTTAAATATCATGGTTGGTGGAGGCAGGATGGGTTAACACAGCACTCTCAACCCCGTCCTACTCCACCATAACACCTTCATCCTTATCTTGCTCCACTCTGACCCTCAGCACCTTCAACCGTGTCTTGTTCCACCCAAAAACCCAACACATTCAGTCCTGTTTCGCTCAACTTGATCCCCAATAGCCTCAACCCCATTCTGCTCCATAATGAGACCTTCAGCTGCAACCTGCTCCAACCCAACACCTTCAACATTGTTCTGCACCACCCTGACCCCCCATGTTTTCAGTCCCATCCTGCTCCACCCTAAAATCCAACACCTTCTACCTTATCCTTGACCTCCAACCCCTTTAACTTGGTCCTGCCCCACCCTGAGACCTTCAACCCTGTCCTTCGCCACCCTGAGACCTTCAACGTTGTCCTGCTCCACCTCAGCACCTTCAGTCTTGTCCTGCTCCACCCTGTTTGTGTCAGACTTGATGTTCTCCACAGATCTGGTTCTCCGCTCTCTCTCTCTCTCTCTCTCTCTCTCTCTCTCTCGTGTCTGTTTCCTGTTTGACAGAAATTCGACACGAAGCCTTTGAAGTATTTTTATCCTTGTTTGTTTTATTTTTTCAGTTTGATATTTGAGGATAAAAACACTTTGACTCCATGTCCTGTCAGATTAAATAAATTCACAGAATTTCTGTCTGAAGACTTTAACTGTTAAAGCTTCACTCTGATGATGACCTTTGACCCTGAAACATAATCATACCTGTCAATCATGCGTGTCGACAATCAGGTTGTTCCATTCATGGAAAAGAGAAAACAACAGATGTGATGTTTTATGATTGTTTGGTTTGTTTTATTTCTCCCCTGTTGGAAGACTTCAGTGTTTGTGGATAATCAATAATACTGTTGGAACTCTTCAGGTGTGTTCACATTCGCTCATTCAGAGCTGATGAAAACTCTTTCAAAATAAAAGTCTAATGGAATTTTCCTTTAATGTGTAACTTTGTTCTCAGATCTGATCCAAGATGGCGGCCATGTTGAAGTGAGATGTTGCTGTTTCTGGTCTCACTGTTTGAAATGCCAACATGGTGTGAAGCAGCCAGATGTGTTTTTGAACAGACTTTATTGACACTGTCAGCAACGACGTCAGGAGCAACTTGGCAACAAACACGTCAGCGATTTGAGCTGAGTCGACGGAACCGACAAATAAAATGAGAAGAACCGACATGAAACACAACACACAAAAGAGGCGATGGGGAGGCTTACCAGAGGATCAGCAAGGACTCAAACTCCCTCCATCCCTTCTTGGCTGTCTCCTTCAGTGTCTCCTTCAGTGTCTCCTCCTCTCCCTCCTTCAGTGTCTCCTCCTCTCCCTCCTCCTGTCCTCCCTGTGCAGACACAAAGATGGAGTGATGAAGCTTCGTGTCGTCCTCACAGATCTCTGCAGCTCAGAGGAAACGATGACTCGCCGTGATTCTCGTCTGCAGCAACGTTAATCCACATCCACCCTTCAACACCTCCTTCCTCTCCTCCTCTCCTCCATCCTCCCGTCATATATCCTCCTCACAGCTGTAAGAATCACGGCTCACACACACACACACACACACACTCACACACACACGCGTCTCACACACCCTTCAGCCACACACACACACATCCCCGACGACAGTCTCCACAAGAAACGAGAGGCTGAAACCACGGCAACCTGACAGCATCCTCACCCTGCTGACTCCTCCCCCTGCTGCTGAGAGAGAGCAAGGGAGAGAGAGAGAGAGAGAGGGAGAGAGAGGAGGGGAGGCAGGGGGGATGAGACGTCACAAACAATTTTTTTGTTTTGTTGTAATTTTTTATATTTTCAACAGAAAGAAAGCAGCCATGTTTTTCTCTCTCTCTCTCTCTCTCTCTCTCTCTCTCTCTCTCTCTCTCTCTCTCTCTCTCTCTCACTCTCTCTGTGTGTCTGTGTGTGGTAATTACATTACCTAGCATGATGTCACATGATGTTTAAACATATTGGCCAGGATTGGGCAGTAATAGATTACATGTAACAGGAGTATGTAATTAGGATACAAAAAAGTGAAACTGTATTCCATTACAGGAAAAAGATGTAAACAGATTACAGATACATTTAATAGAAATAATCGATTATTAGCAGGATTACAATTTTAAATATATTTTAAAATAAAGAACAATATCCTACCATGCACATTGTTCACACATGGCAACACAGTCAGTTCATCATCATGACCTGTAGTTGAAAAATGCTTCACTGGTTGAAATTTAACTTTATTTTGCCTTTAAATCCGAAATGAGGACCAGCATCACAGTACAGGGACAGTTCTGCTTTCAGTCACCGTCATCATTCAAGAACTCAATGTCACACTTGGACGTAGTATGGAGCCACGGATCAAACCGCCGATCTTCTGATTTTTGAACAAATCACAGACATGTTTCAGGGATGTTCAGATTCACAGAGACTGTAAGACAATCAGGGACAAGGTGAAAATTGACTGAAAACTCTGATTTTTTTCTAAATTCTTTTAAAATACAAAATAAAAGCCCTGAGAGATGCTCCAGCAACGTCTCAACTTTCAGCACTTCAGGATCCAATCTTACACCCAGGGAGAAAACGGTATGAGAACTTCTGTCAGAGCTTGATGCTGGCTGGTTCGGTTCACACCATCTCTTTCCCACTCCTCTAATAATAATAACTTTAATTTCAAGGTGTTTCAGTGTAAAACATAACCAGTTACATATCTGCATGACATTTACAGTTCATGTATTGTATTGCTTTTTGCAGGTGTTAATATAAAATTAACTATTTACACCTAAAACCTGCCTTGGAGACGTCCTGCTGTCTCCAAATATTTCACCCTCTTGTGCTTTCACTTCTGAAAACAGGAGATCTGTCTCCTCACTTTGAAAATCTTTTCTCTTTGTTTTTTCCTGGTAAATCTGCCATGTTGTTGCCACCGCTTGTGCCCCTGCTTCTTAAAGGTGATGATAGCTGAATTTCTGATTGGTTTATTGCATGTTTGGCCTAAACTCACCCATGAATTAATCAAGGTACTTGGGTATGGCTGACAAGTGTATCCCACTGTGTGCTGCTGGCACAAGATGGCAAAGGTGGGTTTGGACACACCTCGAATAAATTAAATCCACTGTGCCTTGTGCTTTCCAGTTGCACTTTAGATCAGTGTAAGACACTGCCCTCAAAGTCAAACTCACTGCAGAGACTTTTATGTTCCTCAGTGACACCTGAATGGACATTAGAGGGCAACATATGTGAAAGTTCAGTGCCATCCAGTCCTGTTCACATCAGTACAGAGTCCACACAGGTCAGAACTGGACAAGTTCCGGCAACCAACCAGCCCCTGGAGAAGACAGGGGAGACTAAAAAGACAACAAAGCAACAGCTTCTACAACAGCAGCAGCATTTTAAAGAAAACGGTACTGATTCATAACAGAACTTTTTATGAAAAAATCCCCTGACCTTTTGTTAATCCCTGCTGCCGTGATAAGGAGTCAAACTGATTCCCATCCCACAGGTAAACTTCATCCTCTAATGGACCTGACTGCCCCAGGTACAGGACCAGGTCCAGGACTGGTTTGGGACCATGATGGATTTCTTCCAGTGTCCAACACCATAATTAGTCCAGGTAAGTGTTGTCCTCCATGCTGTCTTATTCCGCCCCTCCAGGCATCAGCATTCTGCTCTTGTCTCGTACAAGTTAACCTAGCTCATGGCTAACAGTAGATCCTTGAAATAAAGACCCGGGTTACTGGAGGAGAGTTCAGGACTTCTAGGTTAGATCTTTTCTCTTTTATAAATCTGGAAAAAATGAAAACATAAAAAATATGAATATACAACTCAAATTTAGCAAATAGTCGTCATATAAGACAAAAATGAGCGGCTAATTTTAACATTCATGTTACTACAACTCAATACTACTTGGTACTGAGATACAGATACTCAGCCTCAATCAACTGATTTCAACCTAAATGGTACAATAATTCATAGAAAATATGACACTGGTGTATTGATCAATGTATATCACACATACAGACTTAACGAGAGGAAACAAAACACCTAACAAGATGAAAAGAACATACCAACATACAAACAATATCACAAGATGAAAATGACATAACAAGCACATATCAGAACCTGTACTTTTTCATATTTACTGCAGTAAAGAAGTTGAACCAGTACTTGCAGTATCTGTATATCTACTGCAGTGTGGACTGTGTATTTTTACCGCCTGTGCTCTTTAGACACACTGCAGATCAGTGATCTGGTGTTTGGCCTTAGGTGTTCTGGTACCAGGTATGACTCACATCATTATTCATGAACCTGGTATCTGTCGTGAACAATGAACGATGAGCAGAAGTCCAGCTCTGGTCCTGCAGGTCCAGAGCTCCACCTGCTTCACCTGCTGCGCCTCCTTCCCACCAGAGGGGTGACGTTCCACAAACCTCGAACTGTCGTACAGTATGAGGAGTCAGCTCCTCTCCTTGTGTCCTCACCTACTCTCCTCTTCTTGTCTCCTCTCCTCCTCCTCCCTCTCCTCTTCCTCACGTGCCTTCCTCCCTCCTTGTGCGTATGTGACATCAGCACAGCATCGCTCTGCTTTTATCCAATGATGCATCGTCACTGTGGTCATGTGACGTGTTGTCAGCTCTGGTGTGATTACATAAGTTCACATTCAGTTTGATATGAATTCATTTCTGAGCAGTTTTATATCATTTAACACAGTGCAGCAGTTTATTTATAATATTCATAATTATACCATACTATATGATGTTATGTTATAATATATTATATTATGATATATTCCATTATATTATATTATATTATATTATGTTGGTCTGTGTGTGATCAGGTTGAATTATTGATGATGTGAGAACACAGTGTGGTGTGGAACAGACAGGCTGTATATGATCAGGTATTATATTATATTATATGATCATGTACTATATGAATAAATATTGCAGATTTATTATTGGGTTATTATAATAAGGTTTATTATAACACGATGATAGACAGAGTGTGGAGCAGCTCACCATCATCATGGCAGACCCCCAACCCCTCACCCCGGGGCTCTGTAGTGCGCATGCGCCTCGTTCTGCAGCACTCGGTGTGTGTAGGCATGTGTGTGTGTGTGCGTGTGTGATGTGTGTGTGTGTGTGTGTGTGTGTGTGTGTGTGTGTGTGTGTGTGTGTGTGTGTGTGCAGGCAGTGAGCAGCTCCTCTCTCTGATCTGACGGATCGTCTCTGTAAAGCCGCTCCTCCGTGTTGATTAGCCCGGATCAGGATGTCGTCCAGCCCGCAGGAGCAGAACCAGGAGCCCAAGGAGGAGCAGAAAGAGGAGCCGAAGGAGGAGATGAAAGAGGAGCAGAAAGAGGAGGCGAAGGAGAAGGAGGAGGTGAAGGAGGAGGTGAAAGAGGAGAAAAATGAGGAGCCGAAAGAGGAGAAAAAAGAGGAAAATAAGGAAGACAAGAAGGAAGAAAAAAAGCAGGAGAAGCAGGAGGTGAAGAAGGAGGAGGCGAAGGGATCCTGGAAGAATTTTATCTACAACCCGGCGACCGGAGAGTTCATGGGCCGGACCGCCAGCAGCTGGGGTAAGAAGGACCGACCGACCGACCGACAGACAGGACCAGTTCTGTCTGTCTGTCTGTCTGTCTGTGTGATTTATACATCTGAATTATACTGCGGGTTTGTGATGGAGAGGCCTCCTGCTGCAGCACATCACCATATATCACAGGAAATCAAAATGAATGACAAGCACATCATCAAAATATCAAAATATATGTAATATATCAAAATATATGACAGTACATCATAATACATCGAAATATCTGAAGGTATATCAAAATATGTGACAGTACATTGCAATATATGAAAAAATATATCAAAAATATATCATAAAATATTAATTCATGTCATAATATATGTAAGTATATCAAAATATATGGCAGTACATCACAATATACCAAAACTATATCAACATTTTATTACAAGATATCAAAATATATAAAAATATGTGACTGTATATTAAAATATGTAACAATAGATCAAAGTATATCATAGTATATGACAGTAGATCACAGCATAAAAAATGTAATCAAAATATGTCAATGGTGTAACTGAACAACATACCTGTGACATGATTGGCTGTTTGTGTGTCACTTGTAGCACCTAGGGCTGTGATTCGTTAATGTGTCTTCAAGGTGGTTTGCATTTGATGCATTTAAGTTAAGCTACTGAACATTTAATTGAACTTGTTTCTTATTTCTATTGATGATGTGTCTATCACTGATACATATCAGTATTGTTTCATTACCCATCACTGGGTAGTCGTGGTAACAATTGCAAGTCAGTCAGTCAGTCAGTCAGTCAGTCAGGTTTGCAGCCTTTGCTCCACTCATGGAGAAACTCCGGCTGGGGAATGCACAATCCACCAGATTTATTCCTCCTCCTGACACAGACTACAGAGACCTTCTGCTCGTACTTCCAAACTGACACGTACACAGACAGCTGTTGACATCGCGGACGTACATCGTTCTGTTTATACTATTTACTGGAGTACACATAGAGGACAGGTTCCACTAATGTCCAGTAGATTGATGTCTGTAAAGACTGCATGCACAAGTTGGCAGACGAGTTTGTATGGTCACAACAAATTGGGTTTATCTGGACGTTGACACAGAGCCTACATATACAGCGGGTCCTTGGGCATTTGTAGACACAAAAAGTATATTACCTGACTTTGCAATGTGATGTGATGTTGCGGTAAAGCTGGTGTTACTCTTCTTCACTGACCACGAAATTTAGCTTAACGGGGCTAATACATTGCATGGTATCAAATTACTACATTGACTTAGACATAGACAGGTATTTTCTGATACAGGTATTGTACTAGAAGATTTCTTGAAGGACAAGTAGAAGGACTTTGTATTATGGTTTTACTGTAGATGGACATGGAATTGCTGCTAAGAAAAGGGTTTTATTGTAAAGGGATGAGGGTAGATCCTGGTGGTCAAGGCAGAGGTGAGTGAGCGTAGCTGGCAGGTCAGCAGGCGGGCGTGCTGGCAGGCTGTGATCCTGAGGCACAGGGAAAAACAGGATTAATCTCCAAGAAAAAACACGAGGTGTAAGGACTCAAGGGTAAGTGGACTGGAAGCTGAGGGCTGGACTAGGTCAGTGGCCAGCCCAGGGCTGGACAGCAGGAAACATCAGGCAGTGGCCAGGAGTCAGGTCCGAAGGATGGATCACCTTGTGAGGCTTGGCATGAGGACGACAACATCGTTGGAACACCTCTGATGGCTGGGAATGAGGACAAAGGCAGGACCCTTCTGGAGGCCGGTGGTGAAGACAAAGACTGAACCCCTTTGGAGGCTGGCAGCAATGGCAAAGACCAAGGCGGGACCCCTTGGAAGGCTGGTGGCAGACTGACGGCAGGAGAGCCAAGCAGGAGATTGGAGGCTGCAGTTCTGGATGAAGAAGAGATACTTGCACTTTGAGCTCTGAAGACTGCTGCAGGTCAGGGACTGGTGGTGGCTGCAGTGCAGACCTTGATGCAAAGGCTGACTCAGGAAGAGACTTGGTGTCAGCTGACTCTGGGTCTGAAGACGTTGGCTGACTTGGGAGCTGTCTTGGCATTGGCTAACATGGGGACTGGAGAGACATTGCCTGAGGCACCAGGCAGCAAAATCTCCATGTTGCTGGGCAGCTGGAAACCACGACATCAGCAAGAGCCACACTTCATTCTGGAAGGCATCCCAGAACATGGCTCTGGGCCATGTCTGGATGGGGATCTGGCTGGGTTGTTGCTTTCTAACTGGTCAGCTGGCTGAAGGCTCGCAGTGTGGGAACTGTCCAGTTCTAAAGCAAGGTCCAGAAGAAAGGAGACCAGGACACTGGATGAAATAGGCCTGGATGACAGGGAACCTCAATATTGTGTAGACTCTCTCTTTCTTGAGAGGGCTGTCCTGAAGACAAGCCGCATTCCCCAAAGGAAACTCCAGTGGATTGTCGACAGGGTGGTCAAGTGGGAAACTAGACATTGCAGGGGCAGAGACTGACTGATGGCTAGCGGTCTCAGGACTGGCAGGTTGCAGGCTCACAAACTCTAGTCTAATCACTGGGTAGAAGGCTGACAGCCAGCATATGGGTAGGTAACAGGTCTGGGCCTGAGCTATGGGCTAGCATGCTGGTGGCTAACAGGCCAGGGTGTGGCCTTAGGACCAATACAAGGGAAGCTAGCTGGCTGAGTGCTAAGAGAAGGGCGTTTAGCTGGCTGAGAGTTGACAATCTTGGAGGTCAAATGACTACTGTGGTGCACGGGGCTTGAAACATTTTGCTCAAAAGTCTCCCAGCAAACTGCCATTAATCTCAGTGTGAGAGCTGGGTCATCCTTGTACACTGAATAATAAAAATTGATCGTCTTATCAGAATGAATAATAATCGGGCTGCTGGCAAGTCTCTGCTGGGTCCGTGTTTGGCCAGATCATTCTGTTGGTGGTTTTACTTTAGATGGACACGTATGCAGTATTCAGACAGGGAGGTGGTGCTAAGAGAAGGGAACCAGAACAGAGAGGGAGTAGCCAGGCCCACAACACAAACAAGGGGAGGACTAGAAACACAGGGGAGAAAAGAGAAAACACAACACAGGGAACACAAAATAAGTGATGGCACAACCATGGCCATGACACTGTGTTGAGTCAAAGAGTTTCAGACAAACTGTCAAAGGAATGAGGGAGGCAGAGAAACACTACCTATTTGTGTAAAACTTGCATAAAACAACTCAAATCTACTCCACTGCAGATAGTACTCTCTCAGTGTGGGTGGAGCTGATTATAACAGTGACACTATTCCAGCAGTCATTCCAACAGACAGTCAGGAGCTCTCCTTGGTGTTCAGAAGCTGCAGTTTTTGCTCACTGACAAATTCAAACCTGAACTGTACAGCTACTGCCAGACTGACAACTTCACTGCTGACCTTTTCCTCCGCTCAGTGACCATACACTGTCATTCTCTGCTGCTTGCTCCCTCATGCTTGCTGGTTGAGGTTAACATAGACCTGTTAGAGGTCAACTTAGGCTTATTGGAGGTCAACTTAGGCCCATTAGAACTCAACTTCGGCCTGATGGAGGTCAAATTAGGCCAAGTAAAGGTCAACATAAGCCTGGTGAAGGTCATGTAGGCCCAGTTGAGGTCAACCTAGATCCAGTAGAGGTCAACCTAGATCCAGTAGAGGTCAACTGAGGCTTGATAGATATCAACTTAGGCCCGGTAGAGGTCCACTATGCTTGGTGGAGATCAAGTTAGGCCCAGTAGAGATCAATTTAGGCCCAGTAAATGCCAATACAGGCCAGGTGGAGGTAAACTTAGGCCTGGTAGAGTTTAACTTAGGCTCGTTAGAGATCAACTTAGGCCCATTAGAGGTCAACATTTGCCTGATGGAGGGTGGCACTGTGAGGAGGGGAAGAGAGGAATCGTCTGTGAAATGGATCCAATGATCTGATTGGACAGTACAGCGTTAAGTTATCTTTGTTGTGTTTATATAAAGTTTTTTTTTTAATTCTCTCCCTCAGGTCTCATCCTCCTTTTCTACCTCGTCTTCTACGGGTTTCTGGCAGGAATGTTCTCTCTCACCATGTGGGTCATGTTACAAACTCTGGACGAGAACGTTCCCCGCTATCAGGACCGAGTGGCCAATCCAGGTGAGTTTGTTGCCACAAGTTGTGTTTAAACATTTAACTGGACTTCCTTAGTTTGAACTTGGTTTAATTTAGGAGTGTCAATATATTGTCCTGTCTAGTTGTCTGTTCTGTTGTTATGTATTTACTTTGGTCACTGTCACCAGTTGTCAAGTCAAGATGTTCAACCTACCACAATCATCTGGATTATATTTGTGACTCCATCCATTATTACTGACAGTTTTGTATCGCCAGAGGTCTGAATCTGAAGATCCTCCAGGATCGTGCAGAGTATGACCTGACCTGTTTTGCTTGCATTATTTATTCCCCTAAGACTGGCCTTCTCTAGTGTGCTGTGGGTAGCTGCATCCTTGTTAGTGCCAGAAAGCCTTTCTGATGTTTTGAAAGAGTCAATTTTAACCTAAACCATTATCTTTCCATGAACCTACCCAAAAAATGTTTGTACCGGAACCAAACTGCAACTGATTTTTTTTTAAATGAAAAACAGTTAAATCAAGTCAGGGGAAAAAAGTCAACAGTGACATTTAGCTTCACACAGGTCACAAAGCTTAGTCTGCTGGGTGAGAGTCCTGTGTTTGATCCATTGATTCACTACAACATCCTTACTAAAATTGTCATAACTACCTACCCTCCCTCTCATAGCCAATCAGAGCACCGTAGGATGGGACAAGGCAGAACTGTCTGAGGGGAAAAAATAGGCTAATGCTTGAATAAAGAGGAGGTGTAATTGGCACCATCTAGAAAATTCATGATTCATGATCAAAGATGCCGGTGTGACCCTGGAAACATTTATTCCACAATAATTTCTGCTCCCTGGACTTCAAATAGTCAGCACAGGAGCAAGTGATATTTCGACATCCCACCATGACGCGACATGTAAGGGGAGTATTACCAAAATACTTTAAACACACATGGGAGATAGTTCACTCGGACCCTGCTCCTCTCAATAAATCCTTCCTCTGCCCAGTATTCAGCAAATCGGATCACTCCTCCATCCTGTTCCTGCCCACCTACGGGCAGAAGCTGAAACAAGCGATGCCCACTGTGAGGACAATCCATTACTAGTCTGGTTAGATGCTGTATTACAGGACTGTTCTGATCACATGGACTCTGAGATGTTCCAGGATGCGTCACAAGATGACATTGACAAGTACATGGAAATGGCCACGGGATTCATCAGGAAGTGTATAGAGGATGTTGTCACCATAGTCCAGGTATATCCAAACCGGAAGCCATGGATCAACAGTACTGTACAAAGTACATTCACTGCACGAGACCCCAACTTCACCTGTGGAGTAGAGGGACAAAAATCTCTCTGCAGAATGATGACAGCAGCCACATGGGGTACAGAGAGCAGACTGAGACACAGCTAAGTGGTAATGACTCATGCAGTACGTGGCAGGGACTATACACAACATCAGACTTTAAAGGATGAACCAGCTACACAGCAAATGTTGCTGAATCAGTGCTCTGGTCCTCACCGAGACCAATAAGCACAAACTGTTCAAGTGCCTCTCCCCTCCCAGCCTCTACCTTTCCATGTCATTCATCAGTCATTATTCTGGTACAGAAAAACGCCAGGTAACATGTTTAAATAACTTGTGTGTGTGAGGATGGTGTTTGTGGACTACAGCTCAGCATTGAACACCAAAGTCTTCTCCAGACAGCAAGCTCAGGGACTCAAACTCAGCCTGTGCAGCTGGATCCTCAGCTTCCTGTCGGGTCGACACCAGGTGGTGAAGATGGGCTTCAACACCTCCACCCCTCTGACCTTCAATACAGAAGCACCCCAGGGCTGTGTCCTGAGCCCCCTCCTTGACTCCCTGTGGCCATGCACAGCTCTAGCCTGGTGGTCAAATTTGCTGAGCTGGTTACTGACGATGACAAGACAGGCTAGAAGACCCTGGACCTGAGGACATGACTGAAGGCCTAACCTGGGACAAGCTCATCTGACATGGTTGAAAAGGCACAACAACACCGTGTTCAACCCAGGTGGCTGATAAAGTTTTGCACAGGGCCCATGGTCCTGTGGGTTCTCTACAGAGACTCAATGGACAGTATCTTGACTGGATGTACCACTGCCTGGAGCAGGAACAGTATTGCCCCCAACAACTCATGTTGAGCCCCAGAGCATCAGCGGATGTGAGGTTTGCTCCATCGACAGACTGGTGCAGCTGCTGCCTCAGACCAGCGGGCTCTTGGACAGTTTGTCCATCTGGCAACTAAACTAATAAACAAGGCATGTTACATTTACACACAAACTGCACACATAAATCTCATTTTTGAGGGGCTAAATGTGCTCGAACTCATGAAACACTCGTGTCCATTGTGGTGAAAATTGAGATATTGCACATGGGTGTGGCTAAATGGTTTGACCAGGTCCCTTAAACAGCAGCCCTTGCTGCACATTTCACCTAGACGGACGAATGAACTAATTTTGATGTTTCACTACGATGCTGAGTTGTTGTGACTTATCTGCATGACAATTGGAAGTCACAGTCAGTCAGTCGGTGTCACCTACTGGGAACAGGAAGTAAGCCTTTTGTGTCAGTCATCATTTGATTTACATGAAATTTTCATGGTGTGGTCTATACCTGATGTAGTAGAACATAACATATAATTAGTGGTGGACATTAGTGGACACAGGAAATTAACTCCTACCTGCAGATTCCAAAAATGTGAAAAGTCATTGTACTGACAACCGGTTGGCATCCACTCAAAAGACTGCAGCAGCCGCACATCCACCACTGCTTGCAACAGTAATTTTTTTAGTACCATTTTAACAACTTTTATTTATTGTTTTTTTTTTTATTATTATTGTGGCTTCAATGTTGAAGAGCCAAAATTGAAGTAGTTCTTTCTGATATACTTGTAAAATGAGATGAAACAATAAAGACTTAAAGTCCGTGTAACTCTGTACTCACCTGCAAGGGGTGAGGAGTTCTTTCTGCTCTGGTCACTAAACCAACTGCTGTCCTATGGTGCAAATCTGACCGAGGAGTGTAAGTAGAGGAGGAAGTCAGGGAACAGGAAGACAATTGTTCAGGTTATTCTTTCCCTCAATCATCCTGTCAAATGTAAGAGCAATCCAGAATAAAGTGTTCATACTGCTAAATACGTGGTGGAGGTCTTTTACTGATACCTGGCGTGACGAGGCAGCCACGCTTCAACAACTTCACTAACTTCAAGGAAGAAGGTGGCTTAGAAAGGAGGCGGTGAGTTTGCGTTTAGGCGGAGAAACAACATTAAAATCAACAGTCAGATCATCACTCTGAACTTGATGAAGCTGACAGATTCTCTGCGCTTCGTCTGTCTCTCAGCTGTGTCTGTATTTCACCGTGCATTAACATCCAGGCAGCAGCAGAGTGGTTAGCTGAAGGAGCTAATGGTATACAGGATGTAAGGCGATGGTTATCTTTCAGAGGCAAACGTAATGCACGCTGTGGATATGAATTTCTCCTTTGGGGACAATAAAACGTATCCATCTAAGTGACTCTTTAGGTGTTGGTTATTTTTTACATGAGTAAAAATTTGTCAGCTGTTTTCTGTTCAGTGTTTGATTACTGATTATAGATTTCTTTTGTTGAGTCCAGGTTTGGTGATTCGTCCTCACGCTTCTGAAATCACCTTCAACCGCAGCGACCCGACAGACTACAACCAGTACATCCAACAACTGCACGACCTCCTGCAGCGTGAGTCCAGACACACGTCCTCCTCTGAGTGTATTTTTTGAATTATTTGTGACACCGTTCAGCCCAAAAACTGCAGTCTATGTATGTTTATAGTCTGAGAGTCAAGGCATCAGTTTGTGAAAAGATCAGACAAAATAAATGTTCAGCTGCACAGCACAGACATTGTATGATCAGAGTGATTGATCAGCAATAACATAACTCACTGAACAGGTGACTTTTCAGCTTTCAGCTTTTCCACAGTAGATATGCAGATTGGTTTTCTCCTTGACTTCAGAACAGGAAATCCCAGGATTAACAATGTGACCTTCACAATAAAAGTCCAGCTGAGGGTTTATTTTTGACAGGTCACATGACTTGATTTTTTTTTTTTTTTCTGCAGAGTATAACGACAGTCTGCAGGAGCGTAATGACTTGTGCATGGTGGGTGAATACACTGAACAGGACAAAGAGCCTGTGAAGAAAGTGTGTCAGTTTAAGCGCAGCATCCTGCGTCAGTGCTCTGGTCTGCCGGACACCAGCTTCGGATACGCTGACGGGAAACCATGTGTCATCATCAAGATGAACCGGGTCAGTAAAACATTCCTCACCCAGTCTCATTAATCAGTCAATCAATCGATGTGTTTCATAAGAACAACAAAAATATTTCACTGTGACTTGTATTGTTTCTTCAGTCACAGTTTTTGTTGTTTGGTTTGCTGTTCTGTCAGAGTTCCAGTTTAGAAACAAAAACTATGAGAAAGGAAAACGAAAAGATGATATTTTATGCTTAATGTTTGTTTCTAAAACTGCCCTAAGTAATTTATGTCCCTAAACCTGAGAAGTTTTTGTTCCTAAACCTGCCCAGGCAGTTTTTGTTCCTAAACTTACACAAGAAGATTTGGTTCTTAAACTTGTCCAAGTGATTTATGACCCTGAACCTACCCGAGTAATTTATATCATTAACCTACCCAAGAAGTCTATGTTCGTGACCAAGCTATGACTGAAAAGGAGGTTGTAATAATGAACCTCTTGAGGAAGAGACAAAAGTGCTGCTGCTACACTGTCTGCCCCTGACCACCAGAGGTACTGTGTGATCTGTGTGGTCCAAATCTGTAAACTTTCAGGAAATGTGCAGAAATATGGATGAAACGACCACAGAGTACAAACAGAAGGCTCTGTATGTGTATCTAACACATAAATGAGCTTTTAGTACGGTTACTATGGTTACCTGCAGGCTAATATAAAGACATCTGTTGTGTCTGACGTGTACAGATAGAAATATTAATACAAATAATCATATAATGAATGAAAAACAATAGTCTGTCTGTGTGTCTGCAGGTCATTGGACTGAGACCACGAGGAGACCCCTACATCAGCTGTACTGCCAAGGTAACACACACACTTCACCGACAGCTGTCCCATCATGCACCTGTCAGGACAGGTGCATAACAGTCCACGAGCCTGAATATTAATTACTGATAATACTTATTATTCTAGGTTTATTTTATGTGAACAGTGCAGTGATGTTTGACTCTGCTGTGATATTCTGTGTGTTGACCAGCAGGATTAAATAAATCTTTGTGTCTCTGTAGAGAGACACTCCGTTACAGATGCAGTACTTCCCATCAGAAGGTCGTCTGGATAAAATGTTTTTCCCGTACTACGGCAAGAAAGCCCATGTGAGTAAACACTATTATTATTATTGTTATTATTATTATTATTATTATTATTATTATTATTATTATTATTGTTATCATTATTGTCCTCCAGCTCCCACTGAGTCATTTTCTAATATACGTCTGCTGTTCCTGTCCTGGTACCGTTTACACACAGCTGCAACACACACATACATACACATAATGCACACACCCAAGCCGAGGGCCACACAGTTTACATACAGAAACAAAGCTCAGTGTTAATGCAGCTCACACTGCAGTATAAACTTTAGTAAAAAGCAAAATGAAAAACAATTATAACATCTGACCACCTACTCTCATCATTCAGTTGCTTCAAATGAGGTGTAATGTTCACACAGTATCTCTTAACTGACTCAACATTGATATGTGATTTTTTAACAATATTTGGTTCTTATATCAGGGTTTCTAATCATATTTAGCGTTGATATTTTCCATTTTCAGTGTTCATATCTGGGTTCTTGTTGTGTTGCATGAGTTTGTTGTGTTTGTCTTTTTTGTGATTAACAAATAAATGAAAATGTGATCGTCTCTTCTCACCAATTGACGGTTTAGTCGACTGTCGGGGGACAGCGCTCTCTCCCTCTCTCTCTCTCTCTCTCTCTCTCTCTCACTCTCTCTCTCTCTCTCTCTCTGTCTCTCCATGCTAACCCTACCTGTCTCTGTCTCTGTGTTGACAGCCGGAGTACGTGCAGCCCGTGGTCGCCGTGCAGTTGTTGCTGACTAAAGACGACTACAACGTGGAGCAGACGGTGGAGTGTAAACTCGAGGGTTCAGACCTGCGCAATGACGACGACCGGGACAAGTATCTCGGTCGCGTCACTTTCCGGGTCAAAGTGTCGGAGTAACACTGTAGTCCGCCAGTTGCCATGGATACCCCAAACTGGGTTTAAACTGGAAATAAATCTCCAGTTCCGGACACTTTGTAATCCAGACCTGATCTAATCCTGGACGTCTGAATCTGGTTTATCTTGTTCAGACTCTGATGAGGAAACCAGATCTGGACCACTGAGAGCTAAATATGGTTACGATCCTGGTTCACACCTGGTCCATATGTTGTACTTTGTGATGTAGATCTGCACCTCAGTAGACCAATCATAATCCAGAGTGACTGCGGTTGAACCTGTTCAGACAGTCGGAGCAGATCAGGTCTGTGGTGGAAGCATGTGAGCAGCTGCACAATGACGACGTGTTGTTTTAAATGTGTGTTTTATTCATACGTGACGTAAAGAGAACAATAATATGATCCCAGCAGCACAGCACAAATCATTTATTTCAACTCCATCAAACCAAAGTTTACATTAAACTGTGTTTAGTAATCAGATTACTGTTCTTCCACCCTGAAACTTAAACTGCCTTTACAATATTAATTATGTTGATTAAACTGCACTGAAGATGTGATTGTAGACCCTTTTAGTGTCGTCGTCATGGTTACATCACGGCGTTAGCTGGAGGCAAAATGAAGAACAGAGTAACAGATCACATGACCAAGAGAAAATGTCATCTTTCTGTGTTGTTGGTGTCAGAATTAAAGTATTAACGTCTTCAAACCTTAAGTTTTATCTCAGACTAGTTACCACTGCCACTCAACACAACCAAAGACAACTGTGGTCAAACATGACAAGACGACAGGACAGGACTGTTGATGTGTGTTGGAGGACGAAGGAGAGTCAAACAGCTCATGATACAGACTACGTTCCACAGAGTGGCGGTGGGGTTTGACACTTTTTTGGCCTTAAATTTATGAGTTTGGACAGCGGACTGCTGGACTCGGCAGCCAGTCTGCTCTCATTGGTTACCGTGAACTTTTTTCCGTAACGCTCCTGCAGAGCGAGTGACCGGACAGATTCAGAAGAGCTCAGACTTTCTTCACAAACTGTTAAGAAACAAGACAACAAAACTTGCTGGTGCTAGTGTTAGCTAACGTGTTTAGGGAATTGTTTTGCCTCCACCTAAACTCCGTCCACAAAAAAAAAAAAGTCCTAATGTTTACAAACAGATAAAGGGTCAATTCTCAGTTTTCAGTTGCCGTCTGACTGTGAACATTTACAGCTTCAGGGATGAAAAACAGATTAAAACAAGTTCTGCCACAGAAAGCACAATTTTTGAACTTTTCAATAGGCTAGCACAGTTCATTGTAACAGCAGGATGGTATGACAGTAATCTGATTACTGATAACCGGTGTGTAAAAATGTTAAACAGAATATTACAGTTTATGCAAACAACTGCCAAAATAAAATTCACTGAACAAACTTTTCATAGATCAGTCAGAACTGATATGAGTGCAGACAGATCAACCTATTTAAGTGTTTCCATTTGAAAACTGCAACTCTGACTGTAGAAAACATATTAATCTGGGTCAGTTATTATTATTATTATTAATAATCTCATATGGAAAAGAAATAGAAAAAACTTCCTATTACCTCCAATAGTAAATGTACATGTTTTATATGTTTCTCATATTGTCATTTATTCATGAAAGTGACCGCTTTCAGATTTTTCTCATTCAACATGCTGTAACTGAATTATATGATTATGAATAAATATTATGTATGTTAATATTATTGACATAAATAAAGATGGTCGCCGCGTTTCCTCGTCCTCCAACTGTACAAAAATGAGTCCAGAATATCCTACACGCAAGCGAAGCCATCAACATCATTAGATGTCTGTGCAGCAGTGATCAGGGTCGGAGCTGCGGTATCGAGGCCCCGCCCACTCGGCCGGTCAGCCTGGTTAAAAACAAGTTTATGTTTGATGAGAGATCTGAAATGTATGAAAAGTGAACTATAGATCTGTAATGGACACAAACAGAAGAGGCTGAGATGTATAAAAGAGTATTATCTGCATAAAAGTGTATATTGTGACACCTATACTGACCTTTAGAGCACGTGATTTATAAACATACTTGTGCTGTATACTTATGTATACCACAGACTGTAAACAAAGATGGCCGTCATGTTTCCTCTCCCTCCCACTAAACAAAAAAGTCCAAAATATCTCTGATTGAGTGCTGCCATCTTGTTCTGGTGACGTCATTTGGAGCCCATGTAGCAGTGATCTGGGTTGGAGCCGCGGTATCGAGGTCCCGCCCACACAGCCGGCCGACTCAATGGGAAGCAGGGCTCAGCTGTCAATCATGACGTGAAACCTTCTTTTTAAAACCAGAGTAACTAGAAACATGTGAAAACAAGAACAAACATCAGCTTAAAAAGATTTATCTAAACTGATGGAAACCACCTTTGCAAAACATTTAGGGCTCAAACTAATGATTATTTTCATTGTCGATTTATCAGTCGATTATTTTATCAGTTACCTGATTAGTTGTTTGTCCCAGAAAATGGTGAAAAATGACATATCGATTAATTAATCTTGTCATAATCAATCAAACAATTTGAAAACTAGAAAGCACAAAACAAATGGAACACATGGATATACTTGTGACACAGTAATGATTATTTTCATTATCAACTAATTTGTTGATCATTTTCTTGATTAATGAATTAGTTATTTGGTCCATAAAATGTCAACGTCCTCAAATGTCTTTAAATCAGAGAATTTGGACTTTTTTCTTTTTCATTATCAAAATACTTGACAATTAATTTAATAATTAAGTAATAATAAATTGAACATTGCAGCTCTAGCAACATTTTGTCCCATCTGCTAACATGGAAGGGGCTGAGTTTATGACCTATACTGCAGCCAACCACCAGGTGGCAATCCAGATTATATATGTCAATAGTTAACATACATACATACAACCTGGAATCAAACATGGGCCTTGAACGTGGTGCACACTCCCCTCAGATGAGACATGGCAGCCATATTTGTAGTTTTTAATTAAATACCTAAACATGTCTCAGTTATAAATATATATGCTTTCTGTTTTATATTTTTTACTTGCATGTCTCATATATGGGACACCTCATATGCCTCGTAAAGTTTTAATACTAGATGTCAGTTTCACAAACGGTCATCCAGCTCATGTAAGTTTGATATGACACATATATGTGGATTTACTGTCATATAAGTTCCCAAATGATACAAGTTTCATGTGGCACAAATTGACTAAACATCTCGTATCTGGTCATTACCTTCAAGTTCCAGATAAAAGATGGAAACATTTAATAAAATGTATCTATATCTTTTCCATATGGGATGATAGCACACTATGGTGGATTAAAATTGCATTAGTGCTCCATCTGCCCCCCCACCCCCAACTTCCTGTTGGTTTGTCTTCTGTCATCATGTCAACAGAAATATTAGTTTCAGTTTTTCAGAGTGAAATTTATGAATATAATGAGTTCCTTTTAATGTAACCCTGACTGTACAAAATGTACAGGTTTTGTAAATGTGAATTTCAGTGACTACAGTTGTGTGATTATTGAAGAAGATGATCATCATCATCACGTCTTGGTGTTGTTCCTATCCTGAATGAAAGACTCGTGTGAAACAGACTTTATTATTTATGTTGCTGTCTGTTGAAGGAAACCAGAAAATGTATCTACACTGCTGCAAATAAAACAGAGATCCTGCCATGTTTATTTAAATAAATCTGTTTCCATCACCATTTATTTCCGTTCTCTTTATCTGCACCATAAATGTCCCCACGATGCTCTCAGCTGAGTGTCCCGCAGGGTCAAAAGCATTTCCTTTGAAAAGATTAAGAGAAAATTAATAGAGAAAAAGCAGGCCAGGTTGCCTGAATACCAGACAAGAATAATGGAATAAGACTCTGGCTCTATTTTGTGGGCTTTCTCTCTGAAGTGGACCTTGATTTAGAGGGACGGCCGGGGGAATTCATATTGTGCTGCTAGAATTTAAATTCTTGGACCAGGTCAAGATGTACAAAAGCGTTTGGCAAGAATGTTTTCATGAATCAAGAATGAAAGTCAGAGGTGGAAGATGATGAGATATTGTTACAGTTCCTTCCATATATGATGCCCACTAGCAACCTGAGCAGCGTTATTCCCATGACCCACCAGGCATCGTTCAGGAAACCAAAGTCTGTAGGGAGTGCGGCTGCAAAGCTTATTATTTTATATAAACTTATATTAGGAATTGATTATTAGGAACCATCAGAAGTGGAGCCTGAGGGTTAATTCGACTCAACATTGGAAACCTCACCCAGTCCAGACACAGAGGGGACTGACAGATTGATTTCTCTTTCTCGATTCTGAGGCCGTTCTTAGTTGGTGGCACGATTAATCGGAATAACAAATGAGAATTTGGTACGCTAAATATTTGGCATCCAAATTCTTAGAGGAACAAGCAGCGTAAAGTCACACATGATTGAGCACTAACAGGTCTGTGCTGCCCTCACATGTCCAGGGCTGCGTGTGCGCCACCCTGAGTGGATCAGTGTTCATCTACCCTTTGCTGACAGGCTGAACGCACTGTGGCGCAGTATTCATGAGCTGTGACGCAGCTTTCCTGTTTCTGTGTGAAAAGCGAATGTGTGTTTTCAGTGTGTCTAATTTTCTGACAACAAAGTTTCACCTTGTAATTATGTTACTTACAGAAGCTCCTGTGATGCAGTTGTGGGGTTCATGTACTGACTTCCCAGTTTCCACAGTTACAGCAAAAAAGATGTAAAAGTTGTGATTAAACCATCAAAAATTATAAAGTGTTATGCCCTGGTCTAGGGGAACCCTTGACATAACAGATAAGATGCTCCCCCAGTCTTTCCACTCCAAAGAGGGCCGGTGACCAAGTAAGCCAAGTTTAAAACAGGTGCAGTTAAAATTAGCTTCAGGGGAAGAACAGGCCAAAATAACAAACAGAACGATCTAAATAACCCTAACCCTAATGAAAACAAAAGAAAATGAATGACAAATTACTAAACTAAACTCCTAGAATAGAAAACAGGAGAAAACAGTTTTCTTGCCCCTACTCAACTGCCCTACTATTTATAGATATTTACAATAGTTTGAGACTTAACTTATACATCCTCTCAGTGATCTACCAAAGAATTACTTTATCCAATACATACAATTCTGCGTTGAGTCTTCTACAAAGCTTACTCTAACAAATCAAATCAGAACACTATGCTCGTGGTTTGTTGTGGCGGAAAGGCTGGAGAGGAGACAGAGTGCAGGCCTCCGGTGTTCAAATAGGCCCAGGGATCCGCCTCCTGACCAATCACGCTGCAGCAATCATGCACCACCTGTTCTCAATTCACTCAGGAGAGAAAGAAAAACACACACACACACCTGGGAGAGGAGACACTGCAGCAAAGGAAAACATACACAATCACAAATGACCCACAGGGTCATAACAAAACCTCAAAGGCAAAATTGAAGGAACTCACCTTTTCTGAAACATTCACTGTCACCATCAGAGCAAGTGCTGATTTATGTTCTTTCCCCACTTATTACTTCAAAGTTCTGGTCCATTTGGAAGCAGCATCCTAGACTTAGCTCCGCCCAAGACAGTTGTGATTGGTTTAAAGAAATGCAAACAAGGTTCTGTCCTGTTGCTCCGCCTTGTTCACCACAGCAGCGACACCCTTCCAAGATTTGTGTCTCATGTTTGTTTTTTTCAAATAACACCTGTTGACTGACTTCAGTCTCCTCCAACACAAAGTTTATTTTTCTCTTTTGGTCCACGCTCCTTCCTGATTAAACCCTCATTTGAGCTTGTTTTGAATAAAGAGAAGTCACTGCCATCAATTTTAAGTTAATTTGACATTTATAGATCACAGCTGCTGAAGTTACAAGTTTTTTTCTCAGAACATATGTAAGTATTTTTTGTGCTCAGTGTCTTTTATGAGTCAGAAATGATCTTAAGAGGTTGAAGTACACATCTAAGAACACTGACTGATATATTTTATTATTATTGATCTGTATATCAAAAAGATATTTTAATAAACTCTTAAAATAGATGAAGTGATATGACTCTCCAGCTCTAAGTTGTTTTACAGTCAGCTGCTTAAAAACAAATTAACCAGAGATGCAGCTGAACTGGAGCATGATGGATATTTCCTACAATGAACACAGTCAGAGTTCAGTAACAGGCGCCACCCAGTGGAAGAACCGAGCTAAGACACTGCAGCTTCCAGCTCATTTGCTCAACTGTGTAAAGTAACACACAGAATATATTACGAGTACAGTTCACTGTTATCCCAAAACATCAGAGTTAAGAGTCCTTTAATGAAGCTGCAGCTCTTGTAGTTTTACTGAATCTCTGAGTCAAACATAAAAATTTGCACAAGATAATGTTTGCGATGCTGTGGACACAGAGCTTAGTGATGAACTGAATTTAAGATGTAACCTGGTGTATCTGAAGGCTGTAAACCCTGAACCCTCACAGACTCAGCTCGCCGTGTGAGAGGCTGCAACAGACCGAAATGGTGTAAATATGGGACAGCATTTTGTCACAGATCAGGATTCATTTAATGTTTTTTAACTTTCTTTACAGCTAAGACACCTGATGGACCGACTGCCTGGTCTGAACGTCTTCTAGACTTTACAAAGAGGACATGAGGACATTGACAAATAATTAATTTACTGGTTTATGTCAAAAGAGCATCAAACATGTCAACTTCTTTTTTCTTGTAGTTGTTCCTTTCATGTTTGTTTTCCACCTTATTATTTATTTTTGTATTTATTTTGTGATAATGCACAAACAATATAATGATCAAATTTAAATTACACAAATTAGGGATGATAACGATTAATGATTGATTGATTAATCGATTGTAAAGACTTTGATCGATCAAGTAAAATTTAATCGATCTACTATCAAATTAAGATCCAAAATATGACAGTGATTATTTATGAGATATTTATCTGATATTGAAGTTTGTAGCCTTCATGTCTTTTTATGTTTCAGAGAATCTGTAACATGTTACTGTGGAAATAAAACTTTGATAAAGAGGGAGAAAAACATATTTGGTATTGTTTGGTATCAGCAACTTTTTTTTTTTTAATGATTAATCAATTAACTGATCATTTATATTATCAATGATTGATTAAGGAAAGTGCTTACAATTTGCAACAAATACATATGAGGATCCTAAAATGGAAACATTAAAAGACACTTTAATCAAAAAATATAATATGAACATTTTCAAAGATTTCAAGGAAAGAAAGTTCAATAATGTTTCACTGATTTTGATGATTAATAAACTGATGTTCTTAAGTTGCTCAACAACAAAAGGTGATTTAGTGCATTTCTGTTTTCCAAAAAAATAAATAAATAAATCATGAAATTAATCAATAACACCATTATCTGGATTATCAAGAACAAATTTTATACTCTTCATCAGTTTGTGCTGCTTTACATTAATTTCTTATATCCCTCTCATCCTATAATCCCAGCACCCCAACAAATAATCATTAAAATATACAATAATAATAACATGAACACTAACACTAACACTCCACAACACTTCTGTCTTCAAAGAGCAGTATTTGTAAGTTATGTTATGGCCAACAAAGAAGGGATGAAAGAGACTGATTGATTGATTGATTGATTGATTGATTGATTGATTGATTGATTGATTGATTGATTGATTGATTGATTGATTTAACAGGGACAGTGCACAGATACTTAGCTACATCAGAGTTGGATATAAGTTAATTTTCATCTGGCATCACAACAATAACAACAGCAACAACAATACAACTACAACATTAAAATATAACAGGGTTTCATAATGTTAGATGTGTTTGAGTTTATGAGTGATGAGTACATGATTGGGTTGACTTTAGTCATGATTCCATTTTAATTTAAAACCAACAAAGTTGTTGGACTCTCTTATCTCAGTCGACACTGAGTTCCAACAGTTTGTAGTTCTGACAGAGAAGATTGATCTGACAGACTCAGTAGATCTGTGCTGTAGACCACAGTCACCTCTGTTGGTCGTCCTAGTTGTCCTCCCTGTGTCTGAACACAGTTGTATGAACTCTTTTAATGGAAGAGCAGCCACATTATTAATCACTTTGTTCACTAGACAAACATCAGCAAGATATACAAAGCTGTCAAAGGTCCGTAGATTACGCCTTTGAATGATGTTACAGTGGTGATAACATGACGGGTTTTTGTCCAGTGCCTTGAATGTTTGTTTGTAAAGAGTTTTGCAGTGAGGCCAGTGTTGTTTTTCCAGCTTGTGACCAGCCTGTAATGCAGTATGAAATGTGTGGAAAAAAAATCAGTGACTGCATATATAGTTTTGCTGCATCTAAGGGAAGCTGGTTTCAAACAAACCCTAAAGTTCCTTAAATTGAATTTTACAGTTTTACACTCCTGCTTCACGTGTTTTTTAAAGATCAGCTGTGAGTCAATAGTAAGTCCTACATATTTAAAATGTGACACAGTCTGGATCCTTTCTCCCTTTAAAACGATATCTGGCTGACTTCCATTTTTCCTAATTTAAAAATACATGCAAGCAGTTTTACTCACATTGAGAGCCAGTTTGAAATTTTGGCCATAGCTGCTGTTTAATTTAGCTGCAACTTTACATCTGTCTTTCTCATGTGCGAGGATGACCGTGTCATCTGCTTACATTTGGGTTTCAACTTCAGGACATGTGTGGCAGAACATTAACATACAGACTAAATAAGAGGTCCTAAGATTGAGCCTTGTGGGACACCAACAGAGCAATCAATAAATGATGAGGTCCTATTCCAACTCTGGTACATTGTCTTCTCATAGTGAGATAGGACTCCATACATTTGATTGCATCATCAGAGATAGTTTAGAGAGAAAAACATGATTTACAGAATCAACTGCTTTTCTCAAATCCAGAAGTATATATATATGTCCAGGGTCTGAGCAGTTCTTATATAGAAAAACAAATCAAGGGTCCTCATTAAAGAAACATCTAAATCTTATTTAATTTTAGCCAACATGTCAGACTTTTCCCATTACAGTCAAGCTTCAGTTATAATGAAGCATCCAGCAGTCTTCATTTTAAAGCCAATATCAGGCCGACTGCACCCCTGAAGAAATGTAGTAACATGGTACATTTCAATGGGGATGGTCACCATTCACCCACAGTATCATATGACCAATGTCTGTAGGTACTTTGTTTGCCACAGTCAATGTTTTGTTTCCATTATTATTATGTGAAAGAGGTGCACAGTACAATAAAAATCAAACTCAAAAGTGGATTTTTCCAGCCTTTCACTTTTGAGATGAGAATTAGGATTTGTCTGTAATGAGACCCCTGGATAGTAGAATTAAATTACTTTGAATTAAACCAGAAAGGAAAAGCAGTTCTTATGAGACGTATCCAGACAGGTCTCCTGATGATGATGAAGGTGGAAGATCTCTGTCCTTTTCATTGCACTTGTTCTCCAGTCATTTTTTCGAGGGTGGATTCGCTGTAAAGAAAACAAAAATACACCGTGGTTAACCGCTCACCATAATGTAAAGTTAACAGTGTAAGACTGGTCTCTTATCTTTTTCTTAATCTTTTCAGTAAATATAAACCTACAGACTCAGGAAGTGGCTGCACATGACTTCTCTGTGGCAATCAGCATTTATATGTAGGTATTATAATTCAACAATCACATATCAGTCATCAGTTCATTAAAACTGCAGCTGACTGACTGGCCAAGAGAGGTGACCAGAGTGATGAGTTCAGTCAGCTCATCCTCCATCCATCCATCCTACCGTAGCCAGCAGGCATGACTGGAACTTATACATTCAATGCACAACTGCACTATGAACATGTGACTCTACTTCATGTACCTGCAGCCCCTTTATTAACTATTCTAGGGGGGCCTCTATAGCTCTTACCAAAAAAAACTATTCTAATGTCATAAACACTCGTATATATTAATCCTATATATGTGCTTTATTTTAGTATCATTACAAACTCAAATATCAAAGTATTTGGGACATACAAAACGTAAATAAAAACAAAGTGCAATGATTTCCGAGTTATTTTCTAATTGCATCAAAGAGGCCCAAGTTGCTCTTGGTGACGTGGGGCTGATGCTGAGTTCCTGGGTGCAGAAGGTTCTCTGTAGGGTTCACCAACACACTGACAGGATCCTTATCAGGGATTTTAATGCCAACCCAATTACAACCATCATGGTCACATACTCAACTACCAACATAGCATCAGAAGAGGAAACAGAGAAGTTCTACGAGGACTTTACAACAGCACTATGTGATGTCCTGAGTCATAGCTTCTGAGTAATTTGGGTAACGTCAATGTTTTTGTAAATATACACTCATTCTAAAGTTTATGCCTGCAACACATTTTAAAAAAGTTGGGACAGGAGCGACAGAAGACTCCATAAACACCATTCTTCAGGTAAACAAGTGAACTGGTAATAGAGCTTCATGATTGGGTATTAAGGGGCATCAAATGGCTCATCAACTGCATGGGCAAATAGTGCAACAGATTGAAAAACATTTCTCTCTTTTCTCTCTCTCTTAGTCAATCATTTTCAATATTAAATATCTTGTCTTTGTTCTATATATTAAATTGAATAAAGGTAGAACTTTTTTTTTCCAAATCACTGAATTCTGTGTTTATTTATGTTTTGCACAGAGTCCCAGCTTTTTTCCAGTTGAAACTTGTAAATGTGATGTTACCTTTGATTACAGGAGGTTGATGACTTTGTTCCTGTAAGGATCATTTTGATCGCTGTAGCCTCCATCTTTGATCCACTGAGTAATTCTGGTAAGATCGTCCTTTGTCATGACTTCCTTAAGTTTCAGCAGGTTGAACCATTTCTTTACCATGCCTTTACTGTGTTGAATGTAACTGTTTTTAAAAGTGGCAAGCCTGATTTGACTCTTTGGGTTGTCCTGAAAGTCTTTGTAGCCCTTGGTGCTATCCAACATGAATCTCGGCAGTGCACCGAGGCACGTCAGTTTGAAGGCGCCCACAACATCACCTGCAGCTATGGTTTTAGCTACTTCTGTTCTGAAGGCTTTTGATTTTGTACTGACAAACTCCATATGGATTTCTTTGGGCACACAAACAACTATAAAATACCGGCCATGACCTTTGGTAATCCGGTTGGGATCCAAAGGAGATGAGTTTGGTGCCAGTTGATGCATGGCTTTTGCGAAGTTGCTCTTCTCTTCTTCGTTCATAGCATCCCGTATACTACTCACTGGTGGCTGATGATCAGCATGGATGAATCCTCCAACTCCTTGACATTGAAATTTATAGTATTGCCAGTCTTTATAAAATCCTACTTTTCCAACCTCATGCTTAAGTATAAATTCACTTTCCCTTATTTTTTCTATTTCGTTTTGTGCAGCTCCCTTTGCCATGTACCAGTCTCCTCCTCTCATCTCTTCAGTCCACACTTTTCGCTGGATGAAAGGCTCCCATTGGCCTGGCTGTCTGCGGAGAGCATTGGCCTCCACAGATCGGAGGCGGTTTGCTTCAGAAGCGATCTCTGTTTCACTTGCGTCTGGTGTCATGCCTCGTGCCAAAGCGTGAAACAGGCAGCCCCTGCCCTTGCTGTCTATGATCATTGTCTCGTTACTGATGCGCACATCATAATGGCCGTCGGGATATTGGTCACTCTGTGGTCTGTAGATCAGTGTCACAGTTTGACTGGGGGGTCCAGTGCCTGGGCTCACCTCCTGCATCTTGGTAAGTCTGCCATGGCTGTCCTCTGTGAGGATGACAACCTCAGTGCCAGTGGTTTCTGACAGGACTCTGATATCAAGAATGGTGCCTGCAGTCTCTGGATTCATGATCTTTTCAGCATGTGACTGTGAGAGTTCACCTGCCTCTCCTGTATGTTCAGGGTCAACTGGCATGTATGCAATGTATCTGTTGTTCTGTGCAGCTCTGAGTTTTTCCTCTGTTCTGTCACTCTTAAAAATAGTTCTGAAACCATTGCGAATGACACCATTTATTTGACTTTGAACATGTGAAACAACACGACTGGAGAACTTCTGGTGGAACACCTCTACCAAAGCATCAGCCAATAAAACACTGATGATGTCGGCTAAATCCTGCTTGAATTCTTTCAGCAGCTTAGTGTCTGATTCAGATAGCTCAATTACATGCACTTTCTCTGAAAAACCTTTTCCTTTTTTATATATATTCATCTGTTTGTGGAGGTTTGAGAAAAAACTGCTGGAGAGGCTGACTACTGTAAAGAAGCTGTGTACTTCCTGTACAGTCTTGTGGACAGATCGCAAGAATTGGACCATCTCCAGTGTTGTTCCTTTGGCCTCTGCTTTAGCACTGTCCAACAGTGTGGAGATGGATGAGTTGAGCTTGTTCTGCCAAGCAAGGTCTGCATAGATTGATTGTACTGCAGTGTTGCCTATCACTCTGAAAATGTCCAGCAGTTCAATCTTTTTGACCACCAGGAGATCATGAGGTTGTGCTTTATCTTCAACATGGGAGAGGACAATGACTTTTACTAATGCAGTGAAGGGCTCTTTTTCCATGTTCACTTTCACGTCGTCAACAATTCTCCCTTTCATCTTACTTTTGATTGTGTTGAGAATTTCTGTCAGTATTTTCTCTTCTACCTTCCCAACTCCATACATAGTGATTTCCTCTGCTGCTTTTTTAGCAGTGTGTTTTAGGACGTTCTTCATAGTTGTCTTTGTGACTACACTTGAACAGTCTTTAGTCTGCTTGGAGAGAAATTTTGGCAACAACTTCAGCTTTTGTCCAAAATCCTTAATTGCCATTTTAGAACCTTTGAAGCCCTTTGCAATCACCTTTCCAACTCCCAATGCAATGAGAGATACACCAATAGAAATGGCTTTTCCTGTAGCCCATGACTGCCAGCTGAAATCTCTTGTCACCATGCCACATATGCCAGAGATGCAGTCTGATATTCCTTCAGAGATGAGTCCCATGCCAACTTGAACAAATGTACCAACAGTAAATCCAATGAGCAGTGCACCTGCAATTATCTGTAAAACTCCGAGAGAGAACACCAGCAGAGCTCCCCATGGGAAGCCAGGCTCCTCTTCCACAGAAAAAACATATTTCAGACCTTGATTGTAGAGGTTGTAGACTTCCAGTTTGAGATTTTCATCTGCACTCTGCACCAGAGAGAAAACTGGTGATTTATTGGCCTCTGCATGTATTTGTTTATTCTCTCCTGTCTCTTTTTATTTGATCATTTCCAGCTTTTGGATCATGTCATTGATGTTTTTATTGAAGTAATTGAGCATCACGCACCTGTTTGTTAACTGTTTTTCAAGGCTGGTTGGATTACTGTTGGCTGATTCTGCAGAGGACATTTTTACTAACTGCAGACAGACCATGGGTTCTTCACTGAGATACTTCAGAGACTCCTGTGCCTTCTTTAGATCATCTCTGGCCTTGGTGAGGTAACCTGGATTCCTCTGCTTCAAAGTGCAGTATGCATGACTGTAAAAAGCTATGGCTGCCCAGCTTTCATCTAGTTTCATGGCTTTTTCAAACAGTTTGGTACCGACATCCCATTGTTTGTCAATCAGTGCCATATTCCCAAACTTGTTGTAGTGGTAAATGCTAGAACAAGGTGAAGTCTGACTTTGAGACTGACTTTTTGCCTTTGCCAAATCATCTTTCAAACTTGTTTGCAACTCATTTCTCTTCAGCTGTTCAATTACTTCTGACTTAGTTTGCAGCCATATCCCCCAGAACTCATTCATGATGGCAACAACAACTCGTTTGTTATCTTCATCTGTGTTCTTGTGAACATCTCCAAGAGTTTTGCAGTACTCTGAAAACAGGTCCTCCCTCAGCTTCAACTCAGTCACATCCCTCTTCATGTGGTTTATCTTTTCTGCTGCAAGTCTATCCCTTGTGCTCTTAGCTTCCTCCAGAGAAGACACTGTCCTGAAAGACTGCGGCAGGTGTTCAGTGGACACAATTACCTGAGCAGAACCAGGTTTACCTTTGCGGGCTGTTCTGCCAAAAGCCTGCAGTTCCACTCTTGTGTTCTCAGAGAGGAAGGAGAGGATCACAAATAACCCTCCATTGTTGTTCACCTGTTTGGACACTTTTAAGTCTGTGCCACGGCCGGCAAGGTTTGTGGCTACAATGACATCACCAGGAAGCAGTTCCTTATCTATTTTGCTCAAACTGTCTGGGTCACTGCGGCAGTAAAGAACAACTTTACCTCGGTTGATGCTTTTCAGCTCTTCATGGATCTCTTTTGCTTTGTTAATAGTTTCACAGATCACCAGGGCTGCTCTTCCACCTCTGTATGAATTTGGCAAAAGCTGAGCCATAACCACACGTTTTATTTCAGATTTCCACTCTTCAGCTGAGGTCTTCAGAGTGCCTTCGACCTCAAATAACTTCTTCCTGTTGAATGTTGGCATTTTGCAGGCAGAGAGGTTTGGATATAGGTACTGCAAAAACAGCATGTCTGATTTGCTCCCAAGTGTCCCTGTTGTTCCATATATTTTCCCATCATACTTTTCGAAAAAAGAAATGTTAGAAATGTAGTTTGTCACTACTGAAATGGTGCTCAGTTTGACTTGGTGTTTGATCTCAACAAACTGCTGCAGACCATCACCCCATTTCTTATTCAATTCTACAATACCAGTAGATCTGAAATCCACTGGACAGACGTTGTCATTTTCGACAACATATTCCTGTCCCTCCTTCAGTTGCAGTGCCAGAAAGGCATTCTGAACCCACACTGACACTTTCTTCTCCACCAGATTCTTCAGGAACCCAGGAATGCTGATTTTGTCTTTATTGTTTGTACATGGGGTGAACTGGATCTTCTCTGAGATTAGTTCTGCAATGGGCTTGATAACAACGTCTTCTGAATCATAGAGAGGACAACACAAACCTTCCCCCAGGACAAGAAATTTAAGCTCTGGGATGTCCTGGTTCTCATATGGGCTATGCTTTCTAAGACAGAGCAACCCCATGTCATCCAAAGTATAAACAGTGAAACAATAGGGGACATATTGCTCAAATGTTTGGAAAAAAACAACCATAGCATCCTGATCCACAGTTTGCAGTTTCCTAAGAAGTTCATCCTTTTCACTCTTGTAGATTTCCTCTGTAAATCCTTCTGGGACAGTGTTGGATTCTTCAGCGATGCGTAAAATGTCCATTGGATCCTTGATTTCACTTTCTTCTGTGTCAATAGAGTCAAAGATGGCCTTGAAGAATGAAGCAGGAGGACCCTGTACAAATGTCTGGTGTTCTGCAGACAGGAAGCCATACTGTCTGACGTGGCTCCAGATCATGGTCAGAATAACATTCAGGTGCTGCATGGAGACCATGGGGCTGGACAGGTAGGTCAGCTGCACTCCCTGATCCAGCAGCAGTGAGTCCACTTCATCGATTATGATGCACTGATACCTGCGATCAGGCCTCACATCCTTCATCTCAAATATCTGTCGTAGATGATCTGCGGCAAAGGCTTCGATTGTTCCATAGACCACGTCCTTCTTGTAGCATTCTTTTCGATCTTCATCTTCAGTTTTATTTGTGTTTGTGTCCACTGTCACTCCAAAGTACTTGTAGAAGTTCTTCCATTCTTCTGCATCTCTTTGACATAACACAGAGGAGCTGGACACCACATCTACTTTTTTGTTGCCATTAAATGTAAAATCTTCATGATGGAAATGCACCCTTCATCTTGATGGTGGTCTGTTAGTGCTCCTAGGAGGTTTAAGGCCTCTACAGGTGACCAAAGTCCCCGTGCTACAATATCCGAAACCATCTGGAAAACTTCTTTTGCAGTTGTTGATGCTTTCATTTTCTCTGCACAGGCAAATAAAATATCCAAACACCAGTTGCCTGCAGGAAATGTCCCGTGTGTTTCACTGTCTGCTTCTTCATTAACCACTTTAAGGAGATTCTCAAGAAAGGTCAGAGTGAAGACCTCACCAGAACACAATCCCTGTCCAGTAATCTTCTTTAAGATAGTGATGACTTTATTGTCAGTGTTTGGGTCATTCAGGTTGGTGTGGAGCACCTGAAAAAGAGCCTTCATAAACCTGCATCTTAGTTCCATATCTTCACTGTGAAACTTACCCATGAGGCTTTGCAGGACCTCTGCAACAAACACCAGGGAATCATGGTCCTTGAGCCTTAAAAGCTCCAGATGATGTGAAGAACTGAGACTTTGTTCTTCAATGATGAATCCACGACTAAGCAGAGGGTTTCCTGTTTCCATCACCTCTCTGCTGTACAGAAAATAGTCAGAGATGAAGTTGTTGATGGTTCCGTACACAATGTCTGATTTATAGACGTCCCTGAACGATCCATCAGTTTTCTTCATGTTTGTTTTCATAGAAATTCTGAGGTTCTTGTAGAAATCATACCATTCTGTAATTTGCTCCTCTGTGTGAACTTCAAAGTTCAGCACAATGTCCACTTTGTTTCCCATGCAGACTCGTGTGGCTGCAAACATGGCTGTGACACAGAGGTCTTCTTTCATACCAACCAGTTGTAGCGGTTCACTCTTCTGAGTCAGCATCAGCACACACCACTGCAACATCTGCCTCACTGTCGGCCACCAGCCTTTGGTGTCAAAAACTGCTCTGCAGAGCTGAGACAGATAGTTCTGTAAGTCTGCTGCATTCAATGTTCCACGTTCATTGAAGGAAACTTTCATAAATGGTGCATCTTTTGGTGCATTTTCTGAGTACCGAAGGACACCAGTGGTGATGTTTTTTATCAAATCAATCTCATGATCATCCAGACTCTCCAACATTTTTAATTCTGTAGCTAGACTGTTCTCATTGCTCTTTCGGAGACTCTTTCGGAAATCCTGGTGGAATTTCTCAGGGCCGGCAAAACCAAGAGCCTGTATGACAGAGTGTCCGGACTCATCCGTCCACTCTGGTGATATGTTGTACACATGTACCAACCTTAGGACTTCAGTTATTGAAGCATCCTCTGCATATTTTTGTGACAGTGCTTTGAGCAGAGTCAGCGCCTCTGTTGGGGTCCACTGGTTTGTTTGCACAAGTCTGAGGAGCATTTCAGTGGATTTTGAGGTTTTCAGGTTCAGATACAGGGCTTGAGTCAGGAGGAAAGTCTCAGAATCATTACATGCTGATTGGCTGATGGACTCCACCAGAGACTGCACATGATTGGAGATGTTTTGTAGGGAAACTCCGTCAGATATTTCCAGAGAGAGGACATACAGCTCTGTGATGAACACCTGAGAGTGCTGCAGAGTGCTGAGGGACAGAGGAGCTCTGATCCATTCATCAAACAGAAGTGTGTCCAGAACTGACAGGATCTTTCTCAGCTCATCAGCTGTCAGC
The DNA here is from genome assembly GCF_056507025.1 of Lutjanus erythropterus. Taxonomy (NCBI): domain Eukaryota; kingdom Metazoa; phylum Chordata; class Actinopteri; order Lutjaniformes; family Lutjanidae; genus Lutjanus; species Lutjanus erythropterus. Next base: position 31,976,960 of record NC_139320.1, read on the forward strand.
TGAGAGACACTCAGATTTCTAACTGGGATGCTGCATTTCAAAGAGAGGATCTCTAGAAGCTCATCACTGCCTGATTCATAGTGAGCCTTAAACTCACCCAGATGTGTTATTAGAACGTCTCGCTTGGACTCATGTTCCTCTGCGATGTCGCTGCTCAGTTTCTCGTGCTGCGCTTTGACTTGTTGGTGCGATTCTTGTAATCTTTGATTCAGTTCTTTTCTCCTCTCCTCCTCTCTCCTCTTTTGCTCCTCCTCTCTTCTCCTCTCCTCCTCTCTCTTCTGTCGCTCCTCTTCCCTTCTCCTCTCCTCCTCTCTTCTCCTCTCCTCCTCTCTCCTTCTTTCCTCCTGATCCCTGAGGGGCTTATTAAAGCAATATTCACACTGAAACTCAATGAGTGGTATTGGAAAGAGTTGGTGGACGATTTTGTAGTATTCACCTCCGTTGTACACTTGTAAACGCCATCCATGTTCTTCATGATATTTCATGGGCAGAGATCGAGACAGGACTTTATCACACTTGCTACATTTCCGGCCCCAAAAGAGTTGTGATAGTGGAAACATTATTTCTGATGATTTGTTCAGCAAACCTGTTTCCCTGAAAGATAAAAAAAGATGAAACAATCAACTCAAAACAGGAACTTCTTCCTTCATGGTGAGAGTAGAAGAAGAGCCTTTTAAGAAATACAGATATTTATATATATGAATTTATCCCTCTGAACCCGTCAGGGTTCCCTCAATTCCCCTCATTCTTTTAGGTAATAAATATATATAAAGCTACAAAAGTCCAAAAGCTATTTAATAAAACTATTACATTTTCAGGACTGAGACAATGGTTCATAGAGTTTTATAATGATATAAATGAACAAAATATACAACAACCTTCTAAATATGTGACACCAAAATCGTTCATCTTAACAGCACATGTTTCTGTGGAAATAATTTTGATTTATTACGATGACCAAATTTAGATTTTTGTGATATTAAATTAATGGACCCTACATTTACACACATGCACACTGTGAACAGTTTTGAACATGTTTTTCCTCTAATTTAAATCTGAAATAATGAAAATACTAATGTGCATTATGTTTGGAAGGAGCTGTTGGCAGGAGGAAAAGTTAATGTACGCGTTAGCGATGCAATGATGTGTTGATTCATGGTTCACTTAATTCAAAACATTACGCTATTATTAATTTTCTATAAATTTTCCATAAATCCTTTTAATCAGTATTTCTGTTGCATGTTAAACATTAAAGAACAATCACAATGTTGTTTCTTTTAACAATGAAGAATTTATCATTAATAAATAAGTGCTAACAAGAAGCATCTGTAATGGATGAATAAGTAGTTCAAAAAGAAAGTTATTCATCATATTCAAGCAGTAGTTTGTAAACTGAATATGAGCTGCAGTGAAAACAAATAACTGAAACTAAGATACATTTAAAACTAAGATAAGATTAGATAGAACTTTATTAATCCCAAAGGACGTTCTTGTGCCAGATTACTCCAATCTAGACTACGCGGGTAAATATAAATCCTTTTTTCAATACTAGTTTATCTAAGAAGAACCTGCCTGTAACTTTTTCTCTTCATCAGTCTTGATGTCCAGACATCTGGAACTGCATCTGTAAACAACAAAAGATATTCAGTTTAACAAATACACTGTAAAATTATATTATCATCAACAATAAGATCTCTGTATGATAATATTGTAATTTCCTGTCCGTTCACCTGACAGATCTGTCACTGTTGTCAACAGTTACCTCAGGTTTCCAGCAGAATGTCTTTGCTGGACAGATTAGAGACGTTCATGGTCTTCTGTCTTCTAGAAGATAACAAACAAGAAAATGACTACGTTTAAATGCACATAGATTTTACAGCATTATTCTGAATATGACAATATTGTGAATGTGATATGGGTCATGTAAACAGCATATTGAGTTTGGATATTCAGAATGGAGCATTTTCAGATTATTCAGACCATATATGGCTATGCTTCCTGCTCCATATGTCAGGAAGTGCTCATTCATGAAAATGGCATCAAAGAGTGAAAACATTTTTATGAGTCTGACCTCCTGTTTTCAGAGATCCTTAAAGGAAAATCTGTCGCTTTAACAGCATCAGCAGTGGAATTAAAAGACCTGCTGAAGCAAAGAAACAGGAATTCAAAGAAAAAAGAACAACTTGCCACAACAAGGCAATCTATGACTGCAGCAGGAGGAGAGGGTCAGGGGAAACTTTTCATTATGGACAGAGGACAGAATACGTGAGGATGTTGCATGAGGATGAACAGCAACTTCATAAACCTGCATGTGAACATATACGCCCAAAACATGTGGCAGGAGGTAAAAATACATCATTATAGGTGTAAGCGCCATTTATCATTTAGCAAGTTTATTTACTGTTAAATTGTATTACTTATTGAGCACAGTGAGAGAACATTTAAATTTAAGGTCAGGGAATATTGCTGATTATTTTTGTAGGACTTTATTCCTGTTTGTTTTGACCTCTGAGCTTTATTTTGTTATTCTCTGCAGATTCCATTGACCTGTGACGAATTAACAGGAAGTGGAATTTTATTGTGGAAGGTTCTGTTAAGTGAATAAACGAGTGACGGCGGAGCCGCATGGTTGTTTTACCATTGGCGTTGCCACCGAGCCGACTCAACGCATAAAGCAGTCTCATGTCGTCAATGTCGTCCATAAATGTAGTTATATGTAGAAGTAAGTAGATATAAAAGTTTTAGAAATATGTAGACTAAAAATAGTCACTATAATAAACTTTACTTTGTAAATTTACAATTATATTATAATTTGAAATGTAGTCAAACAGGATAATGTTGACATAATTATGACACACCTGGACCTCGAAAATTGTGTTCATATCTATAGGAAAATTCAAAACACTAAGAAAAAAGTGAATGTGACAAATTCTCCTCTCGTACACACCACTTAAGAACAACTCTGATCGAGTGGTTCTTGCATGAGGCCAATTTTGTATAAGCTCTTCATGTTCTGTTTTTGGGTCCAAAGGTTTTAACGTGTCTCTGTGATGAACTGTGATAAAATCGGTACAGACCTTCATGATCCTCTCAGGATAAATTCTGGTAAGTTTATTGATCCTCTGACATCTCATCTAGCGCCATCATCAGGTCAATATTTGAATGCGTCCAATGCTTTGGTTTAAGACCAAATACCTGCAGAACTGATGATGTTTCCATCAGCCTCAGCTGCACTCTGGGTTTACTGCTAAATAGCTAATGTTAGCATCAGGTCCAGCACCAGGATGAAGTGACTGAGAGGGTTCTTAAAAATTGTGAGGTGCTGGTTCTGAATTGTCATTTTGAATATAATCAAATTCATTGATTAAACCATGCATTAGCCTCAGAAAGGCTACATGAAAACCACATAGGGCTACCGTCCCTGCACACAACAAGCAGCTCTGTCCATTGTTCTGAAACAACCCCATGACACTCATGTCATGTCATGTCATATCATGTCATGTCATGTATCTCAGCCAGTGATTTTGTTGTTTCTGCTGTTTTTCTCTGAACCATCTGGAAAGCTGTCCATAGGACCTGTTTGGAAAAGGACAGGCACTTTCTTAAAAACAATTGGAAGGTGATTGGATGAACCATTTGTCATGTCTAACATGGGCTGACTTCAACCAATCAGATCAACTCACCAAACCAAAGCTGAAGCCGATTGGGAGAAGAACAAAAACATCTTTTTCATCGTTAAAAGCCTTCAGTGTTGTTCTTTGTTCTTCTTTCAATGAAGAAATCCAGTTCTGATTTAACTGATGCTATCACCGCTAACCTCTTCAGGAGCTGCCATCGTTTGTCCAAGACAAGTCGTTTCTATGGACACTTCTCATGATCGATGCACTTGAAACCACGCCCACAGCTGCCAGTAGCCCCTCCTATGACTGACTCACACCACCTTTGGTACAGACACAGATAATAGCTTGGAACCCAGCAAGATTGATTCTCATGTGATGTCAGGAACAGCATTCAAGCTCAAAGAGAGCACTGGGGAGAAATATTTCACAAAACTCCAGCTGGATTTATGAAATGTCCCAGACCCCTCACTCACGGTGTCAACTAAAATGTCTCTAAACCAGCACAAAAACACACGTGGTCTGAACAAACACGTCACAAAGACCATCAGAAAGTAACAACTGTACATTAAAGTCACCAACAAAACATAACTTTTGCAATCTGGAAGATAAAATAGCAAATTTAAACTTTCAGCAATGCATGATGGGGATTATGTAAATTATGTAGATTATGATTATGTAGGGGTGTCTCTCAGCACTAATATCTACAGCACATGTGAACCTCACAAGCCAGAACCCTACAGCGCCCCACACTGGTTGGACGACGCCATGAACTCTAAACAAGCTTCACCAAATGATGAAAACTGAGACTGGATGTGACACAAACCCACAGAAACATCAACTGACACAGAACATTTCACCACGGAACTGAAGGTCAGTTTTATCCTCATGTAACTTTAATAATAATAATAAAGAAAAAGAGCCCCAAGATTGATTAGTATGAGCAAATATTCAAATTCAGATATAAATTTAAATTATTTAAGTAATTAAATGTTTGTGAAGCTGGAACCATAAAACCTTAAGATATTTTTGTATGAAAATTAACATTATCAAAATAGTTTGCAAGCTTCATCAGCTGTCAGCTGTCGCAAGGTAAGTTTTTCTCTGCATAAAGCTTAAACAGAGGGGGCAAAAACTACAACAGAGGGAGCGAAGCCCCCTTCAGACCCTTCTTGTTGGTCCCTGTTAGCATGTTAAACATTAAACCTGCACTGATATAATTTAGCTCTTCTCGTTTCCAGATTGTGTATCACAATAACATGGAGGTCAGATTCCTCTCTCTATATCAATATGGTTATCACAAATGACTAATTGTAGACTCTCAGAGAAAATCACGTGTCCTGAAACAGATACAGAAATCAGATATTTTAAATAATCTGGCAGCCTTTTATTGAACACATGGAAACATGGCCTCTATGAACTGTAAACCTGCTGGCTCCATTATAGTGAACCTTTAAATATTTTTTAAAAAATTAAACCTGCTATACATTAGCATGTTAGCATAGCATGCTGCTAGCATGACTGTGCATGTGTCATTTTTCAACACAGGGTAACGAGTTCAGACTCCAGTTCCAATTAGTTTGTAAATGTGACGTCAGCAGCTCAGCTGTGATAATTATCACCTTTACCTGACTGGACTGTGACATCATTGGTTGAACAGATACATCTCTGTGCAACATCTCTATTTCCAAAGCAGATATGTGATGAAGCTGACAGGTGAGATCTGAGGCTCAGCAGTACAGATAAATGTGGTCTCTTCTCACTGTTCCCCTTTTAATCTAATGTGTTCTAACGTCTTATTCAAGTGTCATAAAGTGTTTACAACCTAATTAATAACTTAATTGTTAACCATTTATAAAGCATTTAAATGAGGTAGTCTTATTGTAAAGAGGTACCCAAAATATTCTGTTTTGTGAGAAAAAAACAGCTTTTTCAGAACATTTGTTCTTCAACCATCTGCTTTTTTTCATTAATGTGTCGAGTCATGGTTACTTGTGTGAGGACATTCGTTACCATGGTGATGACCACTATTGAGTATTGATCCTGATTTGATGTCTGAATCAAAAGGAAAACTAACATCAGTAAAATTAAACTCTGTTTCCTGCTGACATCATTTCAGCAAAAATTATAATTATTAATTATAATTCTTTTCAATATTTATTTAAATAAATGATAATTTATTCATTTCTAATTAATAAAAATGATAAGCAATTAAATTAAGCTTTGAAAAAGATAAGTAGTTTATCCTGCTGATTGTAAATTATTCATACATCATTAATCATAGCATTTTTCATCTCATTAATGTTTTTTTTAACCAACTGAGCCCCAGAAAGGTAGTCAGAGGAAAATAAACTTCAGTTCATTTTACTTAAAACAATTAATAATAATAATAATAATGATAATGATAATGATAATAATAATAATAATAATAATAATAATAATAATAATAATAATAATAATAATATTGGTTTTTGAAGTGTTTCCTGAGTTCAACATGTCATTAAAAACAAATTAAAACAAAGATTTGGTTTTAGTTTTCTTACCTGCTGGAGCAGCGAGCAGCCAGAGGTGTCGTCTGTTCTCTGCTCCTCTGCTTCTCTCTTCTTTTATAGATCCGCAGTCTGGAAACAGACCTGCGCCTAGTTTCACTTTCCTCTATCGAATTCTCTGAAATCACGTGACCACAGACTCTCACACTCACAATCGCACACACACACGCACACACACACACACACAATTTTGAGCATTTTGATATTGAGTGTCCAAGGCAATCACAAAAGGACACCATTTTGTCTATGTTAAAGGTATAACTGAGCAGAAGGTTTTGCCTAATGTAGAAGAGTGTAGGACCAAGAAAATGTCCCCCACAGTGGCTAGTTCTTCCAAACCAGTTCAATTAGTTCCTCAGATTGGTGGTGTTGGAGCTGCAGAAGGAACTGCTAATGTTACAGTATCAGCAGGCAGTAGAGCACGTGGAGCAGCCAAGGTGCGTGTTTTCAGACTTGAGAAGCTTCACTGTTGCCTGCAGACACTCATTATTGTTTCCACGTCGGAGGTTTGGCATTTTGCAAATTGAGAAAAATAAACAATTGCATTTTAGATTTTTGAAAGCATTCTTACTTAACAGCATTTCTTCACACCTGCCTAAAACTTTTGCACAGTAGTATATAAGTACTATGGGGGGGGGGGGGGGGGCAAGTGGCAGGGGCGCTACATCTACATGTAGATGTCTGCCCTAAGACTACTGCCACGGTGAGGTTGTGTTTGTTTTTGCCTTGTTTACTCTCTTGGCCGTTTCTCCTCTTTCACTCTTAATCTGCGTCTTGATGGTATCAAAGTTGCTGAGTCAGGAGGGGATGAATGAGTTAGGGTCAATGGAACAGTTAGTACAGCTGATTGTGACGTGTGTATTGATTGATGTAGATTAGCTAGCGACTTAGCTAATGCTTTGCTAACATTAGATGCTATATATGCCACTCACACAGGTTCACTAACAATATCTATTTGTTTGGGATTATCAATAACTTGGAGTGTTAATATTGACGTTATTGATATTCTGGATCAATAATATTGGGGTTATTGATTCAGATTATTTCAAATGTTAATATTTAATATAAATACTTGTTGTGCCATCTGCAGGTGTCAGTTATTGTTATTATCAAACATGCTCAGTCTTTCACATGAATGAACTTTATTATTTGGATGTGTTTGTTTTGAACTTTTCTTTGAAAATAAGACAAAAATTCAACACAAAACGTTTGTTGGACTTTTTTTAATTGCGTGTTTAAAAAGCTTCAGTGACGACAGACAGCAGAGACAAAATAAAACTATGCTCATAAATTAAAACCATAATCATCAAACTTTATACTGAAGTGTTCAAACATCTCATATTTACATATATATTCATGTGCATTATTAAACGTGTGCTCAGGGGGAGGAAGTGAGGTCACATCAAACATCAGAAATATGAGAATATTTCAGAATATGAGAATATGATAAATCAGTGAGGTACAGACGGTTTGTGGCTCCGCTGAGACCTGAAACCTGCTGACAAACTGGACGTGGGACAGAGAGAGACTGGTCAAACTGGTCAAACTGGTCCATTAACACCAGAGATAACTACCATCAGCCAGTATTCCACCTCATTGTCCTCTTCAGAACGTTCTCCTCCCCGTGCAGCCACACCCTCCAGCTCCTCCTGCAGATCCAGAGGACATCTGTCCCAGCAGCGCCCCACAGTGGACGGACATCAATAAACCCACGTCTGAAGTGTTTTTAATTTCTACTGAAGTGAAGATGAGATGTCACAAACTGAGCAGCAGATTGTGGACAAATTTATTCTCTTTCAAAGTACAAGTGTGACATTTTAAACCAGGAAGCTGTTTTCAGGTCCATGTCACCTGACAGGAGGTGACATCACCAGCACAGGGTCACATGACATCCACAAAGAAATCACTGGGGTTTCCCATGGCCAGGCAGAAGGACTGGCGGGAAGTGGGGGCTTGAGATGGTGACGGGGCCGGCGGGAGGTCCTTGGAGTCTTTGTTGCCATGGAGACCAGAGAGGAAGGTCGGCGATCGTTGGGTGCTGTCGTCACCAGGAGACTCCACTGCCAACTGTTTGTCGGATGAAGCAATCGCTTCCTGTTTGGTCGGCTCTGATTGGCTCCCTCCTCCTCTTTCCTTCTGACCGTCATCACTGCAGTTTGAGCCGCTGCTCCGACTGCCTGTGAACACAACACACAGCAGCAGCCATAATTTAACTGGACACATGGTGGCGCTGTAGAGGTCACATCCACCTCACTTCCTGTGGACCACAAGGGGACATAACTTCGGACAGAAAAAACAAGAGACAAATTATTTTTTGGTACAGTCTGAACTGACACTTTGCTAAGCCCCGCCCTCCTTAGTTACTGTTGCTATGCTGGCCAAACTCTCCATTCTCGCACTGTACTTATGCAGTTTACAGTGAGAACGGTGGCAGATAGAGATGTAAACAAAAGTAGATTCTGATTTGTAGCTGACAACGGTGGATTTTGTCGCTAACATGACAACTCTGACGAGATTTCAGAAGTGTAGATGGCTGATGTAAGCTAATGCTAACATCTCATCAATGCTAACTCCTTGAGTCAGCTGAGAGTCTCCAGCTGATGTTTTAATGTTTCCATCTGACACATTTTAAAGTAAGAACCCTGTGAAAGTGTTTATCTAAAGTTAGCTAACAGCTGCGTACATGATATAACATTAATGCTAACAGCCTGAGGCCAAAGCTAGCTTACATCTCAGCAAACATTGGTCAGATGGTGAAATACAGCAGGTATATCTACATGATAGATGACAGACCAGCCAGACCGCAATCACCACAGGAAGAGAGCCGGGATAAGAGCTAAGCTAACCAGGCTTAGACCTGAGACAGACAGACAGACTTTTCTGAGAGGAAACCATCGTTATATAAGACAAATATCACTGTCTGCAAACCAAACAAAGTCAGACATTTCACCTCACAGAACTGAGTTGTGACTTCAGTAAATCTGAACTATCTCTTTACAACTCTCAGGTCACACAATAACACAAACACACGAACAGACCAACAAAGACAAAAGTCACTATATTTACAGAAAAAAAGTTGTCAAAATCAGAAAAAAAACAGTTTAAGAGAACAAAGGGATCAAGTTTTTTTAAACCTTCATTATGTTTAATGAAAATGTCGTCAAAAAGAGAAATTAGTTTTTATATCTGGGGAAATAATGCATGATTAGATAAATGTAGTTAACAGAGTTTGGTTGTTTTGTAGAAAGTGATATTTGTCTTATATAACAGTGGTTTCCTGTCAGAAAAGTCTGTCTGACAGAAAGATAAAGAGGTGAAAATGTTCTAAATGTTGTGGACAATTAAACTGATATTATCTTCACCACTGATGGTTTTGATCCTTTGTAAAACAGAGAACACGTGTCACCTTCACTGTGCTGACTTCCTCCTCCTACTCCTCCCCCCCAGGCCGGCAGCTGGTGGAGGGGGTGAGGCGAGCTGTAGGGGTGAGGGACGGGGTACTGGTAGGGGAAGGCTGGGGGCCAGTGGAGACCTGAAGCTGGGGCCAGCGGGTCACAGTCTGATCCTCCTCCTCCTCCTCCTCCTCCTCCTCCTCCTCCTCCTCCTCGACTGGAGGCGTCTTCGTGATCCAGCAGAGACATCACAGTCAGATCTGCAGGAGTCACATGATCAGTGTTGGTGCATGGGAACCAGGACTCATCAAATCCTGGTGTTGAAGACAATTAGACCAGATCTTATTCATGCTAACACACACCTGTTGTAGCTACAAACACAAAAGCCAGAATGATTCTCTGGTGCTGCTGGTTTTGGGTGTTTCTGTCTCCATCTTGTGGCTGTTAGTGGTACTGCAGTGTTAGACACTTGCTCTGAGTTTAACTGAAGACATGTTTCCAGGCGTGTGTGTGTGTGTGTGTGTGTGTGTGTGTGTGTGTGTGTGTGTGTGTGTTTATGTGTGTGTATGTGTGTGTGTGTGTGTCAGTGACTCACCTCCACACAGGTCTCCAAACACGTAGTAGCACTGTTCAGAGAAGGTCACTTTGTTGACGGTGTGGCGGATGTATCCGGCCTTCAGCAGGTTCCCAGCATACTTGCGAGCTTCACGACGGTCTGTGAAACCTTCCACATTCCGGTGGAGCCAGTCTACCACATCAGAACCTGGACGGAACCGGAGAACAACTGAAGTTAGAGGTTGAGTTTTAGAGAATGGGACGTATCAATTAAAAAAATAAATCAATTCACTTATGGAGTCTCTAACATAGCAACAGCTGCTGAGGCTTCTGGGTACTGTAGTGTTCAGAGACATCCCACAGACCAGACTGCAGGAAACACCTCAACATGTCAGGAGACAAAATAAGTCAATCTGATGATGAGAACAAAACTACAGATCCATCAGGAGACGCCTGCTTCTTTCACACTTCATTCATCATTAATACAAAATTTTATTTCAGTTACAATCATCATCAAATGCTTCACCGGTGGAAATTTACACAAATATTTACAGGTCAGAACGACTGATAATGTTAGCTACACAGACCAACTGCTAATATTAGCTACACAAACCAACTCTTAACGTTAGCTGTAACTGACCAATCAGAACAGAGTATTTTAAAAAAAACATTGTAATAATAAAGGATAACTAAACCTGTCAACATGTTTTGAAGATATTTAAAGACACTAATATTTGGGTCCCCTGAAGGTTCTGCAAAGGTTCATGTAATGTGATGTAAAGGTTCTGAAAAAAAGTTCCAGGAATGTGATGGAAAGACCTAAAGAGGAAAAAGAACATACAGAACATTTTCAAAGGTTCCAGTAGTGTCACTAAAGGTTCTATCAACATTATGGGAAAGCAGTACAGAGACTTAAGAGGGAACATCTCACAGTGAAGGTCTCCTAAATGTTCCCACAACATCCACTGAGGACCAGCCTCGTACTTTTTAAGAACACCACATCATGACCGTCAGGGAACATTCTGGGAACGTTACAAGGTGATATCTTTTATACAAGAGAGAACGTTCTCGTAACGTTCTGGGAATATAGAAATAGTAAACAAATGAGAATGTTATTCAGGCTGAAAAGTGGGCGGAGCCTCTTACCAATGAAGGCGTTGGGGATGGTGATCTTCAGCCACATCCGGTCGCGGACCTCCAGGCCTGACTCACGATTGGCCATCGCCTTGACAACAGCTGTCATGTCGCTGTGGATGCTGAGGTGACTTTCTTCAAGGACGCCTGAAAAACAACATGTTGTTGTTTGACTAATGGACGGACAGGTGGACACTGCAGTGGCTGATGGGAGTCTTACCATAGTGTGGGAGGAGATTCCCTGTCATGGCGGCGGTGTGTGACACCCAGGCAGCAGGGTCGATTGGACGGACCGGCTCGCCTTCGTAGGAGGACAGAGAATAATGAGACAAAGACAGTCTGTCAGTCCAACTGAACTGTATCATTAAACGTCTCAGACAGAACAGATGACATCAGATCACATGATCTCATGATCTCTCTTCTGTTATGTTACATTCAAATGTCTGAAATCCGGTCAGGACAGTTGAGTTAATCTGTTACCGTCCAACAACTGACATTCAACCTTCATCCCTCTGCAGCAGCACAAACTGACTGAATGAATCACTGGAGACTGAGACGCTACAGAGATAAATTTATATGACAGCATATTAGACTCAATGTAGGTTAAAAAAAATACACAGCTGAAGGAGGAGGTAAGATTCTGAGAGAAAAAACCTGAATTTGCAAGATTAAAGTTAGAAATTTCTGAGGGAAAAAACACACAACAACATTCTGATTTGGATGTGATAGATTTTTTGCACAGGGAACTGGATAAAAACATTGAAAAATGATGTTTTTTCTCCCAATTCTGTGTTTTTCTCATAGATTACCACTTAATCTCAGAGAATATCCGACATTTTCTTGTACATTTATGACTTTAGTCTCAGAGAATATCCAAGGTATTTTTTCTCAGAAATGTACTACTTTAGTCTCAGAAATTATCCAAGTTATTTTCTCATAAATTCACTACTTTAATCAAGGAAATTCTAAGTTTTTTTCTGAATATTACCTTTTTCCAGCGAGTCCGTAATTTTAGCTACAGTGAGTCTAAAATGATGTATTAAATAAATTAGAGGCTTCACCAAACTGACCACTGTCAGCAACGAGGAAGAAGTTTTAGCATCATTAGCAGTTAATTATCCACGTACTGGCTGTGAGGACTTTTTGGTGTCCATGAGAGTTTTTAGGTTTTAGGGTTCAGGTTAGAACCAAGTTTAAGGTGAGTCCAGATGAGGGAACAGATAATGTTAATGAGGTTCCTCTGAAATAAAAATATGTGTTGTTGACTCACTCCGCGGCAGCGTGAAGCAGCCTCGTGGGTTTGGATCCCAACACTTTGCCACCGTTAACGTCACTGGACTACAGACAGACAGACAGAAAGACAGGCAGGCAGGCAGAGAGACAGGAAGACAGACAGGCAGGCAGAGAGACAGAAAGACAGACAGACAGGCAGAAAGACAGGTATGTAAACAGATAGAAGCAGGAGCAGCATTAGTGGTATTAGTCGTACATGTCATTGCAGAAGAACATGGAAAGTGATGATTTGAAACTTCAGCCTCAAAGATCTGAGACAAACTTTAAAAACGTCCAAATCATCTGTCTGCGTCCAACAACTTTTGTAACTTTATGAAACCAACAATCCGTGGTGAAGAGACACGTCCTCTAACAGATGTAGTAGCAGCAGTATTAGTAGTATTAGAAGTATTAGTATTAGCAGTGTCAGACGTCTCACCCTGGTTTGTGGACGATCTCTCTGAGGACTCGGACAGCGTCATCGTTACTCATGTTCTCAAAGTTGATGTCGTTCACCTGAAATACACACAAAATACTGCTATCAGTACCAAATACTTTGCTACTACAAGTATTACCACCGTTACACTGTAGTACCTGCAGTTACACATCTCCAACAGTAGTATTAGTACTGTAGTACCTGCAGTAACATGTCTCCAGGCTCAATGCGTCCGTCTGCTGCCACGGCTCCACCCTTCATGATGGAGCCGATATAAATTCCTCCATCTCCTCTGTCGTTACTCTGGCCAACAATACTGATGCCCAGGAAGTTATACCTCTCTTAAGAACAGACAGACAGACAGACAGACAGACAGACAGACAGACAGACAGACAGACAGGCAGACAGACAGGCAGTGTAAAGGTGAGCTTTGCCATGGTTGAAACGAGGCTTTTTTGCAATGGTTTTATTTTTGAAGATGTTCAGGGCCCCAAAGTTTACAACTGTACCAAAAGGTTAATGCTTTATTGAAAAGTGAACATCATTCCCAAATATCAAATATCAACTGTTGGAGGACAGATTTGTCCCGCTGAGATCTGCAGGGACTTAAAGACAGAACATGTAGGGACAGAGACGCTGTGTTGTATCTCTGTACACCTGCTGAGTGTTGATGAAGAAAGACAACAGCTGAGAGAGAAACATGATCACAGTGACGAAGAGTTGGTGATGTCAGCTCTGTATCCACCAGTGGTGCAAAGGAACTATTTATTCAAGTGCTGTAACTAATTGCTGTAATTTATCTAAAAGTTGGTTTGTAAGTCGGGCAACAGGTAACACAGGGATCTCAACGTGCTGACACCCAGCAGCGCAGACTGGTCGTAGGGATGTGGGATGTCACCCCACTGGCAGGAAAGGAAGCTGTGCTGGTGCAGGAAGTGGATTGGTACCAACTGGATATAGCTGTTTTCACCTCTACTCATAGTTCTGGCTCTGTAACCAAACTCCCGAAGAGGAGGACTGAAGAGAAGCCAGACAGGTGTGGGGTCACTGACAAGCCCCCAGATGAATGCTGCTGTGTTGGAATTCTCCTGAAGAACCAGAGGGTCACCTCCATGCAACTGCAAATCAGTGGGGGGAACCCTTTGACTGTTGTGTGTGTTTATGCACCAAGTATCTGGCCACAATATCCATTCTTTTTGGAGTCCCTGGGTGCCATCTGGAGACTCCATAGTTCTGCTGGGAGACTTCAACACTCACCTGGAGGGGGGTGATTGCGAGGAATGATCTGCCTGATCTGAACCGGAGCAGTGCTTTGTTATTGGAGTTCTTTGCAGGTCATTGATTGGAGTATGAGGTGGTTCATAAGTGTACCTGGTACCAGAACACCTGAGGCCAAAGATCGATGATGAATTTTGTGGTTGTATCATCATGTCTTGGAAACTCGGGTGAAGAGAGGAGCAGGTCTTCAACTCTCCTTCTCCTGAATCCTGCGAGAGCCTGGGGTCATGGAATCATGGATCATGGAGTGGACCATATTCAAGGCCTCCATTATAAAGGCGACTGTTAGGAGGTGTGGTCAGAAGGTCGTCATTGCCTGTTGTGGTGGCAACTTAAGAACTCGCTTTTGGACACCAGCAGGGAAGGAAGCCATCAACCTGAAGAAGGAGGCCTTTCAGGCTCGGTTCACACAGGGGTGTGCTGACACAGCAGGCAGGTACAGAGGGTCTGCCTCTTTAGTGTTTGCTGTAGCAAAACCCAGGTTGTGGGAGGAGTTCGGGGAGGCTATGGTGAAAAACTTTCGGTTGGCCTCAAGGAACTTCTGTCAAACCATTCAGCAACTCGGGAAGGGAAAGCAGGACTTGGATCAGGCTGTGTTCAGCTGGGGAGGAGAACTGCTGACTTGGACTGAGGGTACTGTGGAGGAACTTCTGAACCTAGCCAACATGTCCTCTGTGGAGGAGAGTCTGAAGACTTGGGGGAAGACTCGTCCCTGCAGAGGTCACTGAGGTAATCAGGTTTACTGTGGGCTGCAGGAAAGGGGCCTCCAGCTGATTGTTCATGGGTTTTGACCATCCAAGGGAGTACTGTGGGAGTATGGGGTACCGGGGTCGTTGCTACAAGCCATCCGGTCCTTGTATAATCAAACTGAGAGCTGTGTCCGTGTCATCAGCGCAAAGTCAAACACATTCTCAGTGGATATTGTACTCATCCAGGGCTGCTGCTTGTCTCTGATTCTGTTTGTGATCTTCATGGACAGGATCTCAAGATGCAGCCAGGGTGAGGAGAGTATCCGGTTTAGTACCATTAGACTTGCATCATTACTTTCTGCAGGAGATGTGGTTCTGTTGACGTCATCAGACCATGACCTTCAGCGCGAACTTGGGCAGTTTGCAGCTGAGTGTGAAGCAGTCTGGATGAGAGTCAGCACCTCCAAGTCTGAGGCCACGATTCTCCAACAGAAAACAGTACATTTCTCTTTTTTCTCTCCAGGTGGGGAGTGAGTTGGTGCCCCAAGCAACATATATCTCGGGTCTTGTTCACCATTGACGGTAAAATGGAACACGAGATGGGAGCGTGGACAGGCGGACTGGTGCAGCGTCAGCAGTAATGTGGGCGTTGAACTGAACAATCGTGGTTCAGAAGGAACTGAGCCTGAAGGCAAGGCTTTCAATTTACCAGTCGATCTAAGGTCCAACCCTCCCAAATGCTGTGGATTATCTTCAGTAACCAGGTCCTGATTTCTTGGTTCTTTGAGCTCCACAAGCTGAGGGTCATCTAGTTCCATTATACTGTAGAGAAGTCTGACATCTCTAAAGCTGATATCACCAAAACTCTGCAACTCACACTAAAAATGTCTGGATGGGTAACCAGCACTACAGACCAGAGGAGAAATACTGTCTGAACTGTCCCTTTAACTTTTTTTACTTTATTGTGCTTTCAGTAAATGATGTGATTACTCATTCCACTGCTGGTACTCACCCATGTTCAGAGTTACAGTGATGACGTTGAGCGACATGGTGGAGTCAGTGACACTGCTGAAAGACACAGACTGAGACACACAGACAGACAGAGGAGGACAGACAGGAGGACAGAGACAGACAGACGAGAGGAAAATGAAGGACAGATCAGTGACAGAGGAAATTCAGACACATAAAGATACAAGACAGAAGAAACTGTGTGTGTGTGTGTGTGTGTGTGTGTGTGTGTGTGTGTGTGTACCCTCTCCATCCGCTGTGCTTTGGGTTTACGGTGGCGGCGGCGTTGTCGCCTGACGAGTCGCGGCGAGGAGCTGCTCTGCCCTGTTGATTGGCTGAACCTGGTGATTGACGTCACAGAGGGAAACACACCTGGTTCAGTTTGTTACAGGTGACGCTTCAGTTCACAGGTCCTGACGTTCATGGTAATTAGCAAACAACTTATTTTAAATCTCTATTAAATTACCCCAAATGTCTCTATATTTATAGATTTTATTTATACATGTGTAATACTGATGTCAGGGCAGCTGATGAATTGTAACTGATTACTTTACATGTAACTGAGAGGTTACAATTTAACTCCAACTGACTAACTTATGCTGATCATGTCAACTGATGTTTATCTGATATCATCTGCTTACCTGGGCACAGGTAAACTGAAATGTTACTTGGCTCATTTCCATTATGAAAACAAAAATAAGTTAATGAGACAAAAACTCTTAAAATTAAAATAGAAATATTGCAAAATATTTGTCAGAAACAAACATAAAAAATAACATTTACCCCAAAAACTGAAGCAAAAAATAAAAATCTAAAAATCCAGTTCAAATAAAAATAAATCTAAAAATGTAAATTATTAAATTAATATAACAATGTTAGCAAGCAAGCCACGTATCTGAAAAGTGTAAATAAAAATTGGTAAAACTATTAACTAAGAAAATACAACAATCTAAAACTGTAGAATTATACTAATAATAATTTACAAAATACAAAAAATGTGAAAACAGAAAAAAATATATCTATTGTAGTAATATATAATATTTTCTAATATAATTGAAAAAAATAAAAATTCAAAATATATATATTCAAAATGTTGGCACATAACATATATGCTGTACATACCTATGAGAATTAAAAAAAACGAAAATGAAAATGAAATCAAACAAATATCTGAAAAAAAAGAAAAAGAAAATCCAAGTAGAAAAATGTACCTACAAAGTGAGATTCAAAAAGTCCAAAATCCAGAAAAATCAAAATAAAATCCAGAAAAGAATGTAAAAATGTAAAAATATATACATATATTATATGAAAGAAGTACAAAAAAGTAGAATAAAATGATTTTTGCAGCAGCTGAGTGTGTGACACAGGAACAGATTATTTGTGCTCTCAGATCAGATGGGACTCTTTTATCAGATGGACAATACAGGCGGCACCGCCGGTCACATGACCTGCAGCAGCCAATCAGAGCAGAGGAGGAGACCAGAGTATGAACAGATTTACTGGAGCAGAAGAAGAAGACGACCCGAGGGCAGGTGAGTGTGTGTGTTACCGTCACACTAACCAATCAGAGTCAGAGCTGCTGATGATGTCACAGAGTTTCTGTGTTCAGGAGTTTAAAAGGAGCAGTTCAACATTTTTACACAACACTTTTAGCTCTGTGGTTTGCCTAGCTTAGCACGAAGACTGGAAGCAGAGGGGAACTATTAGCCTATAGCTCCGTCACAGCCCAAGTTCACCTTCTGCTGCTGGACGTCTCTGATCAAAGTGAAAAACTTTATATTTTATTAAAAATATGAAATGTGATAAAACAGAAAACACAAGACAAAGAAGAAAGAAGAAGGAGAAGAAAGAATAAAACAGGAGAACATGAGGAAGCAGAAAGAAAAAGAAGAAGGAAGAAAGAGAACAACAAGAGGAAAGAAAAAGATTGGAAGGAAGATGAAGAGCGAGCAGACACTCTGTATGTGTTGGTTAGCCTAGCTTAGCACAAAGACTGGAAGCAGAGGGAAACTATTAGCCCACAGTGGTGGAAAGTAAGTACATTTACTTGAGTACTGTACTCAAAAACAATTTTGAAGAACTTTTATTTTCTTAAGTATTTATTTGTAATTCCAATTTGTAAAATTGCAGTTGAAAGTCAGATGACACAGTAGTTGTGTATTGTAAGTTTTGCCTCTCAGGCTGCCCTGCCCTCTGATTGGTGGAGGTTGTTATGACTTATAAAAATATATTTTATAAATTAAAGGATTCTGTTTTTCACTGGAAATAAAAACTCAACAGTAAAGATGAACACATTTATAAAAAATATCATTCAATTTATGGAATAATCTTGGTGCATTAATCAGTGACTGATAAAACAGATGAGACCTTTTTAACTCTGCTGAGGTCGTCATGGAGATGTTTCTGAATATTAATGAGGTTCCTCACACAGAAGAAATATCTGTGTGTGTGTGTGTGTGTGTGTGTGTGTGTGTGTGTGTGTGTGTGTGTCCGACCTTCCTCCTGAGTCTTCCTCAGACGAACAGAAACTGGTCGTCTCTAATTGGCTGCTCTGTTGGGTTGACGAGCTGTCGCCGCCACCTGCTGGCTCCGCCCCATTCTGCTCGGCCGGACGGTGGGCGTGGCCGTTCAGACGTCCACCTGCAGAACCAATCAGAGGACAGACAGCAGGATGACAGAAGAGAAGAATCCAATCAAAACAACGTTCAATCAATGTCAGAAACAGTTTTTCATTGGTTGGTTCTTGTTTATAATGTGTGGTGATGTCATCAAGATGCAAATGAGCATATGATGTGACATATGGTGATCCTTAGCGACTTTAGCAGCTATGTGCGAATGTAATCAGATTACATCAGATCTGAATATTTTAGCGCACCATGACTCTTACCTCGCTCACTCCCTCCCTCTCTGTCCCTCCTGTGTGGTGGTGAAGTGACAGGTGTGACCTCTGACCCCTGCAGCTCGTCCTGACCAATCACAGCAGCAGCACTGAGACAAAGACAGACACAAAGAGGGACAGACACACTTTATCGTTATACTCATGTGAAGAACATGAACCTGTTAACTTTTGTTGAAAAAAAAAACTTGAATCTTTCTGATATTTTTAATTGCAACCATTTAATTTTCAAACACCCAAATAATTATAATAATGTGAACAATTTCTGAAACACTGATTTTGTGTTTTTTTTATTTTTTGTCATTTTCCTTTTCTCACTGATTTTTGGAGGCTTCTAAAACTTAAAGATTCAATTTTTTCTAAATAAGAAAAGTAAATTATCTCAACAAAAGATTACAGGTTAAAAAACAAATAAACTTTTCTTGTCAAATAAACTCAATTAATTAATTCAGTTGTTCTGTAACAATAAAAAAATAAAAAACATGTTCAAAAAGCTTCAGATATTAATTTGAACCAACAGACCTTCACTCACAAATAAATTTCATTTCATTTCACATTTCCTCAGGTTGTTAAAGTAAAAGACTCGTGTTAATGTTTAGGGTCGCAACTAATCATTATTTTCATCATCAATTTATCTGTTAATCACTTTCTCTATTAATCAATTACTTTTTTGTCCATAAAATATGGATCAGTGTTTCTTAAAGTCCAAGACGACATTCCTCAATGTTCAAAATATTCACATCCAAGATGGTCCAAGTTTGAATACATGGACTGAATGAAACTTAGAAATACAGAATGAAATCTGACATCATCACTCTGGCGCCACCTTGTGTTTTCACTGCATATTATTACTTATTTAAACTTTGGTTCAGTATATTCAGATTTTCCTTCATTCTATATATTTAAACTTCATATTACATATATATGATCATTTCCCAAAACAATATTTATATATTTATGAGCAGCTTTATTTAATTTATTTATTGGTCCTATGACATCATCAAACTAATTAGAGTCTTTACAACAGCAGGAGGATAAATCAGCTTATTAATTAATAAAACTAATGACATATTTTATTGATGTGTGTTTTGATCTCTCAGTAATAAACACACTGCAGTTGTGTGTTTGTGTAAATGTGGTGTGGTCAGTACAACACACACAGGTGAGGCGAGACAGGTGTGTTAGGTGAGACTCACTGGAAGGACGGCGGTCTGGAGTCTCCAATCCCACCTGTCCTCTCTACGGGGGGCGGGGCCAGGCTGGTGGGCGTGGCCACAGACAGGACATCTGAGCCCCTGAAATCTGACTGACAGGCGTCCGAGGAGACGAGCTGCAGAGAGACGAAGACACGTGAGACACACACACCTGAGAGAGAGAGAGAGAGAGAGAGAGAGAGAGAGAGAGAGAGAGAGAAAGAGAGAGAGAGGGAGAGACAGAGAGGAAGAGAGGGAGTGTGTGTATCTTACCCAGCAGACGACTCGTCCGTTTACAACAGGCAGCCTGGCATCATCATCACTGATCTCCTCTTTGACCACTCTGTGAACACATCTTCATCATCATCATCATCTTCATCATCATCTTTATCATCATCATCATCATCATCATCATCATCATCTTCATCATCACATTTTATTATCAACTGGTCTGTAGATGTCAGTATATGACAGATATTAATGATATAACTATATATTGTGATATTACACATAAAAATATCTGTTCACCAAACTGTGACCATATCTGCAGAGACATTACAGATTATTGATTATTTTTATTTTATTTGATCATATTTGACTGCTGCATTGTTCTTCATAATTCAAACCTTCACACAGTTCAGTTTTAATATTTCTACAGTTGAATGTCTGTCATTTTTCCACACGTCTGCTTTCAAAACGAGTTATAAATTATTCAGATACTGATGTAAAGTTCAGCCCACTGCTCTGAAAATACTGTCTCACTGCTGCCAAACTCCATTAACATTTTGATCGATTTAACAGTTAGAAACATCTACTGCTTCTAAAAGATTATTAATGATTTATTACGGCTCATAAACAGACACTGACTCATTGATTCTCAGACTGTGGTTTGTGTGACACTGGTGGTTCGAGAGCTCCCTCTAGTGGTACGTGGAAGAATGTCAGAAATATTGTTTTTAAATGAAATAAATTCATTTAAAATTATACTGTCAAAATACTACAAATTTTCCTGTATTTTTGTTTATATTATCAGCTCATAGTAACGATCGTGCACGTAGCAGGCAGACATCATCCATGATTAGACTGCAGGTGAAGGGATCAAAAACACTGAAACCGTGGCTCTGAACTGGACCTGTTCTGTAGAGAAGTGTAGATCAGGAGGGGAATATTTAGAGCTCGGGCACAGATCTCCAGCTCTAAGTGGTTCCCAACCTTACGGGGGCGCCAGAATCAAAGGGGGGCCACAAGATTTTTTCTGTTCTGGTCTATGTTACTGTATTTTAATGGTGGTCATGATGGTGACACTTGGAGAGTTGACAGTTTTCTGAGGTGATATGTGGTTAAAAAAACAGTCTGAGAATCACTGAACTGACTGATTCAGAGAACATTCAGTATTAATTTGAATTCTAATTAACATGAGAGGGACGAATAAAAACAGATGCTCTACCTCCATCCTGTCCCACACACACACACACACACACACACACACACACACACACACACACACACACACACACAGTCAGTCTGCAGCAGCTTCACTTTGTTTTTTCTATTTTTATTCTGTTTGATTTATTTAAAGATTCTTCAGGATATTTTTATGTCAGAGTTCAGTGTGTGTGTGTGTGTGTGTGTGTGTGTGTGTGTGTGTGCCTGTGTGTGTGAGAGAGTTTGTTTAATCATCTGAGATATAATCCTCACACACACACAGTAGATCAGTTATATAACAGACTGTGTTCTCTTTAATATTCAGTCTGATGAAATCTGCAGCAGTGTAAGACACACACACACACGCACGCACGCACACACACACAGATCGTTCTCATCATCTGAGTCTGAGACTGTTTCTTAAAGGAACAGTTCAACATTTGTCTGTCTGTCAGGGTTGTTAAGCAGCTTTTAAGTCGCCACATATGTGACAATATTTACACACAAACAGACGACAGAAAACTGAGAGAAATATAAAAATATCACAGGAAATAATTCAGTTTGTTTTATCGAATCTGTCTGAAACATTTATTTATTAAAATTCATTTGTGGTCTACAGACGTGACGAAGCGTCCAGTCAAACGTCAGCTCTGTGAACTGATCCATTAATATCATAAGTGATCAATTATCAGCTGATATCAGCCTACCAAGATAAATTCTCTATATCAGTTGATTAATATCAGCTACAGCAATATCTGATTTCACAGACTGTCAAAACATTTAATCTGAACTCTGCAGCAAAATGGTTTTATTAAAAAATAATGATATTTGACAAACTACACTGTAAAAACTAACTGAACATTTTTACAGTCAGAGCAGGTCTGTGGTCGTGTCGTCATGGTGATGTCAGTTAGATCTGAAATATTAAATCATCATCTGACCGTCAGACTGCAGCTGTTCTACATGTTTATTATCTGCAGAGAAATCTTTATTTTCATGTTCAGAGTGTGATTAGCTTAGCTTAGCATAAAGACTGGAAACTGTTGGCGTAAAGATCCTTCTTCAGTTCACGTTGACCCCCATCATCATCATCATCATCATCATTAGATCATCTGATCTGTTCATTAATCTGCTCAGCATCTGTTCCCAGATTACACACACACACTGCAGCCATCAGGTCACATGACCAACATCAGGTCACATGACCACCATGACACAGTTCTATCTACTTTATATTTACTGTACATACGTCATCACCATCTTCATCATTGTCATATCAGGTGAAATGATATCTTCAATCAATCCTGTTAATATTCAGATCTATTAAAAAAAAAAAAAAGATTGTTTAAATGTTTTTGTTTGCAGCCAATCACAGCAAACGTTCTTCATGAAGAACCTTTGGTCAAAGGTATTAAATAAAGAACTCTACTGGTGTCAGTGTCACTCTGAGAGTCCTGGACAAAACACCTGAAGAATCAGATGGGTTAACTCCGCCCCCCTCTGCAGTAAGAACACCTGAAGCATCACACCGACAACAACAACAACAACAACAACAACAACACTGACACTGTTCAGTATCACTTTTTGTTAGTTATTTTTTTATTTTATATTATGGACTACATTATGTTTATTATCACGCACAATATTATGCTTTATTATGTTTAATGCCAGATTTTTATATCACGTGTAATATTAATTTTTAAATATTGCTTTCCTCTATTGTTGTCCTTTTTCTTATGTTATAGAAATTTGGGGTCAATCTGACACAAGAATTTCCTTTGTGATTAATACAGTTCGATCTGATCCTTAAAATACAATTTGATTTTCACTCAGTTTATGTGATGGTGCAATAATAATAAAATGATGATGATGATGATGATGATTATTATTATTATTATCATTATAACAACAAAAATGAGAAGAAGAAGAAGAAGAAGAAGAAGAAGGAGAAGAAGAAGAAGAAGAAAAAGAAAAAGAAAAAGAAGAAGAAGAAGAAAAAGAAGAAGAAGAAAAAGAAGAAGAAGAAGAAATTATAATGTTTTCTGGGACCCGCTGGTCACGTGACTCACCCGTAGTCCTGGTCCTCGTTCTTGAAGAAGAACTTGAGGTTGTGGTTCTGGTTCGGTTTCAGGTTCAGGGTCTGTCTAAAGTCTCGCAGGGTCACGCGCTCCGCAGGCACGTTGATCCGGACCAGGTACGGGGTTTCCTGGTCCTCCAGGTGGTAGATGACCCGGGTCTCCTCCGACATCCTGTCCGTTTGTCCGTCTGTCCCCGAGACCCGGATCACAGACCCGGATCACCGACAGACCGGAGTGATGGAGGGACACACAAACACGCGCACACACACACGCACCTGTCTCTCTTTAAGTGTGTGCGTGTGTCCACCTGTCTGTCTCTCTGACTGTCCAACTGTCTGTCCTGTAGGTCTCGGGACTGTCCTGGTCCAGATGTTCTGGTCCAGATGCTGCAGGTCTCCGATGCTCTCAGTCTCCTCCGGAAGTTAAAGCGTCATCGTCAAGACACAAAGATTGAGACAACACTTCCGTCTGAGCCCTTCAAAGTAAAACCACACGGCTTTCCGCAGATCCTGACAGTGGATCAGTGTGGACTCTGTTTGACAGACCTGCGTGTCTGAGTCCAGAATCAGAACCTGCACAGTCTGGGTTAGGATCTGGATCTGAACTTTGTCTCTGTTTTGTGTTGAAATTAATTAGGGGAGACCGGGGCTGCTGGTACCACTTATGGCTGTTTGTGTTGGACCTGTCACACTTTGATACACGCAGGCTGTAATGGATTACATGTAACCAGTTTACATAATCTAGATACAAAAAAAGATAACTGTGCTCCTTTATCATTAATCATGTAATCAGATTACAAATAAATTTAGCAAAAATTGAGATTATTAGCAGGATTACAGTTTCAAAATAAAGCTTCATCATATTTTGAAGATGGTTTTCTCTTTTGACTTCCTGTCCTGCTTCCTGCTAGAGACTGTAGGAGGTGGAGACAGTCTGAGCAATACTGTTAGATCATCACACCGGTCGGTCCTGATCCAGAATCAGAGCTCATTTCTACTAATTTTACTGAGGTTCAGTTCAGCTTCACTTTAATTTTCCGTTTGATTTTGTTACCTGAGAGATTTTTTATTAGACTTGATAATTTATTGATTTTCATTTGAAGAACAGCTGCTCCACAAATAAACACATTTTAAATGATCATCAGTTAAAGACGTCATTTACTATCAATATTAATATTATATAACAGCAATATTTTAGGATACTTTTTGTTAAATGTAATTCTCTAAATGCTTGAAACATAATTTCATGTGTTTTTTTTTACCTCGTCATAACCGCATTCTCCCGCTTTTATTTTGAAGGCAAACCCACAAATCTTCCGGTACATTTCGGAAACAGCAGATAGATTTTTGACTTTACACTTCCTGTTTTAAGTGAAATAATTTAAAAATAAAAGCAGATGATCCATTCGACACTGATGTAAAATTAGTGTTTTTTGAGATGAGAATGTGACTTTTTTTATCAGGAAATATTACAGCATGTTCCTTTACCCTATATTAAGACCCCCTGCAGGCTCTGGAGATTCTGTTGTGACCTTGTTAAAGAAGGCTGGAATCCTGGTGACCCACTAAAAGGTTCTGGAAACTCTGAAGAAGTTCAGAATCCAACAGTCTGAAATTTCAAGTGTTTTTATTTGTCGTCAAACATTCAGTACAAACTGAGGCGTTCACTGACAGCTGGGATCACTGGAACATTTCAGTTTCTAAAAAATAAAAAATAAAAAAAAAGAACCTAAAAATCTGTATTTTTCAGTGAACTTTCAAATATTGATCAGTATTAAGTGATCGATCAGTCAATCAGTCTGATTCAGAGCAGGTTTAACAAAATAAAAGCATGTAGTCACGTCCAGTGAACTGTTGAAACATGAGGACAGAATCAGTTTGTGCTCGTCGTCTCCAGAGGTTTGCTACTTTTCATTTCTCTCAGAGTCGATCCTCTGAACCAGTTACAGCCTGTTTTTTACAGTCCGTTTTATTGCTGCTGACTGAAGGCAGAAACATTCGAGCTGACGTTAAAGGGACGAAGACGAGGCAGACGAGCAGAACTGAACGTTTCTCTGAAACCTCTCCAGTCCCAGCTGCAGTGAACGCAGCACTAAGGCCACTCAGGTGGAAGGAAGTCCGCTGGTTTGTGTCACATGACGACTCCGACACAGGTTCAGTGTTTTGCCCCGAGTCGTCGTCTGCAGGTTGTCAGAATCAGGAGGTAGACATAAAGACAAATCTGAGCCGCTTCATTTCAGCTACACATTTTTAAAAAAGTTAGTAAAGCAGCAGTTTGTTTCAACGACACGCTGGGAGACAGTGAACACAACACACACACCTGAGCCACAGGTGTGTGACAGGCTGCAGGTGGGATTAATCACACAACATTAATTATAACAATAACGATGATCATGTAGAGGCTCGTTTCTGCCACAAGGGGTCACTGTGAACAAACCATCCAAAATAAAAATTATAAAAATATAAAAAATGAGACGATGAATCAGAACAATGATAAAAAAAAAAAAAAACTTAACATGTTGAAGTCTGAAGTGACAGGAAGTGATCGTTTTTCTATCAGAGAAGAAACTCACTGACTGACAACACTATCCTTCAAAATAAAACACTGACTTCAAAATAAAAGAGCAATATTTCACTTCATATTCAGAGGCATCGTGGAGGCATCATTCAATTAAAACTGATCACATGATAAACTGTGTGACCTCGGTGTGAGTGTTCATGAAACTACTGACCTTTACTAAGTCCCACCCTTTTTCCCTCTGTGGTTCAATTACAGTTGAGCACGCTTGGTTTACCCAGGGGCACGTTCAGTCTGAAAACACTTTGCTACAGTTTTAGTAATTTTTTTCTAAATGGTGTGTGGCGGTGTGTATATTTTTTGTCTTGTTTGGCAGGTGTACCGCAGGTGTTAGCTAATCAGCAGCAACCTGTATGTAAACACCACCTCACTGAAAAGGCAGTAGAGGGCAGTGAGTTTGTGTACACAACAGGGCGTTCACCACGGCACCATTTCTGTAAAAATAAACATTTTGCTACGTTTTGTCAGGGCTGATATTCTTACCCTAAACCAACCCAACAAAGGCAAAGAGTACGAGCCAATCAGAGGCAGAGTTGGGCGGGTCATGGCATGCAGAACTGCTGTGTGCTCGGCTTGTCTATGCTGTAAAGAAAAACACATTTTGAAGATGGAGGAGCTAAAGTCACATCTAAAGTTAGCTAATGTTAGCAAAACGCTAGCTAGCTAGCTAGCGCTTTGTTGATATTAGCTATCTAGCAATTGATGTAGATCAGCCAGATAGTTAACTAGCTTTGTGCTAACATCAGCTATCAGATGCAGGTAGGTCTAGCTGCAGGGGCACAGTAAGACAGGACACGCCTACTACAAGACACACCCCAAAAATGGTCGCTGTTAGGTTACATGAAGTCAGTAAATCTACCTGAGAGGCAAAAATACTTAAGTAGCTTAAAAAAATATTGTTGTTTGGGTTCAAAGAGTCTGTTAATCCTGAAAGTTATCGTAGGGGGTGTGTCATTTGATAAAGTAGGCGTGTCAGGTGTGTTGTGAGGATGCACACGCACTCGTCTTATCAGATCTAAATAGTTAGCTAATGTACATCGATCATTAGCTACTATGATGTTAATTAAAACTCCTACAGTGAACTCTCATGTTGTGTTGATTTTGTCGCGCCCTATGGACAAAAGTGATAGTGTTTCCACCACAAAATATAATGTCAAAAATAAAATGGTGTAAATAAAACATCTGCTCCTGCCTCTTTTTAACTGTCTAACGTACGACTGACTGTAATGTTGCCTGTGAAAGTGTAAACACAGATGCTAAGGACAACTTTATAGAGACAGACAATCTCTAACTTATGTAGGTCATATAGAGACATCAGGATTAAAGAGACTGTTTATAACCTGTTATAAACTCACTGTAGGAGCTTTAACATTAGCTAACTACAGAAGTTTTTTATAGCTCCTCTAGCAAAGTGTTTGAACAAAATGTGTTTTTATTCTCAACAAGGAAGAGCCGAGCGCCGAGCATCTCAGGACTTAAAGGTCACTTAGTTCATTCATTAATTAGTCAATAGTTAAAAAAAATATATTTGGAAAGTTTTTTTGATGATAGTTGGAGTCCAGTGTTTCCTCTAGGATTTTTTTCAGCAGTGGCGGCAGGCGTTCCGTTTCTCTTCTTTTCTTAGAGAAATATTTCAATAAACTCATCTGAAAAATGCAGTCAGATGTTACATAATGGCGTGTAGATATTAACGTTAGCCTAATACTATCAATTAGTTTACTCACGTTAGCGACACTGAGTTGGCACCGGGCCAAATGAACTTAAACTACCGATAAGTTACGTAACGTTAGCTGGTCATCAACATATTGTGAACGTCTGTTTAACTTGTAAAATCTATGTCAAGTTATCTCAAGCTAATAACTTACGTCTACCTCTTCTCCGGCCGGTAATTCGCTGCTTTATTGTTTATTTGTAATTCGGGAATTCGCTCCTCTGACTCTGCCCTGTCGCCTAGGTGCTTGACGTGCTTGACGACCGCGCCCCCCAAACAACGCTAGCATCATGCAAATGAGCATGCGCAAGTATATTTCCATACTGAGCAAGATAGTTATCTGCAGTTTACCTTAGTGGTCGCAAGTACCCGACAGGAGTCTGTTTTGAAGGTGGAGAGATGCGGCGGTGGTGTATTTGCGTCAACAATAAAAAAACAAAAAAAGAAAAAAAAAGAAATTTGAAGGAGTGGCGGCTAGGATTTAGGAGTGGCGGGCCGCCACTCCTAAGTGAATGTAGAGGAAACACTGGGAGTCATTTTTGAATCACACCTTTTTAGTGACTCAGATGTTTTCTTACTTTTGTTTTAGACCAAATCAGCTGAGTCATCAGTGACACTGACAGGAGGTCAAAACTGAGAAAAATAAAAATATTCACAAACTCTTTAATCTGATCATCTGAGGTCAGAATATTCAGACATTAAACCTGATTTACTGACTTATGTTTGTTCTGAACTTTTCCTTCTGGCAGCAGAAATGAGCCTCCATGTTGTGATGAATCAACACGATCGATTCATTGATCAATAATCAAATCAGCTGTTAAACCTCAGAGAGGATGATGAGGAGTGATGAAGACCATTAAACTCTTGTCTTTTTTCAAGTTTTCAGTTAAATTGCACTGAGGAATAAAAATCTTTGACGTCCAATCAGAGGAGCTGTCTCCAGGCCAGCAGCCGTCAGTCCTGTTGTCATGACAACATGACGACGTGGTCCACCGTCAGGACCTCTGGGGTGAACCTCCCGCCATACAGAGGTGGAGTTTTCTTCATCACAGTGTTCAAACTTTCAGCATCCGGAGAGCTGTCGCCATGACAACAGCTTACATCATTAGTCAGATGCTAACAACATCCAAACCGCTTTACCTTCAACGACCAACCAATCACATATGACTGGACAGGTGGACTTCAGGCTGAGACGTTGACGTCCCGCAGAGCGATGGTGGCGGTCGTCCCAGCAGCAGCGGAGGCGGTTGCTGTGGCGGTGGGCTGTGGCTGCGGGGAGGTGGAAGGGGAGGGGGAGGGAGGTATGACAGACAGGGCAGGGCCGTTCTGATTGGTCGGGGCGGTGCTGGTCTGGAACAGGATCTGCTGTAACGTCCGTCTCAGGTTCGGATGTAGGCGGCGCTGAGTCTGGTTGAAAATCTCCACGGCAACACACTTCATCACCCCAGCAACCAGGTCATCGTACAGTGGTACAGTGTACATCCTGGATGTCTGCGGAGAGGACATGTACGACAGGTAAAAGACATCAGGTATGAAGACAACCAGTACCGTGACAGGTAACACAACAGGTACGAGGACTACAACTACCCTCTCACAGAGGACTACAAGTATGAAGACGACAGGTATGAAGACCACAGGTATGACTGCTGGCATGCATGAAGGCATGAAGACGACATAGATACAGATAATACTATAAATAACAGTATTGATACTCTATTAGTACTATAGATAACGTTGTGAGTGCCGTGTTGTGACTCACGTGTTTGTGGAGGAACGCTCGCACTCGAGGCAGCTCAGGGTAGAAACTGTTCCTGACCACCATCTGGAGCCAGCGGATCTGAACCTCCGCGTTCAGACCGTCAAACAGGGACGAGTAACACGCAGACAGAGCCGCCATGACACCTAGACAGAGACAGAGGGACAGGGAGACAGACAGAGAGACAGACAGGTAAACCAGCAGCTGGTAAATGAGCTGAGTGATGCTGCGTTCAAAGAACCTGTGAAAGAAACCGGTTTGATTTCTGATTTGGTGTCAGACAGCAGCTGCAGCAGAATCAGACTCACTGTCTCTGTGTGCTTTGACATTTACACTTTCTGATCAAACAACTTCACCATTTTTAAATACTTGAGGAGGTGTGGATCAAAAACAGTCTGGTTTTGAGGCATCTGTTCAGAAGTCATAAACTCGCTCCCAGCTGTCTTCAGTCAGAGATTCAACAAACCAAGAAGTTACTTTGGTAAACCCGTCACACACACGACAGACGGTGAATTAAAAGAGTTTTGAGTCTGTGTTTAATTCAGCGTTCATTGTTGAAACAATTCTCTCGTTCTCACTGTCCTCTCCTACTAAAACAACACAGATAACCAACAGAGGCTGGTAGAAAATACAGAAATACAGTTTATGTTTATTGATCTTATTGATGCTGAATTGACAAGAAGACTGTCAACGTGTAACACATTTTATCTTGTGCTTCTACATTTATGTGTTTTAATAGACATATAAATAATTGTTAAAACGTGACATTACTTAAATAGAGTTTGGTGCAGGGAGCTGCAGTATTACTGTAGTATTACTGTGGTATTACTGCAGTATCACTGACAGTATCACTGTGTTACCGTGCGTCAGAGGACAGAGGTCCAGCATGCGGTCCAGGAACAGGACGATCTGAAAGGTGCTCCAGGCCGACAGGTCGAAGGCAGACAGTGTCTGCAGGTCGGGGGGGTCGCTGCTCCTCCACAGGTCACACAGGTCCTGAACAGGTCGAGTCAGAGCGCCCCCCGCTGACAGGTCAGGCTCATACAGAGGAGGACCACAACCACTCAGCCAGCGCTCGAACTCCAGACCTGACAGAGACAGAGGCACACACGAAGTGATGTCACAGCCTCAGTCTGACTTCACTATCAATATGAGTATAATTTACTGGAATATAAACTGTTTCTGGTCTGTTTACTTCCTCTTGATGTCACTTTATTCTTCAACATCTGACAGATTTAGTTTAAGTTTAAAGCTTTTACTGACCATTTTGCCAAAGAATAAAAATGTAATTCTTTGATATCATCGGTCAAATCAGATATTATCATAAACAAACAATATCTATCAGCTGTCATTTCATTACCAGAATAATAAATAATAATATTAATTTCCCATTTCTGGCCCTGATGTTTGTTGTGCATCTATAACACTATAACAGGCTGGAGAGTGAGTACTTTTACTTTTGATGTTTTAAGTACATTTTGATGATAATATGTCTGTATTTTTACAACATTCTAAATGCAGGACTTTTACGTGTACTAGCAGTTTTGACTGCAGTATTTCTACTTTTACTTGAGTACAGAATCAGAGTACTTCCTCCTCCTCCTCACCCTCTCTCTGATCGGCGTCCTTCAGCTCAGGGAAGTAACGCAGGAAGTAGTCGATGAGGTCCTGAGCCACCACGCTCTTAAATTTAAACTCCGAGATGTAATCCTGAAAACACGCACACACATGCACGCAAATACACACACATACACGCACGTGTTCACTTCCTGAAGAGTCCTCAGTCTGTGAGTCCTTCATGTAAATCATCATCATCATGAGTCAGTCAAATACATTTGACTTGCAGAGTGACACTGTGTGTGTCTGTGTCTGTGTCTGTGTGTGTGTGTGTGTGTGTGTGTGTGTGTGTGTGTGTACTGACCCTGAGGAAACAGTCGAAGCGTCTGACGTCTCCACAGAGCTGCGACAGGTATGACACGAAGCAGAAACCTTTCTCATAGGTGAACAGGTTCATCAGACAGCTGGGGTTCACACCTGGACAGACAGACAGACAGACAGACAGTCACCTGTACCACCTGTCTCCATCACCTGAGTGTGTGTTTAATCACATGATCTGATACACTGTAAAAATAACTTCAAATTCAGTGAAAAGAAGCTCAATAAACAGTCCTCTGTGTGTGTGTGTGTGTGTGTGTGTTACCTGGTTCAAACTTGACCTGCAGTTTGCTCACAGGGTTATTGTCTCCGAGGAGACGCAGCTGTCTGTGGAGGGCGTCCAATCGGACAGCAGTTTCCAGACAGGTGAACGCTTCACCTGCAAACAAGCAGGAGGTGTGAACATGTTAATACCAGGTGTGAGCGTCGTGTTAGTACCAGGTGTGAACATGGAGTAGTACTCTTACCGTAGGCCTCAGTAGTGATGCGGCGCTGGGCATACGTGGCGAGCCCTTCGCTCAGCCACATCTCCTCCCAGGTGGCGTTGGTGACGGCATTGCCGAACCAGCCGTGCGCGATCTCGTGGATGACGTCGATGAGCAGGAACTCGCTGCTCTCCAGGATGGAAGCGATGATGAAGGTGAGGCAGGGGTTCTCCATGGCAACAATGGGGAAGGAGGGCGGGAGGAAGACGATGTCACACCTGAACGGGTCGGACAATCGGTCAGTGATGTCATTTAATAACCACGATGCTGTAAACACCCGATGGACTGTGAACTCACCTGCCCCACAGGTACGCTCCAAACAGCTGCTCAGCCACACCCAGCCAGCGCTCCACACTGCCCCCTAGCTTCTTCACTGCACAGGACAGCAGACAAGGCTCCGCCCACACACGACTCCTGGACAGGTAGGAGGTTTCTTTAGTCCACAAAAACTACAATTAAAAAAAATACCTGACAGCGAACGTTTCAGCAACAAGAAGAACTAAAGAAAAACTGATATCAGTCGGCTGACATCATCGCCTGTATCGGCCTCTCACAGTCTACATCGTCAATATCAGTCTATGTCAGTCAATATAGTCTATATCGGTCTCCATCCGTCTTTGTTGGTCAGTATCTGTCTCTATCAGTCTGCATCGCTCTATGTCAGCTTTATCAGTCTCTACTGGTTTCTATTGGTCTATATTAGTCTATATCAGTTTATATTAGTCTATATCCGTCTATATCAGTCTACGTTGGTCTATGTCAGTCCATACCTTTCTATATCAGTCTTTAGCGATTTATATTGGTCTATATCTGTATCAGTGTGCATGTTGTATGTGTCAATATGAAAACTTTTGTATTTAATGCAGACTGTTTTAGGTTTTTCTTTTACAGGTGAGTTTTTCTGTATATCTGATGCAGTATAATCAGCATATAAACAGACCGCGGGCCGACGTCGACGTGCTGCAGGTCTCCGGCCACCAGTGCCACCAGGTAGGACGGGACAGGAAACTCCATGGAGAACTGAAAGACACGGTCCTGTTTGGAGTACGAGCTCCGAGACGCACTCATGAGAACCGTCACTCCGTCTGGAACCTGATGAAGAGAAGACGATGATGAAGATGTTGATAAGGGACAGACAGGTCTTAACTTTCACTTTCATCTGTTATCTGATGGTTCTTATTGTTAAACTGAGCTGAGATTCTTCAATCTGACTTTTTATGCTCTTCCTGATTCAACACTCTGTCCGTCTCCCTGCTGCCAAACTCCATTAATATTCTGATCAGTTTCACAGCAGTAAACGTCTACTCCCTCTAAAAGTTTGTCAATGATTTATTACAACACATAAACAGACACTAACTCATTAAGAGAACATTCAGCTTTAATTTGAACTCTAATGAACATAAAAAGGGAAAATAGAAATAGAAATTTCAAAGGACACCACGGCTGCAGCGTGGATGTCAGAGAAGTGAGGTTTTTTGTAATGTTTTATACTAAAGTTGTGTCCGTATTTTTCACATTACTCCTCTCATGTTCATGTTTACAGTATAAATGTCTGTGTGCACACATCACAACTTCTATAATATTTGTATTTTTAATGTCAAACAGTCAAAAAAAGAAATAAAGAGTAAGATCTGAGGCTGTGACACAGTGTAGGTGTGTGTGAGGTCAGAGGTCAGAGGTCAGACTCACCCTGACTGTAGCTGTGTACGTGCTCTTCACAGCAGGAGTGTCGAAACACGGGAAGAAGGAGCGATTACACACAGAGTGACCCTGAGTGAAGACCAGAGGACGAGACTGTCCACAGGTGAGCTCAGAGTCCAACCACCAGATCTATACACAGACAGACAGACAGGCAGACAGACAGGCAGACAAACACGTGATTATTATATATTATTATCATAACATGCAGCTGCTGAGTTATTGTCATTGTTACATGACAGAGAAAATCAGAGAAAAACAGGAAAGTTTTTCTCATAAATTTGCAACTTCAGTCTCAGAATATTTGATTTTTTTCCTGTAAATTTACAACTTTAATCTCAGAAAGTTTCTCAGACAGTTTTTTCCCTGTACATAAAACACACACATTATAATCATCAAATGAATCCACTGGGTTACTGAGTTCATCACATGATGTCAGAGGAATATTTTTGTTGAAAAAAACAAAGAAACTTAACTTAAACTATTAATCAATTAAAACAGGAAATAATCAGCAGATTGATCAATAATTAAGTCCTGTTTAGCTTCAGTCTTCAGTGTGCTGGTCTTACCGCTGGTCCATCTGTAGTGGTGTAGCGGATTGTGATCTGGATCAGGCGTCCTGGTTTCAGGGGGGCGGGCAGCAGGCTGATGTTCAGAGACGAGCCGTAGTCCGTGAACGGGTCCACGCGGTACGTGAGCGAGACGGGCTCCTCCTGTCCCCCCCCAGGGACCTTACAGTCAATGGAGTGGATGAGCAGGGATGGGTGGGAGTCTAGGACCAGGGTCTGGACCCCTGGCTGTATAGGGACCAGGTCCAGAACCAGCCAGCCGCTCATCTCTTTCACGGCAAAGTTGACCCGTAGGTCAAGGTGGACGTGTCTCAGTTGGAAGGACCTGAAGTTAGACGCTGAGGCCACATCCACCAGGGGGCACCGCGGGGACCCGGGACCAGGACTCACTGAAGGCCGGCCAGAGTCCCCAACACACCGGGCCCCAGAGACCGGCAGGGACTTACGGCAGCAGCACAGTGAGGTGGGGGTCTGGTGGAGCTCCGCCATCCTGAGCTGAACCTGGGACTGAACCCCGCCTACACCTGGACCTGGACTGACTGCATCCAAGATCAACAAGAACCACAGACTTCAGAACCAGAACCTAGTCCAGGACCAAGACTACATTTAAAACCAAGTTTAAACCAAAGATGGTCTAAAATAAACCCTCTGTGTGAGGCAGACCAAACTCTATTCAAAAAAGCATCAAAACAAAGTCAAGCAAATTTGAACCAGAAACAAATAAAAAGGACACTTCAACCAATAAACAAGTCAAAACTATTAACTTCTGGACGAGACTAAACCTGGAACAGACTACCCCTATAACCTGGTTTTACACTGGACCAGTAAACTAGTCCAGGTTAACCAGAAAACTTCATTTAAACCACTTTTAAACCAGATTCTGGTGGAGTTTATGCCCCTCTGTTAGCGCAGTCAAACTACTGTAAAGAAAAGTCCAAATTAAATCTAGACTGGCTTTAATCACTGATCAGGACTCTAACATCAAGAACTGGGTTTAACCCTGGACTACCTGCTTCTGGACCCTGGGTAAATACCACACAGGGCCAGTTCACCAGCCTGGACTCAGCCCAGGTCTTAATGTGAAAAATCAAACTGCATTTAAATCCAGTTCACTTAGACCTGTACCCAAGTCTAACA
Organism: Lutjanus erythropterus; assembly: GCF_056507025.1. Classification (NCBI taxonomy): domain Eukaryota; kingdom Metazoa; phylum Chordata; class Actinopteri; order Lutjaniformes; family Lutjanidae; genus Lutjanus; species Lutjanus erythropterus. The sequence goes on from NC_139320.1 coordinate 32,012,350, forward strand.
TGGGACTGGTTTCAGCCCAAACTTAGTCCAGGTTTACAATGTTTTAAACTTTTGTGTAAGCAAACTAAACTACACTAAAAAAAAAAAAAATCGATTAAATTAAAGTCAAACTGAACTCAAAACTGGTTCTAGATCCCCACTTAAGTTTATAAATAAGTCTCACACAGGACTAATTTTAGACCAAACCACAGACTGACTGAGTTCAAACACCAAACTCCACTCAAAAACTTACTAAATTAATGTCAAACTAAACTCAGAACCTGTTATAAACACCAAAACAGACCAGAACAAGTTCGGCCATATAAACTCACTGTTTAGAGCCCAGTTTGGCCCATTTAAAACTCAGTTTAGCCAAACTCAGATTACATCCAAAACCAGTTCAACACAGCATTTGGACCTGGTTCTGGAGCCCCTCTTCGATTTATAACCCAGCCTAACAAGGGACTGACTTTGGCCCAGACTCAGTCTACATTAACAACCAGCTTTAAACCACAGACTGACTGACTCCAACCTCAGGATAACCACACCAAACTCCATTCAAAAACTTACAAAATTAAAGTCAAATTGAACTCAGAACCCGATCTAAACACTAAAACTCAAAAACAAGTTACACGCTCGAAACTCGATATCTAAACCACCAGTTCAGCTAATTTAAAACTCGGTTTAATTAAGCTCAAACTACATTTAAAACGTGTTTTTAGCCGAGGCTAGCTGCTCCGTTAATTAGCACCTTTAGCTTTAAGTGAGTCAACCAAACTACGTTTAAAAAATAGGCACTTTAACAGACGGAGACAACGTCGAAGAGACGAGCGGTGTTACCTAGTTTAACTACTTAAACTGACCTGGTTAGCACAGTAGGCTAATTAGCATTAGCAGCAGGACAGACAGTCTATGTGAAATCCATCAGGACTCGAAGCAGGAGAACCAGACAGAAACCGGCTCCTCATGAAAACTCAGACCGGCAGCAAGCTCTGTGTCCCGGCCACTGGATCCAGATCCTCCCGGTGGTTTGATGATCGGTGGTGGAGGTCAGAGAGGAGGAGGATGAGGAAGAAGAGGGGGAAGAGGAGAAAGCAGAAGGAGGTGAAGAGAGGAGGAGACACTGGTCCCACACAGAGACAGAGAGGACACAGGAGACAGACTGAAGCTCTGCTCCTCCGAGGACAAAACAGGAAGTAACAACAAGGAGGAGAAAGTTTGTGACGGCCGGAGGGGGCGCTGTGGAGCCAATTATACCAACAACAGGTCAAAGGTCAGCAGACACAGGTCATTCATTTAAACTCAGCTAATTAACTAATTTAAAAAACATGTATACATAATATACAGAATAAATAATATAAACACAAAACAATTGAAGGTGCAGAAAGATTTTTAAATTTATTATATAATTCTAATAATTATTATATCTTATATTAATATATTACTGTCATATATTAACAGCACATTTCTTTTTTTAATACTTTATTTTTTCATGATGTGAGACACCATTAACCAAGTTAAATAAACAATGGAATAAACAAAATAAAGAAAGAAATCATGAATAAAGGGGGAACAAAACACTCAACAAGCTCGCCAATATTATATCAGAAATAATAAAAGGTGAGTAAATACACACATTTATATAATTTAAACTGAGCTGGTCACAAGTTAACTGAACAATCAGTTCAATTTATAAATTATTTTTAGCACATTTCAAAACATCAAATGACTAACCCCTGCAATTATCCATGTATTCTATGTGTTTTTTAAATGTATTTATTTTTATTATAACACACAAATAATACAATAACACATAAGCACTTAACAACAAAATAAAGACATAACAATGTATCTAAAAAATAAAATAAAATAAAATAAAATAAAAAAGATAAAATAAAGAAAAATGAATAAAGAAAAGAGGAACAAAAGTAAAATTGAAAGGATCCCTTTTACAGCACCAAGACAATCAAAAAGTGAAATGGAACCATGGAGCATATTTAGAGTTTTATTTAGTTCCACTTTTCACCAGAACAAATCTTTTCCTATTTCATATGAAGTTGTTCTACTTTTATTTGTAGGAATTATTTTTTTTCCAAAACAAACTGGCTTCACAAAGTAGGAAACTTTAGATTAGTTCTGGGATGAGCTTTAAATATAAATATTTTATCTTCTAGAATAAATCTATTTATTATCTGGGGATAGTCTTTATCCAGTGTGACGTTACATCTGATCTTCATCTTTGTCATTACTGAATCTACATATGATGACTGTCTACTGTTCAACATAGTTTTGTTATTTTATTTTATTTATTAATTTTTCTCATTTTATCTTGTCTCAAAGTGAGGAATTACAATAAATAATTAAAATGAAAATAAATAAAGATAAATAACTGAAACGGGCTCAGAAGCAGCTGTAAAGAGTCAAATAACAGGAACTTAACAAAACTTTATTTATCCAGTTAAATGATCACATTCATATTATTTGTTAAAATTAAGATCCAGTGACAGAGACTCCAGTCCAGATTATTTTAAACTGACAGGTGTTCATCCTTTGTGTGACTGTATATCTATCACCTGTAATCTTTAGTTGAGATAATTTATTTTTCTTCTTTAGATAAACTTCTAAAGATCTTTAGGTTTTAGAAACTAAAAAGAAAAATCAAAAACTGGTCACAGTGAGCTGTGAGCTTTTTTTTTTTTTTTTGCAGTGTATAGTCCTAATGAATAAGTACAAAATAAAATAAAATAAATTAAAATAATAATTGAAATTTTGTGTTTCCTTCAGTGTATTTCCTCAGTTTTAAGCTGTATTTTTCTTGTAAGTTGTTGTGCTTGTAAAAATTGTATTTTGTAATAAAGAATAAAAAAAAAAAAAAATTTCATCTTAAAATAACTTTATTGACAATATTTCAGACCCCCTCCCCGCTAACAAGGCAGTTATGAAGTCATTATGAAGTCATTATGAAGTCCTTGTGAAGTCATGCTATAAGGCTGTTAGAGAAAACACAGCAGACAGTTTCTACAGAATGATGTCATCATGTGACCGATCACATGACTGAACTTTCATTTCCTGTGTGAGGTCAAAGAAACTAAAAGAGAAGGAAGAGTCATTACATCACCGGAGAATGTTCTGCTGCAGGCTTAACTGTCGGTTCTATTAAAGCTCACAGAGCTGTGGCGGTTAATTGATTATTAAATTAATCATCAACTAATTTGATAATCGACTGATCATTTTGAGACATTTTTTCTTAAATATTTCCTGGTTTCTTTCCTCCTCTCCGACAGTAAACTGAATATCTTTGACTTGTGGACAAAACAAGACATTTGAGGACGTCATCTTGGACTTTGATTAACATTTTTCACCATTTTCTGCATGTTAAATAATGAAGTAATGACCATTCCTTCTTTTTTTAGTTTCACTCTTTCAGCTCTGTTCATCTTTGACAACCAGGCTTTTATTCTGACAGTTTGACAGCAGAAACACTAAAAACACAAAAATACAGTCGAACGTGTTCAAACAGCAGACTGACGGGAAGAAATCATCACATCTAAAAAAAGAGAAGAAGAAGAAGAAAGATGTCCACACCCGCAGGACTCACCTGAGGTTTCATTCACATCAATATTAAAGGAAAAGAAATCTCACTTATTGCTTTGATTTTATTTACATTCTAAACAGAGACTCAGACTGTTTCCGTTATTTATAATCTGTCATCATGTCGTTTATGTTGTATTTATATTATAACTTCAGTCCACGCAGACGTCCTGTTGGTCCACTGGTCCGTCTCTCAGCTGTGTCCTCACGCATCAGTCAAAGGCAAAAATAAAATAAGTAAAATCAAACAGACAAAGGCAGCGCACATCGCGCTTCAGGCTGCTGATGACATTTCTAATATTAGTGTAACAAATAAACTGAAACGTCTCCTTCTTTTCCAGCATTCCTCATAAAAAAAACAAAGTCCAGCTCAGTTCAGAACTTGTCCTCTGTTACAGAATAATCAGTCCCTCCAGGAAGCTGTGAAGATGATTCAACCAGTCCCTGTGAATTCTGTGCAACCTGGAAATTTTGTCCAATCTCTGCAACTTTTCTGCAAATTTGAGCAATGACTGTTGCTTCCAATGAGTTCCACCAATCAGAGCAGTCCCCTGAGCAAATGTCATAATGTGTGTCACAATGATTTCTTTTATTATTGAGCACTTTCTTTGTTTTTATATTTTTTTAAATTTGGTCACAGGTACTGAGAAGAACACAATTGTTATTCTGTTATTTGTTATCAACACTCTGGGAACTTTTATTGTATCATTTTGTGCTGTTTTCACAGTTTGAGCTCCAAAACAATTGTGAAATACTTTGCAGGTGACCTTCTTCGTTTACAAATAAAGTAGATTTTTATATTTAAGTGTGGTTTTGTTCTCCCTGGAACAAGTTGCCATCTTCTTCTTTTTAATGAATTACACAAAAATTGCTACTTTCATCCTAAGATGAATGTGATGAATTGACTGATCAGCTGATCACTTATTCAAAAAATAACATAAAGTTCATTATTTTAAACTGATGAATAACCAGTGTGAAGACTGAGTGTGAACTGTGGATGAGTTCAAGGGTCATTTTAACTGACGGAGCAACAAAGAAGCCTCAAACCTGAACAACAGAGACTGGAGAGAACCAGAGATGCCCGGAACTTGAAGTACGTTATGTAAGTCACATGACGTTAAACTTGTGGTTAATGTTGTGAAATGGTAGCTGGTTTTGATCCATCCTCCAGGTGACTCTGCACGGGGTCTTTTATTTTGAAAATTGGCCTGATTCTCTCTACTTTTTCTGTCTGACTTCCTGTCCACTCGATCTGCTCTGAGCTAATTGATGCGGCATCCGTCAGAAATAGATTTGGCGTGTATTTGAAGCAGAGTGGAGAGCAGCTTCTGGGACGCACCGAGGCGCTGCTGGTGGAATCACAGTCATCATGTAGAATGGCTGCGTAACAGTTTGGTTCTGTTTAGGAAAAAATTAAGGTTTGATCAGAAATAATTCTGTTATATCACTGAAACTTCAGTGACTTCTGTCATACTTGCTACAGCCACTAGAGGGCACCACCTAACAACCAAGATATTGTTTTTTTCTGGAGAGGACGAGCTGCAGGGAGGAGGGATTAAAGGTGCAATTAATAACATTAATAACATTCAGTCACTAAAGGGCTCATTCCATTCCAGTGGTTGCCACTTACACAGATAACATTCAATTTTGACCCATCAAAAATTTTTGAATGATAAATTGACTATCTTTTTTGGAAAAGTGCCACTTTCATTCCCCTGCTAACAGCGTTTAAAGGATTTTGTCATAACCTACATGCACAGCTCTGTCTTCTCCTCTTCTTTAAGCTGTGGACGCCAAAATTTAAATTTAAAAAAAGGTGTTCAGAGGAAAAGAGAGGCTTTAATAGCTGCAGCTCCAGACACATCTTACTTTTCTTTTTTTGGCCAAAAATGTCTCTATTGAATGTAAAGGTTGCAGACCTCTGGTCTATATGGTCATCATAACATCATACTAAATGGTATGCAATATTCAGTTCTTTGTATTAATTTGAATGGCCAGGATTATTTTATTTATTTATTTAATATTAATCCAAGTTTTTAAATTTGTGACTTTAATCTCAGAAAATATGATATAATGTATTTTTCTGTTGAATTTTCAGCTTTAATGTGGGAAATTCTGAGCATTTCACCCTCCTGCCCCGGCTCCATTTTTTTAAAATCTAAAATGTCCCTCATACACTGTCGTAATAAATTGCTCATGAGTATTTTTTTTTTTTTTTAAATAAAAACAATACTTTAACCGTACTTTAACCTCCTGAAATGATCCAATCACACTTGTTTTACATAAAACAAAAACACACACAGAATGTCATCATGTTGCAAAAAAGCAACAGTAAGTCAGAGTGATGATGACGATGATGATGAAGATGAAGAGTGATTATATTTACAGATGTTCTTCTCTAACACAGAGTACAGTACCAGGATCAGTTTCAGCACCTTCACATCAGTGTTAATCTGTGATGAGTGAGTCAAACCTCTGATCTCACGTCTGTCCAGTTAAACATTTACAGTAACTCTTCATCCTCCTCCTCCTCATCCTCGCACTGAGATCTTGGTTTCCACGGCGGCCAGCATGGACCACAGCCGAGAGTTCTCATTGGCCAGCAGCTTGGAGGGCTCGTCAAACTCCACCACCTGGACCAATCAGATCAAAGGAAGCTTCAGGTGCAGTCACAACAACAGTTCCCTGTTCATAGGTTTGATTTTGGCCCAATTTTTTGGGAAATTTAATATTCACCTAATCTTGCATCTGTTCTCTGATGTTCTGTGCACGTTCTAGTTCTCCCTCTGCTGCTGTTGGTTCTTTGTTTGTCTGTCTGCTGTTTGTGTGAGCTGTTTTCCATCTGATTCTACCTGCCAGTGCTGTGTGTTACACTGCACATCTTTTATATAACACTGTGTGTTTCTGTCTTTGAGCTTTTGATACCCTTTTTAGCCCCACCTCCTTTCCTCAGGAGGCTCTCGCCCTCAGCCCGCGCGCCACTGTGCAGCAGAGTCTGTTCTCGTCTGACTTGCCTGGTTAAATAAAGTTAAAATAAAATCATGTGAAGCTGTCAGGTGGTGGTGAACTGGACTCTGACAACACGGTCAGAATACACTCCTGTTCATCAGAGGGAGGAAATCCCCAAGTACAAATACTTTTTTACTGTACTTAAGTAGAATTGTCAGGTATCTGTACTTTACTTGAGTATTTATTTTTATGACAACCTTTTCATTTTACTCCCTAAACAAATGAACACAAATACCTGTACTTTCTACTTACAATTTAAAAACAAGCTTGTTACTTTAGTTTTAATCCAAGATGAAAACGATGTAACAAGACAAAAGTGACGTAAAAGTCTTGACAGGACGAAAACAATGTATCAAGACATAAAAGAAGTGACAAGACAAAAACAACATAACAAAACAAAAACAACATAACATGGCAAAACTTATGTAAGAGATGTAACAACATAAAAATATAATTTGTTCACTGTCCATTACAACGTATCCTTTAGGGTCATTTTTGTGGCTTGTTGTTGTTTTGCTGTGATGTTGTCAATGTTTGTTAATGAAAAAAAATCCTCAAAAAGAGTATTAGTTAATTTATTTCACCCTTTTAAATGTTAAAGGTATAAAACTGGCGATGAAGAATGTGAAACATCTCTCTATGCAGACAATGTGTTGTTATATATCACAGATTTACATTATTCTAAGTATTATCTGATTAACAGTATAAAGATTTGTGGAGTCAAATCTCTTGTCTCAGCAGACTGACTGACCTGAGGAGGTGATAATAAATATCTGTCATCTCTGAATGATCTTTTCAAAAAAAAAAAAAAAAGATGTAAAGAGATGCTCTACTTGACCTCTGACTCTAATAACCAAATGAGACATGAATGTGACTTTTCAGAGACAAATCTTCAGATCACATAATTTCATGGTAAACAGGGGGTAATTACCAAGTAATATACTTGAAGTTTTTTCAAAATCACCCACAAATTATTTCCAAATTACCCTAAAATGTCATAATTAATCATGTGATAATTAGCAAGTACCATTTTCATGTAGTGGTAATTACCACATGAAAATGACACTTGCTAATTATCACATTCTTAACCATGAAATTTGTGGGTAATTTCTAAAAACATTCAAATATGTTACTTGGTAATTACCACCTATTTCCCATGAAATTATGGGACCTTGAAACTGACGTGTTACCACGTTTTCTGGCCGGTGCTGTGTAGTACCTGTCCCTGGTTGAGCACCATGACACGGTCGGAGGCGAGGACGGTGTGGAGGCGGTGGGCGATGGTCAGGGTGGTGCAGTCCTGAAACGAAGTCCTGATGGTCTCCTGGATCAGGGCGTCTGTCTCTGCGTCCATGGCTGCTGTGGCCTCATCAAGGATCAGGACCTGAGTGACCAGAACCAACCAATCAGATGACAGAGTCCACGGGAAGGAGCTGGGATCATGTCTGTCTTTCTGTCTGTGTCTCACCTTGCAGCGTCTCAGCAGAGCTCTGGCGACACATAGTAGCTGCCTCTCTCCCACTGAGAAGTTCTCTCCGTTCTCCACCACCTCCGAGTCCAACTTCAGGGGCAGCTGGGACACCTGACGGACACACAGGTGGACAGATGTTTCATGTTCAACTGACATCTTTGGTCCTTATTTTTCTTCTTTGGGTCACATTTTCTCTGCCTCCCTGTATTTTTACGTTTTCTTTTGTGGATTTACCGTCAGGATTGTTTGTACTCACACACTCCTTCATGTGACTTCTCTCCAGAGCGTCCCAGATCTGCTCCTCGCTGTACTGGTTGAAGGCATCCAGATTGGACCTGGAAACACGGCAGACTCATTTGTCATTTGAACTCTCACATCAAAAAAATTTTCACAGTTTCCATCTCAGGTGTTGTCAGGTGTTTGTACCTGACGGTCCCACTGAACAGCACTGGGTCCTGGGGGATGATTGACAGCTTGCTGCGGAGGTCGGCCAGTCCGATGTCACTGATGTCGATGCCGTCGATCTGGATGGAGCCTCTGCAGGGTTCCACCAGCCGAAACATGACCATGCCCAGAGACGACTTTCCTACAACAGACAGACAGACAGACAAATTAACAAAAATGTTTAAATGTATAATTAACTTACTGGGGACAGAACGCAAAATAACAAAGGGTGGCTAAAGAATTTAGGGGAAAATAAGCAAGTCCAGAAGAGATCTGGGAACAAGGAAGGAACACAGGGAGAAACACTGAGATGCAGACGCAGGCAACCTGAGGGGCTAATTAGGGGTAAGTGGAAACAATCAGAAATCAAAAAAACTGGAAAACAAATGAAGACAGGAAGTAAAGATGAAAAAACAAGAGGGAAGACAAGAACTTCAAAATAAAACAGGAAATGACACAAAAACCCAAACCATGACAGACAGACTGGTTTCAGAGTTTTCATCAGTCAAACCCAGGACCTGAGGACACCTAGAACCCTGTCCTTACCTGATCCGGTCCTGCCAACGATGCCGACCTTCTCTTTGGGACGGATGGTGCAGGAAATCTTGTTGAGAACCAAAGGGAGGTTTTCCTGGTACCTCATGTCCACCTCCCTGAGGACTAGCTCCCCCTGCTGGGGCCAATCTGCAGGTGGGGCGCGGTCCTTGACCCGGGCCGGGGCCTCCTGGGACAGGGACTGTGAGACAGACAGTATCATGATTCATCCAGGATGGAGCAGAGACGATGAAATGACTTACAAACTCCACAGCAGAGTGTTTACGAGTCCAACAAACCCACTGGTATTAAGGCCTCACATGGGGTAACGAATATATTGGGGTACACAGACAAGTCCCCTGATTAGTTGTTTTAAATGTGTCTTTTCTGGTTTATTTGGGTCAAGAGGGGAGTGTTGTCCGCCCCAGTAGGGCCACCTTAGTGTTGGGCGAAACATCTCTGCAGTCCTACATCAGTAGCAGGTCCTTGTGTTAAAGAGAACGTGACAAAACAACTTAACCTAGACGTGGTTTCTAGAAAACATTTCAAACTGAGCAGCTGTACAGAACATAAACATAATGCAAGGCCACTGGAAAACCAGTGTAACCAGCCCAAAAAAAGCCTGTTCCAGTACCTGGATGTAGTGGTGGATTCTCTCCACAGAAGTGAAACGAGCTTCAGTCTCAGAGGCCAGACGCACCGTGAACTGGAACAAGCCTGTTAACTGGAAGAGGGACAGACGGGTCTCATGTCACAGTGTCAAGGTGTTTGGGACTAAAGCTGACCATTAACCACAACCGCAGGATGATGCTTTCAAGGTACCTGGACAGCGTAGGAGATGGCGAGGCCGGCATAGGCAGGAGGGATCTGTCCGTGCATCAGGACCATCATCAGGGCCGTAAGGCTGATCAGAGCCACGCTGATGACGTCCAGACGCACCGCCAGCCAGCGCATCGCACAGTTGAACAAGTAGAACGGAGCCTGGTTCTGGTCCAGCAGAACCTGGTACCTGAAAACAATGACACACTCAGACTCAGGTTCTGGATCATACCCTGGCTTTCAGGGTGTTTCAGGATATTAAAGAGTATCCAAAAAAGGTTGAATCGAGGGCAGGTGGACTTAGTTGATCCTTGGACGCTTCGTGTCTCATTCAGCAGGGTTTCTGCAGGTTTCAACAATTTAAAGGCCTTTAAACTTTAAGGCCATTATGAATACAATTTAAAATCTATTTCACATCCATCAAGGTTATGAGGGAAAATCAGAGCCCAAGAACACTGTTATTGCAGAGTGGATCACATGGGGTCGGACTTTGGTGATACTCCCAATGTGAAATCAAAACAATAATGGGTGATGGCAGAGTTCGCTGCTGGCTTTTTACAGTAGCTTTTTTCTGACTTGCCATGCAATTCTAATGTCTTAAAACCTAAATTTAGGAACTCAGGTTTTAACAGTTTTCTTGCGCAAGTTGCCCTTGATTAAACCTTTCTTGGAGAACCATGACCTGGATCACTGACATATTTCAGGTTTCAGTCCCCCTCTCTCAGTGGTTCAGACCCTGACCTGCGGAGGAAGTCGCAGCCCCGGTCGTAGGCCTGCAGCGTGGTCAGGCCCTGGATGCTGGAGGTGATGTGGGACATGAAGGGTGACATCGTCACGTTGTCCAGACGCTTAAGCTCCCGGATGAAGACCCTGGAGACACTGTGGAGCCCTGCAAACAGCAACACCAGGGGACCCACCGCCACCAGGAACCATGGGAACACGCAACTGATGACGCCCAGGCAGAAGAAGACCAAGATCACGTTCTGGATGAACATCTCAGCCTGAAAGGGCAGACGAGTGTCGACTGGAGGAAGAAGGTAAGAAGTTATCACTAAAGTTTCCAGAAGGCTCCGTGACTCGGCCAGGTGGTTCAGTCCTGTCCTTTACCTTCGTCCATGTCCTTGGAGAAGCGGTTGAGGATTCGTGCGGTGGGCGTCTTGTCAAAGAACTTCATGGGGCAGCGCAGGATCTTGTGGAACAGCAGGTCATGAAGCTTAGAGGAGGCACGCAGAGTTCCCTGCAGGACACCGTCAGACCAGGATTCAACACCACTGAAGGCCTTCAGCTCATCAGATACACCAGACATGATATCTATTATATTATTATATTATATTAACACATATAAACAAACATCTCTTAAATGTGGTTATTCAAGAAAAGTGACAAAATATGGCATTCTAAATTAAACTAACAGCAGTTTCATGAATTATTTTGTTCCGCTTTTCTTTCTAGATTTTTGATTTTGTGGGTAATTTTGCCATTTTTGTGGTCTCACGGGTCAGGAGGTCACTGAGGTCATGACGATTGTGTGTGACATCCTGACCTTGACGAAGGCGATGCCTCTGAGGAGTTTGAAGAGCAGCATGACTCCCATAGAGGAGGCGTAGACAGCAGCGTAGTGTTGCATCAGAGGATTGTCCTTAATGCTGGTGCTCACAGCTGAGCTGTTGCCATGGGTTACCGTGGTGTTCTGGGAAAATAGGGACAGAAGAGACAGGAGGAGGAGGAGGTTGGAGGACAAAGTGTTACTACAGGAGGAGGTAAACTATTAGGAGGAAAGGCATGATGATGAAGAGGTGATGATGAGGAGGAGGTGCTGATGAAGATGAGGAGAAGCTGATGAGGAGGTGCTGATGAAGATGAGGAGAGGCTGTTGAGGAGGTGATGATGAACAGGAGGTGATGAAGATGAGGAGGTGTCTGACCCCGCTGCCCTGGTTGATCCAGTAGCTGAGCCACCACTGGCAGAAGGCGGAGCTCCCCACGTTGAGAACGAATAGAGCCAGGATCAGGAGACAGGAGGTGGAGCCGCCGCATGCCGACATGTAGAGCTGGAACACAGGCCAGGCCACACCCCCACACAGCTGCTCCTCCCCTTTGATATCACATGACCAAATGCAGTTAAAACATCAGAGTACCATAAAATATTCCCTCCAGAGAAATTATTATTCCTCAATACGCTAATGACTATGTGTTATTTTTTAAAAATGCAAACCATGTATCAATCAATCAAGGTAGTAGAATAATTTTAATATTCACAGATTATCATTAAAAATGAAGATGCTCTGCAAACTTAATTTTAATATTTAAGAAGATTCATACAAAAGATAGCATCTCGTCATAAAAAACAAATAAGATGGCTGTTAAAATGCACTGTCCTGTTTTCTTTTTTAATTTTAGAATAGAATAGAATAGAATAGAATAACTTCATGTTACCATTATCCTTGACGACCGGTGCGTTCTTTTTCACTGATCCTGGTTTATTGTCTGATGGTTTCCTCTGAGAACCACCATTCTTTCTGCTGGGAGCCTGAAACAGAAAGTCAGTAGTTCAGGCTGTTTTTAAAACAAAATCAGGCATAAAAATGGAGGTCCTCTCATTCTTTTGAATGGAGGTAAGCTGCAGTGGTGGTGGTGGGGGGGGGGGGGGGGGGGTTGTAGTGGCCCTGTACCAAAAAGTTGAAGTAGAATCAGTTTTTATAGATTTGGAGAAATGCAACCAGCTGGCCAATCATGTAAGCTGGCAATCTGATTACTGAAACTAGACGAAGTGGAGTTCACAGACCAAACGATGATACTCTGTCAGTTGTTTCTTCGCATGCTTTATTTTGTGTACCCAGCTTCGACGTCTGGGTCTGCCTGCAGTTTATGCTGCAAAATAGCAGCACTAAGAAGTTTCCTTTGGTTTGGATCAATTTGTTGTTGTGAGAAAGCTGGTGAATGTTTTTTTTTCTTATTGTTTCACAGCAGTTATGCTACAGCACAAATAAACACATCCACACCCTTCCATACTGTTGTACAACCGTGCACTAATCACCATAATGTTGGATTTGGTCTAAATACAGCCTTAAGGCTCATTTATGATGAACGCTGTAAGCATGCAGATGCAGACAGAGCCTTCTGCCTGTACTCTGAGTTCATTTTGTCCATATTTCTGCACGTTTCTGACTAAACAGAGCAGTACCACCTGTAGTCGTGGTCGTAGCAAAGAGCCACAACACCGTCTGCAACGCACCTTAACTTTTGTCTCTTTCTCAAGAGGTTCGTTATTACAGCCTCCTCCACTGACACCATGTTTGTAGATGTCACAAAATTCTGACTCTTCTTCTTCTTCTTTGAAGTAACTTTTGACTTTGAGTGGCGCCCTCTAGTGGATGTATTGCTGAACATCCATGCCAACATAAAGGACACATAAAAGTATCTGAGCAGTGAAGATTACATCGTTTGAAATGGGCAGATTCACTTTTGTACATAAAATAGAGCAGGAATTAGCCTTTGCATTTTGTACGACCAGACAGAGAAATGGACAGACAGACAGACAGACAGATGGACAGGCAGACAGGCAGACAGACAGGTGGACAGGTACCTCTACATAAGGAGTGTCTCCCAGCTGGAAGTGGTTGAACATGGCGGCGTAGTCTTTATTCAGTTTCATCAGGTTGTCATGGTTACCCTGCTCCGCTATACTCCCCTCCCTCATCAGAATGACATCATCACAGTCCACCAGGTACTGCACACAAACACACAGAGGTTATTTCTATGGCAACCATTTGCAGTGAAGCGTCCCGTACCTGTCAGGAGGAGGTTTACCTGCAGCTGGTGGGTGACGAAGATGATGGTCTTTTGGCAAAGCTGTTTTCTGATGGCGTTGTGGAAGATGTGGTTGGCCACGTGGGCGTCGAGGGCACTGAGGGGGTCGTCAAGGATGTAGATGTCCCGGTCACTGTAGAGGGCACGGGCCAAGCTGATTCGCTGACGCTGCCCACCACTCAGGTTAGCACCACGCTCACCGATCTGATGGGATGAAAAAATGGCCGTCTTCAAAAAGATGGTAAAATTTGTTGTAGCTACATTTAATTTTCTTTGTGCTGACTTGTAATTTTTCACATCAGTTCTCAGGGAAAACCTGTTTGAAATGCCTCAGTTGAAAATTAGGTGCATGAACCAGAACAGAACCAGTTCCACGTTGGTGGAAAAGGCCTAGCAGGGAAGCTGAATAGTGTCATAACCTAAAACTAGGAGCATGACCTTTGGTTCCAATTTTTAAGTTTTTATGACTGAGTCCACAGGTGGTGTTGTGGTGCCCCTAAAGAAAAAAGTACACAAAAGTACAAACAGGAAGTGATATCACCTCTGTGAGGTCAGCATTGGGCAGCAGGGCGAAGTCTGGTCTGAGACAGCAGGCACTGATGACAGACTGATACCTGCAGAGACAAACAGAGAGACAATCATGAGTCAGTCAGTCTGTCCTTGTTATGAACCTCGACCACACCTGTCCTCCTCTCACCTGTCCTCCTGATACTCCTGTCCAAACAGGATGTTGTCTCTCAGTGTTGCATTCAGGATCCAGGCCTGCTGAGCCACGTAGGCCAGCCTTCCTCTGACGGCCACGCTGCCCTCCAACAGAGTCATCTGTCAGTACAACAATCAATGATCAATACTCCTGATTCCAGCAGCAGCAGCAGGAGTCATGTAGGAGAAGATGGAACTGATTCTACAGGAAGTAACATCACCTGTCCTAAGATGGCAGAGATCAGGGAGGTTTTTCCACTGCCGACACTTCCACAGACACCGACCAGCTTCCCCTGAAGAGACAGACAGACAGACAGACAGACAGACAGACAGACAGACATTAGTCATATATTACTCCCAAACCCTTACATGAGCAGGAGTCTGCTTGCGTAACATTCAACATATTTGCAGATGGTTTTCTGTAGCTTGTTGGCCTCCTGAACAAGTCGTGGACAGTGCACAGTAGCTAGCTCAAGCAGATCCTCGCTTACTTGCAGATGTGAGGACAAGTATAATTTTGTCTTCACTCAGGTGTTATCTCAGTGTCTGGAGCTGGTTGATGGAGACCCACCTGCTGGACGCTCAAATTGATGCAGTGCAGGGTGCTCTGAAGTCGCTGGGAGACGGGGGGGACAGACAGGAGGGGAGGACACACTTCCTCCTCCCTCTCTTCTTCCTCTTGTCTCGACACCACATTACCTCCCTGTCCTCCCCTCAGCAGGGAGCCAGTCACTTCCTCCTCCTCCTGCTCCTCATCCTCCTCCTGGAGAACCACTCTGTCTCCACACCTGAAAGTCACCAAACACCCATTCGTCAACCGATCGACTTCCTCATGAGCGTTCTCAATCATTTTCCTCCAAAAGAACAAGAATCTGTTTTATAGAAACAATTCAGTCAGGAGTCAGTTGAAATTCATGACACAGTGTCTTAAAGCCACTATAGTGTTCTTCACACTGCATAATCTGAGCCCAGGGTTATCCTTGGTCCTGGGGTAAGATAACCTGACAGGCTAGATGGTTTGTTCCACAGAACTATCTGCTGATTGGCTCGCATCACCTCTGATGCAGACACAAATGGATAACTTGGAGCCTGGCAAGATGGATTCTCGCATGATCTCTTGATCTCGCAAATCCAGCGGCCTCATAAGGTAAGAGCCCCCTTTCAAACACACACATTGTTAGCTCAGGGCTACATGATTCATACAGAACTACTTCTAACCCTGGGTTAAATATCTGTTGGTGCTAGGAATGTTAGTGTCAGTGAATTTAGCTTTTCATGCCTGACACCCATTAATTGGCAATGAACTGATCACAAAAAAAAGCAAAATGATGCTTTGGTTCTGTTAGCTTTTTTGAAGTTTATTCCACAACTTCATGTATTACAGCAGCAGAATTGCCAGGATCATGTTGTGCTCTGTGCTCTCCATCAGGCTGATCCTGCAGCTGGAACAGAGAAGCTGTTATGGGTCTAGTTTGTTCTCTCCCTCTTTTCCCTTCATATTGTAAAAGTGAATTTTAACAGAACAGGTCTACACTGTCTTTGTTTAGTCTGGTGTTTGGCTGCACTATGCTCTGAGCACCGATCAGCTGAGATGACAGAGCGCACTGGATGCACTGCCACGTGCACACACACACACACACACACACACGCTGTGGCAGCATGTGTGTGTGTTTGAGAGAAGGCAAACAGAGGGCAGAAGGTGAACAACTGCACACAATATTTTTGGTAGCTATTAATAACTTACTCTGACCACTGCTTTGTCAGAGCCCGAGCCTGCCTGACCCACCTGCCTCAGCCTGGGGTATCTTCTATTGTTCTAAGTGTTCTAAGTCGACAGACTCCTGCCTGACCCGTGGGTTAACCAGATGATCACATTACTTTGCAACAAATAACAAAAGAATTTTGAATTGTCCAATTTAATATAGACAATGAACTGATTTTCTTAAATGAAGTAGGTTAGACTAACTAAACCTCATCTGCTCATACAAAGTTCCAAAAAATATTAGCTTTTGATAGCTGCAAGCTAGCAGCATGGTTTCTGTGGAGTCACATGGACAGCTGCAGGAGCTGCACCAGTGGACAAAACAAGCGAGTGACTGTGTATGTGTGTTTAATCACGGGTGCAAGTCGGGTCACAGCACTTGCAGGGTTTGCAAAACTGGACCCATGTAAGACTCTGACAGGATTCAACAGGTCAACGGGTCTTTTCTGTTTAAATGCAGCCTTCTTTAGGCTGAATTTAGAGGACAGCATAAGTGCGCAAAAATTCAAAATCAAACACACCTAAAATGTTTTTTCCATGTTAACTTTTAAAATAGAATATATCTTGAGTTGAGGTGTTCCTGTAAATTCTTCACATGAGGTTCACTATTTGTTTGTGGTTCCAAGGAAACTACCTGTTTTACTATTTGGATGTTTTGAAGCACCTGAATGCATCATTGAATTTGGTCTGGCTGAACCTCTTTATTACCTGTCCCTGTCCCTGTGTCGGTGTCTGCTGGCTGTCCGGACACATGGGCTGGGCTGAGCACTCTGTCCACCCCCCTCCCACGCCAGACTGGCCCCACACATCCCCACGGCAACCTGAGGGTCGCCAGGCAACGCACGGACGCTGTCGACCTCCGGCAGCAGGAGGAGACTCTGAGAGGACAGACAGAGAGAGAGAGGACAGACCAGATCAAACTGGTGGACGAGCTGGGACCTGGTTTTGGCTAAGCTTCCTCAGATCAGACTGAGCTTTGTTTTCTTTCTGCTCACTCAGCTCATTCACTCCGTCCAAATATTCCTCCATCTATTCATCCTCCTGTTCATTCATCCATCTGTTCATCCATCCATCCAACAGTCAGGGAACAGCTGAACCCTTCGACCTTCAACAACACAAACTGGACCAGTGGAAACATGAAGCAGGTTATGCACACAAGGATGCCAGTCAGTAAGAAGGTGTTAATGTTGTCAGACCTTGAATCTCTCCATGGCCACTGAAGCTTCAGACAGAGACTTGACAGAGAACGGAGTGACCTTCAGGGCAAAGGTCATCGCATTAAACACCGTCACCACGGTGAAGGCCTGCAGAGACACACAGACAGTCAACAAGTTTACATCCACACAGGCTGAAAGAGAATGCAGTGAAATATGTCAACACAGGCCCAGTTCACATCTGGTGTTAACATGTTCACACCTGGAACTAACATGTTCACACCTGGTATTGACATGTTCACACCTGGTATTGACATGTTCACAACTGGAACTAACAAGTTCACACCTGGTATTGACACGTTCACACCTGCTACTTACATGTTCACACCTGGTACTAACATGTTCACACCTGGAACTAACATGTTCACACCTGGTATTGACACGTTCACACCTGCTACTTACATGTTCACACCTGGTACTAACATGTTCACATCTGGTACTAACACGTTCACACCTGGTACACCTGGTATTAACACATTCACACCTGGTACACCTGGTACTAACATGTTCACATCTGGTACTTAGCTGCAGCTGCTACAATGCTAACAGCTATGGAGAGACACTGTTAGCAAGGCTAGCCAACATTAAAAACACATGATTGCACGAACCACAGCAGGTTTTTCTTGCCTATTTTAGCACTGTACCTGAGCTGCTGTCAGGTCATATCCTAGCAACATGTGGGTGGAGAATGTTGCCACGCTGGCAATGACGACAACTATGGGAGCCACGCCCACAGTGATGCTCTGGAAGTAACCAGTCAGCTCCAAGATCTTGCGCTCCTCATCACGGATTCCTGACAGAAAACATTGACAAGAGTCAAAAGTCACTGTTTACCTGTGTTACCATGGCGACGGGCCGATCAGGTGAGTGTGTGCAGGTGAGTACATACTGTGGACGTCCTGGGCAAAAGCTTTGACCCAAGCATACATCTTGACAAACTTGATGTAGGTGAGGATCTCGTTCATCTTCTGCACTCGTCTGTCGGTGACAGCCACGCCCCTCCGCCTGAAGAACGCCGTCAGTCTGGAGCTGAACATCTGATCAGAACATATTGATCAATACACCCGATCATTGTCGACATGATTGACATGACATGACGGTGAGTTACTGACCATGGTGGGGTAGAAGAGGATGAAGACGGCCGATCCCAGCAGAGACGTGGGTCCCAGAATAAACAGGTTGTAGGCAACACCAAGGACGGCCACCAGGGGGCCTCCTGCTAACAAACTGCCCATTGCTGCAGCTTCAAACATCCTCTGACCGTCACTGGAACACATGTTGACCAACTGACACACAGACAGACAAAGAGACAAACAGACGGACAGAGACACAGAGAGACAGACAGACAGGGAGACAGGGAGAGGAGCGAGACAAATGATCATATAGAATCAGTTTTACGCTAGCATCATCTGCCAGAATAAAAAATGAAGAAAGGAAGGGAGAGCAAAAACAAACAAACAAATGTAAACAAACAAAAGCAATAAACAGGCAGGCAAACAAATAAAACAAACAGGAAAACAAGCAGACAAACAAACAAACAAAACAGACTCAGTCAAACAACAGAAACTAAAGAAAAAAATGAATTAAGACTGAAACAAATGGACACAAAAACAGACACAAAAGTGAAGAAAGTAAATAAACAGACTAACTAAACAAATACAAGCACACAAATAAACAAACAAAACAAACAGCCAGACAAACAAACTACAGAAACCAAATAAACAAACAAAGACAAAACCAAACACACAAATAAATAAAAAAACAAACAAAACAAAAATAAAAGACTAAACAACAATAAAATAACAAACAAAACAAAACAAGAATAAACAATAAGCAAAACAAAACAAACAGACAAACGAAAACAAATAAACCCTGTAATAACCCCTGTCAGTACCTGTCCCATGGACTTGTCGCGGACACTGCGGAGCTTGAGGATCTTGTTGAAGGACAGACTGAGGACAGCTCCTCTCAGTCTGGACCCTGTCCTGTAGTTCAGGGCCCACGTCAGAGCCAGAGACCAGGACCGGACCAGCTCCGTGGACAGGAGGCCCAGGACCAGCAGCAGCCCATAGACCAGGTCTGAGTCCTGCTGCTGGGTGTACTCCAACAGACGCTTCACCACGAACGCCTGCAGGACAGACGGACCCTGGTTAGACTGGTGGGACTGGTGCTGGACATACTGGTCATTACTGGTGGTGACTCACCGGTCCACTGAATCCTGCCAGCTGTGTGACGGCGAGACAGAGGATGGACAGAAGGAGACGAGTCCGACAGAAAGACCAAACCACCGAACACAAGGACGCATCGCTGCCCTTTGATCTCAACTCGTCCTCCCACAGAGACGCCAACCTGTGGACAGACAAGACAACAACACACACACACAAATCCACACAGCAGAGACACAAAACAGAGACACACACACAAATCACCAGACTGAGGTCATATAAAAGATTCTGAGTGTCCACCTGCTGGCAAAAACACGTCAGTTCACAGAGAATCTAATCTAATCTAATCTAAACACCGGAAGTACCCTAGAACCTCTTCGACAACCACTAAAACCTACTAAACGAACCCTAGAACCTCCAAGAGGACCTCTAGAACCTTCTCAATGGCCACCAAAATCATAAATTACTGTTGAACCTCCTCAGTGACCACAACAATCTACTAAATGAACCCTGGTAAATCCTTTAGGAGCTCTGGATTCTTCTTAATGACCACAAATCCTGTTTTGGCTATCTACCGCAGAACCTCCTCAGTAACAACTAGAACCTCCACAGTGACTACCCTTTAATCTCATCTGTTTCAAAAGGATCCCAAGAACCTCATTAAGACCCCTAGAACCTACTCAGTGACCACTTCAACCTCTGGAAGGACCACTAAATCCTCCTGAATGTCTCCTAGAACCTACTCAGGCTATTAAAACTCCCTACAGTACTACATAAGCTCATCAGTGGCCACTAGAACCTCTCAGAGACCCTCTCGAAAATTATCACTGGCCAATAAAACCTCCTCAAGAACCTCTTGAATCCTCACAAACAGACATCAAAACTCTGACAACACTGCAGAACCTCATCAGTGATCACCACACCTTGTTAAAAGGCCTCTAAAACACTATCAATGGCTACTGAAACCTTCTATGAGACCCCGAGAACCTCCCCAATGATAACCTATATAACCTCCTTTATCAGCGCTCGAACCATCTCAATGGCTGCCTCCTCATGGATCTCTGGAACCTGTTCAGTGACAACTAAAACCTATTAAATGACCCCTAGAACCACCCAAAGGAACTCTAAAATCTTCTTAATGACCACCAAACCTCCTAAATGACCACAACACTGTTTTTGGCCATCAAAACTACTGAGTTACTACAGAACCTCCTAAGTACTACCCTTGAATCTCATCTGGTTCAAGAGGATCCCAAGAATACCTCTAGAATCTATTCAATGACCACCCCGACCTTATTAAACTCCTAAACTATTTAAACTCCTGAAGTACAATATAAGCTCATCAGTGGCCACTAGAACCTCCTAGAGAACCACTAGACCATCACGACTGGTCACTAAAACCTCCTGAAGAACCTCTTGAACCCTCACAGACAGACATCTGTCAGTACTGTAGAACCCTCTCAGTGACCACTAAACTCTCCAGAATTACCCATAGATTAATCAGCAAACATTCATTAGCTCCTCCTACCTCAGGCTGTTGGCATGACAACCTTCCCGCGGTGACACGGGCCAGATGTCGTCCAATAGGAGCTGCCGTTTCCTGCGAGCGTGTACAGCCAGAGGAGTCAGCCAATGAAACGTCATGAAGGAGAAAAGACCTGCGCTGTCGACCGGGTGACCACACCTGAGGACACAAACACACCTGAGGACACAGACACACCTGAGGACACAGACACACCTGAGGACACAGACACACCTGAGGACACAAACACACCTGAGGACACAGACACACCTGAGGACACAGACACACCTGTGGACACAAACACACCTGAGCTTTGTGGTGTCAGCATGTGTGTGTGTGTGTGTGTTACCTGTCGTTGTCTCCACCTGCTTTCTTCTGGTCTGTGTTTTTAGCTCCGCCCTCTTCCAGCTTTTCACCGTGGCAACCAGCTGATCTGTCCTCACACAAATCCAACACACCCTGACACACATACACAAGATTTTTTATCCATTTCAGTTTGAACAAAACTTTATTTACAACAATTCCATATACATTGGGATGCTGTCTAAAACATAAATTAAAAAAAGAAGCAATGATTTGAAAATCATCTTCATAGATGTGACAGTTACCCATGATGCCATAGCTACCAACCAATTGACCAAGTGATTAACTAACCAACCAACCAATCAACTAACCAACAACCAACCAAACGTGTTTTTTAATGCAGTTTTTAATGCAGTGCTGCCTGAGGGGTCAAAGGTCACAGACATTCAGTGTTGGTTTTCAGTCTTGCTCCTTACGTGCAAAGATTTCTCTGGATTCTCTGAATCTTTTAATGATATTATGGATTGAAGATGGTGAAATCTATAAATTCCTGCAGTTTTGTGTTGACAAACATTGTTCTTAAACTGTTGGACTGTTTGCAGTTTTTCACAAAGTGGTGAATCTCACCCCATCCATGCTTGTGAACCACTGAGCCTTCCCAGGACGCCCCTTTAATACCCAATCATGATCCTGTCACCTGTTACCAACTCACCTGTTTACCTGTGGAACATTACAAACAGGTGTTTTTGGAGCGTTCAACAACTTTCACAATCTTTTGTTGCTCCTGAACCAACAGAATGAGTCAATATTTACAAAAAGCAATAAAGTTAATCAGTTTGAACATTAAATATCTTGTCTTTGTTCTGTATTCAACTTAATATAGGTTGAAAGGTTTTTTGTAAATCACTACATTCTGTTTTTATTAACGTTTTACACGACGTCTTTAAAATCAGAGTTTGTACAACAGAAACCTCCACAGCAGTTTTAAACTGATCCCTCATTAATATTCATGACACCACACTGACCCTCACTTCTCCAATCAGGTTCCTTTATCAAGTTCCCTTCTAACACAGCCTGAAGCATCAGCCCTGTCGCCATGGTTACCTGTTGGGTGACACACTGAGCTCTGATGTAAAACAGTGGTTGAACTAAATTATGATTCAACCAATCAGAGAGCAGGATTTATTTCTATAATGATGTGTGTGTGTGTGTGTGTGTGTGTGTGTGTGTGTGTGTGTGTGTGTGTGTGTGTGTGACAGCAGCAGCCTCCTCTCTAAGCGTGCTCAGCTCCCTCGTGCAGATGAGCCGTACTGAGCACGTGCAGAGCTCACGTTTGCTGCCTCCTGATGCTCACACACATCCCGTCCATTCACACGGCCTCAGCCAATCAGAGGCCCCACAGCCCCTCTGCCTCAGCCAGTCAGACGGCCGGAGCCCCCCCCCCTCAGCATCAGCTGTGCAGCAGCAGGAGGCGGAGCTTCATTATATAAACAAAGAGGTGATGAGTGTGAAGAGGAGACAGATGAAGATGATGATTTTAATCTTTGACCTGTTTTTTGTGCTTTTATTTTGAAATTTGATCATCTTCAGCTTTATTTTCTTCTTCATGATATAATGATCTCGTAAGGTATGAATTAAATATTTGTATCTGCAGGTGGGAACGCTTTGAACTACAGTTAGTTGGTTTTATCAAGTGGTTCCCAACCTAAGGTTTCAGCCCCTGCATAGGGTCAGCAGATGAATCAGAGAGGTCGTCACATGATTCATGAGAGTTTTCACTTTATGAACTTTTCTTTAGTTTTATTCCTATTTATTACTTTTCTTTTTTATTACTATTTACACCCTTCAACAATACTTAAACTTTTTAATAACTTTTGATGACAAAGTAGTCAAGATGGCGCACACAAATTTTTAAGTCACTGTAATTAATTTTGTAGGAGGAGTTTGTTAAAAATACAATACATGGAAAAAACAACTGCCAACAGCTAAATCATACAACATTTTTCACCATGACTAATCCGTGTGCCAAGTTTCATGTGCCATTGAGCACATTTAGCCACTCAAAAATGCAATTGAAAAGGTTGAAGAAGAAAAATTTGTGTATTTGCAGAAGTCTGTGAGTTCAGAGGGAAAATCTAAAAATTGTTAAAATTGTCCCCAGTCTCTCCAATAAGTGCCTCAAAATTGTACTTAACTAAGACACTTGACTAAATCCTCACCACTGACATAAAAAAAGACAGACAACATGACAGCCAGAACATCTGGATGGCCCCTTGGTGGCTGCAGTATAAGTCATAAGCCCCGCCCCCTCCATGTTAGCAGATGGGACAAGTTCATGTTCATGTTAATTTTTCTCATCAGTTTGGTTTCAATTAGTTATTATTAGTTATTTGATGATATAAAAACGAAGTTTCACATGATGATTGACAGCTGCGCTCCGCTCAGCCAGCTGTGTGGGCGGGGCCTCAATACAACAGCTCCACCCCTGATCACCACAGCACAGCCTCTAGCTCCAAATGACATCATTAGATCAAGATGGCAGTGATAGTTTTTACAGTGTGTCCTCACCTGGACGTCATGGTGCAGGGTGACCTTTGACCCCGGCAGAGCGCTGCAGGACGACCGTAGAGAGTCCGGCTCACTCCGTCCACAGTCATGTTCTCTCATCTTCTATCAGACCACATGGAGCCCCGACGTCTGACCCCCGACACCGTCAAGATCTGAGACAGAGAACATGAGCGCAAATGTTGAAAACCTATAGAAACTGATAAACTGCTGAGAAAAAAAACAACAATCTGTCTCTCTGTAACATTAATACAGTTTATTATATTATATTATATTATATTATATTATATTATATTATATTATATTACAGCAGTAATATTATGACAGCGTGACAGTAAATCGATAAGTATTTTCATCTCTTCTTCAAACTTTAAAACTACACAGTTTCTGCAGAAAATAAAAACAACAACAAGTTGGATTAAGTCACTGTAACATAAGATCATTTATAACGTGGAACATCAGTGAACACGTTACATGTGGGTTCCATGTGGATCAGTTCAGGGTCCATAGTTGTTTATATTCTACTTAAGTGATATTTACAACATGTCCAAGTTGCTAAAGTTTGTTATTTGCAGATGAATTTATTTTGTTCTGGAGATGATTTGAAGCAGCTTCTGGATACACATGAAACTGAATTAAAAACTTTCAAGTGAGAGTTTGATATGAAAAAGATGTCATTAAATCTAAATAACATAAAAATAAAATAAAATAAATACTGCAGTACTATAGAGAGTACAGGAACACAGTAATAATACAGAAAAATATACTTATTCTGTAGAAAACTACAAACTGTAGAACTGAGTTAATATAAAAACATGAAGAACATCAGCATTTATACTTTTACTGAAATAAAACCTGAGAGAATACTACAATAATACCATAAAAACAATGTATTTGTACTGCACAATCTGTCAGACCACAGCGATGAAGTACTTCACTACACACGGTACTTATATAACAACAGACAGTAGGTGACAAAGTAAAAATCAGTTTAAATTATTATCAGTAAATAATGTAAAAACAAATACTGTGTAGAGAAGCAGATTCAGTACAAGAACCTGCTGAAATACTGCAGTATTATATGAAAAATACCTTACTGTTATCACAGTCTTACAGCATAGTATTGTAGTATAAATAGTCAGAAATCCTGTAATCCTGTATACTTCTCTGATGGTGAGTGTAATATTACAGAAATACTGCAGTACAAGTGTAAACAGTGCCTAATAAATACTGTAATACTACAGGAACACACTGACACACTGTAGAAATATTACATGATTATTGTAAAAAAAAAAAAAAAAACCTACAATTTTACCTCATTAAACTCATTATTAACTACAGTAACGACTTTATACTACAAACCACTGATGTATCATTACGACTATAGTACTGTGAGTGTAACAGAAGAACTGCAGATGCTATAGTAGTACTGTGTATATTCTGAGTATTACAGAATCCAGCAGATAATAATAAATAACACTGACGCTCTTTCACAATAAAAGCCTGCCGTTATAAAACAAAGTGTCCTCGCGCTTGGAGCATCACACCGTCATCAGCCAGAATGTAAACAAACATCAGCTGATCGATCAGCTGTCTGTCTCACCTGATCACCTGTCTGTCTGTCCCTGTGTATGTGTCCGCGCGCTGAGGACAGTCTCCGTCCTGCCTGTCCTCCTTCAGGTCCGCAGATCTCAGTAAATGACTCGTGCAGCTCCGAGCAGCAGCAGCAGCAGAGCCGCGGGGGATCATGGGAAACAGAGTTCTACTGACGATAGACCCCCCCACACACACACACACACACACAGCCCTATTGTTTCACCCCCTCAAATGACGTCACTATCGACGTAATTACAAAGCCACCTGTCCGCCCTGAGTTCAGACTGACAGGCTGCAGAATTTTATATTTGTGATAAATATGAATTCTTTTTATTTATGCTTGTTTTAATATAAACCCAAGAAATGTGAAATTTTCACACAGAGAATAATTTAATCTGAAGGTGATCATGTGGATTTTGTGACGTGTCAAATATCATTTCACATATGATCAGTTCACATCATGTTTTCAGATCCTGCACATAGAAAATCACATCTCGTGTGAAGATTTAAAAATATTTTAACAAGAAAACAAAAACTTCACGTGGTAAAAACTGTAGGAATATTTCAGGTACAAAAGTACTGCAAATAAATCCTGAAAAACTTAAAGGTTATAATAATGGTAATATTTCAGTACTGCAGTACCTTGATGTCTGTATTGTAAACTACAGATATTTGAGAGATATTTGTTCAAAAATAGTGATTTTTACTCATTTCATCACCTTAGCCTCTTTCATCCTTTGAATTACACAACATATCATCAGTCACAACCTAATGATCAATAATTATCAATATCAATTGATAATAAACTTTATTATCATGGTAGGTATTTCAGTTATATCATCTAGGCCCACATATTACTTTATCTCTCACGGGATCAATGCAGAGTAATACTACAGTGGAATAAGTATTTCATCATCAAGCAGACACTACATTTACCAATCTATAAACAATTAAGTCTATTATCAGTACTTAACACCATTAACAGATTATTTAATCACAGATGTGTATGTATGGAATGATTCTGTATAATAATTACCAATAAATATATATTGATCATTCAGTATTAATAGTGGTGAGACTTTTCCTGGGTTTAGATATTTAAAGAATAAATTCAGCATTATTACTTAAATTTGATCAAAAAATATTCATACCGAGTTGATTCAGTGTGAATCTCCTCAGTTTGGTCTTACAGGTAAAGGTCTGACAGTGACTTGTGCCTGTGAGGCTGTACTCAGGAACCCAACACATCTATATCCCAGAATGCTTTGCTGCCAGTTGTAACAGTTCAATGACTTTAAGCTAACTGGCTAAAATGTAATGACGATGATTCCACACTTTTTCAAACAGTATTAGCAGTAATAAATATTGATTATTGATCTGTTTTAATGACGAGTCAGAGCAGCAGTTTGGACCTGATCAGTTTTATTGTTTCTGTACAAACACAAACATCAACAGCTGCAGATGTTCCTGCTTCACACCCGAGAAGGATACAGCATCTGGAACACACAGAGACAGACAGGAAGTCAGGAAACTGTCAAAATAAAACACATAGTTTATTCTGGAGATGCACCAATTACATCTCTCTTGGTGGATTCTGATTTTCAGTCTAGGAACTGTAACTGACAGAATAGAAAACATTTCTCTAACTTTTCTTTAATGTGAAATGAAATCTGATCTTCATAATAAAACACTGAACATTAAATAACTTTTACATTTTCTCTAAAAGTGCTCCAGGTTACAGTCAGGCATTATTACATTATATAAAGATTGAGTACCAGAGGGAGCACGAGCTGATGAGATCTCATAGGAAACAATTTCAGAGGATCTCACTGGCAAATGTAAAAGAAACCCGAGGCTGACAGGCTGCAACAGTCTGATACAGTAAAACTTTGCAGTGAGGAAAAACAGAAGCAAAAGTTAAAGGAGTCCGGATGAGAAAATGTTTGAGGAGACACAGCGACACAGGTTGTTTATTCTTCAGTCAGAACAGGAGGTGAGATTTTAACTGTCAGTCTGTGAGCAGCACTCTGCTGCAGGTTAACATGAAGCCCAAGAGATGAAAGTTTACTTTCGTTCAGTGACACAGTCAGCTGCTCCGTCTCCATGGAGACCGTCTTCCCTTTGCTCTTTTTGGAATCTTTTGGTAACACAGACTTCATGCAGGCATGTTTCTGAGTGTCTGATGCTACTGTCTGTGACGCTGTGCGTGTGACATGACCATTCTGCAGAGCATGTGTGTGAATACGACTGGAACAGACTCAGATATGTGACGCTGACCGTCACGGTTCAGGGCCTGTCACACTGAAAACCGTCCAGGTGATCAGTGCATCTCTAATGCTGATTGATCAAGTAAAAAGGCTGTGGATCATTTAACTACCAGCTGGATTTTATATTTCATTTCAGAGGAACTGGCGCCAAAGAACAAGCGTTGTTCCTCCTTTTCTAGACAATCAAGTAGTAATAGATTCTGAATCAAATCGGACACAAAGATCCCCTTCTTCAATGTGACATGCATCATGTGTACCACTAAACTAGGATACTTCTGGAGTTTTGATGAGGATGGCTGAACATGAGCAGCTGCAGATAAACAAGCTGATGTTCTGGCACCTTCTGATTTAAAGTTTTGATGCATTGAGAATTGTTTTATCGTCACATTGTGGCCTCTGAATCAAATCGTGAGCAAACAAAGATTTTCAGTCTGTGGTCACAGTTCGCAGGATGCTGCCAGTCTGCTATTCTAGATATTTTGAAGATCCGTCAGATCGACTGAACCACAGACAGCAGATTACTGCTCAATAGCTGTGTTAAAATCACAGACTGCTGCTTTTTACTTAAATTTTTAAACAAGGTCAAAGGTTCAAGGCACAATGTGATGAAGTAGTGAGGCTGTCCCTGACTAAAAGCAGTCCTATCAGATTTGGCCATTCAATACGCAGATTTGATTATTTACCCTTTTGTCCAGTTCAGTGTCACACTCGGTGTCATCAGCCTACATGAGTGTATTTAATCAGACACCTTTTTTTAAAAGGTGTTTTTTTTTGTTGTTGTTTTTATTAGCTTCTGTAAAGTTTGAATGAAGCTGATGATGATGCAAAATGATTCTATTGAGTTTGATGAGATAAATAAAGCAGCTCCTTCTGGTTAAACCAAACATCTCTTCCTCTTTCAAAAAAATCTCTGACTGTAGTGATCCTTTCCATAATGTTGTCAGACATTAACAAGAACAATCTGAGCCTGTCGGAGACAAAACAAGCGTCAGCTGTCCCGCGCTCTGTGGTGCGCTATGGTGAAGTGTCTGACAGCGCGTAAGCTGTGCTCTGTTTCTATCACTCTTCTCTGCTTCCATCACTGTTAGTTTTGTGGTTTGTGGTGATTTAGAGTTTGTAAAGTTGCATTGATCTATGTACAATGATACAATAAAAAACCACCACTTGTTTATCTTCTCTCATCAGTCAACAGACAACATGTTTTAAGAAGTGCTCCAGCTACTATAAAGATATATTTATGAATTCTCATGTAAATTTCTGTGGCTTCTGATTTATTCTCTTACTGACCAACAAAGGGAAAAAATTACAGCTTGACTTCAAGACTCTCAGTGGACTGAGTTGTCTCTGATTCAAATCTTCAACTATTGGGGCCGCTCTATGCATGTAAATGTACGTCCTGACAAAGATTTGGAATGCAGCCTTTGTGAGATCTGAGGTGTTTTGAACCAAAGTGTCACCCAAAGAAGACCTGAACCTTTTATGGTTCACGTGACCAACAGGAGCAGAAGTGAACTCACCACTCTGATTCTATGTCCGATTGCTTTAGCCGGCAGGTTACTGCTGAACTTGGCTCGGACCATCCCGCTGTTACCGTGAGCTCTGGTCACCTTCCCCCAGATCACTCTGGTCTTGTTGGGTTTACCGCCTGGTGTCACCGTGTTCCTGCAGAGACAAACTGTTTAATCTCACAGCTTCTGTAGTCTGACAGAAGTGCACATGTTTCCTGCTGTGTTCAAGGCGTCTATATTTCAGTAATAAACAGTTTCTAATTAGTAATGAAAACATTTAATGTCCTCAAACATCAGATCTGCGCCTGCATCAGACATGACAACTAAGATCCTCCTGATTAAACACCAACAGTTTACGAGATTTTGTGACCAGCTGTGTTTTAACAGCAGTGCAGGACTGTGGCTGAAAAGTGTTTTGAGTAAAATGACCCTGAAGAATCTCAGTGGCAGTGATGATGACTGCTGGTTGAATTCTCTCAATAAATGATGAACCATTCGGTCGTTCACAAATTATCAACATGACAAAAGCACAGCTCCTGTAATAACAGACTTAAAAACAGGCTGATAAAAACAACGGATAACGGGCTGTTTGCATTGTCCGTTTTTTCTTTCCACATTTCAAAACGGGAATCTCATTTTCTGAGTGTGATTTTCTAATTTAAAACAAAACAAAAACTGTTTGCTGCCAAATACACTGATCAAATAAAATATCAACAAATGAAATGATGCCTGGAGATTCTTACTTCTTGGCCTTGTAGACGTAGGCGCAGCGTTTTCCCAGGTAGAAGTCGACTTCGTCTCTGGTGTAGCAGCCCTCCAGCTTCAGCAGGGCTGTGTGTTCACGCTGGTTCCTCAGACCGCGCTTGTAGCCGGTGAAGATGGCCTTACTCCACAGTCTGAACACACAGACAGATACAGAGTCGCACGGTCAGGGCTTCATCTCTAACTTTTTGGTTTAGAAAAATCAACAATGACGAAGATCAAACAGCACCAACTTCTTCTCTGCTTCCTGCAGCAGGAGAAGAAGAAGAGTCAGCTAAGACAAACTGTTGAGGTGTGAGTTTACCTTCCAGGCATTGTCAGTCTTCTCCAGGTGAGTCCACCTGCACACAAGCATACAGACACATTAGAAACCTAAAAATCAGCTGCAGACAAACATACAGATCACCAATCACTAATCCTGGAAACATTATTGATCAAATTAAACCTTTTGTTGCCATTAATGGAGTCTTTTCAGCTGTCCAACACTTAACTTCTTAATGATTCAACAGGATCAACAGTCTGTCAGTGTTGCTCAAACAACATCTGCAGATTTATACAAGCAAACACACCAACATGTGTCTGAAGAGCCTGATTGGGCAAATAAGGATTCTTATAGTCCTGAACAGATGCACACATGAACACAATAGGTGTGTTTAAGATGAGCCAGGTCTGCGCAAAATGAATCAACAGCAATCGCTGCACAATGCATGCCCATTAGATTTGGGTCCAACTTGATAGCCTATAGGTGATCTAACAGAATGTTAGTATCAACTTCAACTTATCTGCAGCTTTTTATCACTGCCTCCTACTGCAAACACCAGATCTTGTCAACTGTCAAGGTGAGCTGCAGTTAATTTCAAACGAGCCTATTAGTTTTGTTCAAACAAGCAGACCCTCATGGATGCATGAAGTATGAAACCACCATAAGATATGAAGATGAGCCAACAAGCCAATGAGAGACAGTGTGTCTGCAGCAGGATTCATTATCAACTCTGTACACAAGAATCCTGCATGAAAATAGATGTTAGCCAGTCTAAGGGACAGTCTGACACACCAGTCCTGAAACAAATCCTTACTGCTGACTCTGTTTCAGCTCACTATACCTAATAAACTGGTTAACTGAGGTCATTTAAAGTATAATTGTCATTCTTATTAAAATAGCTACAGACCCTTCGTCACCGTCAGTTAGACCTGATTAAAGTCAGTTATCAGCACAGACTGTTGATATTCACTGAAACTTCACTGTGACCAGGAGACGGAGAGGATTAACATCTTGTTGTATCGAGCTGCTCTTAAACTATGACAGAAACATTAACACTGACTGTTATCTGATGACAAGTTTCCCTGTAACATCCACATATTTAAACTTCTGCACGCCAACACGTCACACGTTGGGACACATTTACCCACTCTGATGCTAACATGCTAAAGCTAATGTTAGCCTGTTACCGACCGGCACACGTCTGGTAAAAACCCGGGAACGTTATTAGTGTAATGAAAACAAGAATTTAACTCCGCCACCATGTTGACTCTGCCCACCTCCACACACACCGGGACATCGCACTAAATCTACCCGCACCAGCAGCCACTCAACCCGGGCTGCTCTCCGCTCTGTTAGCCGTTGTTAGCTCCCAATCCAAACTGAATCTGTGCCATCTCAAATTAAATCACCGACACAAACACACCGACAGACAGAAGACAGCCTGGCTGACAACTGACGGTGATTATCAGGCAGAAAAACACCAGAGGCCCACTGATATTTACAATTTTATTCAGACATGTCGGCTCTCTTACCTTCTCTATGAGGACAAAAATGGAGGAAAAGGAAGTGAGAAAGGAATGCTGGGAAATTATTGTAAACAGAGGTGGCCGCGGGACTGCCTGATCAAAATGGTGGATTTCTATGTTATCATTCTTATTCTTTTTAAATTTTGTTTTGTTTTGTTTTATTGACACAATATTTTTCTGAGAATCCATTGGAGGCAAAAGAATTTAATTTTAAAATTATGACAGGAATTACCCACAAAATGACTTGAAATTACTCGAATCTCCAAGAGAATCTTTGTATTTAAAGTAATTCAAACCATAATTAATTATATTATGCTCCGTGTTGTTTCTATCTTAATTTTTTTCATTTTAAAAATATTTTTATTGTTAATTTTATCAATATGTCTCCTGCCTTATTACTTCATCACTTTAGCATATTTTACCATTTTCTTTAATTTGTCTATGCTGTTTTATTGTAACGAACTTTATACTTTTTTAAACAAGTACTACATAAATGGCTCTTAGTCTTATTTCACCGTGTCAGCAGCTAAAACCACATTATTTACTCATATTTTATATCTTCAACCATGCTTCTTTTGAAAACAAAGAAAAAAAGAAAAAGTATTCAAACTAGGAATATAGAAACCATCATGCATTCACCAAGAACGAATCATCCTCCATTAATGAAATGAACAAACCGCACAAGAGATACAAAACACACACAGACAACACAAAAAAAGGCAGAAAATAAAAATAAAATAAGCACCCTAAAACATAAAATAATTAAAAACATGAGTAAGACTAAGTGATTTGGTCTTTGGGACATTTTATATATTTATATATTTATGGGACTCAATACAAAGTTGTATTTCATTAGACTGACCTCCGAAAATGGGTGGGATTTTAATAAACTGAATATTTTTGCATTTTAGCACACTTATAGACACAATTTCTCAACATTATTGGTAATGTACACTGTTGTATTAGTAGTAATATTTTTACATTTTTCTATATGCTGTTATTCTTTAAAGTAAGTATAATGCACTTTTTTCACATATTGCTTATTCCTATTTTGTTATATTTTCTCTTTGCTTATATATATAAATACATATATACTTATGTGTGTGTTTATGTATACACTTTAAAGATTTATTGAAATTTATGATTTTACTGTCTAAATTATGTAAAAATATTTTCTGTTACTGCACAGTGTTGGCTGCGTGAATATTTTTGTGTTCTGACCAGCTGCAGGGTGCTGATACACAACAACATGGGCGTCAGAAGGTCACATGCAGTGCATGCTGGGAAATGTTGTCAGTGCAGCATGGCTCCACCTGCAGCACTGAGGAATTTATTGATTCAAATGACAACATTTAACATCAACACTGACTGGATGAACACATGACAGTGATGAATTTACCCTTTAATGTGTGCATCACTTTAATGTTTTGACTGGTAAAGATCGAGTTCAGTTATATATAAAGTTTACATACGTCATGTACATGCAGGCGGTTTGTTAATTCACCTGTAGAGACCAATAAAAATAATATCAGAATTAATTTGTTGATTATATTTTGTGTTTCTGTAATTTCAATCTGCAAAGTAACTAAAACTGTAAATGTAGTGGAGTAAAAAGTACAATATTTGAGCAGCAGAAAATGCAAATACTCAAGTAAAGTATAAGCACCTCAAATAAAGTGCTGTGAGCCAACTAGAACTACAATAAATAGCCTGGACTGAACCAATCAGATTCAGTGATGTGTTTGTAACATGAGAATCAGTGAAACGAGTCAAATTAAAATATTTATTTAATGCACTTAAACTTAACTCAACTTTTCTTACAGCTGTGTTCAAATCTTTTATACAGTTTTCAGCAAAAAATAAAACAAAGTGAAAAAATGTAAAACTTAAAAACTGTGAGACAGTCTCTTTGTCCTCCATGAAAAAAACGGTGGAATGTCCTTTAAAACCACATCTCACATGACCGCCCCGTCACCGCCGCAGGAGAAACACACGAAGAAGAAAAAAAAGTAAAAACATCATCTGTACAAACATGAAACCACGTCGTCGTCAGTCCACGTTCAAACCTCCAGAGAGCACCTGTCCGCTCAGGACACGTGATTGGGCAGCACGACTGTCAATCACAGCACCTGTGGAGGACTGCCGGCCCTGAGTTTGGGCTCACAGGCCCAATAAAACAGCTGGACCAGAAACGCCTCACAGGTGGGCCGACACCATCTTCAGACTCTTACTGGTGGAGCTTGTTGGAGGCCTGAGAGTCTAAATTCAGGGCAGAAATGTTGCCACCGATGCCACCGATTCAGGCTGAAACTGAAGGTGTGATGCTGCGTTCAGGTGCAACAGGAACACATTGAAGATTCAAAACTGGCCTCACATCAAGTTTAGTTTAGTGTTGGCAGTGTGAGTGACCATGTTGATTCTACAAAGTGAGCTGAACACAACATCTTCACGTCCTTCATCACCTGAATGCAGCATGAGTCCTTGAGAAAATATAAAATGTCATTAAATTTTAAATGAGATATTCTCTCCTGTCGTGTCAGTGGAGTTCAGCAACAGCTCAACATATTCACCTCCAAGCAAACAGTTCAAATACACAGATGGACATTTTCTGTTGCTGCTGTTCACCGTGACAAAATAATGAGCCAGTCAGAGGTGGAGTCACAGGAAACCTGTAAACAGACATAATGTATGAGAGAAGTAAACAGATGGACAAAAACACTTTAGTTCACATAAAACAAACCTGATCTAGAGGAGATTCTCAGCATATTTTAGAGTAACATGATTGTTTATCAGCGTTTTAACTCTAAAGCAGCCTGAACAGATGGTTCAGTCCACACTGAGGCAGCAGAAGTCTGTAAAACTTTGGAGGAAGTGAACCTGAAGCTGTCAGATAAACTCCACTGCAGTCACAGGACGAGACAATGACTTATGTTTGGGTGGACTGCTCCTTTAAAAACATTGCATTGAGGGGGAAGCTCTGCCCACCACATTGCACATTTCTATTTAACTAAAATCTTGTCATTTTGACCTTTGATTAGGGACTGCGTCCATGTCTGTCTGAGCGTCCATGATGCTCCATGTGTCGTCATAGTAACACACACATTTCAGCCTCATATATATATTTATGTATATATTTACAGAATATATTTGTACACATACATTTATTAAAGATAAAAAGTGAGTGTGTGACTGTAGAGCAGGATTCATCCTGCAGGCCACACACACAGTGTCTTAGTGTCACCATGAAAATGTCCCAGAATGCAACAGAAACACCAGGAGACAGTCGGAGCTCCTGGACCTCGTCACCACCTGATCGTCTTTGTCCAATAACATCAGGACCTTCAATCTGCATCTGTAACAGATCTGAGCTGTTTTTATTTGGACTGTTTCTTCTGTAGAGAACAGCTGCAACACAAAGAACGACAGAGTGTTGACGTGGCACCGTATGGAACTACAAAGAACGAAAGAGTGAATGTTACCGCAGCAGTGTAGGGAACCAGAAAGAACGACAGAGTGCCAACGTTACACTGCAGAGAACATTAAAGAACGACAGAGTACTGGTGTTACACTGCACGGTACAAGAATGGAGATTTTAACATGATGCTAAGGAGGCTGCTGGTCAGAGTCTGTGGCTCTCATGTTGTGTAGCAGCTGCTGAGATATAAAAAATCTAAAGTGATTTTAATAAAACTTGATGTATTATGATGCTGTCCAACAGTTACAGTTCAATGTTCATTGTATGAGTGTAGCAGTTTAACGAGATGAAGGTCCAGATCATGTGGACGATCAATCAGGTGGTGAACGAGCCTCAAACAGCAGCCAGGTAACATCAGTTCAACCAGAAGTGTCCGTCAGAGCTCAGACTGTCGGCTCTGACAAGAAGAAGAACACCA
This sequence comes from Lutjanus erythropterus, assembly GCF_056507025.1. NCBI lineage: Eukaryota > Metazoa > Chordata > Actinopteri > Lutjaniformes > Lutjanidae > Lutjanus > Lutjanus erythropterus. The sequence continues at coordinate 32,048,053 of NC_139320.1, forward strand.
GAATAATATTAATAACAGGGTGCAAATAGAAAAGACGACGTCCATCTGCTGGCTGTGGGACTGAAGACAAATAACATCATCCAAAGTCAGAGTTCAGGGGTTGGCAGACTTTTGTCTTCATCACATGACGTCCATCGCTGACACTCAAACTGACGTCCAACCAGAACACAAGAAAGATGAAAAAGATGCTAATTTAAATATGACACTGTAAATTCTGATGTTTGGATCTGATGGAGACGCTAAAAACTGAAGATTCAACTGATAATAGCAACAAGTTAGCTAACATCAGCATTAAGATACATTAGTTCAACTCAAAATATAGTAGTGTAGTATTAGCGAATGTTTAACTTTATAGCTAACAGTCAGCTTAACCTAGCATTGTCAAACTAACCTCTGTGTACTATCATTAGAAACTTGCAGCATTGATGCCAGCTAATCTCTAAACCAACTATACCCATATTAACTAGTGCTAGCATGGAGCTACATTAGCTTCACACCCAAACCAAGTAGATTAACGCTGGCAAATGAGAAACATTACAGCTAGCTGTAAAATCTCAAAACCAACTAGGTTATTAGCTAATTATTAGCTAGTAAGATGAGAGCTTAACTGTAAAACCAATTAAGTTCATAATGTGCAGTTTAATACTAATCACTCTTCAAGATCAATACATGTTCATTTTGTTGGCGTATATTGTAAACCAGTTTCAGGCGCTTTAATTTTAGCTTCAATGTTTATAACTAGCTGTGTTGGTTTCATCTACAAACGAATTAGCTTCATAATGTTTGTTAATATTAGCACCATCTCAGAATGACTGTATACTGTAAGTGCTGGCTATCATTAGCAGTGAGCTACATTAGCTTCAACTCTAAACCAACTGGACCAGTGTAAACTTAATTTCTAAATGAGCAAAACTCATAATATTAGCAATAAGTATTTTCAAACCAAAAACTTTTATATTCACTACCATTAGCAATTAGCAGAGTTGGTAAAGACTAAAAAACTAACCAGCTATGTTAGAGAATATTTAAAGCTAACCATTAAAGTTTAATATTTACACCAACTAACTTCATAATGTTAGCTAACATTAGCAGTGAACATTTTCAGACCATTTACTATTTTTGCTACTGTTAGCAATTAGTATTGTTTTGATAACTCTTCACCTATGCTAGCTAATTTTAGCATCAAACTATATTAGCTTCAATCCTGAACAGTGTTTAATAATGAACAATGTTTACAGCCAGCCGTGATAGCTTAATCTACTTGTCATTCATGTTACTTGCTTGTTAGCAGCAAGCTACATTAGTGTCTTAAAAATGCAGATGTATGTTTATGTTAGCTACTGTTAGCAGTTAGCAGCTTGGTGTCTAAACCATTTTTATCAACCAAAAAAAAAAAAAAAAAAGGATTCATGATGATTTTTCTTTTCTTTTTTTTTTTTTTTTTTTTTTTTTGATAAAGTGCAACATTTAGCCTCATTAGCTTCATTTCTAAAGCAACAGGGTCAGGTCTTATTAATAGTGACGGGTTATTAATACATACTGATTCTCTTCATTTTAGATGTATTTAGGTGTTTTAATGATGAAATAATTTTTTCTGGTTTGGTTTTTACACCAATATTACTTTGCTTTTAAAGGTTTTAATTAATTTAATTAAAATTACATGCTTTTTGTTGAAATATCTTAGGTCCTTGTTTGCAGCAAGTTCACTGACACATCATCCATTGGATCTGTCATGTTTAGTGGATCTATAATCTATAAATAAATAAAATCAGAGGTCCATAAATGTCAGTTAGGGTCAATAATGTCAGCTGAATATTGCAAAAAAATTTGTTTTTTTAATTATCATTTGCCATGTATTAATGGTTATTGCAAGTTGTTACACAAAGACCTAGAACTGTTATGAGATACACACATGGTAAAATAATTTTTATTTTTAGGATTGTGATCATCGCTGCATTAACTGTTCCTATTATCTGTTAGTTTGTGTCAAAAAAAAAAAGTTCCTCTTTTCTCTTTCTGTAGATAAAACATTTCTTGATAACTCAGAGGTGTAAAAACAAATTCAGCCTGCAAAAAAGGAGGAAAAGTTTTAGAAGCAGAAACTTTTTATAGTATTTAAGATATTAAATTTGTGCACAAATACATCGTCACTACAGTCTGAAACCTGTTTCGATCCAGAGTAGCTGCCAGTCGGAGTCTTTCTGTGCAGCTGCCCTCCTTTTGTCTTAGTGGTATTTCTGACCCTTCAGTGAAACTGTCAGGAAAGTTTATAAAGCTACAGTTCGATCACATTGATCATATTGATCATGAACCTGCTGTGTTATTGTGGTTGTTGTCTCTTCAGGTGTGTTCGTCTCCATCAGATCCAGACCTGCTGTTTCTGTTATGGATGTTTTTTTTAAATTTAAAACTCATCCTCTCTAACAGGAGCGTTACAGGAGGTGGACTGAACGCGTGCGGTGCTGGTTGGTTGTGTTTCTCTCTAGATGTTGACGGAGGGTCCAGGTGTGGCCGTTGTCGTGGTGACGGGGTGTCTGGGCGGGGCCAGGTCGAGCAGGGCGCTGACGGTCCCGGCCACCTGGGGGAGCCCTTGCTCTTCCAGGATGTGCAGGGGAAGACACAACTGATTCTATGGAAACAGACACCACAGAGGAAGAAGACACAGACCGGGGGACAAAAGAAAAACACAACGGAAAAGGTGGGTCAACGGATGGCAAATAAAATTAATGAGTAAAATAAGAGTAACCATGGCAACACAAAGGGGAAAAAAAACTCAAAGTGACAAAATGAACTGATGAGGGAGAGAAAGAGGTGAGAGACGGGACAGCAGTTAACCCTGCCCATCAAACGGCGTCAAAACACACGTGAAGGTTGTAACAGGTGCGTGTGTGTGTCCTTTATAGAGTATTGGAATTGGCCCCGCCCACTTTCAACAATCAAGACATATGAGAACGTCACCTTGGACACCGATCAACATTTTTTTTTTACCATTTTCTAACAACTGATCAACCAAACAACTAATTGATTGATGGAGAAAATGATCTACAAATTAACCAAGAATGAAAATAATCACCACAGGAAAAACCACGTTCAAACCTATTTTTAAACCTTTGATCATTATCAATTGACAGATTAAATGGTACTGAAAATGATCGTTACAGGAAAGACTTGAAAAACAGGTAAAATCACAGGAGTGGTGGTTCCAGTTTGTTGTATGAGGTGTTACAGAGACACAGCGAGTCGAGCTGCTTCAATTTGATTTTATTGTTCAGAGGGAGGCAGAGCAGAGGCACACAGTCTGTTAAAAAACACATCTTCACCATCATCCTCACTCTTCATCTCATATTTAAAAAAAAAAGTGCTGTCACAGGACAAGAGTCCAGTTTAACCAGTAAACCAGTTCAGGGCTGGTTTACAGCTGAGTGTTTTTCCACTGCAGGAACCAGAACCTTTACCTTTAAGAACCTTTGGTACAAGGTTCTTTTTTTGTTTCCACTGTTTGTACAAATATACAGAATGTCCTACAAACATCCTTCATGTTGTCCTCTCTCCCAGCAAATTCCACTACCATCACAAATATCAGGTAAAACAAGCAGCCAATCACAGTCAGAGCTGTGACTGTGGTAATTTAAAAAGTAACACATTCCTGCAGGTTGGTGGTTTACCGCTGTATTTTGGTCATGTGCTTATCCCCCTGATCACAGTTCTTGTTGTTCCCACATGGTGTCTCCATCAACACTAGAGCCCAGACGGAGCTCCAGATATTTCTGAAGATGTACACATCAACAAAGACACAAAACCTCTGTCCCTGCACCAGAGCCCTCAAATACACAACTATAAGTACAGCTTTAATGTTCTCAGAGGTGAAATCAAGTAAATCCAGCATTTCCTGGCACATAATAGGCGTTAAAACCCTGAACTGCAGATGTTTTCCAAAACTCTACAAGTCTGTTCTGTGATAATAATCAGAGCTCTGTGCACGGATGCAAGAAAGCACTTAGCCTCAGGTCTCCCTTAAATTTTAATCTAAAGATCACCTGGGAAAAACCAAGTTGCATTAAATCACATGATCAAAACTGATCATATTTGCAGCACTTTAACAAGCTGTTGTGGATCGCCATACTGCTCACCGTTTACAATCTGTAAAACGGTCTGTACAAATTAAAGAATGCTGAGTGAAATATAACCATGGTAACTGTAATGCCTGTATGCTGTATTATGACTGTTGTGAAAGCCTCAGTCTTAACATTTTTGAGTGTTGCGTAAAGCCTCTCAGGTTATCCCCCTTGCCTAAGTGAACCCCTTAGCTTGGGGAAATATTTTGCTTTGAGGACAAATTTAAGATTGAAACTTAAGGTGGTTTATGCAACCGGGCTCTGGCTCTTTGTCAGCTATGATGTAAACAATGGAAAAGTGCAAATCCGAGTCCAGGGCATAACTTCGGAGACTACACCTGTAGCTTCCATAAGTACGCTGAAAACCCCCAACACAGAAGTACAGATCCAGCTTTATTATTCGTTGTCCATCATGAACTCGACAAAAGAGTTTCCTGCTCTCAGCAGCATTGGATATAGAAAGAAGGCTTTTCTTGAAATTCGGTAACCACTTATTAGGTCAACAACAACCATGTGACCATGACTCCTTATATTAACCTTAACTAAACCCAAACGCCAACTACAGACAACAACCTCAGAGAACAGTGCTGCAGAAACAGATACGAGACCGTCCAGGTCATCAAACCACTTCGTAGTTTTTCTTTGTGTTCAGCAACTTGTTCCTTTGTTCTTCATCTTGTTTGATGATTTAAATGTTTCCTGTTCTGTCTGACAATCTCTTGTATCTCTGAGAAATCTTCTGCTCCACCTTTTGGTCTCTAATGGCTGATTCCAGCTCCCTCTGGATGAGCTGTCCTCAAGAACTAACAAGGCCTGGACATGTTGGTTTGTCCAACCAGGGTCCTCCAATGTCCTTCTCTTTTAAAACACAAGTTGTCTTGTTCCATAGGGTAGTCGCCCAACCACCACTGGCAACACTTCCACAAATGAACTGATTCAGTATCACTTCCTGAGCAGAGTCCAAATTTAGTTCCGTTAACTCCACAGAACAGTGGAAACAAAAGCAGAACCAGAAACAACTTCAACATTTAATGATTTGTTTCATTCCTGCAGGGGAATAAAAGGGCTGCTGACACAGAAGATTCCTACTCTTCTTCTTCTGATAAAGGGAAAACTTCTTCATGTTGAACATGTTTTTATCTCTGACACGTCAGCTGAGTTGGCATCACAGAGAGGAAGACCACGAGTGGAAAACACACATGCACAGACAATGTGGGAGAGGGGATCTCCAGAGGATGTGTTAGGGTGGGGGGACTGGCTCTAGACCACCTTACACACTGTAAAAACAGTAAAAAACACACTCAGACATGCAGCCAAACATAAGGCACAGGGGGCGGAGCTTCAGCAGACAGGAAACAAGCTTCAGGGTAAACCTCCAAACTTTGTGGGATTGTCAAGTTTTAATTTTCACCTGAGGGATCACATGATTTCTATGGCCCTCAGGGATCACATACATATGGCAAGTTCAGCAGAGATGTACGAAGTTATTGTTTGGGATTGTTCTTGTCTAGACAGTCGAAGTCCAAAGTCAAAACCAACTAGTCCAAAGTCAAAACCAACAACAAGTCCAAAGTCAAACCCAGCAAGTCCAGACTCAAAGACAACAAGTCCTGTGTCAGAGCCATTAAGTCCTGTGTCAACACCAAAAAATCCAAAGTCAAAGCCAGCAAGTCAAAAGTCAAAGCCTAAAAATCCAAAGCCAAGGCCAACAAGTTCAAACACTAAAAAGTCCAAAGTCAACGTCAACAAGTCCTGTGTCAAAGCCTAAAAATCCAAAGTCAAGGCCAACAAGTCTTGTATCAAAGGCAACAATTCCAAAGCCAAGGCCAACAAATTCCAAGTCAGCACTAAGAAGTCCAAAGTCAATGTCATGTGTCAAAGCCAGTAAGTCATGTGTTAAAGCCTACAAATCCAAAGTCAAAGCCTAAAATCCAAAGTTAAGGCCAACAAGACATGTATCAAATCTAGCAAGTCCAAAGTCAAAGCCAAAAATAAGTCCAAAGTCAACACCAGCAAGTCCCAAATAAAGATCAAGTCAAGTTCAGTTCTTAGATCCTTTAGGTCTTAATCTTTGTGCTTTGAGTCCAAAACAATTTTCCAAACATGGCTGATTTTCACCTTTACCACCTGCTCTGAAGCCTGATTGGCTGCTGTTGGACTGACTGACCAAAGTTGTCACAATAAAGAAAGTTTGGGGATAATATCAAGTCATCACAAGTCAACAGACTAAGGTCCAAATGAAGTTACAACTCATTGGTGTTTAAGTCAGAGTTGGGTCTTCTGTCAGGTCTTAGATCATCAGACTCAAGTCCAAGTAACATGATTTGAGTCCACACCTCTGCAGCTGGGACAGAAGGGACTTTAGGACTTTAAAGGCTTGAGTGATTTGATCTGTAAATGATCATCAATACAAAACAATTACAAACACTGGAGGCAGAACATCGTTAAAGACTTTGTAAGAAAACTGATCTGATTTGGATTTCATACAATACTGGATTCTGAGCGGATAAAACACTACCAAGCTCCAATCCTATGGCCTAGTCGTAGAACTCCTTCCCACAAAGCAAATTAATCGACACTATAGCATTATGCTCTGAACATGGAACCAGCATGCTTCTCTCAGGTTGGGAGTGATGGGGGGGGGGGGGGGGGTTCGATGTGGGTTTTCTTTTTAAGCTGGTCTCATTTAGGTCTTTTCCACCAACATGGAGCATGTTCTCTTCCAGTTCGCACCACTAATTTTGATGTTTAATGTTTTAAATCATAAAGAAACTGGTTCAGGTCCCAGTCTTAAAGACAACTGCTTGAATAACTAGAGCTTATTTGATGCAGGGTTTCCCCCAGCAAAGTTGTTATGCCTGTTGGTCAAGTGTCTTTATTGATGGGGGGCTGGCATGAACCAGAGACAGACTGATGACAGCATTAAAGTAAGTGCCATAATCGCAGAATTGAGCCATAACACAGATTTCATAATACTTGGCATCAAGTCAGTGCTAAAAGCAGACTGGAGATCTGTAAATATTATGATGTATTGTGTTATAAATAAGTCATTTATTCAACACAAAATTTTCCCCATTTCAGGGTCCAAACAGGAAAGACCAGGAATAGCCAACGTTTGCTAAAAAGTTAAACATCACATTTCTTTCTTGCCAACATAAACTAAAAAAAAACAGCTCAATAACAACAGCTAGCTCAAACAGCCAACTCAATTTTTGAGCTAGCTAAAAATTTAGTTTAACCTAGAAGCTGTATTTCCTTCTCCATTAAAAACTTAAAAGGAAGCCTTTATTAATATTTGCAGCCCTAAAACTTAGGCCTGGTTGGTGACCGGTCTTGCAGAACACTTGGGGAAACCCTGTTGGTGGAAAAGGGCCTTGATTAGAACAGCTACTCTTTCACAATGAAAGGAATTAAATTAGAGTCAGATTCGACTGATGAGATGTCTCATGAAACTAAGAGCAGACAGCAGAGCAGACCCAGGACACATCAGACCACATCTCATCTGGTCTGTGAACGCCTCTGGATCCTCCAGGAGTGTCTGAAAATGTGCTCTGTGACCTCCATGTCTGAATAACTATCACATCTCCCCTTGTCTCAATGACAACCAGCTTCTGGTTCTGGTAAGTTTACCCCAACTCTGATATACATCTCATCTGGCCTGGGAACACCTCTGACTGAGTCGGCTGTAACCACGACACGGACTCAGGCAACAAGCGGTAGAAACTTGATGGATGATGCACAGAGTTGAGCCTCAAACGGGTCTAAACACAAACTGTTGAATTATTACTGTAATTTGTGCTGTGAAACTTATTATTTTGGTGTACTGAGGTGTGTTTTAAGGAGAATATCAGTGAAATAAACTCTTCAGATGTCTGTTGTCCTTGTATTTGGTGCTTGTGTCGGATATTTTGTGCTCAGGTGGGGTTCAGACGTGCGGTGCTAGGTGTACGTAGATGCCACACAGCACCGACATGACGCACAGGTAGAAGAGGGCGAAGCCTGCCAGCTGGACCCGAGGGGAGGATGAAATCATGGGCGGAGCCATGGAGAGCAACACGCCCACTGTCCCATAAACCCCGCCTCCGGTCCCCTCCAGGACCTCTCCCACCGAACACAGACTGTCCTGAGTGTTTGTGTCAAGGTGAGATGGACATGACGGGGAGAAGAGTTAGAGGACAAAGGAGTGAGACGGACGGAGTAACAGATTAATGAGAGGCGGGAAGATGAAAGAGAAGAAAAAGAGCTGTTAGTTGAAGAGAAGCAGCTTTGTTTCAGTCTCAGTACAAGAAGAGAACAGTGATGTCAATTCCTGTTGATGGAGCCAAAGACCGGTTTGAACAAAACAAAAGGTTTTTCTGTGTTAAAATCGTTTTAACATTGCGGATCCTCCAGCGTTGTACACTGGTGCAGTCTGCAGACCTGACAACATTGAACAAAGCGTGGTAGCTTTTCTCCATCACTGTCACATTCTTATTGTTAAAAAAGGTGAATTATCTGAGCACATCTCTCTTTGATAACATTTATTATCATTTTTGTTCTGGGATACACCTGAATCTAGAGTTTTTCTTGTAATTTTATCTCATTTAACTCACAACAGTTGCCAGTACATAAACATTGTTCTGTATATCATTTAATGTCAGTTTTAACCTGCTGGTCCTGAATGACTGATGCTGATATCAGTATTCAGACTGTGCAAAATGCATGATGGGGAGTCATAATTAATATTATGAATACTATGATAAGTTGTGTCAAACTATTTGGGACACAAGGATAATCATTGGTCAACTGGATAAATATATCACCTATCAATGATGAGCTGAGTCTGTCGTCGGTTGTTTTTTTTTCTTTGCAGCTTTTTGAGGTGATGTTTGTCATTTTATTTCTTCTATTCATTCATTCATTTATTCCAGTCAGCCCATAAATCAGACACACACACACACACACACACACACACACACACACACACACACACACACACACACACACACTAAAAGGTGAGTCACTGTGAGCCTGAAGATCAAAACACGAGACTTGATTTGGTCCTGAGACATCTGCTCAGATTCATCATGCTGTTCACTTCTTCCTTGATCACACAGTTACATATCACAGTGTTTGTGTGTGTGTGTGTGTGTGTGTGTGTGTGTGTGTGTGTGTGTGTGTGTGTGTGTGTGTTACCTGTGGAACTCCGATCCTGCGACACGCCTCCAGGAAGTTCTCAACGTTCCGTCGACATTTGGCCATGGTGAGTTTAGGCTGCAGGACGCCGATGAGGAGGAGGAAGGTTATCATGATCAGAACTGACAGTTGAGCTCAGTCAAAACAATCAATCAATCAAGCAAGCAATAATAAACTGATAATCTGTCCTCACCACAGCAGGGGAGGGGACGTGGATGCTGGGGACGGATCGTGGTCTCACGTGATTGGCCAAGTGACAGAGCACCACTCCGTCTGTAAGAGCAGCTCCCAGGTCGCTAGGCAACGACACTTTGAGACGAGCCTCAATGTTCTAGACAGACAGACAGAGAGCGCGAGACAGAGGTAGGCAGACAGATAGATAGAGAGACAGACAGGTTAATTGCAGCACTGGATCATCTCCTGATTCAATATCATGAAACTCAGGATGTCAGTTCCATATATATTGTAATTCTTTAAGTACTGTGACTTCATGCTTTAAAATTTTTGCTTTTTAAGTCACAAAGCTCAACAGCAGTTGTGAGTCCTGCATTAAGAGGAACAGATCACAAAACTCTCAGTTCAGATCGTATCACAATTTTGAGACTGAAACGCGGCAGAATCTGTATTGATTTTTCAACAGAACTCTTGTAACTTAAAAAAAGTACCAGCTGCAGTAAAACTGTGTCAAACTATGATGGTTTCATTTACTCTGAAGATCACATGCAGGCCGAACCGTACAAACAACGATCCAATAATGATCCATTACATCCTGAGTCCTGAACCAAAAATATTTTTCTGTATTTTGTCTCATTGTCAAGATTATCGTTATCACAGAACACCCTGAAACATCATGATAAACTCTTTTCTGTGGTACGAACCTTCCTCAGCTGCTCCACCAGCTCAGCGTCTTGTCCAGCCAGAGGAGGAGCAGCAGGAGGCTCCTCCTGGTTCTGAGGAGCAGCAGCAGCATCACCTGGAGGAGGAGGAAGAGGAGCAGGAGTCAGTGTCATCCGACTCACATATGATTGGTCAGAGAGCTGACAGGTAACCATGGTGACCGCATCACCTTTCCTCTTCTCCTCCTTCTGACTGAGGCGAAACAGGAAGCTCTCTGGTCTCATGCTGGCCGTCCGACAGGAGGCCACGCCCCCTGAGCCAGGGTAAGAAGGTGACTGATTGGCTGGAAGAAAAAAACAAAAACATTAGTGAGTAAAGAAACAGACAGAGTGCAAAACAGCAGAGCGATAAATGTGGCGTCTTACCTGTAGCGGACAAAGCAGCTCTCTCTTCTCCCTGCAGAGACACGACATAAACAGGTCCATTATTAATTGTTGATTTAATCAATTGCCAACTATTCAGATGGTTGATTAATCATTTTGATTAATTTCTTAATTTAAAAAAAGTCTTTCTCAGATATCAGCTTCTAAATGTGAATATTTTCTGGTTTCTTTACTCCCCTCTGACAGTAAACTGAATATCTTTGAGTTGTGGACAAAACAAGACATTTGAGGATGTCAACTTGGACTTTGATCAAAATTTTTCTGATATTTTATGGACTAAACAACTAATTGATTAGTGGAAAAAATGGCCAACAGATTAATAAATTATGAAAATAACTGTTGCGGGAAAGACTTGATAGGTCCAAACATGAGGAGCACACAGACATACGTACGTCTGATTGGGGACCCAATAAAATCTCCTGTGACCCACCTGTGGGTCACGACCCAGTGTTTGGGAATGACAGGAATAGACGACTAAATGCACAGTTGTCTATTATCTGTGTGGTGTTTCCAGTAGGAACCAATGGGCTCAGAGCTGAGAGCCACTGTCAGGAAGTTAGACAGTACTGAGAGACGGACGAAAATGTTGATTTATCAACAAGAAGGAAAATATAAAATGACACGATTCTGCAAACTCAAACAAAATAAAACCTAGCATAAAAACAGCATGACATTGTTTGTTATTTGACAGAAAGACAGAAGCAGCATGCAGGTTGCAGTACCTGCAGCAGACAGGAGGTGGAGCTATCAGAAGCGAGAGAGCGACAGCCGTCTACAGACACTCCAGACACAGACTGACAGACAAAAAGGGGAGGACACAGACAAAAATAGGAAATGGCAGAAATAAAAAGATGAAGAAGCAGAAATTAAACTGTGTAAGAGACTTGGTTTGTTCCAAAAAAGGATGAACCGCCTCAAATAAAACCCAGATCTGAGCGTCACTGTTGTCTTTGTCAGTCTGCAGCTTTTTACAGGTAAATGTGATGCTGGTTGGACAAATGGAGACATCTGAAGACATCACTTTGGATTCTGGGAAATTATGATGAGAATTTTTCACTATTCTTTGACATTTCACAGAATAAAAAACAGTTTCATCATGAAAATATTTGGCAGATTAATCAATAATAAAATACTGGTTAGCTGCAGCAGAGTAAAGTTTATACATTGTTTTTTTTTGCTCAGTAAGTTCTGAATGCAAGACGTTTAAATGAGACGGAAACAAGGAGACAACAGTGACAAACAGATGTCAGCAGCTGATCCTGTGTCAGTGTGTCACCTGTCTGTGTGAACCAGGTCGTCTCTTTATAGTGTTTGTGTCAGAGTCGATCTCAAAAACCAGGACACACTGAGACAGACACACAGAGACAGACAGAGAGACAGACAGACAGTTGGGATGGAGGCAAAAAAAGGAGGAGGAAAAAACTGAAGAGAAAGTGAAGGAAAAAATGAATATGAAAATATAAAAATGCAAACAAAGAAAAGTGAAGAAAATCAAAGTTGATGCAGAAAGAATCAAAAATGAAGGATTGACAGACGAAGAGAAGAAGAAAAAAGAGTTAATGCAGGAAGCAGATCCGGTTTTCATCCAATGACTGTATTAATGATGAAGAAAGTCTGACAGCAGCTGCACAGCAGCTGCACAGCAGCCATCTTTAACTGTGACCCTCTTCTCGTTGACTCCTTGCCTTTTCACTGAATGGTTTGATTGCAACAGTTAATCACTTCGGTGCTTGTAGCTCACGCCTGCCTCTGGCGGACCCCGCCACCGTCTGTCACACAAACATCTATCCATTATCATGGAGAGAAGTCAGAAATCTCTACGGCTGATATCTCCAAAACTCACACCAAAAGTATCTAGCTCAGGGGTGGGCAATTATTTTTCATGAGAAATTGATCGGGCTGCTGTGGGCCAGACACAAATGATACAAGGTCCTAATAATGACCAAATCTCTAACAATAGAATGATCACAACTGTTCTATGTAGGGCACTTCTACTGTTGTCACCCTTTCTGTATTGTCATGTTCAATTATGGGCTAATACTTTGTAGGCAGCATCCAAAACCTGATGTTTTACAGTGAACCATGCAGGCTGCATACAGGTTGCAACAATAGTAGCAGCAAAAGGAGAAGAAGAACATAAACAATTTGGTTGTGCAGCATTAGGTGAATAAAGTTACAGTTTAATATAAAAGATACAGTTTGTTATCATTACCAATGAACACAGCACTGACCTCTTTCAAAATAAAGGTCTTAGTTTAGGTTTAATGGTAAGCAAAATGCTACTGACTGTCTTCACTATATTTTTAATTTTTGGTATTTGCATCATGGCCTTGCAGGGCCACATGAAACCAGTCAGTGGGCTCTATCTGGCCCGCGGGCTGCATTTTACCCAGGCCTCAATGATAAATGGGACTAAAGGTAAGAGGAGAAATACAGAGTTTTGACTTAGGGGTGAACTGTCTCTTTAAAGCCACTCAAGGACCTAACCCAGGACCATTTGTGCCCGCCTACATTGAAAGAACAGCAGCCAATGAGGAAACTCCAACATGAATGATGAATCTGTTGTTTCAGTTATTTTTAGTTTCCACTTTGTTAGTGTTGTCTTTTAATCTGACAGCGTCTGTAAACCGGCTGATCCACAGAGTCGACTCAGTCTGAAACTGTTTCACACCTGAAAACTGAAGCTGATTTATGTCACCTGAGCACCAGGTGTGATGATCAGCTGTCAGACTGTGGCTGCTGGACCAGTAAAACCAGTATAAAACCCATTATACTGGGACAGAATAAGGAGGGAGGAAGGGGGACAGGGTGATGGTGACAGGACGACAGGGGACTGGTTAATGAGTGACTGACAGGTGGACAGGTGTGTGTTCATGCAGAAGGTAAACCAGGTGAGTCAGTATGTGTGGTGTTAGATTAGAGAGGAAACTGTGACATCACATGCTGATTAACCAATCAGATTTGTGTCAAATCACCACCTCTGATCTTTGGTCCACATGGTCTCTGACAGGGTGGACCATATGGTAAAACTTTCCAACCAGCCACCGCCAGCTGATCAAGTGGCGCAAAAAAGTAGTGCAACATTTAAAAAATATTAGATTTTTATAAATATTAATAATTTACATAAATAAATGTGTTAGTTTTACAGGCAGAATTTTTATATACGTGATCATTTCACTTAATTCTGGTTTTATATAAGCATATATTTTGCTCTATTTGTGATTCTTTAATTATATTTATTTATTATATTATTAAAATACCAGTGACAGTTTAATGTTTCAGTGCTCTGATCTCATTTTGGACAATAAAGTTTATTGTCAAACTGTACAATGAGACTCCAATGCAGATCTTTGTCACAAAATGTCTGTTTATGTATACATGAAATATTCTGCATTTTCATGTCTGTCGTTGCTTGCATTTGTTTGTTGTTGTTGACTTTCTTGAGCTGTTGCTGTTATTGTTGTTGTGCTATTAGCTTCTGGTCTTTTGAACTGTGATTTGCTCTGCTTTTATTAGTGTGTCCATGTCTGTTGTCTGTTAAACTGCCTGTGTTCTGCTTTTACTGTAATTAGCCTTCCTTCAGAGTTGTTGTTATACTTGTTTCTTAATTCTCAATTTTTAGATTGATTTTAGAATGACAACTTTAAATCTACAGATAAAAACTAGCCTTTTGGCTAATTCTGACATAATGACAGTGATGTTTATTAATATGCACTTTCCCTGAGTAATAAAATGAATTAATTTAAAAAAGTGTATTCTGTATAAGAAATATCAGCTGATATACTGATATGGGAATTTTAAAAATCCTGAATATCAGTTCTGGATGGGGTCTTCCAAACAGTCTTAATGCTAGCTAGCTAGCTACAGCTAGCTACAGCTGCAAACTTGGCTCATCATGGCAGAGGAAACACTCAGACAGCTGCTGCACCAACTGACAGGTTTTATAATACGTGAGGACGTGTGTTCAAGTTCAAGCTGTCATAGGCTTTTATTCTTAAATAGCCAAAGGAAGTGTAGTGTACATCTCGCTATCTGTGGTGATGAGACAGAAATCTGAACATTTAACATCTGTTGGGTTGAATTCTTTGAGTTTTAGTTCAGTTAGTAGATTTTAGGGGGCGTGGCCAAACTCTTACCATGAAGAGGGCGGAGTCATCTGTGTGGGTGGAGCGTCTGGAGGGGTAGACGTTCTGAGCACACACACCAGACAAAGACACACACATTAACAAAGACACACAGACATGAACAGGTGTGGTGGTGGTTGAGGGGCGTGGCCTACTCTGACAGGGGGCGGAGCTAAAATAAACTAAACCAACAAACAGAATGTGAGGTTTCATATGAACCAGTGAATGTGGAGCAGTAAACTGACTTTGACCATGTACAGAACAACATGTAAACAGTCACAGACAACATGTCACGTGTGTGTTCAGAGGAAGATGAGGAAGAGGAGGAAGAAGAGGGAGTGAAGAGTTCAGACTGAAGCAGTTTGTTTTGGTGACCAGCAAGTGATCAGATCTGCCGGTTACATCATGTGTTTGTAGTATAGGGACTCTGTGTGTGTGTGTGTGTGTGTGTGTGTGTGTGTGTGTGTGTGTGTGTGTGTGTAAAGGATGTAGAGTCTCACCTCACTGTCTGGACTCGACTTTGTTGGACTCTGAGCTGCTTTATGCTGAAAAACAAAAACAGTTACAGTCAGACTTACTCACTCACACTGAACCTGTTATTACATGTTTATTAGCTGCTATTTACTGACATCCGTACATGGATGAAAATAAAGTTTATTTCATGACATGATCAGTTAAAGGAGTTAACTCTAGGACCAGAGTAACTGCTACCTGCTGCTTAGCGTCTCTCTGTTGTGATTCTCTTTGGCTGTAGCTGTTAGCTGATGTTAGTTAGCTCTGTTGCTAGCAGCCCTACTGTGATAATAATTACTTTGATGTAAGATTAAAAAATACTGTGTTGTAAGACATGATGGCATGACTAAAGTGAGTATGCAGCAGAGAAATAAGAAAAAATTAAAGCTGCAAGCAGCGATGAACGGGCCCGAGCACCCCCGCGCCACTCGGGGGGCCGGCCACCGCCTCCCGATGGCCGGACCTGCCCCGGAGCGGAGAGGCTACGCGTGGCTGCGGCCGTCTGATGTCGCCCCGAAGCCACAGTGAGCCCGGAAAACCAAACGGCATTCGACACCCACTCTCCCCCGTGCCGATGCGAGGACGGGTGAAGACCTCAAGTGCGCACAAATAACCCACAAACTGTCTCTGTACCGCTCCTGTGGTGTGATTTAAGTGTCTGTAAGAGGTGACAGTAAAATGTAACCCAAAAAGACACCATTTACACCGTGTTTTCAGCCTCATTGTCAGCTGTAGCCTCTGAGATTGGAAATGCATGCACACGGCTGAAGCACGAACACAAACTCTATCCCAAGCGGCACAGCTGCAGCCAAAAAACACCGTTTGTCTTATATGTCCAAGTGCTCAGACATTTTCTTCTTTGTTGAAAGTTTGCTAAGGAAACTCTATGCATAACAGGTCACTGTTTCGGAGAAAAACTCTGTCTGTTGTCTGAGTTGTTTCCAGGATTAAATCATTCGTGCAGCATGGAGACATTTTGTGAGCTTTTTGTGTTCATTTTTACATTATAGAACTGATCACTCTTCACTTCAATTGCACTGGATTTGACAACAGTTCTGTTTTCTGCTTAAACTATGGGAGTGTCTTGTGAACTGGAGCTCTTCATCCCTCCTCACATCAGCACAGGAATGAGTAGATATTGAGTGCAATTTCATTTTTAGGTGAACTATTTTTTAAAGGAATTCAGTGTTGTTTCCTGCTCCCAGTATTACGTATCTGTGTTCAGGGCATGCCTATTATCACACATGTTAAGTTTGATGCAGATTGGACAATTCTGTAGCCTCTGAGACTGGAAGTGCGTGCACACAGCTGAAGCTGGTACACATGCTGTAGCCCAAGTAATACAGCTGCAGCAAAGAAATGATGTTTCTCTTCTATGTGAAAGTCTTCAGATATTTTCTTCTCTGTTGAAAGTTTGTTAAACTGTGTGCCTAACAAGTCACTATTTCTGAGAAGAATGCTGTCTGTTATCTGAGTGTTTTCCAGGATTACAGCATTCGTGCAGCATGGAGGCATTTTCTGTTGTTTTTCTGTTTATTTTTTTCATTTTAAATCTGATCACTCTTCACTTCAGTTGCACTGGATTTGACTACAGTTCTGTTTTCTGCTTAAACTATGGGAGTGTCTTGTGAACTGGAGATCTTCATCCCTCCTCACATCAGCACAGGAATGAGTAGATATTTAGTGCAATTTCATTTTTGAATGAACTACTTTTTAAAGGAATTTACTGTCATTTCCTGCCCCCAGTATTACATAGGGCATGCTTATTATCACACATGTGAGGTTTGATGCAGATTGGCTCATTTACATTAAAGTTATAGCAATTTCCTGTTTCATGGCGAAACGCCAAAATTCGCCACCCCGCTACAGCCACAGCGTTTAACACTGACTAAATCTTTTAATAAGATTTAATCACACACTTGTCTAGATGCTCCACACCAGTGTTGAAGTCAATTGAAAAATATTTGTAGGAGGAATTAATTAAAAGAGGTCATGTGGAAAACGCCAAAATTGAGCACGAAATTCAAAATTGCCGACTTCCTGTTGACTTTAGCCTACGGGTCCAAGAGACTTTTTTGTTCATCTCCCTGTGATACATATGTGTACCAATTTTCGTGCACGTCGGCGAAACTCACTATTTGCGGCGCCGCACGTCAAAGGGCGTGGTCGAGCCATTTGACCACGCCCATGAACAAAACTCATATCACATGTTCAGACTGGGACTGTTAATGAACATGTAAAATTTCAGGCAGTTTTGACCAAGCACAGGGAGGTTAAAGCCACTTCCTGTGTTTTGGCGAAACGCGTTAATGGGCGTGGCCAAACCATTTGGCCACAGACATGGACGAAACTCATACCATATGTTCAGACCGGGACTCTTAATAAGCATGTCACGTTTCAGGCAGGTCAGACCATGTACAGTCCAGTTATAGCGACTTCCTGTTTTATGGCGAAACATGGACCTTCGCCACGCCGCCAGGGCAACGCCGTTTGACGAGACGTCCTGATCTTCATAATATACCATCATCAAGGTCTTAAGACTTTTCAGACCAAATTGGAGTTTGATATAATCAACGTGGTGGGAGCAGGACGTCAGACTGTAAAACATGACATTTCCTGTCGCCAACAGGGGGCGCTATGAGAAATATGGAATATTTTCATATAGGTGTGTTCAGGGCCGGAGTATTATCAGACATGTGAATGTTGGTGCAGATATGACCCTTTTTACTAAAGTTATAGCCATTTCCTGTTTCATGGCGAAACATCAATATTCGCCGCCACACTATGGCCACGCCCTTCAACATGAGGACAATCTTTTAATAACTTTTGATGAGAGTGTAGTCCAGAAGGTAGGCAGGGAATTTGAAGCCATTCTGATTCTTCCTCTAGGAGGAGTTCGTTAAAATGCATGACAAGTGAAACGCCAAAAATGACCAGGAAATTCAAAATGGCCAACTTCCTGTTGAGTTTGGCCTATAGCTCCAAGAGACTTTTTTGTGCGTCTGGGTGTGATACACATGTGTACCAAGTTTCATTCATGTCCAAGAAACGTGGCGGGGGGGCTGAAGTTTAAAGGGCGTGGTCAAGCCGTTTGGCCACGCCCATCAACGAAATTAATGTCATATGTTCAGGCCGGGACCTGTCACACACATGTGAAATTTCATGCCGATATAAACTTGCACACAGAAGTTATTGTTAAATATGTCATGTTTTCGGGCCGCGGTCCTTCGCCGCTCTCTCGCGTCGACACCCTTCGCCGGACCGTCACGCCGTTCAAAATGTAGCATCACCCACTTGTTAAGGTCATCTTCCCCAAATTTGAGCTAGAAATAATCAACACGCCTGGAGCAGCACGTCACAACCTAAAAAAAGTCATTTTCTGTCACCACCAGGGGGCGCTATGACAATTATGGAATATTTTCATATATTTCCGTTCAGGCCCATACACTGATCATACACATGAAGTTTGGTGCAGATCTGACCATGTACCCCAAAATTATAGCCATTTCCTGTTTTATGGCGAAACGCCAAAATTCGCCGCCACATAACATCCAGGCACTTTAACATGCCGTATATCTTTTAATAACTTTTAATCACACAGTTGTCTAGATGGTACACAGCGATTTTGAAGTCATTATGACGAACCGTGTCGGACAAGTTCGTTCAAATACGACACGTGGAAAACGCCAAAAACGGGCACAAAATCCAAAATGGCCGACTTCCTGTAGGGTTTAGGCCATGGCTCCAAGAGGCTTTTTTGTGCGTCCCGGTGTGTTCTATCTGCGTACCAAGTTTTGTGCGCGTCGGAGAAACATGCCGTCGGGGCTCGTCTGTAGATGGCGCTACTGAGCCATTTCGCCCCGCCCATTCGCGAGACCCTTAAAATACGTAATTTTTCGCCGGGACTGACGCGGCCGCCAAATTTCATGAGTTTTCATATATGTTAAGGCCCCCAAATAAGCGATTTACTATTGCCAGAATAATAAGAAGAAGAATAATCCGAGCAATTTCAATAGGTCCTCGCACCGAGGTCGGTGCTCGG
The DNA here is from genome assembly GCF_056507025.1 of Lutjanus erythropterus. Lineage (NCBI taxonomy): Eukaryota > Metazoa > Chordata > Actinopteri > Lutjaniformes > Lutjanidae > Lutjanus > Lutjanus erythropterus. The sequence goes on from NC_139320.1 coordinate 32,067,302, forward strand.
GCCCTAATAAAGAAATAATAAACACCCATTTCAAAGAACCGATCTGTTGTTGTTCTGAAGAGATGAGCTACACCAGGCTTCCTATACCTCAAATCCAAGTGCTTTCCAAGCATTTTCAAAGTGTGTTTTCAAGCTTTTTCAGCACAATACAGGGGCTCAAAAGGTTTTTTTTTTTTTTATTTCTTCATTTTTTTTTTTACAGAGGTTTTTACAGAGGTGCCTGATTGGGTATAAAGGACAACACATTACATTGTTTAGCTCACAGTATACTGCTGTGTGACCGGTTAAACTGGCTGAACTGGTGGGTGATTGGTGTAACTGGTATAACTGGTTGAATCGGTGGTACCTTGGTGTAGCTGCTGACAGAGTCTCTCTGTGCAGGTCGGTTCTTCTGTCTCTCCTCATCGTACCTCAGAGCAGCGAGCTGAGCCTCCCTCCTCATCCTCTCCACCCCCCCTGAACCAACAACACCTCTCTGACAGACAGAGAGGAGAGAGACAGACAGACAGAGAGGGAGGGACACGTATGAGCAGCTGCGATTTGTAGTTTCTGATGTAAAATATTTCAGTCATGAGTCAGTCCTGCAGACAGCAGTTTGTCTCACAGACACACAGACTGGAGCTGCAACAATTAATCAATTATAAGTCAATTAACAAATGAATCATCAACTAATCTGATAACCGATTAACCATTTTGAGTCTTTTTTAAAATAAAAATCCCCAATATTTCTGATTTAATTTTCTAAAATGTGATTATTTTCTGGTTTCTGTGTCCTTTCTATGACAGTAAACTGAATATCTTTGTTTTTTGTACATAACAAGAAATTCAAAGACGTCACCCTGATCTTTAGGTAAAACTGATCAACATTTTTCACCATTTTCTGACATTTAATGGACCAAACTATTGATCAATTAATAACTGATTACTTGAGAAAATAATCAACAGATTAATCAGTAATGAAAATAATTGTTAATTGCAGCCCTGAGATGAACAAATTGACAGACAGACAGATGGACAGACAGGTGTTACCTGGCTCTGGGAGCTAGAGGGCGCTGTGACACCATCAACCACACTTCTGCAGGACAGACAGACAGACAGTCAGACACATTAGACAGCACTCTACAGTTCAATCAGTATTTAAGTTACCCTGGCAACTGGCCACCAGGAGCTCTTGTGTGTGTGAGTGTGTGTGTGTACCTGTTGTGTCTCCTCGTGTCTTCCGTCCTGGTCGAGTTGGTTTTTACTGGAGAACCCTGGACACACAAACAGGAAGTTACCAACAAAATAAAAGACTTCAGTGACCTCTGACGTCTGACCCAGGGCACACTCAGTTTCAAAACAGTCTGCACTGTTTTAGTTTGTTTTGTTGGAGCTGAATGTGGCCCAGCTTGATCTCTGATTGATGATCAGATCAATCTCAGTGTTGATTGGCCAAGAAAAAGCACCTGGCACACATCCAGCCAATCAGGACTCAGTCATTTACACACATGGACGTAAGATACAACATGGTGTCTTCATCATGTGTTCAGTGTGACCTCAGCTCTGACTCCAGGTGGGCGGGGCTCTTACCTCTCTAGTGATGCGTCTCTCGATGTAGGCCATGAACTGAGAGCTCAGGCTGGTACCGTCCCCTCCTCCTCCTGCTCCTCCTGCACCTCCTCCTCTCCCTCGACTTCTCCCCTCCTCCTCCTCCTCCTCCCCCACACAGCTGTCTATGAAGTCTATCTGCTCCAACTCACCATCTGGACACAGACAGAGACAGGAGTGTTTGTCACAAAAATAATTTTGTTTAGTAGTTTGACCTCCTGCAGCTTGAATTAAAATCAGGACCTGATCTGCATCAGCTGATCAGCGAGGACAGATTCTCACTCTGAGATGAACACTTGTCCAGACAAAGAGGACAAATCCAAGTCCAAAACAGTCTTTACTGCAGTAGAAGGACAGATACTTCTGTAAAAGTAGACATACTGATTCAACTTCTTTACTCAGCTTTTGTCCACCAGTCTCCCTCCCTGTCTGTTTCAGATTCTTACATCTTTACCATCTTTGTCTAGTTACATCTTTTATGTTGTTTTTCTCTCATTAAGTCTTTAACAATGTATTTGTCTTGTTGCGTTTTCATTTTCATTGTTTTCATGTTGTTACATCTTCTTTTGTCTGATGTTTTTTTTTGTTGTTAAGTCTTTTAAGTCTTGTTACATCTTTTTTTTGTCATTTTCATCTTGTTATGTATTTTATGATGCCTTTGTCTTGTTGTGCCTGTCCTGCGTGATATACTCTGATGGATCCACCTGTGAATCGTCTTTTCTATGTGTTATTGTTCCGTCCATTTAGGTGGCGCACAATGATGCAAAATAAAAATAATGAATAATTCACCTTAAATGCATTAAAACTACAGTAATAAGCCTGTCTTGAAAATGTGAGGACTGGAAAGTACAAATTTGTTTTCAAATGTAGGGAGGAAAAGTGAAAAGTTGTCAGAAAAATAAAAACTCAAGTAAAGTAGAGATACCTGAAATCTCTGCTGAAGAACAGCAGCAGAGTATTTGTACTTAGTTACTCCCCACCTCTGTCCAGATGTGACAGTGATGAACTCACATGTGCCGTTAGCAAGCAGAGCTGCTCCTCCTCCTCCTCCTCCTCCTCCTCCTCCTCTGTGTCTCGTGTCTCTACTGATCTCAGCCACTCTCAGCGGCAGCTCTGACAGCTCCTCTGTGGGCTGAACACACACAGACACACAGGAAGTGAGCTCGCTCTCTCACACACATGCACACATGGACACAGACACACAGGACACACTGAGATAAAGTGTTGTGTGCATGTGTCTAACCTCATTCCCTGACCACCTCTTGTCTCCACTGTCCACACTGTTGAATCCAGAGTCCAGAGCTCCATATGGACGCCCGGGGTACAGCTCATCAACGCTGACACAGACACACAAAGGGCTTTTATTGTGAAGGATCTCCAGAAACTCTGCAGTTACCGACTGTCACTGTCATGATAATGTGTGCGTGTGTGTGTGTTCTAACCAAGAACTGAAGTTCAAAGGTCGCCTGTCATAGTCTTGGAGGTCCGGGGTCGTCTTACTGGCCTCCAGGTTCAGGTACTTAAATATGTGAATCTTCCCTTTAATACAGATCTACACACACACACACACACACACACACACACACACACACACACACACACACACACACACACACACACACACACACAGAAACACACACATTAAGTTGAGATTCAAACACACTGTTCTGTGACTCTGATGATGACATCACTTCCTGTGTGTACCTGAGCAGGTGGGGTCTGCAGGGGGTTGTTGTCGAGGACGATGGTCTGTAGCTGAGTCAGCTGACGGTAACAGACGGGGATCGACGTCACTTTGTTACAGGAGAAGTCCAGACGCACCAGAGGGAGCTCCGACAGCTCTGAGAAACACAACAAATAATTCAGATTTTATCTGTTTATATATCAAAATATAAAGTGTTTCACAAGTCATAACTAACACCTGAGGGTCTGGCAAATACCTGGAACAATCATTACCACCCCATAAGGTTCTTATGTGATGGAATCATTTTTCTCTGCTCCAGTAAACAGGATGGACCTTAAATACAACTTTGAGACATTTCTGTCCACTTGGCTCATAGAAGACTTTGACTCAGCTGTTAGCCACAAAGCTAACATTATGCTAACATTAAGCTAACATTATGCTACCAAGATTGAAAATCAATAACAGTGCATATGGTTGACAAAGAGTAAATATAATCTGACAATATGTTGATCAATACAACTAGCTCATAAACTGCGATCGGGATTTTTGGTCTAATCCTGATCACCAATCACAGGGTCTATCTGAAGCCTACCATTTATTATTTATTTATACGTATTATTTATTAATTTCACCATTTTAACAACATTATTAAATAAGACTATAAAACATGTTGAAAAGTATCCATTTGTACAAGAAAATGGTTTATGGAGTTTTCAGAGAATAATTTCATTTTTTAATAAGAGTTTTTCAAATCTAGGATATTATTCGATTTTAATTATTAAAATTACTGCAGTGAAAGAGCAAGACAGTCATGACAGATGTTGACAGATGTGTTTCAACAGAGGAAATCACAAAAAAAAGGTTTCCATTTCAAACAATCATTGTGACCATTCAAGCAGAGATTACAAGGTGCACTTGAATGCACCATGAAGTCACCGTCCCTCTGTGTGTGCATGTGTGTGTTTGTACCTGGAGGCAGTCTGACTAGGTGGTTCCTCCTGATGTTCAGGTCTCTTAGAGCCTCCAGCTGACCCACCTGAGACGGCAGAGTCTGAATCTCATTACAGCTCACATCCTGCAGGGGGCAGCAAACACACCAATCAATAACTGATCATCCATAATTTCTCATACAGCTCACATCCTGCAGGACGCAGCAAACACACCAATCAATAACTGATCATCCATAATTTCTCATACAGTCCACAGTGACATGATATCAGCAATCTCTGCCTTTAAATATCCTGTATCAGAACATCAGAGATCATGTTGCAAATCAATAAATAGGGCTGACTGATGGTAATATTTGATTTTTATTGATTGTGACATCGCTGGTCAATACCTTGATCTATTCAAATTCACATATTTTTTCTTCCGTTGGGAGTCAGTGATTGACCCAGACTGTGACTGACGAATAAAGTGATCAATGATATTGATAAATATTGATGAGACTGACCAGTTCAGTGAGGTGTCTCAGCTGTCCCAGTTCTTCTGGCAGAGAAACCAGTTTGTTGTTACAGGCGATCAAAACCTTCAGAGGGAGACTGCAGACGACCACAGGGAGGACAGACAGCTGGTTCCGACTGATGGACACAGACAGACAGAGAGACAGATGGCTGTTAAATGATTTCATCAACTTATCCTTTAAAGCACAGTCTCACCAATTATAATGTGTAAACAAAATCAGTATCAGTTTAAGTGTATGCTATGTTTGTAATTTTTTTAGCTCTTTACCTTTCCATCAGACAGACTTCTCAGACAGGAAGTCACCGTTATATAAGACAAAATCCGTAATTTTACTTCACAGGACAGAGGAGTTGTTGGTCTACTGCTGCTGCCATCTGTTTCAGTTTATTTGTGTTATTGTGGGACTACAGTGAATCTGAACTAACCCTCTAAAACACTGACATCACACAATAACAAAAACACAGATGGAGGCAGCAGTAGACCAACAGCTCCTGTGTTCTGTGAGTGAGAGTGATATTTGGCTCAAATCACTGGACTGCAGGTGTCGGCAGCTTTTACTGAATTTGGAAAATACAGTTTTCATATTATGAACCTGCAACATGGAGAACAATTTAAAGATTTCCTAATTTTTATCTGCAGGGCAATTTAAATCTTTATCACATTTTACTTCCAGTCTGAGCTGATTCATATTTCTTACATTTTAACAGTTTTTATTTATTACTAAGGTTTTATTGTGCCTTTTTTTTAAACTTGTTATCACCACTTCAGTCCAAGTTTCTCATTGGTATTTCTTTGTGTCTAGGAGTTTTTATTTTACTAATTTATTTTTTTATTTTTCCACTGTAAGTCAGATTTGTACTTCAATGTTTTTCTGAGTTAAAATAAAAATTGAGTTAATGAATGAATATGACGGTGGTTTCCTGTCAGAGGAGTCTGACAAAAAGGTAAAGTGGTGAAAATATTCTAAATATAGTGTACATTTAAACTAATACAGATTTGTTTAAGTGTCGTACGTGTTAACGTGTGTTACCTGAGGTTCAGGTAGGTCAGTGCCTGCAGGTTGAGCAGACTGTCTGGCAGAGACCTGATACAGTTCTGGTACAGATTCAGACTCTCCAGAGACACAAAGAGACAAACCTCCAAAGGGAGCTCTGAGAGACGGTTACGAGACAGGTCTGAGAGAGACAGAGAGACAGAACGGACACAAGGAAGGAAAACAAAGAGAGAGATTAGGTTATACTGCATTACATTTATCAGACACTTCTGTACAAAGTAACACAGCTGGATGTCATCAGAAGTTGAGTTTCAAATGTCTTTAATCCAGATCAAATCCAGCGCAGTTGTTCTGCAGGTATTTTCTGACAGAGGCCTGACGGAGGCCGGCGACAGACTGATCGCAGCATGTAGGTTCTGTTGTAAAATCATCATCATTTAAGAAAGACATAACACAGACTCCATAAGGCCCTACATTAACCCTGAAATCCAAATAAGATTTAAGAGACTCTCAGACACGTACATGAGTCCCTGTTGTACGATGCAAGCTGGGGAGCCTGGAAGACCAAGAGTCCTTTTTTAAAATCAGTTCCACCCCCAATTATTGTTAATGATTGATAAAAATTGTTGGGTCAGGGGGTAAAAGAGGGGCATGCCAGAAAGAGTCTGGGAAACACCAATATATAACCTATAGTCTGTGCACACCTGAGGGGGAGATGGATGATTTAATATTTCAAATCTAACTGCTGTCACCATGAAAACAAACACAAAGAACAGTTTTGACTGAAAATGTTCAGTTAGTTTTTACGGTAAAGTTGATCAGAAAACCTCACAAATATACTTTGGCTTTTACAGAACATCTTGTCAAATAATTCAAATTAAATGCTGTGACAATCTGTAAAATCACATATTATTAAAGATTAAATTAATTGCTAGTGCTGCATGATATGGTAAAAAAGGTATTGTGAATAATCAGACTGACTGAGATGTGATATGCCAGGACTTTTCAGAACTACATAAATAATCAAGCTATTAAATTTTACTATCAGATCCAAAACAATAAAATGTCTTCAACACTCACTGATCCAGTTCAAAGACACAACATTGGACAGGACATCACTAGATCCGTCTCCCACACACTTATCCCAGTACCAGCTTACAAAAACAGCTGTGGATTTTGTCACACGGACACCAAACTCTGGAATGAGATCCCAGATTATATTAGAACAATAAGCTTTGTTAGACATTTCAAACAGGAAGGTAAACACCATCTGATGGAAGGACAGACTTTCAACCCCAGATTCAACTCAAAATATCTGCGCACTTCATTGAAGTCCTCTCCTCTCTGAATGCCCATAGTGATGTTTGTCTTTTTGTTGTTGTTTTATGTTGACTGTCTCTGTTTTGTGATGTGATTTTTGTCAAGTGTTGCAGAACAGGAACATGCTGTAAACTAGTTTTAACTGAGGCAGGCCCATTTTAATTGGAACTGACTTTATTATTTACTTTTAATCTCTTCCCGTGTAATAAAAAATAAATTAAAAATGAAATGACTTAGTGGGAATGATAATTTACGCATTACAATTTTCATTTTTATTGAAAAAAAATTCATCTGGAGAACAAGATGTGTAGGTCAGGACATCTCTGCAGCTCTACAGTACCTTATTATAAAGATGTCAGTCACACATTTTCCCTCTTTCAAAAAGTTGCAATTTGGTTCTGGTTCTGCGATTTGGACATTGCATTTGGTCATTCTGCAATTTCAATAAAATTGCCTTGATAGAATTAACTGTGCAGCCCTATTATCAGTTTAGTTATACTTTCAGATTTTTACTTATGTTTAAGATATAAGTTGTTTTTATAAATATTGTAACTGATTGTTGTTCTAACATTTCTCCCTGCAGACAAACAAACACCATCCTCTCTGTCTCTGTTTGTAGTTCAGTTATTAAGAGAAAAGTTCAGAAAACTTTAGATCCTGTCAGCCTGTTATCCTGCTCTGCTCTGATGTGTGTTCTCAGAGTGTGAGAGTGTGTGTGTGTGTGTGTGTGTGTGTGTGTGTGTGTGTGTGTGTGTGTAACTCGTGACCGAGTGTGAAAATAGAAACCAAACTGTTCTAACAACAGTCCGTCTGTCTGTATCTGAACCTTCCTGTGGTCGAGACTCATCTTCCAATCAGATTGCTCTGTGTGGTTGTCATGGTGACAGAGGACGCCCTGACACAGAGCAGGTGATCTCACTGAGCAGTTCAAAGCGTTGCTGATGCCCCCTGTTGGTCAGGAGATACACTACACATAAACTGGTTTCCACAACAAACATACATCATCTCTGATAATGGTTCAGCCTGTTGCCGGCGGCAACTGAGTCATCCCGAAGATACTGTGAAAACGGCGTGGTGGAACCTGTGATTATAGATCTGACTGTGACAGAAAGCATTATTGTGCTGTGTGATGAGGACTGACTGACATGTTCTCCAGAATAACAAACCGTAAAGTCTCCAACAGGACAAGTACTATCTACCAACGGTATGTAAAGGGTTTAAAATGAGCTCAACCTTAAATATCTACAGCGGTAAAATACAACATACACAATGCAGCAGTAATATTTAGAGCTGCAACAATTAATTGATCATTTTAAATTAACGCCAACCATTTTGAGAATCAGTTAATTAGTTTGAGTAATTTTTAAAGAAAAAAGTCCAAATTCTCTAATTTAATTTAATAATTTAGTAAACTGATTTTTGCGTTGTGGACAAAACAAGACATATGAGGACACTATCTTGGACTCTGATCAACATTTTTCATAGTTTTCTGACATTTTATGGAAAACTAATTGATCCATGGAGAAAATAATCAATGGGGCTGCAACTAACGAGTATTTTCATAATCGATTAATCGGTCAGTTCTTTTCTTGAGAAATCAATTAATAGTTCATAAAATGCCATAAAATGTCAGAAAATAGTGAAAAATGTTGATCAAAATCCAAGATGACGTCCACAAATGTCTTGTTTTGTCCAGAACTCAAAGATATTCAGTTTACTGTCAGAGAGGAGTAAAGATAGCAGGAAATATTCACATTTAAACAGCTGAAATCAGAGACTTTGGACTTTTTTTCTTAAAAACAATCACTCAAAGAGATTAAACATCAGTGAGTTTATTTCCTGTGTCACCTGTAGTTTAAAATGAGGAAATCCACAACATCCAATTTAACACAGGACAGGACAGACTGGTCATGTGATGAGTTGATGTTAGAAGACTGAGCTCCTGTCCTGCACTCTGTACTTCACACTGACTCTACAGAATAACACACACTTCACACTTCACACACTCTGTACTGCAGTGTATGTATATTTATCTGTGCAGCTGTGAGCGGTTCAACACCTGGCCGGCAGGAAGTACACATCACCACAGTAACATCTACTTCCTGCTGTACAGCAGCCTCCGATCTCCATTCTCTCTCTCTCTCTCTCACACACAAACACATGCACGCACACAGATGTATGCATACACACACAGGAAGTGTCCTGTAGTGAATAAATTCCTCCGCATCAGTCAGCTCGACCAATCAGAGCAGGCAGCTGCTGTGACATTACAGTTTACCGTCTGTTCTCACCACTGAAGTATTTTAAGAAGAACACAAATAGCCGATATGTTGACTGAACGAACAGGCGTTCATGAAAACAGTTTGACATCAGAGCTTCAACAATCAGTTGATTAACCGATCAACAGAAAACTGATTAAATTTACTAAACTTTAATTTAAACTTGATAATTAATGAATTGTTTCAGTCATTTTTCAGGATGAGGTGTTGTCCAGCTTCTTTATTGTTTTCTATCACAGCAGATGGTTTTTGGACTGTTGGTTGGACAAAACGAGACACGTGAAGACATCACCAGAGATCGGCATTTTTACTTTTTACTGATAATTAATCAGTTTATCACAAAACTAATCAGCAGATTTGTCAATAATGGTATTTGCAGCCCCATCTCTCTCTGGCCTTGTTCACACCTGATATTAACATGATGTTCACTTCATATGAATATGGTGATATGAGACAGATGCGCTGTCATATTTTGGACATATTTTGTGACATAAGCGTGGTCTTTTCCTGGTTTTAAAGGTAACATGACAGTAAAGTGATGACATTTCATGTTAATTTTGCAATCAACTCTAATGCAGCACAGCTTTATTGTTTTTGTTTTTGTGTAGATATTTCTGCACAGTGAGTAAGTCCACACAAATATTATTGATGGGCTGTTATACTATTAGTAGAAACAGACTCAGTGCTGGCTGTATAGGATTGTTTCTGACTCGTGAAGTCCAAAAGTCAAATATTATTTTAAAAAATAGATGTAATATTTCAAAAGTTCACAACATGAAACCTACTGAAACTTTCTGCTTAGAAAAAAACATCATATTCTGGAAGCTAACTGCATTCAACACTCCATTTAAACTGATGAATTATTGAAAATGAGGATTTTGTTCGAGGAATTTTTTATTCTGGGATTGATGATGTTAGAAAAAATGCCAGCAAAAGTAGATGATTTATTCCAAATCTGACATCACAATAACAACTAAAACAAACAAACAAAACAACCCAGTAGAGCTGCAACCATTGATTGATTCTTAAATTAATCACTAACTATTTTGATAATTGATTACTCGTTTTGAGTCATTTTTTAAATTTAAAAAAGTCTAAATTCTCTGATATATTTCCTCAAATGTGAATATTTTCTGGTTTCTTTACTCCTCTCTGACAGTAAACTGAATATCTTTGATATGTGGACAAAACAAGACATTTGAGGATGTCTTTTTGGACTTTGGGAAACACTGATCAACATTTTTCACCATTTTCTGACATTTCATTTTATTTTATTTTACCAAATAACTAACTCTTTAATATGAAAATAATCATTAAAGAACGGGGATGACTCTTCAAATGTTCAGTTAGTTTTTATACTAAAACCCAGCAAAAAATATATATATTTTGGCTTTTACAGAACATTTAGCCTGAGAATCAGAATGTAGCCAATATTTATTTATGGCTAATATATGCCAATACCAATATAGACCAATATAGCTGGATAGGCCAATACCAGACAACAATTTATTGGCTCCAATATTTATTGTGCGACCCTAACACAGCCCCTCTGATTACTAATACTCAGATTAGAGCTGCTCCATGTCTGATATCTACAGATATTATTGATTAGGCTTGAGCGGTATCAAGGTATTATGGCACACCAGGGTATTAATAAAAATCCTGAAAGTATGATTTTCAGTACCATGAATAAAGTTATCTGAAAAATTAAAGCTGTAACTATTCATTTTTATTGCTGGAAAATAAAAAACATAAAATTAAACTAATTTATTACTAATAAATTACTAATACTTAATTTATTAATAGGGACCTTATCCAACAGCAGAATTATTTGGAGCTAGAAAATTAATAATTGGCTCAGCTTAGATCTCCTTGCTAATTAATTAAATATAGAGAATATATAGACCTAGCTTGTAATCCTGATCTGCTTGTTATTATGATTTGACCAATCATAATAGCTTCCTGCAGTTCCACCAATCACAGCAGCCCCCCACACAAATGTCATACCTATATGCTTCAATGAACTGACAAAAAAAGCCTTAAAACATTACAACATGCATCACTTTTTTTTCAGAAAAGCTGCTGTGAAATCAGGCATTTTAGGCCATGACAATTCCAAAAAAAACCTGCCTGCAAAATCCTGGAGGGGCTGATAGATTAAGGGCGCTTATTTCCTATTTATTCATGAATGATTTGTCTAAGAAGGACAACAGCAAATAGGACAAAATGAACTGTAAGCTAGGCCCCAGTGAAATGTCAGGAACGTATGAAGGTATGAAAAACAGATACTGCCCAGGTCTGGTATTGATGGCCTCAAACACGTTAAGTATTTGATCAGCTGACTCACTGATCAGTGAGATGAGGACAAGATCAGACAGTTTAGGGGTCAGTCAGACTCTCCTTCTCTCTGAGTCTCAGTCCTGAGCAGATCAACAGCCCTGCAGCAACTTCACACAATGAAACACACACACACACACACACACACACAGTGACGAAGTCTGTGCTCCACTTCTACAGACTCCATCACACTGATTCTTACAGAGAGAGCCTCAGGCTGTGCACGCGCACACACACACACACACACACACACACACACACACACACACTTTTCAGGCTCAGCATGTCTGCAGGTCTTCAGCAGTGATCCAAGAAGTACTCTCATTATTTACTACAGTCAAAGTACTAATACCACAGTGCAGTAAGCACACGCAAAAGTTTTAACATCAAAATATATTTTAAGTACCAAAAATAAAAGTACTCATCCTGCAGAATAAATATAAATATAAAGTATAATACTGAGTAGAGGTGTCACCAAGGCTGTGATGATAACCACATTACTGTATCACTGTGGTCATGTGATGTCTACTGCAGGGCTGAATTCATTAACGTCGTCACTGCAAATTTTATTGTGAAGGATCAATCTCATGTTCAGATCAGAGCACTGAGATATTAATAAACCTCAGGAACACAGCATCTGACTGGTTGACAAACTCAGCCCAAATCATCTTGGGATTGGCAGTGGATGACAACATGCTGACAACAACAACAGTTTTCAAGACAGTAAAAATGGATAAATGACTACAGAAGACATTCAGTGTTGGATTTATTTTGCCACATTTCTAAAAAGACACTGTAGATCAGATCTGACTGCAAAACTTCTGAAAGGACACGATCACACAGAGCTGATGTTGTGAAGGTATAACGCTAGCATTAGCGTAACGCTAGTCATTCCTGCTCAGTTCATTTTGGGGATAACCCTGTCACTGTTTCAGCAGTTTGAAACAACAGACGAGACTTTTCTCTGCAGCGTTTACTAACTGACACTCTGTAACCTGAATTGTAGATTTGACAGCTGACTGCTGAGTTTAAGTTTCTGCTCCACTGTGAGCAACACCTACAGTCTGCTGCTCACTCGACTTCACTTACACACTGTTCCTTAAAGGAGCTAGTCTTATGACCTTACACTTCAATAAAATCCAGTAAAACATCATTATTAAGGCCATCATGGTAAACCATCCCACAGGAATATGTTGCTTTGTCACCATGGTAAGGAAAAAATCCAGACTGTCCTACTTGTTACAATTCTCCTCCTGCACAATATGATTTGACTGAAGATTTGATAAAATTTTTGGATTTAAACATTTTTACAGCTCTGCTATTGTTAGACTACAGGGTGTTGAGTAAAGAAGGACAGATCATCTGTTTTAAGTCCTGACAACTGTCTTCAAATGTGATGTAAGCTAATTTCAGTCGATCTAATACTGAACAGCCCTGCTTCTGGATTATAATTAATTCAGTTTAATGTTGAGGCTGGTAAAGTTTTCACTCACAGGATCAATAAAGTTTCATCTTTGAGAATAAGAGAGTAACATAAAAGCTGCATCAGTGAAAAAATGAGTCCAAAGTCTTCACATCTTATTTTGTCCTGTCAGAAAAACATCCTCACACTGAAGGACCAACAAATTATTTTGTCTAAATTAATGACCAAAATAATTACTAAATTATTTAAAAAGTTGCCAGTTAATTTTCTGTTGGTCATCTCATTGATTAAGCAGCTAATCACTGCAGCTTTACAGAGCATCTTTCATGATTTATTTTAAATATCTAAAATCAGACCATCTCTACACAGGGTTAAAGAGAGGACGCACATATAACAGAGACTGAACTGAGTGACATCAGTATTTACTGAGTGTTTTCAATCAGACGACAGAAAAACAACTGCTGCTGAAAAATAATATCACAATATTCAAGAACAATATATATAACAATATGATAAAATACTTTAAATCAGGTTGTTCATGTCATGGAGACACACACACACACAGGCTGTCCAGAGATAACCTCCTCCGCTGTGTTTGTTTGTTTTGTCTCTTCACGTTGGCCTGTCAGCTTCAGGTGGGTGGAGCTGCCTCATTATCTAATCTGACATCACACACATTAAACACAACACAACTCAGGTGTGTGTTCACCTTTTCAGACTTCAGCTGACGTCACAAACTCAGGGTGAGGCTCTGACAGCCCAGTGACCCCAAACCTGAGTCCCTCCTGTCCTGTCGTCATTCCTCCCTGTGGACGGGGCATCTAATTGAACCAGCTAACTTTAACTAAAGAAACCAGCTGTGTGCTAACACTAGCAAGTACACTCTGTCGTATCATAGGAGCACCATAAAAATAATAAATCTGTGAGAGAAATTAATGTGGAAATATAAAGCGGACTAAATAAAAGAAGAAACAAATGTGGAACTATTTAGACAAATAACAAAATACCCCAAAAAATAATAATAATTTCCGTTACTTCTCAGGATTTCTGCAGGTTTCAACAAAAGCACATTATGAGTACAATTTAACGTCCATTCAGACAAAAAGGAAAATGCATAATTTGGTTATTGGTTCCATGTTGCTTTATATAATTGTTACAGCATAAACAATACATTTTCACAAAAACCTGGACCTGTGAAAATCATATAAGATATTTTAAAGCCTAAAATTTTAATTATGAAATTTAAGACTTTATAAGATCCTGGAGAAATCTTATTTCGTTTATGTGTATATCTTAGCAATAGTACCGAGGACAAAAAGAAGTAGTAAAAATAAATACTTTTTTTTTACTATACGAAAACAGAGAATTTTTAATACATTTTTGACTATGTATTATGATATATTTTATTTGTTCATTTATTTCTATATTAACTGACAAATATATACAGACATAAATGAACAAATAAATTTAAATGTTTATAATTACCGTTTTATATTTAGTTATATGTCCACAAATATGCTCTTATTCTTTAGAAGATGTATTCTTTTTATGGCACTGCTGTGACTCCATTGGATTTACCCACCAGAGACTGTGGCACTGTTAGCATTAGCATGCTAGCTGGCGACACCAACCGACATCAACAACCGCCTGGACCCAAAACTCACAGGTGTACTGACACAAACTGAACCCCAAACACATCATGTCCCCCCTTCACCTACTCCTCCACATCTGCTCCTCCGTTAAACACCAGAGAATCAGATAAATCACAGTGAACACACTGAAGTATTGAACTACAATTATTCTAAAGAGTTTAAAACATGTTGAAACCATGTAGCTACTGATGCTAACACACAGCTACAGTTAGCTACTGTTTAATGTGAGTTAAGTCTTGTTATTTTGGTTTAATAACAGTTCACGCAGATCAAAACACTGCAGGTGAATATCATTGTCACATTATTCTACTGATGATCTGTTTGTAATGTTTCTGAGTGGAGGTTGACGTTAATAAGAGAATCTCAGACAGTTGAATCAGGACGGGGGGGGCAGATTTTTGGGGGGACAGTGTTTGTCACAACACCGGCCTGACGGCTCTCCATCCCAGGT
The DNA here is from genome assembly GCF_056507025.1 of Lutjanus erythropterus. Lineage (NCBI taxonomy): Eukaryota > Metazoa > Chordata > Actinopteri > Lutjaniformes > Lutjanidae > Lutjanus > Lutjanus erythropterus. Next base: position 32,082,493 of record NC_139320.1, read on the forward strand.
CCTCTCCTCTCCTCGGCCGTTAAAGTTTATATGCCTTGCTCCCAGGCCTGACTTCCACACAAACCGGCCCTCAGACCCCTCTCTCCCCGGGCTCAGCCCCTCACTCACCGGCCCTGGTGGTGTCCGTCAGGTCGTGGTTGGCTGCGCTCCGGGGGAACTCCTTCAGCTTCCTGCCGCTCAGGTTCAGGCTCCCGGTGGCCGAGGCTTCGTCCAGAGCCCGGTCCAGAGAGCGGTTCCAGGGAGCTGGACCCGCGGGCCCCACACCGTTATTATTAGTTCCGACTAACACTGTCCCGGAGCCGCCGCCGCCTCCCACCGAGAAGTTCAGTCCGGTGTCCGCAGACCCCAGCAACACCGAGGCCGCCATTACACACTCTATCCTGTCGGCTGTTAGCTCCCTGTGCTAACACACAGGCTAACTCTACCCACCCTAAACTCACAGCTGAGCATGCGCACTACGGCTGTTAGCTCCCTGTGCTAACACACAGGCTAACTCAACCCACCCTAAACTCACAATGGAGCATGCGCAGTACTGCTGTTAGTGCACGGCGCTTTCTAACCACAGACCCATAATAAGAGTTCTAAGTATGTAGTGTGTACATATACATAGTATATACACAAATACACATACATTAATATATAAATAAGTAAAATAAAAAGTAAAAAAAACATATTAATAAGGTGATGTATAAAGGACAATGTATAAATAAATGTATAAATAATTTAATATATATATAAATTGTAGGTCTGAGTAGTACATCCATGTTGCTTAAAGAATAATGCCCAACAGTGTTCTTGTTATCTCCAACATACACTCCTATAGGGCTGTAATTAATTTGTTGTTGTTGTTGTTGATGATGATTAATCTGTCAGTTATTTTGTTCAATTAATTAGTTATTTGGTCTTTAAAATGTGAAAAAAATAGTGAAATATGGTGATCTGTGTTTCCAAAAAATGTCTTGTTCTGTCTGCAGCTCAAAGATATACAGTTTACTGTTGGAGTGGAGTAAAGAAACAGGACAATATTCACAATTAAGAAGCTGAAATCAGCGAAAAATAGTTATGATTGATTTAATATTAATTCATAATTGGTTAATTGTTTCAGCTCCACACTTCTAAACGTAAAAAGCGTTTTTCCAGTTGTTTCATACTGGAATGGATTTGTAGCTGATCAATAATTAATCACCAACAAAGTAAAGGAAATGTCGTATTCATACATTCCATCTAGACAAAGACAATGTTAAAAATATTTGAGTCAACTCAACTTTATTTTTTATTCATTACTTTATTTTTTAACAGCTTAATTTATACAGCACCTTTTATACACACATGCAGCCCAAAGTGCATCACATAGCAATATTAAAACAACACAGACACAAAATATTGATAATAATAAAAATAGTTTTTAAAAGGTCAATAATACAATTACAACAATACATTTAAATAAATAAATTTAAAAAAAAGTCGTTAGAATGAAAAGAAACACCAAGGATTGGAAAAATGTTTTTAAAAATGTAAAAAAAAAAAAAAAAAAAAAAAAAAACAATGACTGAAGCTTGAAAGACTTAAGTTAAAAAACCAGATTAATAAAACAGGTCTCATACTTCTCTGCAGAAATAAATACAGTGCGGTTGTTACCATTCTGATGTCCAGACACAATGAGTTTCAGAGTTTAGGGTCATAAAAAGAAGAAAGCAGAGACAACATCACATGATGTCATGCAGTCAGTATAAATAAGTAGTAGGAATGAAATGGATTATGAGGTGACATCACATACTGTCAATGTAAAGAAATGCAAATTTACGAGATGAAAGTATAAAAGATGATTAAAATATATTTTAAAAGTAGTTTTAAATAAATGAAAATGTGACATATAAAGAGAAACATTTAAAATAATAATTACAAGCATTTTCATGTATTTTCACATTTATCTGTTATTGTTTAGTTGTTGTTTATTTATTTATGTATATGTTTATATATTTCTATATCTATTTATTTTATGCATAGAAATTACTTTATTACTTCTTTTCTTTTCTTTTCTTTTTTTTTTTTTTACAGTTTTTATTCCAAATTCTCTTGGGAGAAAAGGAAAAATAAATCTATAAATGAAAACAAATATTTCTGTTGTTATTTATTTATTTATTTATCAATCATTTTATTTATTCTTCTCTATATTTCCACATTTGTTTTCTTGTTCTTTTGCAGGTTTATTCTTTTTTATGGTACTCCCATGTCTCCAAATAAATAGGATTTCACTTTAATAACACAGTATTAAAAACACATGATATCCTGATGAGAGACCAAAAATCAATAAATAATAACAATCAGAGTAACAGAAAATCAACCCCTTTCTTTCCATTTTGACTAATTTGGAGGCTTTTTGTCGTCTGACGTCAACACAACCGACATGAAACGTCATCTCCCAGAATCACGGCGCTGTCGCATATTGACGCATGCGCATTTGCGGCAGAGTCTAGGGCCGGGTATCATGGCGACGTACGTGGACATTCTGAAGAGCGAGTTTCCCGAGATTGACTCCGAGGTGTTCGACTACATCACAGGTGAGAGACAGGCCGGGGACAGAGCCGCAGAGGCCGGGGACAGAGCCGCTGAGGCCGGGGACGCAGCCACTGAGGCTGGGGACAGAGCCGCTGAGGCCGGGGATAGAGCCGCGATGTGTTGGCTACCCTCTGGTGTGTTAGCCGGGCAGCTGCTGCTGTTAGCCGCGGAGCTAACGATCTAACTGACCGGGAAGAGAGCGCTCACAGCGTGGACTCACTGAGGTTAGCTCGGCTTCACCTAAAACCGGATCAGTTTGACCGGACAGAACCCTGAACCCCGAACCGCTTGACCCGGAGAGGTGTCACAGGAAGTACTACCAGAGTACAACAAGTATTACAGTAGGACTACAGCAAGTATTACAGTAGGACTACAACAAGTATTACAGTAGGACTACAGAGGAAAACTACAGTGTTCAGAGCAAAGGAGGAAATATATTCTCCGCCTTTACTGATCTATAAAAACTAGTGAGGTCATCACTGATAGATATTAATATGTTTTGTACAGAAGAGGGACCCAGTGACGTCAGATGGACCGACTTACCCTGTAACTACAGACTGCAGTGGATGTCAGTTGGTCTCAGAATGAGCTCCATGTGTGAACGGTGTTGACACAGACAGTGCATGTGACTCAGTAGGAGCAGACCAAACTTTTTAAATTAGTTATGGCACCAAATACTTTTTGTCCTAGTTTTACCAGTATCTTATTTGATGGGTATGTAATACTTAAAAATAATTACCAATATTTAGACAAAAAAGTAATATCGTCTACTGCAGTTTTCAAATCGCAAGATGCGCAATATTGGTTTAAGGATAAATGTGTGTCAAAATACCCTTTTAAATGAAATATTGTGGTGCTGCAGAGGTGTCCTGGCCAACACATCATTCTCTAGACTTCAGAAAACATCTTTGTTTTGTACGGATCTCTGAAAAAAATAACACACCATTATCATTTTAATGTGTTTCTCAATGGAAGTGAGAATAATGATGTAAAAATTATCATTACCTCTAATATTTCAATATGAGTCAAAATAATTACAGAGCCCTCAGCTGAAGCTGCCTTTTTGAGTGTGAACTTAATATTTTTATAATCAACTATAACCATGGAGTTGTCCCCTGCTGGACATTAGACAGACGGTAGGTTTAACACACTTAAGTGTCTTCACTTTTCAGACCTGGAGGCTCTCTCTGCATCTTCTTCTTCTACTGTATGTGGATTCAAACAGGATCCAGACACTGTGTGAACGCCTGAACAGGTGAAGGACTGACTCTCTCTGTGTTTGTGTTTGTGTTTGTTTGTGTGTGTGTGTGTTTCAGGTGTTCTGGACAGCGGCGGAGCAGACTTTGAGGATGGGGAGGAAGTTTACGAGGCCATCGGAGGAGTTCTACAGGAAGTGTCTGCTGACAGTAAAAACGAAGATGATGTTAGAGACATCTGTCTCCAGATGTTCAACACTCTCAAACTGTAAGACAGAAAACGAGTCATGTCCTCATTTTAAGCTTTAGAGACACGTCTCAGTCTTCAGATATCAGCTGGAACAGATCAGAGAGTTGTACTGTCAGTATCAGTCAGTGGTTCTCAAAACACTCAAATAAGCACATTTCACCTGTCTGTTCTCAAAATATGGAATATCAGGAACTTGTTTTAATTCTGTGTTTTAAACAGAAGTAATGTAGATTTCCATCAAGAAGGACGTCTTTTAATCAGGAATAACATGTTTTAAACTCAAATAACATGGTTTAAATAGAAGTACTGTGTTGTAAACAAAAATAATGTATGTTTTCCTCAGCAATAACATGTTTTCATCACAAATACCGTACTTTAAACAGGAATAATGTACATTGTCACCATGAATAGCATGTGTTTTCATCATGAATAACTTTTTAAATTTATTTTTATCTTATTTTAAAGAGGAATACAGTGTTTTAAATGTATATTTTAATCAGAAGTAATGTGTTTTAAACAGAACTACTATGTTTTAAATAGTAATAATGTTAATTTTCATCAGGAATGACTGGTTTTAAACAGAAATAATGTACGTTTTCATCAGAAATGATGTGTCAAGAATACCTTGTTTAAATAAGAATAATGTCCATTGTCATCGGGATTAGTATACGATTTCATCGGGAATAAAATATTCTAATCAGGAATACCTTGTTTTAAACAGGAATAATGTATTATGTCACCAGGACCAGCATATTAAATTGGAATAATTGTGTTTTAAACAGGAATAATATGTGGTTTCATCAGGAATAATGTGTTGTGGTGAATGTGAATAAACTGGTCTGTGTGTTTTAAACAGGAATAACCATCATGGCACTCAGAGGCAGGTGTTGTTGGACGCTCCAGTGCAGCTCTCTCAGATCAGTGCAGACAATGGTAACAAACATCTCCAAATGATACTAAATAAATAACCTTCTATTTATTTATATTTCCACATAAACTGGTCTTACTGTGTTTTAACCTTTATTGTCACATTTTACTGAGCTGTGTCTCTGCTCTCTGTTCAGGTACTGCAGCAGAAGATATTCAGGGTATCTGGATGATGAAACGTCCTCAGAACACAGTGAGATGTTTTTACTGAATGTCATTAAAAAATACTAAAAATACTCTGATTGTTGGTGAAGAATCAGATGGCTTCCTGTCTGGATTAAAAACAAGCTTCTGTTGACAGAAATTACAAAGATAATCGAGTCTTTCAGAGTTGTTAGAGAAGAAGAAAGAAAACAAAGTGGGAACAGACTCACACACGCTACAGTATTACATACATACACAGTTAGAGAAAAGTATTTTGATGAGAATAAGTTTTCAGAAGTGCTAGTTATTTTGAAGTCTTTGATTGGTGGATGTGAACATGTGACCTTGTCATTAAACACATCACTTCTATCTGTCTTTTCAGACGGTGGATGCAAAGAAACTGGAGAAGGCCGAAGCAAAGCTGAAAGCCAAACATGAACGCAGGAACGAGAAGGACTCCCAGAAGGCCTCCAGTCCCCTGTCAGTACAAACCTGTCCTCACCTGTACACACCTGTTCCCATCTGTCCTCATGTGTCCTCACCTGTCCATACCTGTTGTCTCTCACAGAGTCCTGGAGGAGGCGTCGGCCAGTCAGGCCAGCAGTAAGAAGGACAATCGAGTCGACCAATCAGGGAAGAACCGCAGCTATGACATCCGCATTGAGAACTTTGATGTTTCCTTTGGAGAGAGGTGAGCTGAGGGCGGAGCTTAATCATAAATATTAGAGTTTCTGATAAATGAAATTTACGTTTTGATTAATATATTTGAGGTTTTGAAGAATATATTTCAGGTCGTGTTGAATATATTTGAGGTTTTGATTACTATATTTCTCTCTCCAGGTGTTTGCTGCAGGGGGCGGAGCTGTCTCTGGCGTTTGGCCGGCGGTATGGTCTGATTGGTCGAAACGGTTTGGGGAAGACGACGCTGTTGAAGATGTTGGCCAGTCGTAACCTCCGTGTCCCTGCTCACATCTCCATCCTCCACGTTGAACAGGAAGTGGCCGGGGATGACACGGCGGCACTGCAGAGCGTCCTGGAGAGTGACACGCTGAGAGAGGGGCTGCTGGGAGAGGAGAAGAGGCTCAATGCTCGCATCGCCAACGGAACGTAAGATCCTGATTTACACTAGAAACATAATGCAGGTTTGGATTGAGGTCAGAAGTCCATGTCATCAGCTTTATGCCCTCAGTTTGCAGAAACACTACAGTACCCATGAGCCTGTTGCTATGGCAACACTGTAGCCACATCAGGGTTGTGTCACACTCAGTTTGTGTGTTTTGTCTCAGTGCTGACGGGATGGAAAGTGTTCGACTGTCGGAGATCTACGCCAAGCTGGAGGAGATCGAGGCAGACAAAGCACCGGCCCGGTAACTATGGCAACCATTCAGTCTCAAAATTTATATATATTTATACAACTAATAATTTCTTAATACCTTTGGATGAATTCAGCGTTAACTGTTAATATATTATTTACTTACCTGTATGCACATAGAAGTATCAGCAGGGGGCACTGATTCACACTATTGATGTGTTTTTGATTGATATCTCTCTCATCCAATCAGAGCCTCTGTCATCCTGGCTGGTCTCGGTTTCTCTCCCAAAATGCAACAGCAGGCCACCAAGTGAGTCCTCTCTGTAACACACACACACACATACATAAGCACACTCACTTTAATGTCTGAATCCTACAATCCACTCATATACTGCATGTTGTCCCCAAAAAAGTCCCATCAGTGTGACAGAATGATCATATTTATGTCCCCACAACATGAGTAACACACACTGTGGTACTGTATATTGCTTCATAATAACAATAATAATGTGTGTGTGTGTGTGTGTGTGTGTGTGTGTGTGTGTTTGTTTTCACAGGGAGTTTTCAGGAGGATGGAGGATGAGGTTGGCGTTGGCCAGAGCTCTCTTCGCCCGGTGAGTTTCTGTTTCTTCACATGTTAAAAGTTTCTTGTCTCTTGTCTTGTCTGTGTGTGTACAAGTACAAGTAGTACAGGTGTGTGTGACACATGCTGCTGACAGACAGGAAGTTCACATCATTGACAGCTGTCTAACAGATTGTTGATTGTCTGTTTTTGTCTTCGTCAGGCCGGACCTGCTGCTGCTGGACGGTGAGTACAGGTCTTATACTGGTGTTTGTGGTACCAGTAGTAGTACATGTAGTGGTTTAGTACAAGTAGGAGGAGTAGCATCAGCAGTATGATGATGTATTTGTCCTGTGTGTGTGTTTCAGAGCCGACCAACATGTTGGATGTCAGAGCCATCCTGTGGTTGGAGAACTACCTGCAGGTCTGAACTGTGGCTCACTTTACTGTTAGCATTCCTCACTGAAAACAATGAGAACAATTAGCCACAAGCTAACAAGTCATAATTAATACCTCCTCCCACAGACATGGCAGTCCACCATCTTGGTCGTCTCCCACGACAGAAACTTCCTCAACGCCGTAGTAACAGACATCATCCACCTGCACTCTCAGAGGCTGGACAGTTACCGCGGCGACTACGAAAACTTTATTAAAACCAAAGAAGACAGACTGAAGAACCAGCATAGAGAGTACGAGGCCCAGCTGCAGTACAGACAACATATACAGGTACTAGCATATACAGGTACTATTACTGCAGTTTCCCAGAATGCATTGTGTCACTGACTCTGACATGTTTTTGTTTCAGGTGTTTATCGACAGATTTCGGTACAACGCTAACAGAGCGGCTCAGGTCCAGAGCAAACTCAAACTGCTGGAGAGGCTGTGAGTATTGGTCCACATCTGGCACACAGTTGTTGTTCGATTTTAGTTTAATGTGTCACAGTAACGTCCACCTGGACTGAGATCTACCTGATCAGACAGATGTTGTTCCCAGATGCTGCAGGTGTTCCAGATGTGTTGTTCCTTTTCCAGTGTGACTACATGCCTTTAAAAAGTCTGAAAGTAATAAGTAGTCTTAAATTCTGAATTTTTTTGAATGATCTAAGATTCAGTGCACAGTCATCTTGAATGGAACATTCCCTGTTCAGAATTTAAATATGGGGAATGATATTGGCTAAATAATCTGTAGGAAGCATTGCTGGTTGCAGACTTTTTTTTTATTATTCAAAATTTGACTTGAATTGAATTAAACTGTGTTGTTTTCTCCTGCAGACCTGAACTGAAGCCCATTGAGAAAGAAACTGAGGTCACTTTAAGGTGAGAAGACAAACTGAGGTAAAATTATTGATTTTCTCAATGCAGTTTGGTTGGTTTGTAGAGAGTGATATTTGTCTTTCTGTCAGAAGAGCCTTCTGACAGCAAGGTAAAAGTGGTGAAAATATTTTAAATATGTAAATATCATGTTTTTATGTAAGGTGATTGGGATTTTTTTTCACATATTTGTTTATGGAGATAGATATGTGAAAAAAGTCCAGATTTATACCATTGTTGATTTAAACTTTATTGGCCCAATCAGATGTGCATTTGTTCTGCTGTGGAGCAGATAGTAAATCTGCTCGGTTGAGGCCTTAAAAAGCACAAAACTAGATTGAGAAAATGTGCAGATTCTCTAACATCTGAAGTTTATGTACAGCAGCATCGTCTGATGAGCAGAGACACAGATGTTTCAGGGTTCAGAACTAGGATGTGATGAAATGTCCTCAGCAGGCCACTGTACAGAGGATGAACCCTTTTTTATTTGGTATTCGTATTGATGTCCCTTTTATTTTGTTGTCCAGGTGATTGATTGATTGACTGATTGATTGACACATTCGTCTCCTCTCAGGTTTCCAGATAACTTTGAGAAGTTGTCTCCTCCCATCCTGCAGTTGGATGAAGTGGAGTTTTATTACTCTGCAGACCAGCGGCTCTTCACTGGACTCAACCTGTCAGCTGACCTCGAGTCTCGCATCTGCATCGTACGTGTCATCAGTAAAGTCAACCAGTCAGGGACTTGATGAAGCTGTTGTCATATAAAGCATATAAATACTGGTCCACCAGTCGCAGTCAGAGTCTGAAGTCATGATTTAACAAAAACTCAATAATGCAGAATCAGGACTGTGTTGGAATTCACGTGTCCTGTTGTGTTTGCTGTCAGGTCGGTGAAAACGGCGCTGGTAAATCGACCATTCTCAAACTGCTGATGGGCGAGTTGACGCCTATCAATGGAGTCAGACAGGCTCACAGGTAAGACGACCAACAGACCCATCAGAGCAGTTACCTAGAACCATTAATATTCTGTTAATAGAACCATTTATACTCTGTCAGAGAACCTTTTAAGGAACCATTAACCCTTGTTTATAGGTACTGTTTTTGGGGAATCATTTACAGGTGGTGTACAGAGAACATATTTTTTATTTCGGTGTTTCTTTGTTGGTGGTTTATTTTCTCATCAGGAACTTGAAGATCGGTTACTTCAGTCAGCATCACGTGGACCAGCTGGACCTGAACGTCTGCTCTGTGGAGCTGCTGCTCAACAAATTCCCTGGTAACTATGGAAACTACAACAGTAACATTGAACTGAGGAGGTCACAGTTTAGGCTCGAAGGAGGCAGCATCTGTTTACTCTGTTTAGGGAACGGTTAAGTCTGTTCAGGGAACTGTTTACTTTGAGATGTGACACAGCTTCTCAGCCATTTAGCTTCATTTTACTTCCAGATTCTGATTGGCCGGTGTGTTTGTGTGTCACAGGTCGGACGGAGGAGGAGTACCGCCACCAGCTGGGAGGTTACGGTATCACCGGAGAGCTCGCCACGAGGCCGGTGGCAAGTCTGTCAGGAGGACAGAAGAGCCGAGTCGCTTTTGCACAGATGACCATGCCATGGTAGGAAAACACTGCAAGGTCCAGCTGTTTATCAGATCAGATGACGATGGTGATGATGATGTCAGTGTCATAATGTCTGTCTGTCCTTCAGTCCAAACTTCTACATCCTGGACGAGCCGACCAACCACCTGGACATGGAGACCATCGAGGCTCTGGCTAAAGCTCTCAACAAGTTCAAAGTGAGTGTCTCTCACTCTGTCTGTCTGTCTGTCTGTCTCACCACATTAACACCTGAGATCACCGTGACATCATAACAGAGGTATGATTGGTCGACAGTAAACTGAGAAATAAAACTCTTTACTCTTTTCAGGGACTGTTAACTCTGATAAGGGAACACTTTCTACTCTATTTTTATAGGTTCTGTTTAGGGAAGTATTTTGTCCTTTTAGAGAACTGGTAACTTTGATTAAGGAACTTTTTACTCTTACAGTGACTGTTTTCTTTTTATAGGTTCTGCTGAGGGAACCATTTAACTCTTTGTGAGAAATTAAAACAGAATTCATTTCTGACCATCTTTTTATGATCTCTAAATTTTTCAGCTTGTTTGACCGAAGCGTTCATGATCTCAGACTTGTTGCGTTCCTGTTGTGTCAGTGAACAGGTGTGTCTCAGGTGTGTGATGTCATGTGTTTCAGGGCGGGGTCATCCTTGTGTCACATGACGAGCGTCTGATCCGGTTGGTGTGTAAAGAGCTGTGGGTGTGCGAAAACAGCAAAGTTCGGCGCATCGACGGCGGCTTCGACGAGTACCGAGACATCCTGCACGAGCAGTTCAAGAAGGAGGGTTACCTGTGAGGCCCCGCCCACTGCCAACAGACCCCGCTGCCACTAACATAAACCCCGCCCACTCCATAACAACACCTGTCATAACAGCCAATCGGCAGTCAGAGCAGACCGGAGGACGTTTTTCTTCTCTGAACTGTCTCACCTCCTGCTGTGAGCTGATTGGTCGGTTGTGTTCACCTGATGAGGTCACAGTGAACTGTGGAAGAGGAGGAGGAGGAGTCTTTATTTAAGGTCAAAGAGCCGTCTGTTTATCGTCACTTTGTCTCATCAAGGTTTTATCAGTTTTAACGGACTTGACAAACGTTAAACAAACGTTATATTTACATTCAGAGACAAAATAAAAACCATCAGATCATCACGTGTTCGGTGTCTCTGTTCGACTGGTTCCACTGGTAACAAACTTCACGTCACACTTTTGAACAAAATCAAAACTGACTTTAACACCAGAGACTCATGATGTCACTCGGACTCAATATCAAGTCAAACAAATAAAAACTTATTCAAAATGTGTTTTCATTTTACTGATAACAGATGAATCAAAACCAACTGCCAGATCAATATACAATAACATAATTATTAAAGAATAATTCACATAATGAGACTCAAAACAGTTTCTGTGTGGAGGGTTTTATGAACCCAAATTCAGTATGTTAATTAATATTTAATTGCTTAAATAAATTCTACACATGTAATAAAATTTTTTAAATATAATAAATACCTCTAAGAAAAGCCTGATAACCTGTTGCAGCTCTTAATGAAATCTTGTGTGCTACAGAGGTCAATATCAGGGATGTAATGATTCCTGAACTTCACTGTACGATAACATCACGATACAAAAGTCCACCATCCAACTTTTATCCCAGTATCAGAAAACAAAGAAAAATGACGACTTCTAAAAACGCCCTTTGTGAAATAACAATTTTGTTTTTCCTTTCAACTTTTTCCTTTCAACTATTTTTTACACTGTGTACCACCACAAAAAATATTAATATAACTCTCCTAGAACCACCATCATGTTCAATGTTAAAATATAATCGCGGAGGCCAAACGTATTCAGCTGCACACAGGTCAGTTTCACACAGGAAAGACAAACGTTATTTTATATTTCAGTGATATCATAATTGAAGTATTTTCATTTGATATTTTGTACTATTTTGATGACATGTTTTTAAATGTATTTATTTCATTTGTTAAATTTTAGATTCCTCAGTCTACCACTAGAAGTACCACCAATGGTCCACGTGCCACAGTTTGAGAAGCCACATTTTAACTAAAAGTTCTCCCACTTTCCTTCTTTAGTAAAATAAAATGTAAAAATAGCAGCCATGACCTCAAACTGCTGAAAAATCGTCTTTTGCAGTTTCTAAACAAAAACAGAGCAGCTGTCAGAAACCTTTCATAAAAGGAAATCAAAATAATAAAATAAAATAATTAACCATATAATATCACTGTACATATTATCACTGTCCCGTATGGTATTGACACATTTCTTTTACTGTGATATTCCATATATTATTACATCCCAGTAGATATGCTGCCATCTTGAATCAGGCAACAGATTCAAGTTCAACCAATCACAGTTGACTGTTACTCTTTGACTAAATGAAAGTTTATAAAACTAAACTATTACATTATAAATGGATAAGTACATGTCTGAAAGAATAAATGAATATGTAAATTTATAAATGAAATATATAAGAAATAAATAAATAAATGTAACATCTATACATTGTCTCATTTATTTATGGTGACATGATTAATATTCATGTATTTAAGCATTTTATTATCTGTATTTATATATTTAGTTTGGTCCTCTAGAAGCCTCTGTACTCAAAACTTGAGAACGTTTTCTTTTTATTCTCTCAAACTTGATTCTGTCTGGTTTGATTGTTTGTTCTGACCAAACGTGTCATGACTCGTTTCCACCTGATGAACCAACCTCACCTGTTCGTGAGGACGCTCATTAACATAACCGACGCCCTCAGACTGCAGAACGCTGCTCTCCAGCTGTTTATTTTGATCTACAGAGCTTTCAGGCGCTGCTGTCAGTTGTTTGGTCCATAAAGTGTCAGAAAATGTTGATCAGAGTCCAAGATGACGTCCTCAAATGTCTCGTTTTGTCCTCAACTCAAAGACATTCAGTAAGAGGAGTAAAGAAACCAGAAAAACATATACTTCAATTTTTAGTCTCCTTCATAAATGAGTCAAAGTAAGTACATACATATATATAATATACTCTTTTTAAACATTTTATTAAAGGTGAACTGTAGATGTAAATCTTAAATGTGCAGAATTTCATCCAGTCTTTTATTTCTTCGGTGACCCAAATAAAAGCATCTGTAACCCACCTGTGGGTCACGACCCAGTGTTTGGTAATGACTGATCCAGACAGTTTTGGTGTGAGTTGCAGAGTTTCATGATTCTGCTGCAGAAAGAAAAGCAGACGTCTCTACAGCCGATATGTCCAAAACTTTACAACTCACACCAAAACTATCTAGATGAATAAACAGCACTACAGGTAAGAGGAAAAATATGTATTTATATATATGGGAGGGAGAGGTGCATTGTGGGTACTATAGGTTTCTGAAGGGGAAGAAGAATGTGTTGAATTTGAAAAAATTATTTGTGATATATGCCTATTGTGAGTCTGAGAGGAGTCACATGATCAACCTGTGGCCATCTCTCATTTAACAAACTTTACATTCAATTTCTTTATATTACAGAAATTTGAGTTTCATTAATACAAACAGTGAATCAGTCAAACAGGTTCAGAATTCAAAAATACTCAGTCCTTTATTTCCCTCATCTCAAACATATTTTCAAAGAATTCAGGACTTAACAGCGTAAAAAAAAATTCAAGCATTTAACAGCATGTGAGTGCAGCTCAGATCTCTCACAAATTATTGTAACATCGTACACAATATATTTTAAAAAATACTGTCAGTTTCTCTCTGATCAACCATTCAATATAATATTCATAGTTGACTCATATTTTCAAAAATACCTGTTAAATTAAAAAATTAATTATTCATAATTGGGTATTTTCGTTATTTTCCCCTCAAACATTGATGAAGTGTTTTCTGTTTTCCTGCAGCCTGTCTGCAGACTCTCCCTCAGCTTATAATCCAGTAAAAAGGTTTTCTTTCCCACATTCAATATATATATATTTTTTTCTAAAATGACGACCCTGTGACCGCGCTGTCTACGTTAACCTTTTTTTAACGTCCTGCCCCATCCCATTGGTCGGTTAATGAGAGGCAGCATTAACGAGCGAATCGACTGATTGAAAAGTTGAACATGTTTCAGTAAAAGGCTCATGATGGAGCCAAACCCTGACGATCAGTTGTCCCTGTTGTCTTCTGTCTCACGGCTGCAGACAACAGTTGAACTGGGGACTTCAGGAGGATGATGTGGATGTCTCTCACTCCTGTTTTTGTATGACTGGCTGCTCAAGTGTCCTGGGGTTTCTCCTGATGGACAGTTCATCTCTAGTCAGTCTTCAGTAAGAGCCAATGATTTGTCTCTACAGCTCTGGTGTCCAGGCTGCTGCTGTGTCCTGTTGTGTCTTCTCTCTGAGGTGAGGCAGGACGGCGTCCCTGTAAAACACCTGCAGTTTGGACACCGTTTCCTCCCACAGGTCAGGGTCAAATCTCACCGGGATGATGGCTGTCTCCTTGTTGGTGTAGACGACGAGGTCGGCCCGCTGCAGACCCGTCACTGCCAGCTGGACCTGGATCTGTGTGAAGTAACTGTGAGACGTCTTCAGATGGTAGACCGGTGACTGGGATGAGAGGATAGAGAGGGGACATTAGAAACAAGGAGAGGACAACTGCAACAGGTAGACAAAGAGAGGACAACTGGAATGGAAAGACATGAAGAGGACATTAGAGACAAGGAGAAGAGGTGTGGGACAGGAAGACAAGGGGAGGAATAGTGGGACAGAAATACAACGACCGGATGACAGGACACTGACAGACATTTGTGTATCAGTGACATTATTTTTTACCCCTCCAGGCTGCCGTCCATCCTCATCCTGTATCTCCAGACAGAAGGCGGGGTCTTCTCTGCAGGCGTCCTCCACCCGTCTCTCTCTGTGTTTGTAGGGACACTTCACCTCCAGGCACAGCAGCCATTGGCCGGTCCGGCTGTCCGTCACGATGCCGTCAGGACTCGCAGCCAACCAGGGATTCTGAGGGTCGATGAACAGACCGCAGTCCTGAACCGAGACCGACCGCCCCAACTTAGCGCTCTTCATTTTCTGTCAGATGACATCATCACAATCATCATCAGAATCATCACCATCATCATGTCATCAGTGATAACAATGATGATCATCAGTGTCATTGCCATTGTCATCATCATTGTTTTCAATGTAATTGCCATCAGTGTAGTTGTCATCATTGTCATCGATGCCATTGTCATCACCGTTGTCGTCATCAATGTCATTCCCATCGTCAATGTTGTTGTCACTGTCATCAACGCCATCATTGTTGTTAATGTCATCGTCGTCACCATCATCGGTCACTGTCATCATCAATGTTACTTTCATCATTGTCATTGATGCCATCATCGTCAATATCATGGTCATTGTCATCATCATTGTTGTCATCGTTGTTGTCATCAATGTCATTGTCAACATCAGTGTTGATGTCAATGTCATCATAGTCATCATCATCATCATTTTTGTTGTCATCATTATTCCCTCCATCAATATGACTTGATGATTTTCAATACATCACGTCTTCATTAGTTACCTGGTACTTTTGGACCACCTTGGCCTCCATCTGGATCCCCCAGCTCATGGCTCTGGTCTGGACTCTCGGACCCTCTCCTGTCCAATCAGTTTTCATTAATAAAGAACCATTCAGTCAATAACAAGCTACAGTCTGATTTTATTGATCTGTTTTTGTTATCAATCAGTTATTATATATCCAGGTAACAGACAGAACTCTCTCACTGTCTCTGTGATTGATTGTGATCAATGTGGTTCAGAACTTCATGTTCCTCTCAGGATCAATACTAATAACTTTATTGATCCTCTGACGTCTCATCTAGCACCATCATCAGGTCAACATGTTAATGTGTCCATTACTTTGGTTTAAGACCACATACCTGCTGAACTAATGACATTCACATTCACATCAGCTTCAGCTGCACTCGGTTTACTGATCATTAGCTAATGTTAGCATGCTAACCTGCCAGCCTATGGCTGTGTTTCCACCACAGAACTTTCCACAAAGTCAAGGAACCTTTAGAGGAACTCAGTGTGTTTTTACTACAGGGAACAGGGACTAAATTAAGTTCTGGGGACAGTATTTCACCCCCCCAAACAGTCCCTAAAAGTACAGAAACTCCAGAGTGGATGTTTCAGCACCAAACGTTTCTGATTGGCCGAGTACAAGCAGCATTTTATTTCAGCTGCCATTTTAAAAAAATATAAGCTTAGCTGGACTTAAAATGCCAAGTTAAGATTGACTTAGCTTAAGACATGAGTCCTGTTGGTGCAACCAGCCCCAGAGGTGTGTGTGGGGGGGTGGTCAGTGGTTTGGGGTGTGGCCTACCTGTGACAGCAGCCAGGTAGGAGGTGGGCGGGGCTTTGCTCTTCCCGTTGACGAATCGGCAGTGAGCGATGCGATGAGCCACTGAGGCCGTGATCCTGTTCTTCCTCCAGGTGAACCAGTCCGGATTGGTACTTTGTCCCCGAGTCAGGACCTCCACCTGGTCCACAACACTCCTGTCCAACTGGACCTCCAGACCCACAGGTACATGCTTTGGTGTGAGGGGAACTCTGCCAGGATCAGGATCTGGAGCCGCTCTCTGAACTGGTTTCTGTCTTTGTGCTCCATCAGGACCTGGTCTCACTGCAGGACCTGGTCTCACCGCAGGACCAGGTCTCACAGCGGGACCAGGTCTTACAGCAGGATCAGGTCTCACAGCAGGACTTGGTCTCACTGCAGGACCTGGGTTCACCTGAGGGGTCTCCTGGTTCTCCTGGACCGTCTTGTGGTCAGTTCTGGTTTGAGGGCGTCGTCCAGCAGTAGGTCTGGTCTTGGTTCTAGGTTTGGCAACTGCTGGTTCTTCAGGGGTGCTGATCTTGATGCTCGGGTGGTATCGGACCTTTGGGATGATCTTCTGGGTCGTGTTCTGTTTGTGCATCATGGGGTCTAAATCAAAACCAGAACAAAACAGAAACTAGTTTACATGGCTGCTGATTATTTTTACTGTCAATTAGTCTGTCAGTCATTTTCTCAACTAATTAATTAATCAATTAATCGCTGTAATTATGCAGTGGGCAGTTCATTAACAGATTGATTACCTAATCCATTAATTAATCCTGTCACAGAGTTGTCCGTTGAAAAACAGGTCCAAACATGTGGTGCACACAGATGTATGTATGATTATTTATTTTATTAGTTAATTTCTTATTATTTTCTTGGCTAATCGATAAAATGTCAGAAAATGGTGAAAACACTTATGAGTGTTTCCAAAAGTCTAAGATGACGTCCTCAGAATCAGACAAAATTCACATTCAAGAAGCGAGAATAAGATAAATGAGTTGAGTTTTTTCCTTAAAAAAATACTCACACTGACCAATTGATTATCAAAATAGTTGGCAATTAATTTAATAATTGAATATTCGGGGAGAGCATCAAAACAGGTCCTGTCCCAGCTGGGATTCGAACCTCTGAGTTGCCAGAAATGGGATTTGAACTCATGACCTTCCTGTTGTGAGGCGACAGCAACACGCTGCTATCATTGGCCACAAAGTGAGAGTTCTGTCGTGTTTACGGCCCCTGCTGGTGAAACTCTTCAACAGATAAGGTTACTGATGAAACGTAAAATATATGAATAAAAGTACATGTGAATCAAACTTCATGTGCAACTGCTAAAACTATGTGAAACAGCATTTTACATGTGATAAACTCACATGTGAACTTAAATAATTCAGATAACGTACTTTTGTGATGTGATATTTTTGTCTTTGAACTGTTCCTCTTCAGCGAATTAACAGTTTTTTTTTAAAGACTTTTTTAAATACTTGCCTTTTTTGGACAGGACAGGTAAAGACATACAAGAAATTCATTCACGCATGCTTCGGTAGTCTAAACGTATTTTCGACACGCCGAACGAGCTCTTTCGAATTTAAGAGACTGAGGAGACGACGTGCAGCAAAGAGCCGCAAACTGGTTGCAGTCAGGATTTACATGTTAACGTCTAAATACATGTGCAGAAATGAAGTCATAACCTGTTTTCATCAAAAAATTTAGCTCAGACCGCGTCAGAAGCTGAATATATTCAGAATTTCAAATTCAGGCTCGCTGGTCAAAAAACTTGCAGCTCAATTTGGTTGTTAGTACTTTTATTGTGAAAAACTGGAAGATGACGGCCGGAAGTTGTGGTCGAGTTACTCGTTATTCTAAGATCCTATTTTCTCGTCATTCTATATCAGGACTGGACAGGTCAGAGAAACACCTGTTCTGTCTGTCTGTCTGGCCACTGCAAACTGCTTCAATCTGTATGCTTTGACAAACTCTCCACCAAACTCCATTTAGAAAGTGTCAGAAATAACAATTCCTGAACCACTCTGCAGAACAGGCTCTTCAGAGAAGCTGGTCAGATATTTTTTTTCGGATTATCAGGAGCCACTCGTGTTTTCGGCGTTAATGTCGTGAAAGCAGCTGCACGCATTTAAATTAAATCCTTTGATATTATTGACGTGTGTCACACTCTTGCAGCAGAATGGATCGCAATCAGGAGCGCTGACAGGACAGCACAACCCGACCTGAAGCTTTTATGAAGTGACCAGAAGGCCGAATACTTCAGAACATAAACTCATCACAGGAGGTAGCGTGAATACTGCAATATCACCGAGAGGCGCGCGCAGGTAAGAAAGGAAATATTAAAGTGTGAAAGTTTTGAATGAAGTTTGGTGTAAACATGCAGGGGCGTGTTGGGGCACCTCGTATCCGGAGTAAATCCTGAGATCAGCGTGTTTGAGTTTTTATCTGTAGTCAGATATTCTGACGGGCCTGCTGTAACTAACTACAGACTAATATCGCCACTCTACTACTGTAACTAAGTAGTTATAAACAGAGCAAATCTTACCTGCTGTGTGTGCAGTCAGCCTGTCGGAGTGAAAACAGAAGTGAAACTGAGTCTGTTTAAACTGACTGACTCATTATCTCGTGATTGTGACACACACTATAGGCGTGTGTGTGGGTGTGCGTGTGGAAACAGACATGTCCCAGACATGTCCGACCTGCGCTTTGACCTTAATCTATTCCTAATTCTATCAAGATTAGATTGTTTACAATATGTCAAAGATACAATCGATTGACCCCTTTAGATTCACTGGTTTTGTAGTTTTATATTCAGAATGAATCAAAGAAGACCACCTGACTTCGAAATTTAAGAGACGATCTTTGATCTGATAATCCGCCGTATTGGATATCCGTAGCTGGTCAGCATAATTTTTCGCTTTAACACGATTCATAGACCACTAGTTACAGTGTAGCTAAATACAGTTGTGACGTCATAATAAGTTTACAGTGTCAGGATGGCCGGTCGCAGTCTGCAGTGGGTTTGAATCCCACTTCTGACAAACACTTTTTCACTGTTACACATGTCCTGACGTATAGTTACGTCGACAGAGCAACCAATCAGGGTTATTGATCCCGCCCCCGAAGCTGATTGACAAGCAAGTTTCCTTCTTAAATAACCAAATGAGGCGTTCAATTACATGCACTTATATTAAAATAGAATAATAAACAGATATTTATTTATTTCAGCAGACAGTAGACACAAAATAAATAAATAAGAAAACTTTTTTGTGAGTTTTTTCTTTATGTAAAAGCTTTGACCCCTTCAGGAACCTGAGAGACGACACTGAAGCGATTTATCAGTTACTCAGTTGACAGAAAATTAATTACAAATGATCTGATATTTGTTTATTTTTTAAAGGAAACCGTAAAAAAAAAAATCAAATTCAAACTTCTCAGTTTTGAGGATTTATTGGTTTTCTTTGACATTATATGATCATTAAGCAATAATTTTGACTCTTGACGTGTTTTTCACTCCTGCCTGTGTTGAACCCTTACAGGTGTTCCTGTGTCCTGCAGCAGGTGATGGCAGTCTCTCAGGTGTGTCCCGGTCTGTTCCTCAGTGGTCTGGACTCGGCCCTGAACCTCAGCATCCTCTCCAGCAGGAATATCACGCTCATCGTTAACGCCAGCGGGCTGGAGGACTTCTCCTACCCTCAGCTGGACGGCTTGCAGGTCCTTCATGTCCCCATCCAGGACCAGCCTCACGCCCCCCTCAGACACTTCTTCGACCCGGTGGCAGAACGGATCCACCAGAACCAGACAGGGGCGACGCTGGTCCACTGTACTGCCGGCAGGAGCCGATCCCCGTCTCTGATCATCGCCTACCTGATGAGGTGAGCCAACACCTGAAAGTCTGGTCCCTCCTCCAGCTGTCTGTGCTGGTTTTAGTTCCATGTTTTACTTTAAAGGGGCAGTTCGTATTATTTGTGGTGCTCCTGCTGATTCTCAAACCTTGGGGTGTTTCGGCTGCCACCTACTGTGGGAAATACACTGACTCTGAAGAAGAACCTCATACAAACACACTTAAAATAATACGAACTTTCCCTTTAACACTTGTTTACCTTCACTCACTGGTAGTTCAGGATCTGGTCTCTGATTGGCTGCTGGTCTCTGTGCAGGTTTGAGGGCGTCAGCCTCCGTCAGGCTCACGAACTCGTCCTGAGGCAGCGTCCGTTCATCCGTCCCAACGCTGGATTCTGGAGACAGCTGATGGACTATGAGAGGACACTGTTCAACAGGAACACAGTGAGGATGGTGAAGACGTCCAGCGGCGTCCTGCCTGAAGCTCTGCAGGACACAGAGGACGCAGATGCTGCGGTGTACTGCATCAACGTTTGATGGACTGTGGACAAACTGATCTGATGATGAAGACATTAAAGCTGCTGAACGTTACAGAGCAAAGAATCTCAAACTGTGAAGACTTGGGGACATGTCGGACAGTTTTAGTTTGGAGGAGCTCAGATGGAATACAACTGTGATGTTGAAGACTTCTGTGAACCAATCAGGATTCAAAAACCTTGTAAACAAAGTCTGTTATTCTATATTTATTTATACTGATCATAAACAAATCTCATGTTCAGACTCAAACTCACATTTGTCCGTCCCTGAACAGTTTAACTTCCTGTCTGTGGCTGAAGATGTAACTCTTTCAAAACACCTCATGACTTTATAGTTTCATGTTCAAAAAGTTTCAGCTGGTCGCTGTAGTTTTTTTTTTCCAAAGAAACAGGAAATAGTTCATCTGTTGGGGACTATTTTCAGCAGTGGATTAATCCACATTTGGTGCTCTCAAAACTGTGATGTAACACGACTAAAAGAGCTTCATTTAACCTCATCTCACCAGTTTCATCCTTCCAGAGACTTGAAATACTGAAATTAATTCTTAATAAACTATGTGATTAAAATGTATCACTCATTCTTGAGAAGTGGAACAAATCATGTGTGACCAAAAAGAATCCCTGAAAACGCTTTAATGTTTTTAATTTCTAAACTTGCTCTGTGTCAGAACACAGACTTGTCCCAAACAAGAATTCACAGCTTCAAACAGTCAAACTAACAACACCTACTGATAACACAGGTGTAAAACTGTGCTATTATAATCATCTTTGTTTTAAAGTATATCTCCTATCTAGGGATGTCCCGATACAACTTTTTCACTTCCGATACGATACCGATACTGCAGCCTTGAGTATTGGCCGATACCGATATCGATCTGATACAATATCAGCACGAATCATACATACTTTTATTACTTATTTTGTAGTGTGGAATGTTAGAAAAGGCTTGATCAAGTGATGTTACTCAAACAGAGAACAACAGTCAGCAACCAGAGTCACCTATGGATAGAAGTGCTGGAGCGGAAAATGGACTGATTATCGGACCGATATCTGATATCAATATCGGATCGGGACACCCCTGCTCCTATCACCAGGAGGTTGGCCCATTACAAGGTTTAATACACAAGAGTTCGATTTTTAAAATATATTTTATAAGTTTTCACTCTGAAAAACATGAAACAGCAGTTTTCTCACTCGAACAGTCTGTCCACTTCACAGACCGTTGGGAGCAGAGGGTATTTTAACATTAATAACTCATATAATTCACATTTCTGTTTCTCTCTGCCCTCAGTAAAAGGTCACCGAAATAAGAACAGATGGAAACAGACACAGCTGGAATAACATCTGGCACCCTGAACGGATGAAACGCGTGACAGGATCACAACAAGAATCAGTCGTGTACAAAAGACAAAATAACGTTTATTGTGTAGAAGGAAATGATCAGGTGACTGAATGCTAGAACGCTTGTGATGTCATCAAATCATATGATCAGGATCAATCAGTTCAGTTCATTGGTCCTGGTGTATTTAAAAAAAACAAAACAAAAAAAAAAGGCGCACAGCCTGTAGTCCTGGTCCTGGTCTCAGTACTGGAAGCTCCTCTTAGTCTGGATGTCGTCCAAGATCTGCTGCAGCTCCTCGTCCTCAAACCGACCCTCCAGACTGAAAACACACACACACACACACGCAATGTAAATGTGACTGACGTTCTGCTGGAGTCCAGGTAAAACGTCTCTCTTTTATGAATCCAATTTAAAGCTGCACAGACTGATGTTTGTTTTCAGCACAAACACAAACAGATCAATCATTTATTTCCTGTTACAGATCGACATGATACTTCATGAGGAGTCGTGTTTGTGTCAGTCTAGATTTCTCTGTTAGCTTCAGTTACTAAATGTTCACCAGCTTGTCCCTGACTGGAACTGCATGTGTACAGAGACTTTATTCACAGCTTTTATTCTAAAAACAACCAATTAAATGTTTTAAATGGCACCAAAATGCCAGAATAAATGCAGCGGGGGAAAGCAGAGCTGTGAGGCACACCAGATTCTGCTTGTCCCTCCAGGATGTTTTTTTGTATCAGTTTTTTTTGTTGACAAAACTGTGAGCAGATTTCAACAAAGTTTTGTCTTCATAAATGTCTTATTATTTCATCATTGTCCCGTTTTCATGCTGATGAACATTATTAGTCAATGAACTGAACAGTGTTCTGTGTGTTTTGTGTGTTCTGTGTGTTCTGTGTGTTGGACTGACCTGGGGATCAGAGCTTTGGCCTCTTCAGCAGCTTCAGGACACAAATTTGCTAAACTGGCCAACTCGAACTTATGGAGCTTCTTCTGCAGGAGGAGACTGAGGACAGACAAGAGAGACGGAGACAGATGAGACACAGAGGCTCTGATCAGAACCCTGAACAGAGGAAGTGACTTCTGATGACCTCTGACCTGCGGACAGCGGTGATGGTCTCTCTGTTCTTGAAGCGGCTGAATCGAGCCGTGTAGTTCAGGGTCTTCATGAAGACCTCGGACAGCTCCTGCTCATCCTCTGCGCTCTCGTTCTGCTGCTTCCTGTGCTCCAGCAACATGTGGACCTCCGAGTTCAGGAGAGTCTCCGCATTCTCAAACTCTGAAACCACAACACACACACACACACACACACACACAATGGTGCATTCAGGGCTGCTCAGTTTTTCTCGTGTGTTCATGAGCTTTAAATCAAAATGCACAAATGAATACATTTATGTTTAGTCTGTAAAATCAAAGTAATTTTAGTATTTAAATATATGTAATGTAGTAAAGCAAGCAATAGTTTCCTCTGAGATGTAAAGGAGTATCAGTATAAAGTTAGATAACTTTATCTTTATTGTCTCCTTAGGGAAATTTGTTCTGCAGCAAAGGTTTGATGTAGGGTTACTTAAGTACAGGTTAAGTTTAAGGCAGCAACTAGCAATTATTTTCATTGTTGATTAATCTATTGATAATTTTTTCAATTAAATGACTAATTAATCCTGTCACAATCTTGGGTCCAAACATGTGGAGCATCTGGAGCGATACATGCAGCCATCTACATGTCATTTTCTCGATTAATCAATTAGTTGTTTGGTCCATAAAATATCAGAAAATTATGGAAAATTTCAGTCACTGTTTCCCAAAGTCCAAGATGACATCCTGAGAAAGAAACCAAATATATTCTCATTTTAGAAGCTGGAATCTGGAGTATTTTGACTTTTTATTGTTAAAGAATGACTCAAACTGTTTAATTAATCATCAAAATAGTTGGTGATTAATTTGATAAATGACTAATAATCAATTATTTGATTAATAGTATCTTCAAATTGTACTGTTAAATACTAAGTATTAAGTGCTATTACTAAGTACTTGAGTACATGTACTTAGTTACTTTACACCAGTGACAGCAAGGTAAGAATGAATGTTTATTTTAGAGCTGCAATGATTGATCCATTAATCGTTTTGAGTTATTCTTTGTTTTAAATAAGAAGTCAAAATTCTCTGATTTCAGCTTCTTCGATGTGAATATTTTCTGGTTTCTTTCCTCCTCTCTGACAGTAAACTGAATATATTTGGGTTGAGAACAAAACAAATCATCAGAGGACGTCATCTTGAGATTTGATCAACATTTTTCAACGTTTTATGACATTTCATGGACCAAACAACTGATCGATTAATTAAGAAAATGTTCAACAGATCAATCAGTAATGAAAATAATCGTTAGCTGCAGTCAGACTGATGGAGCCTCAAACCTGGAGCTGCTTTACATAAAACCTACACATTAATTACAATCGTCTGTAATAAGTCACAGCCCTTTTCTTCTTCATCTTTAGTGTTTATTGTCAGTAATAAGTTAACAGACCTTTAGGAAACAGCAGCTGTGAGGCGTCCTCTTCAACATCACCGACGTGCGGAGGAGCCGCGCCGCCTCCGGCCGCCATGACACCAACAACACCGGCTAACAGCTAACAGCTAACAGAGAGCGGGCTTCAGAGGAGAAACAAGATGGCGGACAGTAAGAGCAGCAGTCGGTTCGCAGCACAAACACACAGAGGAAGATCTCTGTGGATCAGAGCAGATTCTGTGTTTCAATAACGGGCTCAGAGTTCAGCTCGGCGCCTTTCAGTCACACAAACAATCACTTCCTGTCTGAAACGAATCACTTCCTGTGTGCAATTATCATCCTTCAAAATAAAAGCAGGCAAACAAGAACGTCACAGCAAAGCCCGAAGCAATATGATGAAATCACATCTCTTTTTGTAATCTCCTATAAAAATTATATATATTATTTTACAGATATGTTATAGTCGCTTTCTTTACCTGTGACAAAAAAGTTTAATAAAGTAGAAGAGAAGTTCCTCACCAGGTAACAAATACAAGAGACAAAAAGTTTGCGTTGGCCGGGAATCGAACCCGGGTCAACTGCTTGGAAGGCAGCTATGCTAACCACTATACCACCAACGCATACAGTACAAAGTTCACACTCACCTGGACAAATCGGATCTGTGGTCAGTCACAGGATGATTATTTTGAATGAGTATAGATAGTTTTTACGTTTCACTGTAATATCTGTGTTTCTAGAAAACATTTCACGGTGGAAATTAGATTTTCCTCCACTGATGTTTACATTTCTGCTCACACTCACTATTCACAGGTTTATTCATTTTCTAAAGACACAAATAACGTTTTAAGACGTTTATATTGAATTAATAAATTTTCCCATTTTTCTAAAACATCCTTGGTGGGTTGATAAAACTCTTTTCATCCAAAGAACCCTGTTCCTGGTGACTAATTTCCCTGCTGATTAAACACAAAGTTTAATTTAGACTAGTCGACTAGTCCAACACGAAGAAAACACTCAGAAAGCTGTTAAAATTAGTTCAAATTTAGTAGAATTTATTACTTTATAATGTTAAACACTGTCCTAAACAAATACGTTGTGTATTAAGAGCCATTTTAAGCTATTAAGGAAAGGAAAACTGCTCAAACTTCATCAAACATGGATTGCTGACATTAACCAAACATCTAAAAACAAGAACAAACAGCCCACGGGACACCAGACAAACATCTGTGTTTGTTGTTTGTTGGAGAATATTTGATCGGTTTGCTATGGCCTGAAGCTGTGAGTCAGGGATGAACAGCAGATAACTGAGTCTCTTCTCAGCCTGCTTCTTGTTGTCTTCATTCTCATCAATCTTCACCAACACCAGAAACTTGGAGAAAACACAAGCAAATTGAGTTCTTGTTGTCTCTGAAGTCGTCATCAGGCCTGGTTCTATGAGGGTGCAAAAGTGCGCATTGCACCCTCAGTTTAATATTTTGCAAGCTCTGTGTCTCTGTCTATTTTGGTCCATGCATACACAGCAGGACAAGATGCAGACAAATTCAGATGCATCCCCAGTCCTAAATGAAGTTAACTGAGTTAATTATTGTTACTGACTGTGTCCTCCCCTGGCCCTGAAACCAGTTCCTCTGCATTATGTTTGTTTAGGAACACTAACAACCTGTTGTGTCACTGATGTTTAATAGTTTCTTAATAATAATTCCCAGTCTGGACAAAGTGACAGGTCGTCAGTGTCTTCAGGATTTGCTGTCGGATCTCAGTGGTTCTGATGCCGTAGATGATCGGGTTGAAACAGCTCGGGAACAACAGGTACATGGTGCTGAAGAAAACCCGAACAGCCGCAGGAAGATTATTTCTGATCCGATAAGACAGGAAAGCAACGAGTGCGATGGTCAGGCTGACGGTGATGACCACGATGTGGGTGACGCAGGTATGGAGTGCTTTGACCCCTGACCTGCCAGACCTCAGCACAGAGCTGAAAATCACCACATAAGAGGCAGCAATAAAGATGAAGTCAGCCACAGGGATAAGGAAGGCGGTTAGCAACCCTACCAGGTTGTTGATGGCTGTACTTCCACAGGCGAGCTGCACTAAGGCCATGTGCTCACAGAAACAGTGATTCATCATGTTTCCAACACAGAACGACAACTTTCCCGCCAAACTCACCATTAGTGTGTTCAGGAAGAAGTTTCTGAACAGAACTGGAACCACAAACTTGATGAATCTTGGTAAAGCCATGCATTCATGGTAGTACAGTGGCGTGCAGATGGCAAAGTAGCGGTCCAGTGCCATCCATACCAGCAAGGTGGACTGAAAAGCTCCCATAAAGTGGATGAAGTGCATCTGAACCAGGCAGCCAATCAGAGAGATTCCCCTCCAGTCAAACAGGAAGCTCAGCAGCATGTTGGGGACGAAGAACAGCGGGAGGCTAATGTCCACGCACGACATGCCAGCGATGAGGATGTACATCGGCGAGTGGAGACTTTTCTGAGAAATGATGACATACAGCATCAGAGAGTTGGCCGACAGTGACACAACAAACATGATGAAGAAAGGGATGAAGAGGACGGGCCTCAGCGCTCCGAGTTCATGGAAGCCATTGAGGATGAAGTGTTGGTGTGAGGAGACGTTCTCCATCCTCCCCTCCTCATAAAACCTCCTTGTTCAGGGTTTTAGTATGTTTAGCCTGAAAATGGAGACAAAAGAAAAAGTTGTTTAATTTGAACACAAGTGCGATTAATGTTTCTGTAAAGTATTTTAAAACTGGACAACAGACAACTGTCACAAAGCTCTTATACTCTCTAATGGTTAAGGTTAAAGATTGTGGTTAAGATCATAGTTATGACAAACCATATTACAGTCCCCTCAAAACTTTACATCTGAAGTCTGTGAGCTGCGTCAGATTATATTATGTTAAATATTCCATCTCGTTTGGGAAGGCCTCTTGTGGCAGTGCTCACAGTCTCCTGTGGTTCTTCATAAAGACTGGACTATACTCCCAAAGTCACATGTACATAGACAGTTGTGGACATCACAGAAGCATAGTAGTTCTGTTAATACTACTTTCTGGAGTCGGCTTGAAGAATGTGTCCAAAACGTGTGCAGTGGATCAGTGTCTACAGACTCAATATAGTGACCACATGGACAGGTCAGTGGACAAGTGTGTGGGGTCATAACAAATTGGGCGTACGTGCATGTGTGCACAGAGCCTCTGATGATGAAATTTGCGTCCCTAGCAGACCCTTGGACACCTGCAGACATACATGTGGATGCAGATGTGCAGATGAGAAAAAGGGCTTAAGAATAACCTTCAGCAACCTGGAAACCAGAAGAATCTTCAAATCTTCAAACAGATTCCCAAACTGGATCTTATTCGATCAAGGATGGATCAAGGTTCTGTCTCTGCAGTGCCTTTTTCTGGCTGCAAATGTTTTCAGAAACAAATGTTATTGCAACATTTTAGCCTGAATTTGATAAAAGTTTATGTCCAGGCTGCCATTTTTCTCCTGCTCAAAACCACTTTCATGTGTCCCTCATTGTGATGACACCACTTGGACTAATTTGCATTTGTGAATTAGTCTGCTGATACCAGGTTGGAGTCCTTTTTACAACAACAAGGGCGCACCACTCTGTTGACTTTGTATATTTACACTAAACCAAGCAGAGAAGAAGTGATTCTGCTCGTCTGATCTTTCTAAACACATACAGAGCGGATAACCTCATGGATTTATGACTTAAAGCTTTTTACGTTCCTGATAAACGGTCCGTCACTTCCTCTGCAGCTTTTAAGTTAACAGGATCTCTTGTGTGATGATCTGTGTGGAGGAGTTCTTCTCTGTCTGTCTGCTCAGTGCATACAGCTCTGTGTCAGCGCTGTAAAAACTGTTTGCTCTTCTCTCGGCTTAAATCAGCTGACAAATATGTGAAATAAGTTCATAATTTAAGCACCAGTCACAAACCGCAGTGAATGTGCAACTCAGCAGCATCGTGAGATGCTGCTGAGTTGTTTGCCAGCTTACAGTTTGCCAGCTTACAGTTTTACACAGACCTCGGTCCGGCTCTGTTATGACTCTGTTCCTTTGGTGGATCAGAGACAGAACTAAACGGACCTCTTCATTCTGCCTGTGTAACTCTTATACAAATGGCGAGGCATCATAAAAGCACAATATTTCCACCTTAAAGAGGCTGTGTAAAAGGGACTTAGGTCCTCAGGACATAAAATCACCTGATTGGGCGCTAAGTGCATCAATCTCTCACAGGTGACCCACAGTTTTCATCAAATGTGATACCAAACCAATAACCTGTCAGAGTAGGTGTGGCAAACTTAGTTTCAGCCTGGGCCTTGTCAGCATTATCGTTGCATTCAAAAGTCGGGTTGAAAATGTAAGACAAAATAATTATCAGAATTGTCTCTGCATTCGATTATTGGTTCAGTGATAACTACACTTTTTCACACCATTTTCCCAGGAGTCTACTGTTTTTCATCGTCTTCTCCCTAGTTCCTCCTAGAAACATAATTCTTCTGTTTTTCTCTTGATTTATGAGAAATTTCAGCCTTTTTCCTTCATTCATCATCAGAGCTTGTTTCTGACGATGTACCGAGACTCTAAAAGTCGACTGTTTCCACCCACAGAAAAATGCGGCTACATCCAACCATACTTCCTGAAAAGAAGTATTCCTGTCACTTGGGGAAAGTTTTAAAGGAAACTGGTATGCATTTTGTAAAATCTGCCACATAAATTTTCTAGAGGCAGGGCAAAAAATAAATAAATGAGAAAAAAAAATTATGAATATTAGTTTGTGCCAGAGATTTAGTGATGAATTATTGTATATTCTTTCTTGAGAATTAAAAGTAAAATTAAAAGTATTTAACATAAAAATGCTGTCACAGTGTACTTATTATTTTCATTCTTTAAAAGTCCCTACAATGCAGGAAAAAAAGTCTGTCAACCCACTGAGGTTGGTAAACAGGGTGATAACTTATAATATATTATTTTATAAAATAATTATGGACTGGCTCTGAGTTTGTCACGTGAGTTAGAAGGTTACTCACATAACTGAAATTCTTCAAGTATCTACTAAACATGTTCAAAACTGTAGAAACAGGTGATGAAAGACAGTTCAACATGTAACTTCTCATCTCAGGTAACAAAAACAAAGAGCAAGTCAGTCACTGAGCTGCAGGAAGCTGAAACAGTAAATAACATCATTAAAATCAGGTTTTCTGGGCCCGAGACAGAATTATTCATCTACTTTAAAAACCCTCGGTACAGTAGTTGATGTATAAAGTTTTATTTGATAAAATGTGTCAGGGATGCAGATTATAAACTGGACTCTTGCCAGACCTTTGAGTGTGTAGCTGGTCTGCAGCTCCCTCTGGTGGTCTTTTCTGACAACGTCCACAAAAGTCCTGACTATTGAGATAACAGAGACGGGATGGTTTAGTTCTTGGCCTGTTATTGAGATTCATCTGTGTGTTTATTGCACATTTTTTCAATATGACATAATAATAAAACAACAATTTAAGTGTTGCTAGAAGGCAGTAGGGTTAATTGCGATTATTTTGACTGATATTACAATTGTGATTAGATTTGCAGTATTAGAGGTAATGATAATTCTTGCATTATGCATCTTGCATTCAGGCTAAAATGTTATTGCAACATTTTAGCCTGAATTTGATAAAAGTTTGATTTGCAGTATTAGAGGTAATGATAATTCTTGCATTATTATCCTCATTTTGATTGAAAAACATGTTAAAATGACTCTAGTGTGATTTTTATGATTTTTTTTTTGCAGGAATCTGATTCAAATGAAGATGATTTTTAATTCTGCAGAGTCTGATTTGTAGAACAAGACATCTCCCATTAATGTGATTGAATTTAAAGTTTTTTGACACATGTTGCCTTACAAATATTGCACCTCCTGCAATTTGAAAATTGCAAAAAGCCATATTGCCATTTCGATAACATTTTGAATAATTGTGCAGCCCTAGAACGCAGACAGGTGGCTACAACAGAACTATAAAACTATTTTCCTTTTCTGTCCTCTACCTTGAAAATAAAAAGAAAGGAAAATAACATAAAATAAGGTTTTATTTAACCAAGGAATACAATTCATGAATATAATTTTAATTCTTAGTGTATTTAAAACCAGCCTAAATTCTGCCTACCAGCCCAAACCCATTTTAATCTGCACAGTGCAACTTAAAACAGCCCAATCTGGCAACCCTGCAGGAGACACACAGCCTGGAGTCATCATGTTTTGCAGAACCACATCATATTTTAGTCACTTTTAAGAGCCAGATGTTGCTTTCAAATAGAGCTGCAACAATTAATCAACTATTAAATTAATCACCAATATTTTGATAATCAATTAATCATTTTGAGTCATTTTTTAAATGTTCAGATTCTCTGATTTCAGCTTCTTAAATGTGAATATTTTCTGGTTTCTTTGTTCCTCTCTGACAGTAAACTTAATGTCTTGGACTTTGGGAAACAATTTTCACTGTTTTATGGACCAAAGAACTAATTGATTAATGGCTGATAGATTAATTGACAATAAAAATAATCTTTACGGGAAAGACCTGGAAACGTCCGGACATGTTTGGACCTATTTTTCAACTGACAGGACTGTGACAGGATTCATTAGTTGCAGCCCAATACTTAAACTCACTGCAACATAATTTGTGGAGGCCTTCAGCTCGTTGAACCCACACAGAACAAAACACAGCAGCCTGCAGAACCTCAAACCACAACAGAACCAGAGTTCAGGTTCTACGACTGACAGACAGAACAAGACAACATAAAGAATTAAAAGTGACAAGTCAGGCCTGCAGAACAGAAATCAGCACATTTTACTTGCTGTCGGTGTTTCAGAGTTCATCAGTAACCATGTCCCGTCTGCAGCTGCTGACTCTCCTCCATCCCTCCATGTCCCTGCTGAGCGCTGACTCAGCACTTTAATATCCTCCGTCTGACGCTGCCATTGGCTGAAAGTCCAACACCTAAAAATCCCAGAGAGCTGCAGGAAGGTTTGTAAAACTTTTGTTTGTAACTGTTGCTTTTCTCATAGAGATGATCCCCAGGTTCATTACCTGACTGATTATGTCAAACTTAACTCCAGACAAGAATTTATCATTGATCATTTCTGTTCCAGTGTTTTAAAAAATATATATTATGGTTAACGTTGGAGAAAGATGATGGTTTAGAGCAGGGGTCTGCAACCTTTATGATTCAAAAGAGCCAATTTATGGCCAAAAAAAAGGGAAAAAATATCTGTCTGTAACTGCAACTGTTAAGTTCTCTTTTCCTTTTTCTTATGGACATTAAGAAGATGAGCCAGTGTCAAAATTTAGAGGAAAAGGCACTGAGCTAGACCTAGGTTATGATGCACAGTGTAGTTGACGAAGTATGAAAACTTTTTCAAAAATTTGGTGTATAGGCTACATATTTTTACAGTTGGCAAATCTAAGAATCATTTTACACTGTCAAAAACAGCTGAGACAGGGGCTGCTCTCATAGCTCAGTTGGTAGAGCGTTCATCCCATGTATTGAGGCTGTTGGTCCTCTGCAGCGGTCGCTGGTTTGATTTACCACCTGTGGCCCATGTGCTGCATGTCATTCCCCCTGTATCTACCCACTTTCCTGTCATATCTTTAGCTGTCCCTATCCAATTAAAGGTAAAAGCCCAAAAAATAATCTTAAAAAAAAAAAAAAAAAAAAAAAAAAAAAAAAAAATTAGCCGAGACAATTCAATATTTCAAGGCGATGTACTGTAATAGATTTTTGAGTTCTGAGCCCAACTTAAGCTCGTATGGCTTGAAAAAAACTTTGCTGATTTTTTTTTTGATGACCTGTTAATTAAGATAATTTAGTTTTCTTGTTGATAAACTTGAATCTTTGAATTGTGGAAACTCAAAATAAATAAATAAAAATTTGTCACAGTGAGCTGTGAACCTGATTTGTTGTTATTTTTGTGCCTGAAAATTAAATGATTTTAATTGAAAATATTAATATTTTAACCATCATCCACTTAGACTTGAATGAATGTATTCTATATTTTTTAATACAAATTTTCAGGGTTTCTGAAACTCAAAGATTTAAACTGATCTAAATAAGAAAAGTAAATTATTTCAACAAAAGATTAGTAGTTGATGTCCATTGCCTTTAAACCTAAGTTAAATTTTTCACAGACCTATGATAAATGAAAATGCCAAAATGTGCAGTAAATGTGGAGTAGAGTAATAGATATTTAAACAAAGCACAAATACTTAAAATAAATTTTACTTAAGTACTTGAGTAAATGTACTTAGTTACACGACTTTGTTGACCGTTGTGTCGTCAAGCTTCGTGTATTTCCTGGTAACACCGCTCTCTCCCAGGACCCCTGAACTACTCATCGGCTCCGTGTATTTGCTGGAGAAATGAGCGCGTCGTTTGAGAGATGGACGGAGTTTGACACCGAGCACCTGCTGATGTTTGTACCATTTTCACCCGTCAGGTGAGTCAACTGAGGTTCAACTTAACGGACACGGAGCCAGAAACAAACTTTAACAAACCTCCGGCGATTTTCTGTCTGTTTGTTCAAACTGTGAACAAGCTAACTCATAGCTAACTCAAAGTTAGGAGTAACCGTTAGCTTTGCTTCTACTATGAAGCATGTTCAAGGCACCCAGGGTGTCTCTGGGTTCACTAAACATAACAACAACCATCAGGCTCAGCGGTCACATGGTGGTGGTTATCAAGAGAGGTTTCAGTATTGACCAATGGACAAAAAGAAAACTGTATTTATATATAACTATAATGTTAGACAAATCTGTGTTTCTCAGGATGGAGAGATGAGATGAAGCACATGTGTAAAGCTTTCCTCCTCTCTGACAGTAAAATGAGTTGTGGACAAAACAAGACATTTGAGGACGTCATCTTGGACTTTCATCAACATTTTTCAACATTTATGGATCAAACAACAAATTGATTAACGGAGAAAATGATCAACATATTGATTGATGATGAAAATAACTGTTACAGAAACAGCTTGAAAAATAGGTTCAAACATGTGTAAACACATTTACGTCCCTGTCCTCCACGTGTTTGGACAGATTTTTCAACTGACAAGATTGTGACAGGATCAATTAACAATAAAAAAAAAAAACAATGCTTCATGGGAAATTATACTAATTAGGGTCATCTGCTGAGGCCTTTATATCAGCAACACATGTGAACCTCACAAGTTTAGAGTCATACAGCGCCCCGCAGTGGTTGAAGGACGCCATGAACACTGAAGGGGCTTCCAGATGATGAAAACTGTGACTGGATGTGAAACAAACACAGAAGCATCGACTGACACAGAACATTTCACCACAAAACTGAAGCTCAGTTTCAACCTCATTAAACCTTACACATAATACTACTGTCACTTATAATAATAATAATTACTAATAATGATAATAATAATAACACATTTAAATTATTTAATTAAAAAGAAAAGTAGAAAGTCTTAATGTTTATGAAGCTGGAACCATCAAACGTTTTTTACATGAAAAATGCAGATTATTAAAATAGTGCCACATGAAATAAGCACATGACCTGCGCAAATTAATGGAGCAAGTAAAGAAAAATATGAAAACATAATTCAAATAGTTAGTAGGATTATTGTCATATCTTATAAATTAAAGAAGCACAAGGCTGTGAGGGAACTTTGGTATTTTTTTCAACCTGGACCCTGTTTTCCCATGTTTTTATGTCTGACTAATGACCAGAACAGTTTTTGAAATTGCTGCAGTATTGATGGAGAACACTGCAGCCGTCAGCTATGAACCATGAACCGTCAAAGTACATCCACTAACAGTGCTTGTTTTTACCACTGACAGGCTCAGATTGTTATTTTTGTTAAAGAGAAAGATATAGAAACAGATGTGTTGTTGCCCTCGCCAAACTAACCAGACTCCATCAAAACTGTAATTTTTACACTGTTATCTTCATTCAAACCCAACAGAAGCAAAATAAAACTCGCCAAAATTGTCTTGGTTTGTCTTTCTACTGTTCCAACAATCATCAACTCTGGTTTGGTTGTCATGACCTCTTAGCTCATGACATTAGGACTTAATCCTGAAGTTACCTCATTAACCACAAACCCTGTTTCATAGTCCAGGTCTCTGAGGTTTGGTTGGTTCTGATTTTAAATCTGTTGATGTTTTTAACAGGACAGTTTGCTGTACATCCAGGCCATGAAGTCACCAACTGTAAGTCTGTGTGCACGTCTCTATGAACAAGGTGTTTATCACCTCCACAACACAACACTCATCTCTGACACCATCAGGCCAAATGTTTAATCCCCACAGTGACGGTGAGTTTACTGACTTTCATTCACTTTGAGGCCACACATAGACTTCATATAGACCTGCAGTACAGACGTTTACACAGAAGTATAAATTAAGATTCAACTTACTTTTCATTTGTAAGTTTGTGACTCTGCCTGTGTGAGAAGAAGAATCTGTTTCCTCATGAAAGTTTGTTAGAGACCTGTGCCACCCTCTAGAGGCAGAGAGTCGTAACTACAGTAACAGCAAAGAGGAGAGTTTTCATCCTGGCTGGCAAACAGAGAGGTTTATTATTTTACCTCAAAAATCACTGTCAAAACCCTCAAACAACAGAAAAAACGGCAGATTCTGCACTCAGCCTGTTCACAGAATCAATACAACATGTTCATTCATTTTTCTGCTGCATTTTAACTAGAAAGTAAACTTAATTTTTATTATTTACAAAGCTTAAAGGGATTTAATTTATCTCTGATTTTCTTGGTGTCTGACAGTCCAATATTAATTTTCAAATCCAGAAAATAAATAGTTTTACATTTTTAAAGTTTTAAATATGTAATTCAAAGGTAACTTGTCTAGTAGATCACATAGCTCAGTCAACAGCTACTGGTTACAGAGTGCAGTCTCTGCAGTTTGATTTTTTAAGTTAAAATTTAAGAAACTTTTCACAGAAACAACATTGTTCTGGTTTCATAATGTTAATAACATGTCAGAAAGTCAGGTTATAACTCTGTTTTCAGCAAACATGCAGTTACTGCACTGTGCCTCTGTAGTGGAGAGCAAAGATAAATAAGATAAGGTCAAACCTATATATGGCTGGACTGTGTGAAGTACAAAATGCTCGAGGGCTTTTAATTTTGAATGGTTACATAACGTGGTGGACTGTCTGTGTTTCGCTGTAAGGCTTGTTTATGTTTTTGATTGATGCACAAAGTGACATCATCACACTGCTTGCGTTGGCCGCTACCTCCTGAGGGCGTAATTCAGGACTTTTCACACCTGTTCATTTTGTAAGAACAACAGCCAATGGGGAAACACCAATTCTGGAATGACCAATAAGAAAACGTCATCACTAGCCCAGTCAGTCAGTCCGTCCAGCCAGAACCTTTGATTGTAATTCATGTGTGCAGCTGAGCTGACCTGGTTTTACATCGACCCACCAGGTGGCGCTGTTAAATTTGCTGCTGAGTCAGCACCTCAGGTAAAGATACACTTCAGTGTCTGAGGACAGCGTGCACACAGCTTCAGAAAGGATGGTGTGCTGGCGGTAACAGTGATTGCGCTGATTGAATATTGATCTAAAGACGCCACTCCAGACTTCATTACAACTGTTTAAGGGTTCACAGGTAAGAAAACATGCAGTACAAATACTGTATACTTTGTTTATGCTTCATGCTCCTACTAATCATAGCCAAGTTATAGCTCTTAATGGTAGAATGAAAATATGTAATCATTAGCATAGATAGATAGACAGAAATGTAGACACTTTATTCATCCTCCTGGAGAAATTAGGGAAAATAACCTGCGTTGGCCGGGAATCGAACCCGGGTCAACTGCTTGGAAGGCAGCTATGCTAACCACTATACCACCAACGCTTACATTTTTGTCCTTTAGTGTTTGTGTTCCCGTTCTTTCAGAGAGTGAGTAGTTGGAGCCGCTGCCTCCAGTATAAACACAGTATATCAACTGCAGGCAGAGAGAGAACAGCAGCTGCTTTTGTTAGTACACACAGCTGTTTGCAGCTTTATTTGTAAAGTTGATGGTAGCGAAGGAAAACATGCACAAGCTAATTTTACTGAGAGGTCTCTGAATTATACATAAACGTATCACGTGGCTCAAACCAAAGTTTCTGGAGCACCATCAGCTTCAAAGATTGATCATCAGCTCTGGACTAATAAACTTTTTCTTTTTTATAATATTAGCCAAAACAACTTTCTATAGCCTCAACCTTAAAGCTGCACAAGTTGAGCAGTTTTCTCTGTCAGTGTGCATTGTCCTACAATGGACATATCATTTCTCCTTACATTTTCTATGGGATAAAATCATTCCACTACATCAGGGATTTTTCTGACGCTGTGGGCCTCCCCTCAGACATACATACTTGCTTAGTTCACAATAGCCTAGTATTCCTGTTTGGTGTAACTTCAGATAGCAAATACATAAAAAAAGGTTTGTCTGGAGCCGTTTATGTGTTTCTCACTCTGGAAAAAACTGACAAAAATCTCCTAGGATTAGGAAATTTCGAGTATCATCTGTGATGACTTCCTTTGGAGGTTTTCCAGGCAGAACTTGCTCAGAACCCAGAACTCAGTGGAGGGATTACATATCCCATTTGGTGTGGGAGCGCCTTGGTGCTGGGAAGAGGTATGTCTGGAATAGCCTGCTCATCCTCCTGCCATCGCAGCCTGGCCCTTGATAGTGGAAGAAAATGGATGGATGGACACAGCTTCTCTGAACTATCTCTTTTACCAAATCACACACATTTAAACTGTTTTATTTCATCTCTTTTAGATAACTGATGTATTATTTTTTTCATTTCCATGAATTTAGCCTCTCTTGAATAAGTTTGGAGTCTCCTTGTGGAGGCCCACCTCCCACTGTGAAAACCTCTGCACATCAAGTTGTCCTGTCTGCTTGGAGAAGATGTCTGCGACGGGTACAGGCAGCAGTTGGCCTGGACCTCATCTAAGTCTGAAGGCCTGAATGTACTTTGAACACCACCAACATGTTGTAGTTCTAAGATGGAGGCAGCTGCCTGGTAAAGCTCCAAGGTAAAGTTATCTCCCCTGCCTGAGTTGGATGCAGCCTTATTTGTTTCCACACTCAGCAGTTACGGAAAAACAAGATCATGCATGCGGAGTTGTGTTTGTGTCACCAGATGAATGTTTGCTTTTTACAGGATTTATTCTGACGATGTTGCAATCACAGCACTTAAGTGCCTTAATTGTACCTTAGAAAAGAAATAACATTATTAACTATGTAGCTGTAGTTAGCTACTGAACCAAGCTAGTTATGTTAAATTGATGATGTTGTCATTACATTACAATATTTTCATAACTATTCCTGTCCGATGCTTTAGTGAACTTCCTCTCAGTAATGGCGAAAAGGTCATTTTCCCTCCGCAGGTCATTTTCACAAATGTATTATTGTTGTATTGTTTGAGTGTGTTGTATGATGGACAGAGCGGGCAGTGGGGACGTGTGATTTCGTCATGTTTATTGTGTCATTTCTCAGTAATGAGCCCCGGCGGAGCTTCTCTCTTCATCGGTTCTGTCAACAACATCTATTTCTATCTCTTAACACACCACAAGGACAGACTGTCTATGTGGACACTTGGACACTCTGGAGGCTTTAACAAACTTCACTAACAGGCCAATTAGCACACTCTGTACCACAACACAGGGAATCATGGAGGACACTTCTGTTGCCACGGTTACTGAACAGAGCAGCTTGAGGCCTTTGCATTTGGTGATGATGCTCCTTTGTAGGCCTGTTTCTCACCCATCATCCTACATTGAAGTCAGATTGGATTACGTCCCACTGATCTCTGACCACACGTTACAAGCTTTTTGCTATAGTCCGCTGTTCAGACAGTCTCTGGTTTCAGTCTAGTCCTGGTTTTCACATAGGTTTGAAGTACACTTGGGCTGTTAACAGAGCCAAGTTTAGAAACTTTTAAATGGCAGACTGGTCTGGGCCATTGTCATCAAAGACAAAGCTGGCAAGGTTGGTAGCCCCGATGTCTATAGGCAAATTATTCCACCAGCCAGTGTGGCATCTAAAGTTCTGGAAGGGACTGTATCAGATTGTTAATATGAATGTATCGTTACCACAGACCATGTTGTCTGAGAATTTGTGACAGGTATCCTCTTTACCTCATGTCAATGGCAGTCAGCTCTTCAACAAGACTGATATATAATTATTTTCTTCCCTGGTAGCATAAACTGATTACTTGGCTATGTATTTTATTGTCACACTTTTCCTTCACTTCCTTCACTGATTAATAAAACGAAAACATTATATTAGTCACATTTCAAACAAGTTTTGTTGGAGCTTGGTGGTCTTGTTAAGACAGATTTATTAGTGAGTTGGTCCTCACGTGTCTCAGTCCCTTTCTGAAGTAACTGCATTTCATGATATTGCACAAACTATGTACCACGGCAATAATCTAAAATGAATAAGTAAAGTGAATTTTAATGTAGCCTCAACCTAATTCCATCTACACATAATAAACTGAGGTGCACTCATTGCAACGTCACTCATTTAAGGGATCTCTGTCTGTAGACAGACTGAGGCCTCCAGTTTAAAGGAGGAATTGTACTGAAGTGGAAGACTAGAAGTGTGTTCGGTGGACTTTGGTTTTCAGAGTTTTATCAATTGGCTTCAGGGGAGCAGATTTACTAATTTACCTGCTTTATTTACTCTCACACCATTTTCCTGTTTCAGTCCTTATCAACATTTTCAATTGTTAAATTCAGTGTTTCCAGTTAGTCTTTAAAATTAATAGAACAATTAGATTAGATCAAAAATGATTTTGTAATAAAAACATGTACTTTCTGTCTAATTCCTAAAACCATCTTGTGGCCCTTCAGATTTATTTTATGTTGGGATTCACAAGATTAACTGACAAATATTAAAACATTTTTTTTTTTTTTTTTTAAATTTCAATTTGTTTTTTTAGCTGAAATAAATCAGCAACTATTCTGATTGGAGTCATTTTTGAAATGTCTCAGATTTTTTTCTCTATTTGTTCGACAAAACATTATAAATTTTATAGGTGAAACAATCCATTAATCAAAAAAGAATTTATTAATCAATAATGTAAATGAGTGGATTTCAAAATGTTTTGTGCCCAAGAGCAAAATCTCAAGGTACACTTCTATTCAAATCTGTGCAAAATAGCCTCTATAACAAATTATCATTCATCACTCTGTAAACATTTAGTTTTATTTACTAATTCCAAATAAACATTACTCAGAAAATATTTCACAAAAAAATCAATTCAATAATTCATGTAAAACTTTGTAAAATTTCATCTAAGTACCAACACACCAGACAGGCCATACATGAAGTCTTCTAACAAATTAACAGACACTCTACTTATCCCCACTAATCTAGCATGGAGGGTGAAAAATGAGATTTGCAGTGAAGGGATTTTGAAAGGTTTATTCGGGAATAGAATTTGTCTCTGTAACTTTTTGTATGGTTGTAAATTACAATAGTAATGTATGGCTATCACTAAAAATCCCAAAGCACACCTGCACTTGTCTCACAGCGCACCAGTGTGCTTCGGCACACCATGTTGGAACCATGATGTAAATAATATGTATTGCAGTCCTTTTGTTAAACACAGATCTTAACCGTTGTAATATATAATCAGAGTACAATGTGACATCCGAGGCCAATGAAACAAACCTCAGACCTTTCTAAAATGTTTTATTAAGTAAACTCAAAGTTCCACTGAACACAGAAGGAAAAAATAATTTCTGTATTTTTTTAAGGTTTGTGTTTAGCCCTCTTTTTCTAAGCTTCTTTATCCTATTGTCTCAACCCCCCTCCTGACCTGTGCCATTAACTGTGGTTGTAAGGATAACGACAATAATTTCAAACAACTATGACACAATTACTGAAAAAAGAGTAGTAGAGCAGTATTATTATGTATTTAAGTATCAAATATTGTGCGTTGTAAAATAACAAGGAAGATGGTGCAAAACCTAAAAAAAACTTTCACCCTAATAATTTTCTCCCCTAATAATTTATATTTTATTGGCAGTGAGCCAACAAAACAGAGCGACAAACTACATGAACATTCTGACATCCTTTACGAACTATCTGTATCTTAAGTCACAAGTGTATAATTTTCGCTTTCATTATTTTGTTTATACTTTGCTGAATCTCTTGCATTTTAATACCATAAATTATGGGATGCAGCAGAGGAGGGAGGACAAAGAAATTAATAGATGTGAACACACTCATTGCTTCTGGAACTTCATGACTCAAACGATTATAAATGAAACCAAAAAAAGAAGCCATTGAGAAATTAATAAAAGTCAATAAGTGAGGGGTGCATGTCCGCAGCGCTTTCCTGCGAGACTCCTTTGAGGTTTTCAGGATCACTGTAAAAATATGAATATATGACAAAATGACTAAAAAACAAGGGAAACCAATCATACAGATGGCACAGCACATTCCGTACATACTGATCACAATTGTCTTTTTACAAGAAAGGTTTGCAATTGTCAAATTGTCACACACAAGTTTATCAACTGTGTGTCTGCACAGTTTGAGTCTGGATGTCAAATAAACCTGGACAGCTGAGGAGGAGCTCAGGATGAAATAAACCTCCACCAGCATTAGTTTGACTTTTGCTGGTGTCATGATGGAGTGATACAGCAGAGGTTTGCAGATAGAAACATACCTGTCATAGGCCATTAGTGCTAAGATACAAAATATACAGCCACCGTACACGTTAGTGAAAAACGCTTGTGTTAAACATCCTTCAAGAGAGGTCTCCTGCCTGTTCACTATGAGGTGTTTGATAATGTGTGGACACACAGATGAACTGCCTATCACTCCACTCAGAGAAAGATTGACCAACAGAATGTACATTGGCCTGTGAAGACGAGACTCGACACAAATAACCAGAACGAGGAAAAGGTTAATACACACCCCTGAAATGTAAAGGACAAAGACACAAATGACAAGTGCAAAATTATACAAACCAAGAGTGCTGTAGATTGAAAATGTGATGGGGATCGTAGACGCAGAGCTGTTCATAGTGAGACATTAAATAAGCACATTAATAAGAAAGCAATCATCCCAAACAATGCAGAAAACCTTCATTCACCTTTTCCCAACCTGCTCTGATTCTTAAAGTTCAGGACAGAAAAGTAGATGTTTTTTTAGATATCATAACTGAGCTGCTATTAGTATCCCAGCCTGCACTGTGTTTGATATCAGCCCGAAGCTTATTCTTGGTTGTCGTCCTCCTGCTCCTCCTCTGGGTGAGCCTGCTTAAAGATATCTTTTATATATCTTTACAAAGCTGGCGTCCACCTCTGGCTTTTTCCTCTGGGTCTCTGATGTCTGATGCAGTGGGATGTGTCTTCTGCAATCTTCTGCTAAAGACTCACTGGATCTCACTCCTGAAAATTTTAGGATTCATCATCCATTATCCGTAACTGTTTATCCTTGAGGTGTCGCAGGGACGCTGTAGTCTGTCCTAAGAGGTGGGGTATATCCTGGACAAGTTGCCAGTTCATCTCAGGGCTGACACATAGAGACAGACAACCAATCACATTCACATTCACACACGCAATTTAGAGTCACCAGTTAACCTAATTAACCTGCATGTCTGTGGAATGTGGGAGAAAAGCAGAGTACTCTGAGAGAGCCCACTCAAACACGGGGAGAACATAAAAAATACTGAAAATTTTAGGAGCATCACTAAAACTACTTGTAACCCCTGAGACAAGATAATCATTGTCTGGTTCTGAAATTATGTGTGCCAGAGTTTGCTGCCGGAAAGCCTGAGTTTCATTTTGTGCATGTGCTTATTAACTTATGTTTATGTGCAACATGTTTATCTTTTCTGAGCTGCAGATTATAAACGTTGCCATTTGTGTTCATCACAATTAATAAATACTGTAGTTGTAATTCACCGTCATGTTGTGTCATGTTGTGTCACTGAAAGATACACAGCCCAGCTACCATTATTGTAGCAACACAGACAGACTAGAGGCAGCATAATTGATTACTTCTATTTAGGGGTGGTGAAAAAAAACCGTAAAGTTGACTATATACGTACGTACTATAAGCTAGTAAAGCTATAATAAGTTTTGCCAAGTTAAAGCAAATAATTCTGAAGTTACAACTACACTACACAGGAAGTGCTTTGAGTTGTTACTCAGTAATAGAGATGCAATGGATCGCAGTTGACTCG
Organism: Lutjanus erythropterus; assembly: GCF_056507025.1. Classification (NCBI taxonomy): domain Eukaryota; kingdom Metazoa; phylum Chordata; class Actinopteri; order Lutjaniformes; family Lutjanidae; genus Lutjanus; species Lutjanus erythropterus. Next base: position 32,125,196 of record NC_139320.1, read on the forward strand.
TGTCCTGTACGGATCGCCCTCTACGGTTCAGCATGCATGTGATCCGCGGACCACATGTGAGCATCATAGTTTTACTGTCACTGTTACTTTTGTATAAGTTATAATACCCGAAATCTCAATGCAGAGTTGTTCCGTCTTTGCATGGTTTCTGGTCTTCAGTCTTCCAATCACTCTCAGCGATACCTGGCAAAACACTACAGCCTGATCCTTTAACAGCTATCTTCGGTATAGTTATGGATGAGTTGAAGTTGTCCCTCTTCCATAGAAATGTAATCGCTTATGCGTCATTACATGCCCGCTGTCTGATGTTGCTGAACTGGAAGGGGAAGAACCCTCCTGCCTACATTCACTGGATTAGAGAGGTGATGTTGGGATTGGATTTAGAAAAAAATAGGTATACAGTACGTGGGTTGGAGGATAAATATGACAAAACCTGGTCACAGTTCATAACTCATATCAGGAGCCTGCCTTTTGTGTGAGTGTTGGTGTTATGACCGTAACGGTCAAGGCAGATTAGTTTGGGTATTTTTTGTGGGTCTATGTCTGTTTTTGTATTTGCATATATTTGTGGGTTTTTGTTTTTTGGGTGTGTGTGTGTGTGTGGGTGTCTGTCTGTTGCCTGTTTGATATAGGTGAAAAATAAGTAAAATAAATAAATAAACCAGACTTTTACATAAATGGAGTATACTAGCAGCTTAAGCCTCAGGTCTCAGGTCATTCCATGGCCTTGTTTTCACAAAAACAGATTTATACACATATTCACACATTTACAATGTATAGAAAGTAGGCATGTTGTGTGATTCCACTGGCTGCCCATGGGATTAACCTTCACTAGGTGTGCAATCTGGAAGCACAACGTGTATGTGTAAGTGGCAGATAAAGTCATTTGAATATAAACAACAGAAAAAAAATAGACAGGGCTGTGGCAGTGCAGGAGCAAGGTTGTGATCCATACTTCACAGCCAAGAGCTATGGTTTTACTACTGCAATTAAAAATCCTCACAAACTAAAGAGATTATTGTGTAATTTTAAGAAATTTGTTAGTATTAGACAAGGGGAAAAAAAGACTTAAATGCATTATTGTGTATACTGCAGGAGTCACAGTAGGTACTTTAATCTTACATTTAAAAAAAAAAAAAAATCACTTGTTTTGGACTCATGAATATAGATTATAAATGAAATTCTGAGTGTTTGATCAGGGTTAGCTGCTAGACATTCTTCTCCATAACAATAATGAAACCTGTGTGGGAGTCTCATCTGTGTATAAGACTGTGTCGAACATCACCATATTTTCCAGAGTAAACAAAATAACTTTTAGAGATTGGTTAATCTTTAAGAAAAAAGAAAACAGCTAAAATGTCAAAACAAAAGAAATGTGCATAGTGCATACACAGTGCTAAATAATGAATACAATCAAAAAAGTGAAAAGGTGTAGGCTGAAGTATAGCCTATAGGCCTACCCATCTCACATATCAAAACTATCAAAACTCAAAACATGAATTTATTTGTTAGATGACAGTTAATATACAGAAATTATTCTAGATTCTTTTACCAAAAGCAAGACTTTTGCATATGATGCGGATTTTGGACATATTCAGGCCGTACATTACAGGGTTGAAGAGCGGTTGACATGTAAGCCAGTATAATGATAAAACAATGCGCAACATAATGGGCAGACTGCTCATATTAAACCTGCTTTGCACAATTTCAAAGAAACAGCCAAAAGAAAAGTTGAGCAGAGAAGCGAGGTGAGGTGTACAGGTACTGACAGCTTTTTGTCTGGTCTGTTTGGAACCAGAAAAACAGACTTTGAGAATCCTCATATACGTGTAAATAATTAAAATTATAAGACCAAAGATTACCGTAAACATGTAAGTAAGTCCATAAATGTTATTGACTGTTGTGTCAGAGCATGCAAGTTTAACAATAGAGTAGTTGTCACAGTACACTTTTTGAATCGTGTTCCCACACAGCTGTAAAGGAGCACTTAAAGACATCATGGCAACAGTTGCAAGTACACTGTACAACCACACAAAAGTAGTAAGGATTGCAACCTTGCTGGATGTCATATGTGTGTTATATTGTAGTGGATAGCAGATAGCAAGATATCTGTCATAAGACATGACACCTAAGGTGAAAAATTCTACACTTCCATAGAAATGCACACTGTAAATCTGCAGAAAGCAAAAGGGAACAGAAACAGTGTGAACCTCAGAGAGAATCTGAAGCAGAAGGAAAGGAAACAACCCTGTGCTACCACACAGTTCATTTACAAACAGGCTGCAGAGAAAAATGTACATTGGTTCATGTAAGCTTCTGGTCAGACAGATAACCACAATGAGCAAAACATTAGCACAAACAATCAGAATATACAGTAACATGACAATTATAAAAAATAAATATTTCAATACCCCAGTGTCCATGTAGGCAACAAATGCAAAATGTGAAATCTTCGTAGAGTTTATCATGGTTTAATTATGTGACATTTAGTTATGGATTTGTAAAGGCAGTAATAGTTTGCACTTTGAATATAAATGAAGTCAAGTATTAGTCACATATAAATAGAATCCATGGCATAAACAGTAAATGTTATACCCAGTTAACCCATAAAAGGCACAGTTTATGGCATTTTGTCAATCCTAACATTTACATCCTGCTGTAGTCAGGTTGACTCCCCCCTAACTGAGCTGAAAGTCTGCGTACTGCTTCTTTTAACCTTTTGAAGTCAGTTTATTCCCACAGCAGCAGTGTGACCTCACCACGGAAATTGCTGATTGTCAGTGATTCCTGATTTCGGCTAAAGTAGCAAACTTTCATTTGTCTATAAATGATAGATCTAGACAGATAAATATTTTTCTTAAAATTATGTCAAAATAACTGATATTATTTAATGTCCCTAGCCAGAATGATTTGAGGCTTTGTTCATGGCCATGGTAATAGATGGCTAAATTAATAATATAGTTTTCTTGCTGCTGGTGTTTTCTCAGTCAGTCTCAGCAACGCCCTGTCTACTTTGTTTATAAGTCTATGTTTCTACCCTGCTGCCTCTGTCATCTCTCAGACCATCACCTCTCTGACAGAGAGAGAAAATAGTTTCAGCAAGATCTGGATGCATACCAACAAAACATTGGCAGTACGAGTGGTGGCACTAAGGTGGGCAGTGGGTCAGAGAAGAGGAGGAGGAGGAGGAGAAGAAGAAGGCACTGTTGCTTGATGCACTGCTGTGCTGTAGTCAGCATGTGTGTATGTTTGAGAGAGAACCAGAGGCTGAAGAGAAAGTGGACAATTGCACTTAAGTGCACTGTAGAAAATCTGATGTGCGACCAAAGCCTTAGTGCCCTAGTGATACCATAAATTAGTATGTATCTCTGAGATACTGAACCATAAACCATATAATCAGAACAATAGACTGTATAATCAGACCAAACTTCAACATTTCTCTTTCAAAGCTAAAGAGACATAAAGATAATTGTGAAAATAGCTGATTCTGAAGTGAACTGATAAGTAATTGTTTACTTTGCCAGCAACAAGTAAGGTTAGCGTTTAAACAATTTAGCCACTAACCTGACAAGGTATTTGATGCAGCCCTTGAACGCCCATGGTTTTTCTTTTTGGCCCATGTGCTGTCAAAGTTGAATAGCCCTGCTTTATATGTTCTGTAGTAAACAATAGGTTTTGGGATTAAGTGCCACAAACAAGGTCAGGAAGTCAGAAAGTATAAAGAGACAGATTAAGGCTAATGGCATGTTCACACTACCAGCAACTGTCAGCATCAGGCAACAAGTCATTTTCCATGGAGATTGGCAACATGAAGTTCGGTTTGTTTAGGCATGAGGAGCTACAAATCAAGGTTGAACTTGTCTCATTGCTTTTCAGTGCTTCAATGACGCAGTAATGCTTTAGCCAATCAAATGCTTTTTTGTTTCACACTTCCTCTCCCCAGTTTTCTGGTTATATTTAACTCTATCCTTTTTTTTTATTGCACCATCAACAAATAAATGCAGCTTGACTGTCCATGTTCGCTGACTGTACACACACAAGTGCTCACTGAGATATCCTGACCCTGGACTTGTGTGAGGCCTGGATGGAAGGCAGATTGGCATGAGGGCTTTTTTTTTTTTTTTTTGTCTTTTTTCGGTCAGTCTTGACTGCTAACTCAATGACTCAAAGGCAACATTATACTTCCTGTGCACATCCTGCAAAACCCCCAAATTAACTGACTTAGAAGAGGTGGGGCCCACAGCGTCAGACTTTGAAAACCTGTCTGCCTCAAGAGGTAGAGCAGATTATTCATTTATTCACTAACTGGAATATCTGCAATTCAATTTCTGGCTCCTCGAAATTGGGCAAGATACAGAATCCATGTTGCCCCTGATGGCTGTCCTATCCTTGTGTAATTGTATGTGTGTATGGGTGACTGTGACATAGTTGTGAAGTGCTTTGAGTGGCTGATGGAGTAGAAAAGAGCAACATAAAATGCAATCCATTTATCATTTACATATTTCAATCAATCAAGATTAATAAAAAATGAAAATAATTGTTAGTTACAGCCCTAAATTGATTAATTGTGAAAATACTAGGTAGATAGTCTGAAAACATGTATGACGCTTCAGTGGTTTGAAAAAGTAATTAGGAGAGACACAGAGGAAAGGATCATAACACACACATATTATTTACAAAACAGACTTTTGACATTAATCTTTTATCCACCTTAAAGTTTATTTTTATTCATAATGAGCAGTGCACCATTACAGAGCTGCTGGTGTGACTGCATGTCTGGCTGGGTGCTTTGCTTTGCATTGCAGTGTTATATGTAAATCAACTGATAATATCTTGTTTACCTCATTTACATGTGTAGGATGTGTACCCCCTTTCTGACAAAATGTTAATTTTAACAAATTTGGCATTTACTAGAGAACTGTTGTAGTTGATTATTATATAACAATATACAGGACTTTAATTTGTCTTTTCACTCGGTTATTACCAGTCATTTGAGATATGAATTGGACTCTGTATGATTACAATTTTTCAAGATAAGTGCTGAAATAATAACTGAGGTTTGGTACCAGTTTCAAAGCAATACTTCTTTGAGGTTTACTAACATGTTTTACAAAAATAGATTATGGCTTTTGATAGTTTTGATACTTAGTACAACAGACACATTTTGTACAATACTGAAAATTTATTAAGCTTCGATAACCAGCACTTACCATGGAACTGATTATTATATCACATATGGTGTATCTTGGTCGGTCATGTTAGAATTCAAGTTTCTAGTAAGTGTTTCAAATTGTTTCAGATTTAAGCATATTGAGTACTTCTGTGGTTTCTAAGGGAGTCAATTTGGAGAGTTAATCAAATTACACTTTGAATGTCGAAATTCATGCTTAAAATTTACACAGCAGTACTTGTGACAAAATAATCAAAACTCAAACAAGCTTGTGGAACTTTCAGTCTTGATCTTCTTTGCACAAATAGAATATGTTTTACCACGTGTTAATGCTCTTAGGTATTCACTATTAGAATCATCAAATGAATAATGATGATATAGTGATTTTTAAAACATGCTTAATAGTATACCAGACTAAACAATAAAAATGCTAAGATTATGAGACTGCCAGAAAAACTCAGTTGTAAAATATAGAATGAAATGCAATGCATGAATTAACTGACTCAAATCAGTCTTTTCCCCATATTTTATTAAAAGATATATATTATTACACTTTGTTACATTATATAGTTACAGTTGACAACCGTACTGTCATTTAATACATTTATTTATTTTTTCAAAATGACCAAATCTGTCAGTTGACAGGAAACATTTGTAGTTACATTCTTCCCCCAAATAGCAGCTTTTTATATGCAATGCGTATTTTGGACATTTGTAGTCCGTACAGCAAAGGGTTGATAAGTGGCTGGCATGTAAGCCAGTATAATGACAAAAAAATCCGCAGCATATTTGGTAAACCATACACATTAAATCTGCTCTGTACAATTTCAAAGAAACACCCACAAGAAAAGTTGAGCAGGGAAGCGAGGTGAGGTGAACAGGTACTGACAGCTTTTTGTCTGGTCTGTTTGGAGCCAGAAAAACAAACTTTAAGAATCCTAATGTACGTGTAAATAATTAACATGATCAGACCAAAGATTACTGTAAACATGTGAACAAGGCCAAAGACATTATTGACGGTTGTGTCATAGCATGCCAGTTTGACAACATAATAGTTGTCACAGTACACTTTGTTAATAATGTTGCCACACAGCTGTAGAGGGGCATTTAAACAGTAAACTATGAAAATATTGATAAATAAAGGGTAGACCCATGTTAAAGCAGTGAGCATGGCAGTCTTATTAGATGTCATACGAGTGTTATATTGTAGTGGGTAACATATAGCAAGATATCTGTCATAAGACATGACTGCTAAGGTAGCAAATTCTATACCTCCATAAGAGTACAAACAGAAAATCTGCAGGAAGCAGAGAGAAGAAGAAACAGTGTGAATGTCAGAAAGAATCTGAACCAGGAGGAGTGGAAACAACCCTGTACTACCATACAGTTCATTTACAAACAGGCTGCACAAAAAAATGTACATAGGTTCATGTAAACTTCTGTTCAGACAGATAACTACAATGAGAAATAGATTGGCACAAACAATTGAAATATAAAAAATCAGAATAATCAGGAAATATAAGTATTTAAAAATCCCAGTGTCAAAGTAGGCAGCAAGTGTGAAATATGAAACCTGCGTCGTGTTTATCATGATCACCATCTTGGTTCTTAAAGCAATTAACACTGTTCAGGAGATGAACATATTGCAGTAGTTATGCAACATCTTCTCACGGCCTTGTGAAAGTTTAAATGCACGATGTACAACAGTCAGATTAATTTGAAAACAAATATCACAAGTACATCAAACTTACCATATCCTTATTTAAAGTCAGTATAATGCAGCCTGTAACAATGGATAAATCATAACTTTGTTTAATCTGCTGTTGTCACACTGTGACTCCCTCACAACTGAGCAGAGACACTGGCTGTGTTTCTTTTAACCCTTTCAAGTCAGGGGGACGCCCACAGCAAAAGGCTCATCTCATCATCAAATGACACACTGATGATCTATGCCACGTGTAAGCCTGGTTGGGATCATGCAGTCATATGGTGTGTGTGATCAGCCGACCAGGAGCTTGTCCACTGTCCACAATGTCTAAGACACTTGGGGATCACCATGCCCATTTCCCGGTCCACAGGCATTGTTACAGACCTCCAGGCAATTGAGGAGATATGTCACTCAGCATATCTCAACAACATCTGGAACTTTAGAGTTGGGCGATTAGATATGGCCCATCGGCCATGGGCTGAATCTAACGCTGGATGTTTTTTGTTTTTTTTGGCAGATTTGTCATTGTATTGTGCTAATGTAATGATCTGCAGAATGACAACGGCTGGTTAAGGGCTGTATTTATCTGTTTTGAAAAGGAGAATGGGTCAGAATATTTCATTTCATGACACTTGGTGAGTTTATTTTGTTTATTGGATGTAGTGAGCATACGCAGTATATATAAGATTGTGAGGAGGTGGGGGGGGGGGTGAAGATATCACCGATGGATGGGCTGACGATGGTCGGTTGGAAAATTTTAACATAGGGCTGGGCAGTATGACAAAATTTTCATATCACTTTTTTAAATCATATCGGTTTCACGGTATTTGATCATATATATATATATACTTTTTCATGAAACAGTGTTCTTATCTACATTTTCTTCTAATGAGAAAAGAAGGAAATGAAGGATGGAGTTGACTGGCTTTAAATAGCCAATTTTACTGTCATAAGGACAGTATGGGTTTTTTTTGTGTCCAGACACAGGTAAAAGCATGACCCCTTCAAAGTATGGTTGCCATCACATGGTGGGGACGACTGTACGATTAAACGTCCCCACACACGCTAGTCAGCCCCAGAAATACTAGTAGTTTAAAATTTTTAAAAATAAAATATTTTAAATATTTATCAATCTTTCATTCATGCACGATGCCAGTTATCTGTTGCCTCTAAGATTTTATGCAGCTGCACGCCACTAGTCGGGGCTGCAGTACTGTCAGACGGCAGCCCCTCTCGCCCAGCGCGTATGAACCGATCGCAGTGGCAACTCTGGATGTTTACATCAGCAAAGTCGGACAGATGAATGCAGACTGTGACAGAATAAGCTGATATATATTCACTCGACTGGAGAATCACTCCTACATTAAGCACAGACACAGACATAAACCTGCAAACGGAGCTGCTGGTGCTAATACTGCTAACGTTAGCCACACTGTGTGTCAGGCTGGCAGCTAACGTTAGCTCTGTGTCCTTTACCTGCAGACACTGTGACCCTCTTCGGTCTGAAAAGGTGAAGCGTTTAGTGAGTTGTTGTCATGTTTTGTACATTAATGAGGCTTGTATTGCACAGCGCAAAGTAGCGTGCATCTCAGCGGCATTTAAAGTATGATTTGGTGATTGTAGACTGTGACTAACAGCTTCAAATGGCTCTTAATACACACAGTGTTTTTTTCAAACAGTGTTTAACATTGTAGATTAATAAATTCTGCTAAATTTTAACGGCTTTATGAGTGTTTTCTTAGTGTTAGACTAGTCTAAATTAAATTTTGCATTTAATTGACAGGGAATTTAGTTGCCAGGAACATCCCTAGTACACACGCTCAAGCAAGCATGCCTGTGGTGTTGGTGTGTAGCAGTGAAATGGGTCCCCGCTGAAACACTTTCCCGCCGCACACGTTCCGGACGTTGTTTGGGCTATTCACTGGTATAGCGGTATATGAAAAATTCATATCATAACGAAAATAAAGACCGGTTTTTGCTGTATACCGCACAGGCCTATTTTAACACATTACCCAACTGTAATCAGGGCATCAGGGCAGATCTCATCTATCTCTTCTATCTTGCCACTTTAGACCTCTGGCCTTTGCCAGAGAGAAGGGTGAGTTTTCCACCAAGAGTTCATCATTCAAAGTCTTCCTCCACCATCCGACAGTGTTCTCAGCCAAAGTCAGCTGTTCTACCGTGAAATCAGTGTGGGATAGGTCCTGCTTCTTATCTTTTTGCTTTATTGGTTACCAAAACTGCTTCCCCAACACTTGTTGATGCTTCATATGATAGTTTGCCTGGGCTGACTAAGCTCAGAAGCCCTCACTGAGCCTGACGGCTTCCACCCCCGTTAGGGTCTACCAGTAGGTTCTCAGGTTACCAATTTGACAGGCACCAGTGGCTGTCCTCAGCTTGTAAAAATGTAGAGCGTAGATTGAAAAAAAATTCTGTTGTAAATGTATTCAGAGCAGTCCAAAACCTGAACTTTTTTCCTCACAGGTATGGTTACATATATGGTTACCTCATCATTTAAAAATTGTCTATGTTTATTATGAACATACAACATTGTAGGGAAGTACTGGATCCTTATGTCAAAAGCTTATAATGGTAAATAACCAAAGCCGATCCATATCCCAAAGTATTTTATTGAAATAAAGGTAGGGCATTGCTCAAAAAGGAACCTAATTTACCTACTACCCTTGATTTATCATTATTATTATTATTATTATTTTTTTTTTTTTGTAAATGATCATTTCAGTAATCTTTCAAGTTAAACTGTTTCTGTGTCATGGCTTGATGACACACTGGAGCCATACTTATCTAAACACTATAAACTATTAGCAGTTGGAGACCGATTGTTTTAAATAATCTGGTTTGCTTCGTTCACCTGCCACACATGAACCAACTCACGAATACGAGATGACGCATACACTTTCAGGTTGTTGTGTTATTACACACTTATGATAGACAGCGGACATCATTCCATCAATATTTCAGATGTTGAAACCTAATTTTACGTACTGGGCTTGATTTTTTTTTTCTTTAATCATTCAAATTAGGCAGGGTGAGTAATAATACATTCTTCTGTGTTGAATACATGTTTAAATGGAAATACTTATGTTACAAATCTATCAAATATAATATCCACATAAATGATTACAAAAATACCATAACTTTTTCATTGCATTTTCAATCACAGCTTTGCTGACATCAGTTAGATGAATGAGGTCAGACTGCTGCTGTGGGCGTCTCCTGACCTGAAGAAAAGGTTAAAAGAAACTGAAGCTGAGTTACAGCTCAGTCTGGAGGGATATAGTGTGATTCTAGCAAGTCAGTAGAAAAATGTTCCGATTCATACAATATAACAAACTGCTTTCAGCATTGTCTTATATTACTGTTAAATAGACTTTAAATTACTGTTAGAAATACTTGGACAATTTGTCTAAATTGTTTTCTTGATAATGAATTTCCTCACTGTGTGTGGGCTGCATATACGATTAGTGTGTTTAATATTATTAGCTGCACAGAATTCTCAACATGCGCAGAACTTATTGAGTTTTACTTAAACAAAATGTAACACTTGGAATTAGTTCATCCTATGAACAATGTTATGAGTGCTTTATGAAGCAAAAGGATGAGGATGACAAATTCTACGCAGGATTCGTATTTCGTGCTTGCTGCCTACTTTGACACTGGGCCTTTTAAATACTTATTTTTTATGATGGTCATGTCTTTATATATGTTAATTGTTTGTGCCAACCTTTTGCTCATTGTGGTTATCTGTCTGAACAGAAGCTTACATGAACCTATGTACATTTTTCTGTGCAGTCTGTTTGTAAATGAACTGTATGGTAGTACAGGGTTGTTTCCTTTCCTTCTGCTTCATATTCTCTCTGATAGTCACACTATTTCTGCACCCTTTTGTTTCCTGCAGAATACGGTTTTATTCTCTTATGGAGGTGTAGAATATTTAAACTTAGCCATCATGTCGTATGACAGATACCTTGCTATTTGTTGCCCTCTGCAGTATAACACCCGCATGACTTTTAACAAAATTACCATGCTTATTACGATAACATGGCTTTGCCCTGTACTACTGTGCATTGTGATGACATCCTTGAGTAACTCCTTACAGCTGTGTGGGAACATTATTGAGAAAGTTTACTGCGACAACTACTCCATTGTCAAACTTGCATGCTCTGACACCACGAGCAATAACATCTACGGACTATTTATCAGTGCAGTCTCCATCTTATGTCCTCTAATTCTAATTTTTTACACGTACATGAAGATTCTTAAGATTTGTTTTACTGGTTCTAAACAGACCAGACAAAAAGCTGTCAGTACCTGCACACCTCACCTTGCTTCCCTCTTAAACTTTTCTTTTGGGGCTTGCTTTGAAATATTACAGAGCAGGTTTAATATGAATAAGCTACCCACTATTTTAAGAATTGTTTTGTCATTATACTGGCTTACATGCCAGCCAGTTTTCAACCCTATACTGTATGGTCTAAATATGTCCAAAATCCGCATCATATGCAAAAGTCTTGTTTTTGCCGAAATGTAGGCTGCGTTTGTAATGGCCATCCAACAGATTTCAGTGTTTCCAAGACTTTGAAATTTGATTTGTTGTTGTTGCCTTAAGTATGACACTTGGAACTCAGCTCTGAAAAATTACTTTTCCATGAATTCACATTTTATTATCATACTGTGTTATGAAGTGTATTTCCACAAACATGTGACTGAAAGTAATAAAAATACACTAAATGTGTTTTTATTAAAAGATAAGCTGCAAATAAATCTTATTATATTACATTGCATTGATATTTGGTCAACCTGGATAACAATAGAAAACAGGAAAGAATATGTTTAATAAAGATAATATAATTTTCAATAGAATGTGTAAGGCCAGGTTATTAGAATATAAAGATTATAGACCTAAATATTTTTCTAGCAATCTCTGACAAACTCGAAAACATTGGGGTGACTAATAAGAAGAACAAATTATTGACTCAGAACATAAAAGTCCATGTGATAATCCTACATGTGTTTTGCAATAAAATGGCAATATTTTTAATGATATTATTTTTATTATTGCAAAAAATTATTGCAGAAAAGAAAGAGAAAAGATTTTCAACAGATCTCCTGGTCTGAGGAGTAAAAGCACGAGAGCACGAAATATAGCAGGACGTTTCCAAAGCAGCTTCATGTGTAAATAGTTTACATTAACACCTGCAAAAACCAATACAATAAATGAACCGCAAATGTCATGCAGATATGTAACTGCTTATATTTTAACCTGAAGCACCTCGAAATTGTGTTGTAATTTAGAATGAATTATTATCATCATCATCATTAATTGTACTGGCTGAGGAGCGGGGAGAGAGATGGTGCAGTCGAGAGGGGAGGCGAACTGATCCAGTCTAGCTGCAAAGCTTCCCGGTTCCGCTGGCCCACCAGAGCCAGGTGGAGGCACAGTTATGCGGCGGCCGTGCTCCTCCTTCTTCTCCTCTTCTACCTAATCCTCATCTCCTCCTCCATCCTCGCTCCTCTGTCCCACTGCGAAACAATCGGAGAGAGTTTCTGAAGTTTGAAGTGTGCAAAATTACGCATGGATATATCCAACCAGCTCTGATAGAAGCACACATAACTTTTTCTCTCCCGGTTGGGCCGGACTCATGCATTCAAATATATAGCGTCTTCTGTGTTATAGGTCATAATTGATTAATCCTTGTTTTTCTGGATCATAACAAACAGGCAGACACAAACACTACAGCTGCTCCACCTGTCATGCTGACTCTGATAAAGACAATCTGACAGCTGTGATCCCGGCCTGTGCGCACTTTGCAGGTCTGTTTTAGATTTATTAGGCTTTATAATTACCATTTTTTCCTCATTAGTGAGTCTGTCTTTAAAGACACATGCGCCCATGACTGTTTAACATTAATGAAATGTGCTCTGTTGTTGTGGAGACTCAGCCAAGCACGGGACACATGCGAATGCTTTTAACTTAAATATTTACACTTTATTGCTGATAGAAAACATGTTTAAATAACACTTAACTAATCCACACTCCCGTGTGAGGAAGAGAATGACCATAAATGAAGGTGTTTTGTGATTGTGAAGACACTGCTACTAGAATACTGTATTTTGCTCCTGGTTGGTGTACCTGCATGTGTCATCATACCTCTGTAGCTCATCCAGAATGCAGTAGCCTGGGTGGTCTTCAACCTATCCAAGTTCTCCCACACTACACCACTCCTCCACCCCCTGCAATGGGTACATGTGGCTGCTTGAATCTGATTTAAGACACAGGTACTTGCCTACTGTGCTGTGACTCACTCAGGACCATGCTAAAGCCAGGACATGGTTAAGCCATATACCCTGCCCATGCACTATGTTCTGCTATTGCAAGCGAAACTGTGAACTATAACGTGGATTCATGGTTGTCAGGGTCTGCCTAAGGGAAAGGCTTGGTAGGTCCATTTACTTGGCATCTGCTGGTATTCAGATAAACCCCAAAGTCACATGGAGCCCATTCATGTCTTTGCCTGAATATTGTATCTTGAACATCCCCTGAGCACATCTATGCATCCCTTTCTGCTCCTTCAACAAAGTGAAGGAGGAAAAGGGAAAGAGGTAGGCCCCTAATTCGTGATGGTCCATTCAGTGATGGCAGAGAGTGATGAAACTGACAGTGACACTGACAAAGTGACCCCCATGGCCTGGGTGATAAACTGGTATGGGGCGTTGATTGCTACTGTTCTTCCTCTGCTTTCTCTTCCTCCATTCATGTTTGACTCAGGGGGAGGCCTTCTTTCATTCATGTCAGAGCTCAGGATGTTAATTTCCCACTTGTCAGATGTGTCAAATTTGGCATGTGCCAGATCCTGCCCGTGGACTGACAAGACTAAAGCGTCCGAAAACTAGTTGCATCTTTTTAGGACACTGCATCACTCTCTTGATAGCAACATCTGGGATAAGAACAGACAGAGACCCTGAATCCACTTGTTTTTTTGAGACCTCTTCCAATACACAGTTTAGTCTGCAAGGTCCTCCCAAGAAGAATGGCTTGGACCTTAGCGTCCTTTACCCTGGCTTGTCCTTGGAGGACAAACCAGTCCTTGTCAGAGGTTCAGCCCCAAAAAGCCATGTATGCTGGGTTGAGACTTCTTTTAAGAGAAATACTCAAGGGCTTATCTAATTTACCTAATCAAGACTTTGTGGGTATTGTTTGATCAGGTTTGACTGACAGTTGTGCTAGCATAACCAAACAACCCAACTTTATTTTTGATTTAAATATTGCTCTATTTCTTTTTGGTACCTGGAAACATATGTTACAATTTTCCAACTGAGCTCCGCCAACTACGAACCAAGAAAACCAAAAGGCAAAATCAAAAATACAGTCTGTTCAATCTGTTATGTGAAATAGCCAGAACAACATTTTCAAACTTTGATGCTCACGAGTGGTGCTCATCACTCATAGCATGAAACAAATTGAGAAAATACGTTTTCTTGGCTTGTTATGTTAATCATTTATCTGTAAAGAAAAAGGGAACCATTTCACTTTTCTTTGTTTGCTTTTAATGAGCTCTCTTTTCACTTTGTTGAAAACAAAAGCTTGCTCTTTTTTCGGGCATCAATTAAAAAAAAAAAAAAAAAGTAACAACCAGTAGGTTCTTTGATAATGAAGTCAGACTGCTGCTGTGGGCGTCCCAGTACTTGTTAAAAGAAGTAGAGGCAGTGTTTCAGTTCAGTTAGGAGGGACTCAGTCTGACTGAAGCAGATGAATGTTAGAAATAATACTATGTCTTTCCTGAGTATTATACAGTACAATTGGGGAAAGGTAAAAAAAATTTTTTATGTCTCAAGTTCTTTTCTTTATAACGAATTTCTCTCATGTTTGTTGACTGGATACTGTGTGAGTTTAATGCTTTAGTTCCACATCAGCCTAAGAAAGCAAAGCTTTAAAGGTTGTAACTATACTTTAGAAAATCTAAAACAACCAAAACAAGGTAGTAAAGAGTTATAATTATTTTATGAGCCAGGAGGATCATGGTAAACGTTACACAAGATTCATATTTCATACTAAGTGCCTACTTTGACACTGGGGTTTTAAAATATTTATATTTTATCATCATTATGTTGTTATATATTTTAATTATTTGTACCAATGTTTTGCTCATTGTGGTTATCTGTTTGAACAGAAGCTTACATGAACCTATGTACATTTTTCTGTGCAGCCTGTGTTTAAATGAACTGTATGGTAGTACAGGGTTGTTTCCACTTCTTTTGGTTCAGATTCTCTCTGACATTCATACTGTTTCTGCTCCATTTTGTTTCCTGCAGATTTACTGTGTGTATTCTTATGTGTGTGTAGAATTTTTAAACTTAGCTGTCATGTCTTATGACAGATATCTTGCTATATGTTATCCTCTACAATATAACACACGAATGACAACTAAAAGGGTTGCCATGCTTTTTGCTGTAACATGGTTATACCCTTTTTTAACAGTTGTTGTTGTGATATCATTAAGTGCTCCTTTACAGCTGTGTGGGAACATCATTAACAAAGTGTACTGTGGAAACTACTCTGTGGTTAAACTGGCATGCTCTGACACCAGGCTACATAACATATATGGACTCTTTTGCACTGTTTTCTCAATCATCATTCCTGTCATTTTAATCATTTACACGTACATAAAGATTCTTAAGGTATGTTTTTCTGGTTCCAAACAGACCAGACAAAAAGCTGTCAGCACCTGCACACCTCACCTTGCCTCTCTGATTAACTTTTGTTTTGGTTCTTGTTTTCAAATATTACAGAGCAGATTTTTTTCAAGTAGTGTACCCAATATGTTGGATATTTTATTATCATTGTATTTTCTAACATGCCAGCCTCTTTTTACACCATTACTATATGGGCTGAAAATGTCCAAAATCCGCAAAATATGTAAACGTGTCTTGTGTCTGTTGTGTGGTGAAATGTAGGTCATCCAACAGATTAATTCAGTTCAGTTTTACATACATGAAAAAGCAATGAATAAATGCCTCCCTTGATTCACCAGTGCCAACATTAATGTCTGTTTAATGCATGTGTGTAAAGGAAGGAAATTAAACATGCAAGTTTTACAAGATAGTTTGTGGTTGGCTTTGCTCTCGAAAACAAATTATGCACAAATGCATCTTTGCCTTTTTGACCCATGATCAATTATTTCCTCTTTCCATTCAGTCAAGAATAGATTTTGCAAGCGGACAAAAAGATTCCACCCATAAATGTAACATGTACATTGTGTTTATTTCTAAACTAGGTTACTTCTTCAGTTTTGGTGAGGATGGATGAACATGAGCAGCTACAGATGGAGACAATCGGACCGGCACCCCATGTCTTCAAAGTTTTAAAATGTGATGCATCAAGTATTGTTTTATCATTGAATCATATCCCTCTGAATCCGAATCGAATCATGAGGTACCAAGAGATTCCCACCCCTAATATAAATACAGCCATTTACCAATTTTTTACCATTTATGTTTGATGCAAGGGGTTAATGTGGGTCCAACGGTACATGCCCACAGTGTGGGTTCTGATTGATAGTTCAGCATCTGATTTATCCTGTTTATATGACCACCACAATGCGCGACAGGTGTGTAATTAAGATACAAAAAAGGGCACTGTAGATGGTGATGCTGGTGACCATGATGGTGTGTGGGTAAAATGTGAGCCCTAGAAAAGAATAACTTCATGCCAGTTTACTTGCTGCTTTGATAAAATACATTTAAGTGAGCATAATTATTGCTATTAATCAAAATGTGCATTCATGCATAACAAAAGAAGGTAAAGCTGGAGCATTAATAAACTTACAACAAACATAAAACATTATATTAGGTCAAACAATTTCACCATATTTGACATGAAAGTAATCCAAAAATAATGAAAACGGAAGTTAAACCACTTTAACTTTGAGATACATGATGGATTAGGTTACTGATTACATTTTTTAAAGGTAGTTAGTATCTGAATACATGTTTAAAGTAACCTTTATGTGTGAAAAGATTGTCTTGCACTTCAATTATATTACCCACTGTATTATTCGCTGTGACACAGAGTGAGGTTGGTGTGAGGGTTTGCCTTTTTTATGAAGCTTTTCTACTTTACTGGACAGATTCTTTCACAATTTTATAAATTTCCCTAAAAAATGTTAAACAATTTGCTCATATCATCATCATTGAGGGGTATCCAGTTATTTTATATTATTATTCAGGCATTACACTTTCAAATAGAGCAGACTTTACATTTTATACAGGTTAGACATTGTCATTCCATACATCACTGAGTTGAGGAGTGGTAGGAAAGTGAGAAAGTAAAATGATTAAGAAGCTTGCATTAAATTGGCTCTGTAATATTTGAAAGCAAAAATTTAAAGTTTAAAAAGATTAAAATTAAAGGGCTCAAACACTGAGAGAAAAGTGTCACTAATTTGATAAATGTCACTCAGTATCTGTTAGTCCTGAGGAGTGATGTCACACAGTGTTCTAAAGGGAGTTCATTATTGCCCTCAGCCCACTGTGGACCAGTGAAACCAGTGCTAAGGTCTGCTCAGGCTGATTGGTCTCACTGCTCTGACTGTAATTTGCTTCAGAGGGAATTAATGGAAACTGTAGCTAATGTGAAGATGCCTCAGGGGCAAACGCGTTGACTGGATGAAATGACCTTTGGCCTAAAGGGACTTGGTACGGTGATCTAACTTTTCAATAGCAGCAGCCTCTCCAGTGCTGTTACATGAACTGTGAATACTCAGTTTGGCAAAAGGTTTCATTTTTTGGTAACACTTAGGTGTTTAATTAGAAGTTTGAGAACTTGACTGTAAGACAAGTGTGTGTTGTAACAAAGTAAGAAAATAGGCCAGTGTGGTCTGGACTTAAAGCCACAACACCTTATTAAACTTGCTGGGAAAATCAATCATCAAAAATATTTCCAAACCAGTCCAAACCAACACCTAATAAAGTATCACTGGAGGAGAAACAAGTTCTGCCATACAAAGTTTACTGATCTCTGATGCAACAAAAATAAACAAGCTTGAGTCAATCCTGGGATTAGACTTAAGAATAGAGACTCATGCACCTTGTTTTATATAATTTGGAGACTCTAAAGAGTCTTCTGCTCTCTTTTAAAACATTTTAAATCATACTTGAGAGAGAACGCAGGAGGTGTCAGAAAAGTTACCACAGGGATAACTGGCTTGTGGCGGCCAAGCGTTGCTGAAAGGAGTACATCATGGGCCGATAAAGAACCTCTTCTTATTATCATGATCCCTGGATCCTCCTCACCACATCACTATGGTGAGGTGGTGGAATTAATAAGATTTTATTGATACCAGTGCCATTATCAATTCTGCTTTTCAGTCCAATTTTTTTTTTATATTTATTTTATTTTTTCCAAATCTTCATCAGTTCCCTTTTTTAATTCCTGGATAACTTCAGTTGAACTGACTGTAGCCTGAGAGGTAGTTGTAGCAACACTCTGTCATCTAAAATTGATGAAATCACAAAAAAAATTGTGGAGCATTCTTTTCATTTAGGTCTTCCTAGTTAAAGAAAAAATCTTCCAAGCTTGGCTGCATGACACTAATGTTATATTTTAACAGAATATTTACTCTCTGAAATGGACGTGCTGCTTGGTGGGGAAGCAGTGGCATTGGTGTGTAGAGTCTCCAATACATGGCATTCCAGGGGTTAAAGCCCATGTTGTGTAAAAAGATGTTTCAGCATATTGATGGTGTTTGTGCACTTCAAATTTTCAGATAACAGACAACAAGCACTGTCATCATCTTTTTCAAGAAATATAGCAGTGGTTTGGACTGTTTCTTCCTCTTTGCCAGCAGCATAAATGCAGGATTTATTGTGTTATTGTTTTGCAGGAAAACATGCTGGCATCAGGAACGGGAAGCATTTGTGTTAAATGGATCAGACAATTTGGAACCAGTTCTGGTTCTTCATTCTCATCCCTGATTGCACCACTAAGATGATGCAGTGTTTGAAACTGTAGCTTCACTTAAAAAGGTGGTGCATTTTAATGTGGGTTTATTCCAGGTTGCAGTTCTCCAGTTTCCACCAAGAGTCCAAAACACACAGGTTAAGTGAAAATGGTGGTATTTTCCTTATTGTCAACAAACAAACCAGGGTCTAAAGTCAAACCAGGAAAGTTCAGAGTCAAGTCCCAAGTCAAGACTGTCAAGTCCCAAGTTGAAAGATCATAATATGAATCATAATACACTCTTCATCAATTGTAATGAGCCTCTGTCTGTAATTTTCAACCCGAAAGTTTTGCAAACTGCAGTTTGTTTTTTGTTGACCACCTAATAATTTTTAAATGTGAAGGAGGAGCTGCACACATGTTTTTCTTTGCATATTGCACTAATGTACAAGCATCACACTCCTATTTACTGATGTCTTTCCTGTAATATTAAATGCAGATGTCACTTTAGTCGCTGTTCCTATTGACACACTAGCCAGTTTAGCAGTCTTTGTAACTGTTGCTACGGCCATTCTTACCCCAACAATGAACCCTCTTTCAAGGTCACTTAGATATTTTCCTTTTGTCATCTTAAAATCTCAAAATCAGAATCAACTAGCCCTGCTTAGCATTTTATGAATTCCACAGAGCATGATTACACGTTAACTGTTTAATAATACCGTGCAGTGGACCTGTGTGGAAGCATCTCCACTCACTTTTTGAGGGAATCAAACAGACAATCTGCAGTCCTGACATTAAAGCACAATTATGGTAAGACCTATCTGACAAAAATATTTTCAAGTGAATACATCCAGGATGCTTTGTCAAACATGGACACAGTACAGTCCTCACAGCTGGTCAGGATAAAGTCCATTCAATGCCAGTTACCAGCTCATTATGGTGAATGTCACTGGCCTCTCACATTTTGACATTCCCAGGCTTCTTAAGTCCCATTCTCTACCTGTCCACCAGATACCTTGCTGATTAGACTGCACCGCGTAGTAATATAAATAAAGTTTATTTGTATTGAAGATATAATGCTCAAATGTGCTTTACCGGCCAGCAACATCAGTTCCCAATTTAGCCCAGGCTCTCCAAAAAGGGGAGGAAAACATGAACAATACAACCATAGACAAGCCAGTGCCATTCTATTAATTTAACAAGAAACTGGACTGAAACTGTTGAGTTAGATGAGACAAAGTTCAGTGAATCAGTGGAAGCAGACTTTGGTAGCAATGCTGTTGAAGACACTGAACCCCAAATTGCTTCTAAGATGGCAGTTTGCTTGTCACCTGCAATACACTGTCACAGTGAAATATACAATGGCACAGTTGACAGTAGTAAAGTGGAGTTGGAAACATTTATTGTTTTTTATTGTAAGTCAAGCTTGATAAATCTTGGATGCTCTACACTTTCAAACCAAACAATCTTTTACATGCGGTACGGATTTTAGACATTTTCAGTCCATATAGTACAGGGTTAAAGAGCGGTTGGCATGTAAACCAGGATAATGACAAAATGATTCTCAATATATTAGGTACACTGTTCATATTAAACCTGCTCTTTAATATTTCAAAGCAAGTCCCAAAAGAAAAGTTCAGGAGAGAAGCGAGGTGAGGTGTGCAGGTACTGACAGCTTTTTGTCTGGTCTGTTTAGAACCAGAAAAACAGATTTTAAGAATCTTTATGTAAGTGTAAAGAATTAAAGATATAGGACCAAAGACGACAAGACAAGTGATTATAAGTCCATAAATGTTATTGATTGTGGTGTCATAGCATGCCAGTTTTACAATAGAGTAATTGTCACAGTACACTTTGTCAATGATGTTCCCACACAGATGCAAAGGTGAACTCAAAGATGTTGTGACCACAACAGCAAGAAAAGACATTAACCATGTTAGAACAATAAGCGTGGAAACCTTCTTAAATGTCATACGTGTGTTATATTGAAGAGGATAACAGATAGCAAGATATCTGTCATAAGACATGACAGCTAAGTTAAAATATTCAACAGCTCCATATGTATACACACAGAAGATCTGCAGGAAACAAAAAGAAGCAGACACAATGTGAATATCAGAGAGAATCTGAATCAGAAGGAAAGGAAACAAGCCTGTACTACCATACAGTTCATTTACAAACAGGCTGCACAGAAAAATGTACATAGGTTCATGTAAGCTTCTGTTTATACAGATAACCACAATGAGCAAAACATTGGCACTGATGATAAAAATATATAAAGATAAAACAATCACGTAAAACAAATATTTCATAAGACCAGTGTCGAAGTAGGCACCAAGTGTGAAATATGAAACCTGTGTAGAATTTCTCATGATCCTCTTTTGATTCATCAAGAAATCAGAACAACATGGTGTCACACATTTGTTGAGGGTAACTCATATAAACATAAACCACATTAATGATTGTTGGAATTAGGATAAAGACATCAAGCACATGTGAGCAATATTTTGTTTACTTACATTAAAAGTAACTGATTTTATTTTCAGTGAACAACTGTAATACATATACCAAAGGTTATCTTACCTTTATTTAATGTCAGACAAAACACACTAAACTACAAAACACAGTTTGTAAGATTGTTTGAATCTGACTCTGACTTCCTCCTAATAGAGCTCAACTGTTGCTTCTGCTTCTTTTAAGCTTTTCAAATTAGTGGACGCCCACAGCAGCTGTCTGACTTCATTATCAAAATATATAACTTATCAATATTGATTTATAAGTGAAGCTCTGAAAAAAACTTTGTAGACCAAATGTTTGACTGTGAAGATTCTCAGTCATCTAGGTAATGGAATTTGTAAAGGGTTATTGTAAGCAACTAGACTTGCTTAGATGTAAGCAAGTCCTGTTGCCTATGACAACCCTTTACAAACTAACTTTGACTTATTTTGACAAAGTAACTAATAGGGGTGTGTATCTCACTGACTGAGACGATTCAATACGTATCTCGATACATGCTTAACAATATGATATATCGTAGAAATGTTTAAATAGCCAACAATTTGGTTAGATATGATTCAGCTCTGTCATGATACGATACAACATGATGCAATACAAGACAATGCAATGTGTGAATCTTTACATTTTTGATTCAGTTAATGCTACATTTGTAGAGTGCTATTAGTTGCAAAAAGAAATCCTAATAGTTTTACTAAATATAGTAACAGTAGAGACTGAGAGAAGGAGACATTACAGTGGTGTTAACATCTTATTATGAGTCTCATGTGTAAATGAGATCCTGTAGCCTAAATGAGAATCTGTGAACAAACTTTAAAACTGTTTAAAATATTAGTATATTTGCAGTAAGATGATGTGCTGCTCTGTTTCATATGAAGAGTGCTGTGGTTTTGATTATTGTGGGGGAACAGTGATGCTCTGTTACCTGCTCTCACAGTGACATGACGTCTCTGTGGGTCAGACTCGTGGCTCTGTACTCTGCTGTCCAACACATTTTACGTAAATGATTTGCAGCAGTGTTTCTCATCTTTCTTATAAAACCCAAAATTATTCTACACTTGCGTGTTATGAAAGTTTGGTGGTGCAATGCGGTACAATGTCACTTCTATCGCTGTTTTCAGCGCTGTCTGTTTTGAGGAAGAGTAAAGGAGACACAGGAGACGGTGGAGGCAGCGTTTGTTTTGTGCGATCGCACTAGCAGGCATCCTGCGAGGCAGGAGGAGAGAGAAAATGGAGGAAAGTTACGGTGGCAGCTCCCTGATGCCAAAAATAAAACATAATCACGTCCTAATGAGATGTATTGATATGCTAGTGCTGCATTGATTTGTTTCTGAATCATGTTCAGCTTTTTACCGATACAGGCCATCTCAACCAATGCACTTGTATCTTACACATTAAAGTCAGTCACTAGGGGTGTAATGATTCACTCATGTATCCGATGCATCTAAGTAAATTATGAAGATAACATAGCTTTTCATTTTGTAACTTTAAGGTCACAGATCAAGTCACCAACCCAAAGCATCAGTGTTTGACAACCCAGGAATAAGACTCAACAATTATCCTTATATCCAGAATTGATTGTAGTGCTGTTAAATGAAGATTTTCTTGATATTTTGTATTGTAAGTTTGCAAAATTCAAAGTATACAGAGTACTACAGACAGTGCTATCATGGTATTTACCGTTTTTCCATCTGACACTAGAACCTCCCTATAAACTGCAACTTCCTCTCATGCTAATATGGTTATTTTAGTGTTTGAAAGTCTGTTGTCTGCAGTGAGGGCCAAATATCCCAGAACAGTGGCAACACTGTACCACTAGCTGGCCAGCTGGGTTGTTGGGACCTCGTCCGTCCTCCACTAAAGCCCATTTCAGTGGCATGCTGGTCTAAGACCATCGGGTGTGAGAGACATTTGGGGAGGTGTTGGAGCTGAACATCCAGTTGGCCTCAAAGAGAGCCTGGGAAAACATTAGATGTCCAATGAATGGGAGACCATAAGGCAAAGAAGTCACCATCCCTGTCTACCAGCCAATGCACATAGCCCCTAACCTCCATGAAACATTGAATAGGCATGCCAGACACTGCTCGTCTGTCAAGGAATACAGAAAAACATATTTGTCAAGAAGCTGACAGCTGGTGAATTTAAGTTTTACATATAGAATTCTGTTTGTTTGTTTTTTGTTTTTTTGTATTGTTAACATTATGTTTTCACCGAACTTGCTGGTCTTTCTGTTCAGCACTAACCACTGAATAACACTACTGTGAATGTA
The DNA here is from genome assembly GCF_056507025.1 of Lutjanus erythropterus. Taxonomy (NCBI): domain Eukaryota; kingdom Metazoa; phylum Chordata; class Actinopteri; order Lutjaniformes; family Lutjanidae; genus Lutjanus; species Lutjanus erythropterus. Next base: position 32,148,816 of record NC_139320.1, read on the forward strand.
GATGCCTTAATATTTATTTAATATTACTTGTGGCACAGCTGGAAGCCATATGATTCGCACAAGGGGCGGACCAGGCCCACTGAATGCCTCATCCCGCCTCTAAACATCAGCACTGAACCGGTTCCTTTGCTCCTGCAATCCAAGATATGTGATCTTTTAGGGCATTAACTGACAACATAAAGGCAAAAAATCTCTTTACCCTTCACTTCCAATGGAAACTGTGCACTGGTACTCACTGGACATTAGAACTACATCATTGATAGAGAATTGATAGAGATAAGACAAAGCAAGATAAATCAGTGCACACATATACGTAACACACACAAACGTACACATAATATATACATACATACATGTGTATATATAAACATACATGTATGCAACTCGTAATTTCACTGCACAAATAAATGCAGAGTAATTGTATTTGTAAATTGTTATCCATATATGTGCCTCTTATTTACTTAACTATTAAAGCACAATGCACAAATATATACAGAGTAATTTGTATATTTAATGTTGTAAATGTGCACGTATTGCCTTTTTGGAACGCTTCAAGTAATATTGGAGGTGGCTGCAGCTCAGGAGGTAGAGCAGGTCATCCATAGTCGGAACACTGGCGGTTTGACCCGTAGCTCCTGAAATTTACATGGCTCAAGACACTGAACCCCAAATTGCCCCTGGTGGCTGTGTGTCTGTGCGAACAAATGGGTGAATATAACTAGTACTTGCAAAAGCCCTTTGAGTAGTTGAGAGACTAGAAAAGCACTGTATTAAGTAATTTCCATTTGTTCAGGCACAAATGTTGAAATTTCTAGCTCATTGTGTTTTGACTCACTTATTGAGTTTTCGTTGAAGACATTTGAATTCATGACTTCTGAGCCAGACAGTGACCAATGTCACGTTTTAAATAGCAGTAATAGTTTATGCTTTAAATAGTGCATGTGTTAAACTGTAACAACCTACACCCAGGACAAACCAAAGTTACTAACCAAAGAAGCTAAAACTAACCTCACCAACACCTAAAAATCTACCTAGTGTCCCAGGACATTTTTTCCATCAGTCGAAACATTGGTTAAATAGGTAAGATGCAGTAAATATAGACACAAGGCAAATGAAAAATAACAGTACAATTTAAATGAATTTGAGAGTAGAGCAACTGGTTTAGAAGTCCCTAGACATTTTAAGGTATTAAAGCTGAAACACATCTTTATAGTAACGACTTCCTGTGCTCTTTTTGAAAACAGGCACAGATGATGACATTTTATGATGTTATCAGTCTCATTTCACACCTCTGGACCTCTGCAAACTACACTAAAGCCCATACATTTAAGTTTATGTTTTTAACATTTGTGAGATGCTTTACTCTAGTCTTGTATGTGTGTGAGGGAAAGTAGTTGGTATACAGGGTAAGGCCTACTGAATGCCTCTTCCTGCTTGGAAGAATGAATTCTGAAACTGTTCCCTCACTCCTGAAACTAAACAACTCTTAAGGTGTGATGAGCAATTAATCAGTTTAAGTACTTTTTTAAGAAAAAAAGTCTCTTATTACAGCTTCTTAAATGCAAATATTTTCTGGTTTCTTTACTCCTCTTCACAGGTGTAAAATCTGACTCTTCAAAGTTGTTGTAGTTAATAGTATCTGTTAACCGTGAACAGTTCAGTAACTTTAAAGTGGACATACTCAAATGAAGCAACAGAATCTCAAAACAACTCCAAGTTTATGACAAATAAATTCACTTTATTATTTTCTTTTATTTCACTTTACTTCTTTGCTTTGGATCATGTGCATTTGCTTCATTTAGAAGACTAAAACAAAATATAGATAAAATAAAGCTCAAACTTTTTTTATTTTGTAAAACCTTCATGATAAATTTCTACATTTTGATAAGTTAACTGAAGAAATTGATACAAGTGAGGCAAATGTTTTCTTGTTATTCAAACTGATCAAACTTGGATGATCTACACTTTCCAGCAGAACTTAAAAGTAGACTTTTGCACATGATGCGAATTTTGGACATGTTAAGGCCATACATTAAAGGGTTGAAGAGCGGCTGGCATGTAAGAAAATACAAAGACAGAAATATTCTCAACAAATTGGGTAAACTGTTCATATTAAACCTATTCTGCAGTATTTCAAAGGAAACCCCAAAAGAAAAGTTAATGATAGAAGTGAGGTGAGGTGTGCAGGTACTGACAGCTTTTTGTCTGGTCTCTTTAGAACCAGAAAAACAAACTTTAAGGATCTTCATGTACGTGTAAAAGATTACAGATACAGGAACACAGACTGTGAGAGATGCAGCCATGAGTTCATAGATATTATTTATTCTGGTGTCAAAGCAAGCCAGTTTTATGATGGAGTAGTTGTCACAGTATACTTTATTAATAATGTTCCCACACAGCTGTAAAGAGGTACTTAAGGATGTTGTGATAAAAACAGCTAAAAAGGGGGGTAACCATATAATAGCAATAAGCATGGCAATCTTAGTGGGTGTCATATGTGCATTATACTGTAGTGGACAACAGATAGCAAGATATCTGTCATAAGACATGATGGATAAGTTAGTAAATTCTACACTTCCATATGTATACACACAGAAAATCTGCAGGAAACAAAAAGAAGCAGACACAGTGTGAATATCAGAGAGAATCTGAAGCAGAAGGAAAGGAAACAATCCTGTACTACCATACAGTTCATTCACAAACAGGCTACACATAAAAATGTACATAGGTTCATGTAAACTTCTGTTCAGACAGATAACCACAATGAGCAAAACATTGGCACAAATAATTGAACTATAAATAATAATAATAATCATGAAAAATAAGTATTTAAATGACTCAGTATCAAAGTAGGCACCAAGTGTGAAATATGAGACTTGTGTAGAGTTCATCATGATCATCCTTTTGTTTCAAAACAGTAACACTATACACAGTAAGAGTTGGATATAATAGTACTGTTACATTTTGTTATGGTGTTGTAAGTACAACTAGTTTAAATTTTAACATTGGTCACAGAGTGCAGCTAACGCGTCAACACAATCTACTTACAGTCAACAAAAGAATGTGGAATCTTTTGTGAAAAACACCTCAAACTTACCACTGTCTTATTTAATGCACAGTAATTGTTAAGCAGTAACTACAAAGTACACGGTTTATGGCACTGTGTGAATGATACTCTGACTCCCTCCTAACTGAACTGTAACTCTGCTTCTGCGTCTTTTAAACTTTTTAAGTAAGTGGACGCCCACAGCAGCAGTCTCCAGTCATGATTAAAGGAACCATTGTTGATTTTCTAATTTGCATGGGGATAAAATGGCAGAACATTTGTTCTTTTAAAAATTGTTCAGTGAAAACAGATACGAAGAAATATAAAAACCTTTGTACTGGAGGAACACGTCACTTCGTTTGTGAATGTAATTATTGAATTATTAGACTACATGCACTCATCAGCCACAACATTAAACCCACTAACAGGTGAATAACGATCATTTCAGTGGCACCTCAGTCAGTAGGTTCAGTACATTAAGCAGAAGGTGAACAATCAGTTCTTCAAGTTGATGTGTTCAAAGCAGGAAAAATGAGCAGTGTGAAGACTTGTGGGGCGTTCCTAGTATGCAGATGTCAGAATCTACCAAAAGTGGTCCAAGGAAGGACAACCAGTGAACTGACGAGTGTCACAGGCCGCCAAGGCTAACTGATGCGTGTTGGGAGTGAAGACTAGCCCATCTCCTTTGAAAAGAAGAGCTACAATAGCACAAACTGCTGAAAAAGTGTATGCTGGGTATCTGTGTTAGAACACAGATTGCCCATGTTGACCCCTGTCCACCACTGAAACTGTCAATAATTGGCAATACTGGACCATGGAGCAGTGGAACAGTGTGCCCTGGGAATGACAAGGTGTTGACTTGGCCAATTGAGCATCTGTGGGATGCTCAGGAACAAGGCCAATCCATGGAGGCCCCACTGTGCAACTAACTAGATTGGCTTTACATGCTGAAAATTTCGTGCAACTTTAGTTGGTTGAAACTCAGGTGAAACGAAGTTGCAGATTTTGTTTTTGTTTATGATATATCCTGGTGGTAACATACAGAACAACAAGGGGCATAGGATGGAACCTTGGGGAACCTCACAGGTCACAAGGCCACTGAAGAGCAGGCATTGCTCATGGCTTTTGAGAAAGCCCTGTTTGATAAATAGGCTTTAAACCAACCATTAGTCTCTTTGATGCCAACTCCCTTTTCATGGTACTCGAAAAGGATAGAGTGATCCACAGTGTTAAATGTATAGCTCAAGTCAAAAACACCTAAAAAACATTCACCACCATTAGTAGTACATATACTTAACAAAAATAAAAAAGTAACCCTTCTGTATTTGCCCCCATTTTTCATGACTTAAAGTACAACATTTCTCTACTGATGAACTGGAACTTCAAGTCATGCTTACATGTTATCTAAGTTTTTGAACTTGAGGTGTATGTGGAATGGATTACTCTGCATCAAGACTACAAGAGGAAAAATGGGGACATTGTTTAGCCCACTGCATCACTCCAGGACAAGCTCAACACCTTTGGTTGTTTTGTTTGGTGTAGATAAAAAAAACAAAACAAAGTTTGAAAGAAATAAATCTTTTGTGTGCAGGTTCTAGTGCCTGCTGGAAAATGCCCATAACAGAATTATTCATAGAACTCTGTAGACGTTTAATTTTGCTGACGTAATATCAAAATATCAGTGAAGTCTTCAATTAAGCTACAAAATTTAAAGTTTCATATTTGATAGATCATTTTTCATCACTGAGCGACCTAGTCAAAATTCTCAGATATTTGGTTTACAAACTCAGCCTTTTGCAGAGCATCATCAATACATCAATATCAATCAGATGGCTATTTTAATAATGACGTCAGACTGCAGCTGTGGGCGTCCACTGATGTGAAAAGTTTAAAAGAAGCAGAAACCGAGATTCAGCTCCATTAGGAGGCAGTCTATATGATGAGCTGTGTTGTATAATTTTTGACAGAAACATTATATTGACTTTAAATAAATGTAAGATGAACCTGAATATACATCACATTTGTTAACTGAAAATCTTGCTTTTGATATCAGTTGAATTATTGTTCATATGTGCTTCATATGTTGTCTTCATTGTTGTCCTCATACCAACAACCATTAATGTGATTCCTATTAGTTTATATGATAATTGATGCAGATAGTCCATCCTGTAATCAGTGTTATGATTACTTTATGAACAAAAAAGTGGGTCATGACAAATTCTACACAGTTTTCATATTTAACACTTAGTGCCTACTACATCACATTTGTTGACTGAAAATCACGTAATTTTGATCTAAGTCAAGATATTGTTCATATTTGCTTTGTGTGTTGTCTTTAACCTCAGTCATTAATGTGGATTATATTAGTTTGTATTATCTAACCTCCACAAATCCGTGAAAACATGTAACATAATTAATGCAGTTCATCCTGTAATCAGTGTTCTGATTTCTTGATGAACAAAAAGAGGATCATGACAAATTATACGCAGTTTTCATATTTCATACTTGTTGCCTACTTTGACACTGGTCTTATGAAATATTTGTTTTTCATGATTGTTACATCTTTGTATTTTTTTATTATCAGTACTAATGTTTTGCTCATTGTGGTTATCTGTCTGAACAGAAGTTTACATGAACCTATGTACATTTTTCTGTGCAGCCTGTTTGTAAATGAGCTGTATGGTAGTACAGGCTTGTTTCCTTTTCTTCTGATTCAGATTATCTCTGATATTCACACGGTTTCTGTTTCCCTTTGTTTCCTGCAGTTTTTCTGTGGGTTAACATATGGAGCTGTTGAATATTTTAATTTAGCCGTCATGTCTTATGACAGATATCTTGCTATCTGTTATCCTCTACAATATAACACACGTATGACATTCAAGAAGGTTGCCGTGCTTTTTGCTCTAACATGGTTAACCTCTTTTCTTTTAGTTATTGTCACGACATCTTTGAGTTCCTCCTTACAGCTGTGTGGGAACATTATTGACAAAGTGTACTGTGACAACTACTCTATTGTCAAACTGGCATGCTATGACACCAGAGCAAATAACATTTATGGACTTGTTACCACTTTTCTTTCTGTGTTTGGTCCTGTAGCTTTAATTCTTTACACATACATAAAGATTCTTAAAGTTTGTTTTTCTGGTTCCAAACAGACCAGACAAAAAGCTGTCAGTACCTGCACACCTCACCTCGCTTCTCTCCTGAACTTTTCTTTTGGGACTTGCTTTGAAATATTACAGAGCAGGTTTAATATGAACAGTGTACCTAATATATTGAGAATCATTTTGTCATTATACTGGCTTACATGCCAACCGATCTTTAACCCTGTACTATATGGACTGAGAATGTCTAAAATCCGTACCACATGTAAAAGTTTGTTTGGCTGGAAAGCTTGACTTATAATTAAACAGCTATTAAACTGACATTGCTAACTCCACTCTGCTATTATCAACTGTGCTGTTGTACATTTCAGTATGCCAGCTAGCCAGTGGTTTAGTGTTGCTCACTGCAGACAACAGACTCAAAGTCCTATTGATCACATGCAGGTTAACACATGGTCAGTGGCACAATGAAATGTGTGGGATGAGAACAGGTCAGCTCAGCAGTAAGAGCCCTAATAAGAGATACAATAACATAAAGAAATTGAAATAAAAAATGATTGACAGAATAAAATACAATGCCACTGCATAACTTATTTAATACTAATACTTAATTACATCCCCAGATCCATAAAAATTTGGCCGTTGTGTAAAACGTGAATAAAAATACATGTAATGTTCAAACTGATAAACATTTCTTTCAAAACACTTCAGAAAAGTTAGTACAGGAGCAACAAAACACTGCGAAAGTTGTGGAAGGCTCCAAAATCACCTGTTTAAAACATTCCACAGGTAAACAGGTGAGTTGGTAACAGGTGACAGGATCATGATTGGGTATTAAGGGGTGCCCTGGAAAGACTCAGTGGTTCACAAGCATGAATGGGATGAGGTTCACCACTTTGTGAAAAGCTGCATAGACAAATAGTCCAACAGTTTAAGAATAATGTTTCTCAACAAAAAACTGCAGGAATTTAAAACTCCAATTCTGCCATGTAAAACTGGCAGAATTAGAAACTGGAATGCATTTCATGAAGCTAACAGTTGAAATACATTGCTGGAAATGTAAACTTTAATAACGTGAAATCAATTGTATGTATTGTACATGAGAAGTGTGTCAGTCCTGGTACAATATCAGCATACATGGTTGCATTGCATTGTGTAGAATATTTAGCATAATAAGTTGAGAGACCTGATGGCCTGGTGGTAAAAACTGTGTTTTGAGGCTTTTTTTGTTTGCACTTATGGCTGTGTGGAGTTAGAGATTGGCACCAAGACCCACTTCAACTTAAGAACAATTTCCAAAATTTCAATTCCATTGACAACATGAAGAAATTGTATTTTTGATTCCGACATAGATTCCCATGCTAATCAGTTTTGCTGTATGCGTGTATTTTGTTACATACATACTGCTATGTTTCCCTTCTTTACATCATTTAACGGAAATCAAAGCATTATCTTTATTTCTCACAGCATATACTATGTACTGGGAACAATAGTCCCTGCTTCTACATAAAAATTCCAGGTGAACTGGTGAAATGTACTAGACTCTTCACTCGTGGTGTCAAGTAAAACGTTTGTAAACGAGCACAAAAATGACACTTACCAACATAACACGTGATAAACACTAACAGAAAGTAAAAGTAAAACTGTACATTAAAAACACCATCAAAACATAACATTTGTATTTTGGAACTTTTTTCAGAAAATCCAAAGGTATCAATAAGAGAATCAATGAAGACTTGGACTGATAAGCAGAATCAATAATGGCATCAGCATCAATAAAAGCTTATTAATTCCCATCCCTATGCAGAGTTAAGATGTGCTGTGCTCATTTGCATTTCCATTACCACTTTAATGTGCTGAGTTGTTCTAAGTCGCGCCTGAGATGGATCATCTACAGAGTAAGGCCAAAGTATTACTGACGTGCCTCTGCAGGCTGCGATGACATCTTGCTGACTGAGGCCAACCCAAAAAGACCCCTCTTCCCCAAATGAAACAAGTATGTGTTGTGAGAGAAAGAGGTTTTTAAAAGTGTCTCTATTCAGGTCTCAGTACTTTTGTAGCTTCTTGCTGAATCTTTGTGGTCTGAATTTTATTTTCTTTCATGCATCACTGTACCTGTACTTGAAGGTATCTGCTTTATTTTACTGTTTCATGTTTCCGCTCAGCTGATGGGAGTCCTGATAAGTTAGTCATGATGAAAACACAACATTTTGTGATTTTGCAGCTTCATAATAAAAGCAGTCCACTAACAAAATAACAGGGGACTTTTATTGTGAAGAATTTATAGGAAATGAAGTGTTGGCAGTTGCTTCACTTGAGCTAAACTCATCCTTAGTTGCAAGACAGACCTCAAAGTGGGTAGCCTTGTTATAACAGGGATGCCTGAGAGCCCTGCTGTGCTAGGCTGATGTTCTGGGTCAAATCGAGTCAAGCCAAGCTGGCACATTTTTGTGCAAAAGGGGTACTTGAGTCTGATGGTGCGTGCAGCCATGCTCCTGCATTGTCTGCCAAACAGAAATAAGGAGAAGAGTCTGCATGCTGGATGGCTGCTGTCCTTAATGATGCTGTGTGTCTGCTGCAGGCATCACTGGTGAAAAATGTTTGTTGGAATTTGTTACCGGTGATGTGTTGTGCCACCTCCAACCGCTCTCTGCAGTCATTTTTGACTATGGTTAGGACAGTTCCCATACCAGTCTGTGATGCAGCAAACTCTCAATGGTGCACCTGTAGAAGTTGTGAGGATGTTGGTGTCCATGACAAACGTCCTCAGTCTCCTCAGAAAATAGAGCCACTGGTGAGCTTTCTTAACCACAGTTTCCTTGTGTAGTGACCACCAAATGACTGACCCGGTCAACCTCAGCATCACCAATGTGGATGTGGAGGTGTCTGTCCCTCTGCTGTCCCCTGTCGTCCACAATCATCTCTGTAGTTGTATGTGAAGGAATGTCAGAAACATTTTTTTTTTTTAATTAAGTTAATTAATTTAGAAACATAAAATACTATCAAAATACGAACAACATTTTTAAAGAAAGTATGTAAAATATGAGATTACTGAAATGCAATTTAAAATAAGTTGTATTTTTCCTGCAATTTTGTTTCAGTATCGTCTGATTAACAGTAGTCATGAACTAAACTGATGGTAAGATAGTAAGTGGAGGTAAAGTGACAACACTGAAAATGAATAATTTAAGTACACTACAACTGTGGATCCAAATGAGAAGTGCTACAAAAATCAGCTCAGGTCACAGGGAGGATATTTTGAGCAAACGGTGTTGAAAATGAAGTGGATAATAGTGAACCGAGCACTAATGCTATTGGCTACTATGTGTCCGCAGCCCCTAGTAGTACCAAATAGCACAAAATAGCAAGGTGGTACTGGAAAGTTTGATATTTTCTGAAGCGGTATGCAGTGTAAAAAGTTTGAGAAACACTCTCTTAAGTTTTACCAATGTACAGAGAGACTTGTTGGCCTGCCACCAGCTGGTTAGTGCCTAGTGTGACCTCCTCTATGTAGGCCATTTCATCATTGTTTTTGATGAGGCCCAGGATGGCCGTGTCGTCAGCAAATTTAAAGATGACAAGCTGTGCTTTGCAGCACAGTGGTAGGTGAACAGGCAGTAACTGATTTGAAAAGTTTGAAAGAAGCAGAAGCCAAGTTTCAGCTCCATTAGGAGGCAGTCAGAGTTCGATTCATACAGTGTTATTAACTGTTATGTAGTTTTTAACACAGATGTTCTTTTGACTTTATATTGAGGTAAGATGACCCTGAATATACATCACATTTGTTGACTGAAAATCACGTGATTTTGATCTAAGTAAATATATTTTTCATTGTTCATATTGCTTTGTTGCTTTGTGTGTTGTCTTTAACCTCAGTCATTAATGTGGATTATATTAGTTTGTATTATCTAACCTCCACAAATCCGTGACAACATGTAACATAATTAATGCAGTTAGTTTATCCTGTAATCAGTGTTCTGATTCCTTGATGAACAAAAAGATGATCATGACAAATTCAACACAGGTTTCACATTTCACACTTGTTGCCTACTTTGACATTGGTCTTATGAAATATTTTTTTTTCATGATCATTATATCTTTATATATTTGTATTATCAGTGCCAATGTTCTCCTCATTGTGGTTATCTGTCTGAACAGAAGTTTACATGAACCTTTGTACATTTTTCTGTGCAGCCTGTTTGTAAATGAACTGTATGGTAGTACAGGGTTGTTTCCATTTCTTCTGATTCAGATTCTCTCTGAGATTCACTCTGTTTCTTTTCTGTTTTGTTTCCTGCAGTTTTTCTGTTTATTAACATATGGAAGTGTTGAATATTTAAACTTAGCCATCATGTCGTATGACAGATATCTTGCTATCTGTTATCCTCTACAATATAACACACGTATGACATTTAAGAAAGTTGCCGTGCTTATAGCTCTAACATGGTTAACCTCTTTTCTTTTAGTTGTTGGCACAGTATCTTTGAGTTCCTCCTTACAGCTGTGTGGGAACATTATTGACAAAGTGTATTGTGGTAACTACACTGTTGTCAAACTGGCATGTTATGACACCAGATTGAATAACATTTATGGTCTTTTTGGTACGTGTCTCGTAGTCTTTGGTCCTACAACTTTAATTCTTTACACTTATATAAAGATTCTTAGAATTTGTTTTTCTGGTTGTAAAGAAACCAGACAAAAAGCCCTCAGTACCTGCACACCTCACCTAACCTCTCTCCTGAATTTTTCTTTTGGGGTTTGCTTTGAAATATTACAGAGCAGGTTTAATATGAAAAGCGTCCCTAATATATTGAGAATCATTTTGTCATTATACTGGCTTACATGCCAACCACTCCTTAACCCTGTACTATATGGACTGAGAATGTCTAAAATCCGTACCACATGTAAACGTTTATTTGATTGGAAAGTTTAGAGTATCTAAAACATTTGTCCAGCTTGATCTATAATAAAACAACAATTAAATGGATGTTTCTGACTCCACTGTGTTATTATCAACTGTGTCATTGAACAGTTCACTACATCAGCGAGCCAGTGGTATAGTGTTGCCAATAGTCCAGGATATTTGGCCCTCACTGCAGACAACAGCCTTTGCAGTTTCAAGTTTTATGGGTCTTATGAGGGTTTACACATGATCAATGTTACAATGAAATGTGTGGGATTAGAAGAACAGGTCAGCTCACCAGTAAGAGCCCTAGTAAGAGATAAAATAAGATAAAGAAATTTATATAAAAATTGAATGAGGAAATAAAAACAATGCTATAGTGTGAACTTATTTAATATTAATACTTGATAATTAATTACAACCCCAAGACCATAAAAGTCGGGCCTTTGTGTAAATTGTAAATAAAAACATCATGCAATGTTTTGCAATTGTCATTTAGGATGTGTGACGTGTTGAGTGTTGGTTTAAGTGACGTCATTTCGGATATCATCAATTCTGTTTTGACTAGTCAAAATTGAATTGCAGATATCTCTAAATGTACTTTTGACTAGTCAGAATGAAGTTATAGATATCTTCAATGAAAATACTTACTAGTCATAATATAATTACAACTAGTCAAAATGAAATTATTGATATCTATAATGTTAATTCCGGATAGTCAAATTTAGCTATTAAATGTTAAAACGGCTTGCCATATATCTACAATGTTATTCTGGCTAGGTAAAACTCATTTTAAGATATCTCAAAAATCAAAGCAGATATCTTGAATTAAGGGCATTTGGAGATATCTTTAAATGGAATTAGGGATATCCATAATTCATATGTAGATATCTGCAATGAGAGTTGTGGATATCTGCAATTTAATTACGGATATCTGTAATGACAAACAAAAAGAATTACTTTGTGGATATCTGAAATGTTATTTTTGAATAGGAAGAAATGAATTACAGATATCTGCGATACATATCCAGCCTAGCTATTAAATGTTAAAACGGCTTGCCATAGGGGGTGTGTCACTGTGGTCAAGGAGGTGGGTGGTGCTGAGGTGGGCTGTAATGGAGAGTCTGAGGTGGGGGAGGTGGGGCACTTGGGTTGGAGCTGGTGAAGTTTGGCACGGGGGATGGTGTCAGATCTGTCCCATTATCTTTCAAATCGACAGTAACCCATATTTTACACCAGATGCAGTTTTGTGACGTCACGTGTGCGCCACAGTTTTCTTCCGTCATACGACCAACTGCAATTTCTACCAGCAGTGTTTCAGACGCGTTTCAGCTGCGGAGTGTTTTGCCCATCTGATTATGTTTACTTGCTCTGATTTTGTTGGTTAAGTCCTCTTTCCTTGCTCTGTGTGCTTCTACCATCGATAAGCAAGCTACATAGTTAAATTGTTTATTTTCTGTCTGTCTCTATGATCACAAATCTGCATGGGGTCTTTTATTTTGAAAATTAACCAGATTCTCCCTGCCTTTTCTGTGCCTGACTTCCTACCTGTTCGACCTGCTCTGTGCTAATTGTTCGTCAAAAATAGATTTGCTGCGTATTCTCTGCAGAGCGCCGAACCGCCGGACGCAGCTAAAACACTTCGCAGTGCATCTGGTGTAAACACGGGCATTGACTAGAATGGCCATGAATTGACCCGAGTGCTGTGGTACAGCTGTGATGCAGCACAGCTGCACCTCGTGTAAATTACCGGTAAAACTCTTTCTATTGATTGGCCAAGCACAAGTATTTTATGGAGTGGGGGGCTGTAGGATTATAATTTGTAATCTGTCTGAGCCCTCTCCTGACAGTTGCAGAGTCATTGGCTGAGAACTGTTGTTGGAGTTTCTCAGAGTACTGTTCATGCATCTCTCACAGCCTTGTTAAACTTGTACTTTGACTCTTTAAATCTGCCTTTGTCTCCAGTCCTGAATACGTCCGTTCCTCCAACTGCAACTATGTAGGTTTGGCCATGCCTCAGGGCTTGTCATTGTTACAATTCACCCTGGTGATTGCCTCGCTGGTCCACTTGTGTGGTATCTTGTGTGGTATCCTCACAGCAGGTTTACACAGCTTTTTAATGTCTGCCAGCTGCCAGGTATGGATCCATGCAGCCACGTCTCTGTGAAACACAAAACAGATGAATAAATGTCTCTGTTTTTCCCCATCAGTATCTGCAGTTCATCCAGTTTATTGCATAGTGAATGGACAAGAGAAATATTTCTGGTAGTAGGTACAGTGTCTGCGCCTGTGGAGACACACAAGCACTCAGGCACATCTGCTCTCTTCTGGTGTTTAACTGCATGAGTAAAGGTGAGTGCACCTTTAATGACAATGTCCAGTAATTCCAATGATGAACAGAGAGAAGTCAGAAACTAGTACAGTGGAATTGTTCCTCTGATGTTCATGAGCTCCCCTGTGGTGAAAGAGCTCTGGGCATCGAAGCAGAAAACAAACTTTACGAACAAAATAAGACAAAACAATGCACACCAACAAACCGAAGCAGCCGTCCATGGCGCCATCTTGAAATGTGCACCATAATGAGGTCAGACAACTGCTGTGGGTGTCCACTGAGTTGAAAAGTTTAAAAGAAGCAGAAGCAGCAGTTCAGCTCCATTAGGAGGCAGAGTCTGATTCATACAATGTCATAAACTCTCTTATGTAGTTTTTAACATAGACAGTCTTTGAATTTTATAGAAACCCTGGATAGTTTTCATATTTTTTGACTGAAAATCACTTACTCTTCATGTGAGTAAAAAAAAATATTGTTTTTGTGCTTCGGCTGTTATCTTTACCCTCATAACAACAATCATGAATGTGCCTTATATTAGTTTATATTATCTATTTATCTTTGCAAATCTATGACCACGTGTAAAAGAAATAATGCAGTTGGTTTATCCTGTCTATAGTGTTCTGATTTCTTGATGAACAAAAAGAGGATCATGACAAATTATACGCAGTTCTCATATTTCATACTTGTTGCCTACTTCGACACTGGTCTTATGAAATATTTGTTTTTCATGATCATTATATCTATATATGTTTGTATTGTCAGTTCTAATCTTTTGCTCATTGTGGTTATCTGTCTGAACAGAAGTTTACATGAACCTATGTACATTTTTCTGTGCAGCCTGTTTGTAAATGAACTGTATGGTAGTACAGGGTTGTTTCCTTTCCTTCTGCTTCAGATTCTCTCTGATATTCACACTGTTGCTACTTCTCTTTGTTTCCTGCAGATTTTCTGTGGGTATACATATGGAAGTGTAGAATTGACTAACTTAGCCGTCATGTCTTATGACAGATATCTTGCTATCTGTTGTCCACTACAGTATAATGCAGATATGACACCCACTAAGATTGCCATACTTATTGCTATTATATGGTTACCCCCCTTTTTAGCTGTTTTTATCACAACATCCTTAAGTACGTCTTTACAGCTGTGTGGGAACATTATTAATAAAGTATACTGTGACAACTACTCCATCATAAAACTGGCTTGCTTTGACACCAGAATAAATAATATCTATGAACTCATGGCTGCATCTCTCACAGTCTGTGTTCCTGTATCTGTAATCTTTTACACGTACATGAAGATCCTTAAAGTTTGTTTTTCTGGTTCTAAAGAGACCAGACAAAAAGCTGTCAGTACCTGCACACCTCACCTTGCTTCTATCATTAACTTTTGTTTTGGGGCTTCCTTTGAATTATTACAGAGCAGGTTTAATATGAAAAGTGTACCCAATATACTGAGAATATTTTTGTCTTTGTATTTTCTTACATGTCAGCCACTCTTCAACCCTTTAATGTATGGCCTTAACATGTCCAAAATTCGCATCATGTGCAAAAGTCTACTTTTAAGTTCTGCTGGAAAGTGTTTATCATCCAAATTTATTCAGCCTGAATAACAAGAGAAAACATTCGGCTTACTTGTGTCAATTTCTACAGTTCAAAGTAGTGAAAGTAGTACAGGGTTGTTTCCTTTCCTTCTGATTCAGATTCTCTCTGACATTCACAGTTTCTTTTCTGTTTTGTTTCCTGCAGATTTTCTGTTTATTAACATATGGAAGTGTTGAATATGTAAACTTAGTCATCATGTCTTATGACAGATATCTGTTACCCTCTACAGTATAACACACGAATGACATTTAAGGAGATTTCTGTGCTTATAGCTCTAACATGGTTAACCTCTTTTCTTTTAGTTGTTGGCACGGCATCTTTGAGTTCCTCCTTACAGCTGTGTGGGAACATTATTGACAAAGTTTTCTGTGATAACTACTCCGTTGTCAAAGTGGCATGTTATGACACCAAACTGAATAACATTTATAGTCTTTTTGGTGCGTGTCTTGTAGTCTTTGGTCCTACAACTTTAATTTTTTACACTTAAATAAAGATTTTAAAAATCTGTTTTTCTGGTTCCAAACAGACCAGACAAAAAACTGTCAGTACCTGCACACCTCACCTTGCTTCTCTCCTGAATTTTTCTTTTGGGGCTTGCTTTGAATTATTACAGAACAGATTCGATATGAACCGTGTCCCTAATATATTGAGAACTGTCATTATACTGACTTACAGTTTACAACTGCTCTTTATCCCTGTACTGTATGAATTGAGGATGTCTAAAATCTGTACAATATGTAAAGGTTTGTTGGAAAGTGTAGAACACCCAAATCATTTGTTCAGCTATAATAAAACAATTAAATGGATGTTTCTCACTCCACTGTGCTATTATCAACCATGCAATTGTACAGTTCACTACATCAGCCAGCCAGTGGTATAGTGTTCCTGGTGGTCTGGGACTTTTGGCCCTCACTGCAGACAACAGACTTTGTCATTTCAAGTTTTATTGGTTACATGCAGATGAACACATGGTCAATGGTTCAATGAAATGTGTGGGATGAAAAGAGTAGGTCAGCTCAGCAGTAACAACTGTAATAAAAGATAAAATAAGATAAAGAAATTTATGTAAAAATTGAATGAGCGAATAAAATACAACCCTGTAGTGTAACATACTCAATACTAATACTTACTAATTAATTGGAACTGCAAGTCCATAAAAGTTGGGTCTTTGTGTAACATGTAAATAAAAACATAATGCAATGATTTTCAGATACTTTTTCACTTGTATTCACCTGAATACAGTACAAAGACGATATGTAATGTTCAAACTGATAAACTTTTTCCTTTCTTTTTTTGTTTCAAAACATTTCAGAAAAGTTGGTTCAGGAGCAACAAAAGACTGTGAAAGTTGTGGAACATTCCAAAAACACCTGTTTGGAACGTTCCATGTTGGTAACAGGTGACGGTATCATGATTGGGTATTAAAGGGTCCTCAAAAGACTCAGTGGTTCACAAGCATGGATGGGGTGAGGTTTATCACTTTGTGAAAAACTGGAAACAGTCCAACAGTTTAAGAACAAGGTTTGTCAACACAAAACTGCAGGAATTTAGAGATTTCACCATCTACAATCCATAATTTCATTAAAAGATTCCAGAGAAATCTCTGCACGTAAGGAGCAAGGCTGAAAACTAACATTGAATGTCTGTGACCTTTGACCCCTCAGGCAGCACTACATTAAAAACTGCATTAAAAACCCTCATCATTGTATAAAGGATACTACATGGACTCAGGAACACTTTGGAAAACTGTTGTCAGTAAACACAGTTTGTCTCTGGATCTACAAATACTAGTTAAGACTCTACGATGCAAAGAGAAAGACATATATCAACAACATCCAGAAACACTGCAGACTTCTCTGGACCCGAGCTCATCTGAGATGGACTGATGCAAAACGGAAAAGTGTGCTGTGGTCTGACGAGTCCACATTTCAGATTGTTTTCACAAATCATGGACGTCGTGTCCTACAGACTAAAGAGGAAAAGGACCATCCAGATTGTTAAAAAGCCAGCATCTGTGATAGTATGGGGATGTGTTAGTGCCCATGGCATTGTGGGCAACTGTTACATCTGGGAAGGCCCCATTAATGCTGAAAGGTACATACAGGTTTTCAAGCAACATTTGCTGCCATGCTGCCAGTCATTCCTGCTTATTTCAGTGAGACGATGTCTAGACACATTGTGCACGTGTGGCAACAGTGTGTCTTCATAGTAAAAGAGTTCAGGTACTTGACTGAGCTGCCTGCTGTCTAGACCTGTCTCACATTGAAAATGTGCGGTGCATTATTAAGCACACAATACTTCTACTACTACTACTACTACTAATGACTAATATATAGGAAAATGCATTTCCTACAGTAAATGCAATGGGAATGCTGACAGCTAAAATTTATTTGCAAAACACAGCTGAAAATGCCTAAAGTCTAAATTAAAATGCCTTAAAAATCTCAAAGGCAAATGCAGTGCACTGCTGAATAACCTCAAAACTGACATGTAAAACTGGAAAAATTTAAAGCTGACATGCATTACCTACTGAAACTACAAGCTGAAATACATTGTTGTACTGTTAATGCTACAAATGGAAATAAATGTCCTGAAAAAGCAGAAAGAAGATAGTCTTTGTTTTAATATCAAACAGAACAAAAGAATTGGTGAACAGTTTGGAACGGAAAAGATATTGGTCTAAAGTGCCGAGGATTACAAAGCATTGCTGAGCAATACAGAAATGTAAAATGACTGGCTAGATTTAGAAGCTGAACTGCATTATCTAAAGATGCTATGAACTGAAATGCATAGCTGAAAAGCTGGAAGCCAAACTGTAAATTTTGCATGCAGAAGTAGCAGTCAGCCAAAAATCATATGAAAGAAGAATAAATTTCAAAGAATTGCTGGAAATGAATTAATTGTAGGAGCAGCAGTAGTAAAAAATGTACGAGTATTGGTAACAGTAGGTGTAAAAGTTTCACTCTGAGTTGTCCCATATTAAAAGCTGTAAAGTTCTAGTAAAAGCTGGTTTAGTAGTAAAAAAGTGAAAATTCCTAAGATCTCTGTGCGTGTGTGTGTGTGTCTGATTTGTAGTTCTTCTCAAAAGTGTCATAACCTAAATATTATCACGGTTAAGGAGACAGCTGAAGGGCTCTTTCGGTAGCCAGGTGTTCAGGCTCAGCAGCCTGCTGAAACTGCCGATTCCTCGGCCACAGGTGGGGGTGGGGCCAGAGATAAAAAACCTGACTGAAACAGTTTGACCTTGTTAAAAAGATGAATGACTTGTACTTTGACTCTTCAAATCTGCCCTTGTCTTCACTCCTGAACGCTTCCTTTCCTCCAGTTGTAACTGTTTGAGTTTGGCCATGTTTCAGAGCTTGTTATTGTTATAACTCACCCTGGTGATTGATGGTGCGCAGCTGATGTATGACGTCACAGCCTCTGTGTACTCATCCATACTGTTGGTAGCAGACCTGAAAACATCTCAGTCAGTACTGTCCAAGCATGCCTGAAGATCCTCGCTGGTCCACTTGTGTGATGACCTCACAGCAGGTTTACACAGCTTTGTAATTTCTGCCTGTATGCAGGTAATCAGATGGACCATGATGTGGTCAGAATGTCCAATTACAGTGTGGGGGACAGCATGATGAACACTGCCAACTGTGGTGTGGCAGTGATTCAGAATATTCCCCTCTGATCAGACATTTAATAAACTTTTGTATTCGGGGAGTTTGTGGTGGAATGTAAAAGCCGACCAGAATGAATGAAGCAAAGTCATGGGGAGTAGAAGGGTTTGCAGTATATGAAAAATGATCCCAGAGCAGGAGAACAGTGCTGTAGCATCACTGTCATATCATTGCACCACTGTAATAATTAATAGTTAATATAAAAACAGATTCCCCCACATTTTGCTTTGCCTGAAAGTCCTGTGTCACAATCTGCTCTGAGAGTTGGAAGCCTGCCAGCTGCCAGGTATGGATCCATGCAGCCACGTCTCTGTGAAACACAAAACAGATGAATAAATGTCTCTGTTTTTCCCCATCAGTATCTGCAGTTCATCCAGTTTATTGCATAGTGAATGGACAAGAGAAATATTTCTGGTAGTAGGTACAGTGTCTGCGCCTGTGGAGACACACAAGCACTCAGGCACATCTCCTCTCTTCTGGTGTTTAACTGCATGAGTAAAGGTGAGTGCACCTTTAATGACAATGTCCAGTAATTCCAATGATGAACAGAGAGAAGTCAGAAACTAGTACAGTGGAATTGTTCCTCTGATGTTCATGAGCTCCCCTGTGGTGAAAGAGCTCTGGGCATCGAAGCAGAAAACAAACTTTATGAACAAAACAAGACAAAACAATGCACACCAACAAACCGAAGCAGCCGTCCATGGCGCCATCTTGAAATGTGCACCATAATGAGGTCAGACAACTGCTGTGGGTGTCCACTGAGTTGAAAAGTTTAAAAGAAGCAGAAGCAGCAGTTCAGCTCCATTAGGAGGCAGAGTCTGATTCATACAATGTCATAAACTCTCTTATGTAGTTTTTAACATAGACAGTCTTTGAATTTTATAGAAACCCTGGATAGTTTTCATATTTTTTGACTGAAAATCACTTACTCTTCATGTGAGTAAAAAAAAATATTGTTTTTGTGCTTCGGCTGTTATCTTTACCCTCATAACAACAATCATGAATGTGCCTTATATTAGTTTATATTATCTATTTATCTTTACAAATCTGTGACCACGTAAGAAAAAATAATGCAGTTAGTTCATCCTGTAATCAGTGTTCTGATTTCTTGATGAACAAAAAGAGGATCATGACAAATTATACGCAGTTTTCATATTTCACTCTTGGTGCCTACTTCGACACTGGCCTTATGAAATATTATTTTTTTGTGATTGTTTTATCTTTATATATTTTCATCATCAGTGCCAATGTTTTGCTCATTGTGGTTATCTGTCTGAACAGAAGCTTACATGAACCTATGTACATTTTTCTGTGCAGCCTGTTTGTAAATGAACTGTATGGTAGTACAGGGTTGTTTCCTTTCCTTCTGCTTCAGATTTTCTCTAATATTCACACTGTTTCTTTTCTGTTTTGTTACATGCAGATTTTCTGTTGGTTAACATATGGAGGTGTTGAATATTTTAACTTAGCTGTCATGTCTTATGACAGATATCTTGCTATTTGTTATCCTCTTCAATATAACACACGTATGACATTTAAGAAAGTTGCCATACTTATAGTTGTAACATGGTTACCGTCTTTTCTTTTAGTTGTTGGCACGACATCTTTGAGTTCCTCCTTACAGCTGTGTGGGAACATTATTGACAAAGTGTACTGTGACAACTACTCTATTGTCAAACTGGCATGCTACGACACCAGAGCAAATAACATTTATGGACTTGTTACCACTTTTATTGTTGTGTTTGGTCCTATAACATTGATTCTTTACACTTACATAAAGATTCTTAAAGTTTGTTTTTCTGGTTCTAAACAGACCAGACAAAAAGCTGTCAGTACCTGCACACCTCACTTTGCTTCTCTCCTGAACTTTTCTTTTGGGGCTTGCTTTGAAATACTACAGAACAGATTTGATATGAAAAGTGTTCCTAATATATTGAGAATCATTATGTCATTATACTGGCTTACATGCCAACCGATCTTTAACCCTGTTCTATATGGACTGAAATTGTCTAAAATCCGTACCACATGTAAAAGTCTGTTTGGTTGGAAAGTGTAGAACATCTAAAACATTTGTCCAGCTTGACCTGTAATAAAACAACAATTAAATGGATGTTTCTGGGACTTTTGGCCCTCACTGCAGACAACAGACTTTGTAATTTTGAGTTTTATTGGTCACATGCAGGTTAACACATGATCAATGGTACAATGAAATGTGTGGGATGAAAAGAGTAGGTCAGCTCAGCAGTGAGAGTACTAATTGGAGATAAAATAAGATAACATAATTCAAACCAAAATTGAGTCAAGTAATAAAATACCACTCTGTATTGGTACTTTAGTAATAATACTGGTACTGCCACCCCAATAGATGTTGGCCTACTGTGTAAAATATCAGTGAAATATAATCCAATGATTTACAAATACTTTTCAACTTGTATTCACTGGAATATAGTACAAAGACATGGTATTTAATATTCAAACAGCCAAGCTTTATTGTTTTTTAGTAACACATTGTAAAAAGTTGGGACAGGAGCAACAAAAGACAGACACTTGCTGAACACTCCAAAAGCACCTGTTTGGGACAATCCACAGGTAAACAGGTAAATTGTTGACATGTGACAGTATCATGATTGGGTATATGACGGGAGGGAGTAACATTCAGCATGTCATTTTGTCAAAACATAAAGTTGTTCACAAGTCCCAAATCTTGATCCCAGTTTGAGCATCATATCTCATGAGGATTAGTCCAAGTCAAGTCTCAAGTCTCAGAGTGGTGCAAGTAGAGTCCCCATGTCTGCTCATTCATTCATTCATCGTCTGTAACTGCTTATTCTTGACGGCTCGTGGGGGGCTGGAGTCTATCCCAGCTGACATTGGGCAGGGTACACTCTGGACAAGTCGCCAGTTCATCGCAGGGCTGACACATAGACAGACTGTAACTACACCGGTCCAAGGAATAATGGCCACGCATCATACAGATGTCTTTTTAAGGTTTTAATCTCCATCCTCCGCAAACACCGTGAAAACTATAAAATAAAATACATAAAACAGCATTTAAAAAACAAATAATTATAATTGAAAGTCTGAAAGTGTCAAAATCACATTATAAACAGGTCCCCACAAGCTAGCACAACAACAGACCAAACTGTTCATTAAAGGTCACACACGTTAAAAAACATAAAAAAACAAATAAATGTAACAATAAATACCGTGTGCGCCTCTTGGACCATGCAGAATGTAATTTTTTGGGCCGCGTGTACTCTCCCTCAGCTTTCTTCTCTCTGCTCTGCAGCCATATGGCATTCCCCAACCCATAATGCCATGGGCGTGACCTCTCACCTCTGTTACGCGACCATTACTCTTGACAAAATAAACGTACATAATAATAATAATACATAAAGAACAATACATTTTAAATACATTTTAACCATTATGAATAGAAATATTAATGAAATTATGTTTTCTTAAAAAATGTAAAATAAACAACTTTGACACGTTGACACCAATGTGCAATTTAGAGTCACTAATTAACCTATCATGCTGCATGTCTTTGGACTGTGGGAGGAAGCCGGAGTACCTGGACAGAACCCACGTGGACACGCAGAGAACATGCAAACTCCACACAGAAAGGCCCAAGCCACAAACTCCCCAGCACCCCAGCCGGCTAGAGGATTCGAACTCAGGACCTTCTTGCTGTGAGTGCTAACCAGTGCAGCACCGTGCTGCTGTCTGTTATACCTACAAAAACAGTTAATCAGTTTGAACATTAAATAACTTGTCCTTGTAATATATTTAATTGAATATAGGTTGAAAAGATTTTCAAGTTATTGCATTCTGTTTTTATCTACATTTTACGATAGACGATATAGTCATCCAATTGCCCAGCTCTACCTCATACCATAACAGAATCTCCACCGTGTTTCACTGTGGGTGCTGATCAGTGAAGATGAGGTGTGGCTGCCAATTCTCACCACCTGTGGTCTGCTTGTCAGGAAGTCAACAATCCAGCTGCAGATGAATGTCTGCTGAGATGAGTTTTGATGGAAGGATATTTCTGTAAAATCGTGATGAACTTCTCGGCCAAAGTGAATTATTTCAGATTTGATTTTTTTTTTTTTTTTTAGCTCTGAAAAGGTTTTGGGACTTCTAGCCCTTTATTTCTGAAAGACAGGAAGAGAGATTAAAATTTCCTTCTTCACTGGTTGTAGTGGGACATAGATTTGTGTGTCATCTGCATAAGAATGATACTAGATTTTGTGTTTGTTTATTATATGTCCCAGTAGTAACATACAGAACAACAAGGGGCAAAGGATGGGACAGAGTTTTGTGTGCGAAGTCATGTGCCTGGAGATGATGAAAGAAGTTGCTTCTTAAGAGGTTACGTTTAAGGCAGAGCTGTTCAAGCAAGGAAAACATACCACTGGAGTGCAAATCAGTGAAAGATTTTTAGCCTGTTTTCATCATGGCCTTGAATTTTGATGTTTTGCCATGAAACAGGAAGTTGCTGGAACTTCAATGTACAATGTCTAATCTATCTAAGTTCACGTTTGATAAGAGTCCAGACCTGAAGACATTTACATGCCAATTATAGCTATAGTTAAGTATAGTTAGTATAGTTAATTATAGTTATAGTGATTGCACCATCCAATGGCAGCAGGAAGTAAGCCTCATGTGACATTCGTCATTTGATTTACATGAAATTTTCACCGTGTGGATTCCACTTGATATACTGGAACATGACATATAATTAGTGGGTATTCTGTAGCACCACATAGTGGAGACAGGAAATGACACTGAACTCCTTCCTTCGGTGTCCAAACCACATAAAAATGTAACCAGCAACGAGGTCATGGCCACTACACATCCTGATGTGTATGGAGATGTGAGGGCCCAGTTATCACTGCTTGAAGCTTTAATTCAAGATAAAACTGCCAACTTTAGAGTGTCCGCTTATTGTGAGCATTTTAAGGCACAACTGAGCAATAATCGTGCCGTTTAATCATTGTCTCTCTATGCCACACTTGTCAGGTAGATTGATTAAGTGATCATGAACATGCATATTGACAAACTTGTTGACATTTGAAAGAAATGCTTTCTGATGGAGAAGAAGATGCTGTAAATTTTTACTTCAGTTCATGTAAAATGGGAACAAAAATAAAATGTCTAGTATTTATATTCTTGTTGAGTGTAAAAGTCTGTAACTTTGATAAAGGTAGATTCAGTGCTCATGAATGATCTATAATCAAACTGTCGTCTCTAAAGGGAACACAGCCAGTGGATAGGGAACTATTTACAATCAATACAATAGTGGGAACAACAACGTTAAAAACTAAAACTAGAATAAGAAGAACCACATGAAGGCTTTAATTTGGCAATTGTGTCTTGTAAAGTGTTTCATAATCTTCTTTATTTACCACCTTTAAAATTCTCAAATATTTGGTCTGGCGAGTCGGCTATTTCAAGAGCATAAACAATCACTTTTGTTCACTTGGGTATTTTGATAATGAGGTCGGACTGCTGCTGTAGGCGTCAACTGATTTGAAAGAGCTGAAAAGAAGCAGAAGGAATGTCATCTCCATTAGGACGGGGGAGGCAGTCAGACTTTGAGCCATACAATGTCATGAACTGTGTTTTGTAGCTTTTAACATAAACATTACATTGACTTCAAATATAGGAAAGATAACCCTGGATATTTGTCACACTTGCTGACTAAAAATCAATTACTTTTGATAGAAGTAAACAATATTGTTCATATGTGCTTCATGTCTTATGTTTATCCTCATTCCAATAATCATTAATGTGGTTTGTGTTAGTTGATATTAGTTAGCCTCTGCAAATCTGTGACATGTAACATAATTAATGCAGTTAGATGATGATCATGAGAAATTCTACACAGGTTTCATATTTCACTCTTGCTGCCTACTATGACACTGGCCTTATGAAATACTTGTATTACATGATTGTTTTATCCATGTATATTTTCATTATCAGTGCAAATGTTTTGCTCATTGTGGTTATCTGTCTGGACAGAAGTTTACATGAACCTATGTACATTTTTCTGTGCAGCCTGTTTGTAAATGAGCTGTATGGTAGTACAGGGATATTTCCTTTCCTTCTGATTCAGATTCTCTCTGATATTCACACCGTTTCTGTTCCCTTCTGTTTCCTGCAGATTTTCTGTTGGTTAACATACGGCACTGTTGAATATTTAAACTTAACTGTCATGTCTTATGACAGATATCTTGCTATCTGTTATCCTCTACGATATAACACACGTATGACATTTAAGAAGGTTGTCGTGCTTATTGCTCTAACATGGTTAACCTCTTTTCTGGCAGTCATTGGCACAACATCTTTGAGTTCCTCCTTACAGCTGTGTGGGAACATTATTAACAAAGTGTACTGTGACAACTACTCTATTGTAAAACTGGCATGCTACGACACCACAGTCAATAACATTTATGGACTTATTATCACTTCCCTTGTTGTCTTTGGTCCAATAACTTTAATTCTTTACACTTATATAAAGATTCTTAAAGTTTGTTTTTCTGGTTCCAAACAGACCAGACAAAAAGCCCTCAGTACCTGCACACCTCACCTCGCTTCTCTCCTGAACTTTTCTTTTGGGGCCTTCTTCGAAATAATACAGAGCAGGTTTAATATGAGCAGTGTGCCTAATATTTTGAGAATCATCTTGTCATTATACTGGCTTACATGTCAACCGCTCTTTAACCCTGTACTATATGGACTGAAATTGTCTAAAATCCGTACCGCATGTAAACGTTTGTTTGGTTGGAAAGTTTAGAGCATCCAAAAGATTTGCCCAGCTTGACTTACAGTATGCTTACCCCTTAAATCGCTAGGATGCGGCCCTTGTTCATTATCAAATGTACCGTTGTTAAATAATGTTCAACAATTACCAGAAATGTGAGACAACTTTATTGTGAGAACCATTCTTAGTACATGTCAAGAAGGCTCACTTCTGCCACCAGAGATACTCTTTTCATGCACCAGTTGTTGACATGCCCAACTTTATCCTCTCCTCTGTTGAGAGACATTTGTAAGCTTTGGGTTGAAATTGGTAATCAAGTATCATCCATAATACACTGTTCTATCAGGCTCAGTCCTCTACAGTGCATCTCGGGCCTTGCCTGAATTCAACAAATATAACAAACTCCTTAGTCGTCTGTGCTACTGTGCATGGTTATCCATCTTACAGCACTGGATAGATTATGTCAAACCATCTCTTCAAGTTAGCTTCATGTTTTACAACTTCTGCCTGTGGAAAGACTCACAAATCCTCCAAGGAGACTTTTTTTTTCTCTGTCTGAAGCCCTGTAATAGATTTTACTGGGAAAGATTAGGCTGTAATTATACAAAGGGGATTTGTAAATTTGGCATCTAAGGGATCCCTAAAAAGTAACATCAATATGTGTATTAACACCGATGATGATGATGTTTCTTTGTTTTTTGCTGTCTTTTTTTCTTTGTTTTTTGTTCGATTGTTCTTTTTGTAGTTCTTTTTCTGTGGTGGTGGGTTTCTTTTTTGGTTTCTCAGTCTGCTTGTCTTAGTCTGAGTCAAGTATTTGTGTTTTGTGGGATTCTTTTTGACGGCAACGCTGATGCACCGATGTGTTAACAAATGTTCAAACTGTAAGTACAGTGACTGAAATAAAGAAAGTGAAGAGCATCCAAAAGATTTGTCCAGCTTGATCTGTCAGTCAATTAGACAGCTGCGTTTCAATCCAGTTTCTTGTTAAAATTTAAAAAAAAAAACAAATGAAATTGAAAAATTGACTTCATATGTTAGATTTTAATTGGAATAGTACCATGCGCTCATGGTTAGGACTGCACAATTTGGTGAAAAAGCCATTCTTTTTGGTTGGTGACTCGGCTTGAGACCTTAAAAGTTCCTTTGTATTCATAATTAACTTAAAATAGCTATGTAGTCAAAATTCTGAAATATTTGGTCTCCATTATCAGCCTTTTTTTCCCCAGAGCATCAATGATGAATCAATATTGATTTGAATGTTCTGATAATGAGGCCAGACTGCTGCTGTGGGTGTCCACTGATTTGAAAAGTTTAAAAGACACTGAAGCAGCAGTTCAGCTTTGTTAGGAAGCAGTCAGAGCCTGGTTCATACAGTCTCATGAACTGTGTTTTGTAGGTTTTAACATAAGCATTAGATTGACTTTAAATAAGGAAAAGATAACACTGGATAATAGGCCATATTTGTTTATTGTTTATGTAAATCAACAAAATACTGTTCATGGGTGCTTCATGTGTTATTCCTGCCCCTCTAGCAACAATCATATATTAGTTAAACAAATAAAGCGAAATCTGTGACACTATGTAACATAATTAATGCAGTTAGTTCAGACTTTAAAAAGTCTTCTGATTGCTTGATTAAGTACCAGATCATCATCATGATAAATTCTACACAGTTTTCTTATTTCACACTTGGTGCCTACTTTGACATTGGTCTTCTGAAATATTTATGTTTCATGATCTTTATGTCTTTATATATTTTGATTATGAGTTGTAATCTTTTGCTCATTGTGGTTATCTGTCTGAACAGAAGCTTACATGAACCAATGTACATTTTTCTGTGCAGCCTGTTTGTAAATGAACTGTATGGTAGTACAGAGTTGTTTCCTTTCCTCCTGCTTCAGATTCTCTCTGATATTCACACTGTTCCTTTTCTGTTTTGTTACCTGCAGATCTTCTGTCTGTATTCATATGGAAGTGTTGAATATTTAAACTTAGCCGTCATGTCTTATGACAGATATCTTGCAATCTGTCATCCTCTACAATATAACACACGTATGACATCTAAAAAGATTGCTATGCTCATTGTTCTAACATGGTTAATCTCCTTTCTTTGTGTTGGTTTCGCAGCATCTTTCAGATCGTCTTTTCCACTGTGTGGGAACATCATTGA
This sequence comes from Lutjanus erythropterus, assembly GCF_056507025.1. Classification (NCBI taxonomy): domain Eukaryota; kingdom Metazoa; phylum Chordata; class Actinopteri; order Lutjaniformes; family Lutjanidae; genus Lutjanus; species Lutjanus erythropterus. The sequence goes on from NC_139320.1 coordinate 32,176,412, forward strand.
CAAAGTGTATTGTGACAACTACTCCATTATCAAACTGGCATGTTATGGCAGCACAGTCTATAACATTTATGGATTTATTAGCATCGGTATTTGTGTCTTTTGTCCTGTAGTTTTAATTCTATATACTTACATAAAGATTCTTAAAATCTGTTTTTCTGGTTCTAAACAGACCAGACAAAAAGCTGTCAGTACCTGCACACCTCACCTCGCTTCTCTCCTGAACTTTTCTTTTGGGGCTTGCTTTGAAATGATCCAGAACAGATTCGATATGAAAAGTGTTCCTAATATATTGAGTATCATTTTGTCATTATACTGGCTTACATGCCAACCGATCTTTAACCCTGTACTATATGGACTAAAGTTGTCTAAAATCCGTACCGCATGTAAAAGTTTGTTTGGTTGGAAAGTAGAGCATCCAAAAGATTTGTTTACATTGACTTACAAAAAAACATATTAAGTTGATGTTTCTAACTTCACTGTACTACCATTGTATATTTCAGTGTGGAAGTGTATTGCTGCAACTGTGACAAAAAGGTGACAAGTGAGCTGCCATGTGAGGAGCAATGTGTCTTCAACACCTTTGCCACCAAAGTCCACTGACTTGCTGAACTTTACAAAACTCTTTATAGATGTTCATAATCATGCACTCAAATTTATAACAAGGTTTGTAAAGTATTATAAGTGGTGGACACAATGTATTCACAATTAAAAATGCATTCGTAATGCTTTATACTTCATGTCGGAGTGAGACCAGTGTTTGAAAGAGAAACCTGAGTCCTGGATTACACAGCATATTAAAACTAACACAAAGACACAGAGAACTGCTCTAACATGTCATAACATTATACATTTGAAGTTTTTGAAAGGGAATAATGTGTCAAAACATCAATAAAATCAGAATTTATAATCTGTTACAATATGTCAGAGCAGTTCTCTATGTGATTTTCTAACTGGCTAAAGTCAAGGTTGTTATAATGCGCTGTAATTCAGTTCTCAGATTCTCCTTCTTCTGCTACTCTTGTCTCTTTGTCATGGAAGTATAAATCATTATGAACACTGAGTAATACAATGCATCCACCACTTATCATGGTTGATGATAATAAAATGATTATATAAAATGATGATGTTACGTGCCACAGTGTCTGTGTGGTGCTGTGCTCTCCTGTGCCCAGGTTCTGCCCCTCCCCTTGCAGATTGCAGTGATCAGCATCAGGTGCAGCTGCTCTGCAATCAGGACCTGGTGCTTAAAAGCCTGGAGAGTGCAGCCAATCAGGGTCAGTGGGCCATTTGATGGACAGAAGTCCACATGTCAGGGTCAGAAGGCCTTTCGATCAGGGCCAGTGGGCCATTCAGCAGACTACTGTCTGCTAGTCTGTAGTCTAATACTGCAGCAGCAGCAGGTTGGACTGCTCGTGGCGGTCGACAAGTGCGCTCAGTTAGTGAAGTCACTTGTCTTTGTGTTTCCTGTGCCTTGTTTACCTCCATGGTTGGCAAGGGCACTCGTTTGGTCGCCCTCATGTGCTTTGCTAGTCCCGCCAGCTAGCAAAGGCACTCGTTCTTCTGTGCTTGTGTTCTTGTTAGCCTCCCTGGCTAGCATGGACACTTGTTGTCTTTTGTGTGTGTGTGTGTGTTCGCGCGTTTAATTTAGAAGGTTAAGTTAACCCTTTTGTTAGTTAAATTTGTTAACTTAATTTGACACACTTGATTAATAAAATAACTTTTGTTTACATCTTTGTCTCAGTTCTCCTTCCTTCCTTTTTTCTCCCGGGTAAATTTATTTAATGTTGCACCCCTCATCCCCTAGCCCAACTTGGGGTTGTAACAGATGATTATAAAAATGTATAGTGTTATATAAATCCATATAAATGTATTATAATATTGTATTAATGTTTTTGCAAAGCATTATAGATATGGTTTATTTAACCTTCTGGATAGCTTGTACTTAGTTGCCGGCCTGTAAGGCCCAGTTACACATTATATCTTCAGTACAAATAAACTTTATTTATTTTACAAAGTGGTGCAGTCTCACCAGCAAATTCAAAAGCAGTTACATGGCTGTCATCCTGAGATTGTTTGTAACTATATTTCTAGTCTGGGATGTACTGGGAATAAGATGTGACTATCAACATTTGTCATATGTCACATCATCAGTCTGCACACTACAATGCAGTTATTGACAAGGTCAGAGTCACTGTTATGACCCGGGTCATGATGAGTTATATTGTGTGTGTGTGTGTGTGTGTGTGTGTGTGTGTGTGTGTGTGTGTGTTCACGATCAGCTGCCTGTAACTGGGGTTGACCTCGTTCATAGTAATGATTTGGCTGGTAAAGTGTTTCCGATTGCTTCTGAGGTAACAGAAAACCCTGTTGCTAATGTGTGTGTTACTATCCCTGCTGCGCTCAATTCCTCTCCTGTTTTTCCGTTGTGCATCATGATGCGTGCCCAGGCTTGTAAGCTTGGTGATTTTAGTGGATCTTTCTGATTGTTTTTTTTTTGAGTAAGTCTGACCTAGGCAGCCCCATTTCTGAACAAGGATGTATCCCTGTGTACCTGGAGATATCTCACAATACAGACACACAAGCACAGTCCAAAAAACACACGACAACCAAACAGTTCATAATCCATACTCCATATTAAATATGTTACTTTTCTCCTTTGTTCCCAAGCTTTAAAAAGAAACTCAGAAGATGCAAACACACTATCAAAAAAAGATATTCAATAGAAGCTCCATTATCCAAACCTGTCACATCAAAATCAGGAGTATGAACATTTTTAAAAAATATTTGTCTGAAAACATGAAATAACGGACAGAACGAAATGAAATGAAATGAGGACTTATATTAGCGAAGAGCTTCCCAAAACAACTCCTTGTTCTTAGAATTCCCATTCTTCTTATGAATTGGCACAATTAGACTAGTAACCCAGGTTTTAGGAATCACCCCGGAACTCAGGATCAGATTGAAGAGTTTAATATGGACAGGTAAGAAGATGCACGCTGTGCTCTTAAAATATTCATTCAATACTTTATCTATACCAGCAGCCTTACCACTCTTAAGAATCTTGCTATACCTTTAGAGAGATCCTCCTCTGTAAAATCAGCATTTAGTGCCTCAATAGCAAATATACAGTTACTATTAACCTCCTCTGTTAACTCTTCCCTTTGGGGTTCACTATCTGCAAAGCCTTTGAAGTGCTCATAGAAATCTTTCAACTGAACAGGACGTTCTTAATATGTATTATCAGCTAACATATCCCAGTATAACTTTTGATTTTTATCCTTCTTGTTCCTAAACTCATTATTAAATTAATTTCTTTCTTTGTTTCTTTGTTTCTTTGTTTCTTTCTTTCTTTCTTTCTTTCTTTCTTTCTTTCTTTCCACATGCGCACAGTTATTCATTTTCGTCACTTGTCTTGAAAAAGTGACTCTCCCACTATCAATCATGATTCTACGTCTTTTAATCGGTTGTTTCATCCACAGGCATGGCGTCCCAGTTGAGCAACAGATTATCCAAATTATTTAACTGTATAAATTTCTACATATTTCTCTTTTTTTCTTCTTGTGCTCTTTACCAATTCTTGGTCCGTCTTGAATAACCGAGTCCCATAAGCAGTCACGTTGTGTCACTGCGTCCTCTTCATAAACTTCTTAGTTCCCACACAATACCAGTTTGATAACACAGTGCTTATCAGAGAACAGGCAATCAAAGTCATGTACATTTTTTTTTTTAATCTGCCTAATAAAGGTGGAGAGCCTATTAAGTAGTCAATCACAGTATTGTCAGTTGAAGTAACTTTACACTCATGTTTATCTTCCCCACATTTACCACTATAATCCCCGAAAGTATCCATAGACTTTCTCCACAGTGGTAGTTGAGCCGATTTCCAATTTTTTTTAACAGTGCACAAAGTTTCTCAGATGTGCTCATCCATGTCTATATCATCTGTCAAGTATTTATCCACAACCCAGTCCACCCTTTCCTGAGTATGTGCATTCATGTCCCCACAGATGAGAAGACAATTGGTATCAACAGAAAGTTCAAGAATAGTTTGTGTCAATTCATCAAACATGCCCATATTAGAGTATCTGCTCTTGTATGGGGAGATATAAACTACAAGAAGCACCAAATCTTTCTCATAGTTCAACATATTTCTATTAATTTGTACACATACACAGTCATCAGTCTGGACTGTTTTCTGTACACAATTATCCTGAATGGCATTACTTACTGCAATTATGACTGCACCTGAAGGCCACTTAGTGACATGATGTCTATTCTTGATAAACACTTTGAACCCATGTGATCGAACTTTTCAGTTAATCCTGGTATGTCTATATTGTCTGTTTTTTGTTTCAGTGAAGCATAGAACATAATGTTTTTTTCACAATTCAATGAAGTCCGGAGTCTCTAATTTACTTATTCCACAAACATTTAGGGTGATTACCTGCAGCTTCTGATGCTGGTGGCTTTTTATTTGTACTCCTGGCCTGTTCTATAAGTCAATGCCAAAAGCTTTGTAGTCAGCATTATATCAGGAAGAGGTCATCCCGGTTGTTGATGGCAATGTATTTATGATCCCATCTCTGATGAAAGTGTATTCGCATTTCTCCATGGCATATTGGACAGTTTATACCTCAGATTTGTGAGATCCTCACAGATAAATATTTTCTTGTATGTGTCATTTCTCTTCAGTTTTTTTGCTACTCACAAATCAGACAATCACTGGGAGGTTCTTGCCCGGCTTCCTCGAACCACCCAGCCAGTGTGCTGTTGAGATATCCTGCTCCTTTACCTCTGAACAGGAGGCTGCAGCAAGTCTGCACACTTTCTCTATCAGCTGGTCCTCACTCTCTTCACCGCCCGCTCCTCCTCAATACCACTGATTCTGACATTTTCCTTTCGATGTACTGCTCGAGTTCATCTTCTTTGTATTTACATGATTAGTCCAGTTGTTCCTGTACAGCTTTCATAATGGCAAGTAGGAGTAGTGTTAACCCATTGTCATGAAAAAAACACAATACGTCAGCATCATCCAAACATAAACATCACTGTCATTCAGACATCGTCATTCTCCTTTGTTCCCAGGCTTTAAAAAAAACTCAGATGCAAAAACACCTTTAAAAAAAAAAGCTATTCAATTAACAAACCAACCAACCAACCAACCAACCAACCAAACCTGTCAAATCAAAATCAGGAGCATGAACATTTTCAAAAAATATTTGTCTGAGATCATGACACAACGGACAGAACAAAATAAAAATATTTTCATCCTCCACCTCATTTAGCTCACAACATTCACAAATTCTCTCCTCTTCACTTATAGTTTCAATATCTAGCAGTAATATACCACATCTTAACTGTGCACACAGTGCTCATCGGCAGTTGACAAAACTGTAAAAGCACTAAGTAAAACACAGATGTTTTCTGTACTGTAGTTTTTTTTAATCACTTTTTAATTCAGAGCATGTTATTACACATAATTACAGTACTGACCCTGTTCTTTACACTGAACCTCTGTGACAGGTTAACATTTTACAACAAAAGAGATCTTTACATGTATTTCGTATTTTGGACATTTGCATTCCATACATGATAGGAGCCAAAAATGGCTGCAGTGCAGTGAAATATAACGACAGAATGATTCGTAGTACACTGGGTACACCAGTCATATCCAGTCTAGTCTGAATTATTTCAAAGAAACACCCAAAAGAAAAGTTCATGAGGGAAGCAAGGTGAGGTGTGCAGGTACTGACAGCTTTTTGTCTGGTCTGTTTAGAACCAGAAAAACAAACTTGGAAAATTTTCATGTAAGAGAAAATGATTGGAAGCAGAGGGACTAAGATAGAGACAGAAGTGGCAAGAAGTCCATAAATGTTATGCGCTGTAGTATCAGAACATGCAAGTTTTACAATGAGGTAGTTATGGCAATACAGACTGTTTATGATGTTTCCACAAAGTGGCAAATTGATGTTTAAAGATAAAGTAATTAAGCATTTCACAAATGAATACAACCATACCACAATAATAAAGATTAACACCGCATTAGATGTCATACGTGTGTTATATTGCAGAGGACAACAGATAGCAAGATATCTGTCATAAGACATGACGGCCAAACTACAAAACTCTACATTTGCGTATGTGTACAAACAGAAGATCTGCAGGAAACAAAAAGAAGCAGCAACAGTGTGAATGTCAGAGAGAATCTGAATCAGAAGGAGAGGAAAATACCCTGTACTACCATACAGTTCATTTACAAACAGGCTGCACATAAAAATGTACATAGGTTCATGTAAGTTTCTGTTCAGACAGATAACCACAGTGAGGGACATGTTGACAGTAACAATAACAATGTAAAGCAAAGCAGTTAACATAAAATACAGGTATCTCAAACTTCCAACATGCAAATAAGCACCAAGAATGAAATAAGACAAAGTTGATGAAGTTGAATTTACCATAACTCTTGTTCAAATGACAAAACAAATACAGTCTGCAAATGATGGCAGAGTTTGCTTTTAATTCTCTTATCCCAACAAAATAAATCATCTGCTCTGTATAAAAACATAACTTGGACAAAAATGTGAAATTCAGTTTGTTTGTTTTTCTCACTTTGTACACCTTCGTAACACTGCTTCAGTGAAAACAATCAAACCAAAGATTTAGAAGACATTCAGAAGTGACCATCTCACCACCTTCACTGGAAATGACACGCACACACCTCTGCAGTCGTTAACTGTTCAGTGCAGCTTGTTTCTATCACCTCTAACTGTGTGCTCCTGCAACATCTGCAGCTTTTTATACCTTTCCAGAATAGTGTTGTTGACTGACAGTTTTACTTTAATCCTGGAAAATAAAAACCTTAAAATTACAATGTTTAGAATTAAACCTATAATTTAATGACATTATCAAAAGATACTGACAACTTCTCTGTAGTTAGTGGAGGTAGGACTGACTGCTTCAAAAGGTATTACTGGGACTGACTAGCATATATGAAGTGAATCATAAATTGTAATACTTAATTTTTGGGTGAGCTATCCAATTAAAATTCAGTAATTATCTACTCACCCTCATGCCGAATGAATGTCAGGTTCAGTTTTTTAGTCCACAAAACACTGCTGGAGTTTCACAGGAAAACAGTGTTACAGAATCTCCCAAACAATTGAAGTTGATGTTTTGTAGATTAAAAACTAAGCCTGACCTTCAGTCAGCATAAGGGTGTTTGGACAATGACTGAATTTTCATTTTTAGGTGAACTATCCCTTTGACAACCTTGTGCACAAAATGTTTGGATATTATACATAGATACAGTTTTTGGCCTGGCGCCTCAAAAATACATTTATATAAAAAACAATCTACAACAACAAATACATTTTGAGAGAAACATAATGTTGACCAAATTCAATTTTCTTAGAATATAAATTGTTAACATAATGAGGAATTAATCAATGTAGGTGGCAAGTCACAAAAATGTTTATTCCGAGGAAAATCACAAAAGAGTTTGCTGACAACTTTTTTCATTTGTTTCCTGGTAAAATAGGCAGTCTTGTAATATGCTATGCAGTCAAAGCACTTTTATTGCCTAAACTTACCCCAAATCACCGTATTTTCCTAATCTGAACCAGGAGGAGTCCAGAGGCCATCCACCCCAACCACCTTCTTTTAAATTTAACACATTATATAAATGTATTGTTTCAAAGAAACGTCTCTTTCTTACATAATGTGTGCAGGAATTACGTTGTTGCCACAATGTGATTTTGAAAAAAACATTAGTGACACATAAACATTATTACAAAGAGACAGGGCTGTTTGCATATAATAACAAACAGTGGTGGGAAGTAACAAATTATTTTACATTGTTCACCACCTTCCAATATCAAGATTTACTACAACCTGAATGGATGGAACAAAAAAAGAAAAAAAAAGTCTTCATACCCTTGTTAAAATGCCAGGTTTCTGTGATATAAAACAATGAGACCAAGATAAAACATTTCAGAACTTTTTCCACCATTACTGTGACCTATAACCTGTACAACTCAGTTGAAAAGCAAACTGAAATCTTTGGGGGAGTGATAATAAAAAAAACTGAAATAATGTACAGTCAGTACACACCTGCCATCATTTAAGGTGCCAATGATTAACCCCAAATAAAGTTCAGCTGTTCTAGTGGACTTTTCTTGACATTTTCTTAGTCAGCATCTTCTACTTGACTAAAGAATGTGTGCACTTCTGCCAACTCTGAGAGCCACACACTATATTGTCCAATATTATAATTTTTAAAACCATCAGACAAGCAAGACCTGCAAAATCATCATCACCATCATCATCATATTAAAATATCTGGACTTTTTTTTTTTTGTTTTTTTGTTTTTTTTTTACATTAGTCAGATTGTCTCCATTAACAGTGTGCTGAATGAGATGTTGGCAGCTCCTGTTTGCATCATGTACATTCAACTATCACTGGATTACTGCAGTACTGAAGAAAACATGATAATTGTCCGTCATGTCCTGCAGCGCATTTTTTCTATGATTTGGACGTGCATTTATGAACATTTTTTCTGGATTAAAAAAGAATTGTAGATAAAATCCTGCAGGTCTGCAGTTTATGGATGTATAAATGTTTATGCTTGAACAGACTCTTGTCTGAGAATCACTGTGGATGGAGATACTTTCAGTAACGCTCAAGAATCTGTTCTATCTGTGTAAAAAACAAAAAATGCTTCAGAAAGTGTGTGGATCTATGTGAGCTGTCTTTAGGTATTTGCTGTTAATGTGATCAGTCATTAAAAGAGGAAATGTTGCTGGACATTGTGGACAGTCTATGGTCAAACATTGAAAAAACGTCAGCATCCTGTATCCTGTCCATGTCGAGTTATGATGTCACAGAGTGGCCTAGAGGGAGGTCATTAAGGTCCTCAGCCCTCTGTAGACCAGTGAAACCAGTTCTGTAGTCTGCTCAGGCTGATTGGTCTCACTGCTCTGACTATAATTTTCTTCAGAGGGAATTACTGGAAACTGTGGCTAAAGTAAAGATGGTTCAGGGACAAACATGTTGGCAGGCTGAGATGACCTCTGACCTGAGGGACTTTGTACAGTGATGTAACTTTTCCCGGCAGCAGCCTCTGTGGTGCTGTGACATGAACTGAGAATAAACTCTTAATCATTTTAGATGGTTTATTTAGAGTTTGAGAACTTAATGATGAGAAAAGTGTGTTTAAAACTGAGTTTAATTAATGTTAGACGGAAGTGATTCACTGTTCAAAGATATTTCATCATGAATGGAAATGATCAGATGTCATATTATTTATTTATTTATTTATTTATTTTACAGGGATGATACATGCAGCTGATGCAGTGTACGTAGGACTAAGCTACAGCTAATTTGCAGTCTTTGACCCTGGTCACTCAAGAAGTAAAAATGATAAACTATAAAAATACATGGTGATAAACGCAACATAGTTTAAGTTCAAGTTCATTAAACATAAAATTTCTGGTATTTATTTAAACATGAATTCTTCTGGTGTGATGTAAGAAAACTTGAAATGATTAGTGGAATAAATGAACTTTGCAGACTATCGTTGACTCATTAACTTAAATGTCTAAGAAACATGATCAACATATTAGCACACTTCCCATCATGCATTGTTTGAGAGTTAAAACGCTCTGCAGATCCTTATTTTTATAGTTTGAAAAAAAATAGATATGACGGAAACTTGCTGTGTCTCTGATACACTTAAAGATCAGTCATGATGTTTGTTTTCACACACACACACACACACAAAAAAAACAAAAACAAACAAAAAAACAAAAAAAACACTGTAAACATGATGGAGGTCAGCGCTGAGGTCTTTAAAATTAATAAATTCACCGTTTGTGTCTCCAAAAGGAGCAGAACTGAATCTTTAAATGGGAAAAATGTGAAAGCAGATCAAATGTGTTTGTGATGTTCATCAGTGTGACTGAACAGTTGTTGGTTCAACTTCATATCTGAAGCTTTTTGAACATGTTTTCTACAGTACAGCTGAATTCATGTCAAGTTACATTTTTGACCAGGAAACTTTAGGTTATTTTGTATTGATTCAAACCAAATAAACTTAGAGTTTCAGTTTCAGCCAACTTCAAAATTTGAGGCTTTTTTAAAGTCAAAACCAATTCTTTATTTCTACAGTGCATCAGATGCTAATGTCTCTAACTGCCCTATTTTATTTCTTTGCACCTTTGTTTATGAAAAACACCTGTATAAATAATTCATTATTTATACAGATTAGAATATACAGATAAAGTCTTTATAATCCACACAATTTGCTCTTTTCATGCACAAAGTTAACAGGAAACATCATTAGTATCACCTCTTGTGGAGTTAGAGGCATCGATTTATTGGTTTCTTTCAGTGAACCTGTTACATTTAACAGAATTTAACAACAGGCTTTTGCACATGATGCGGATTTTGGACATGTTCAGTCCATACATCACGGGGCTAAAGAGCGGCTGGCATGTCAGAAAGTACACTGATAAAACAATTTGCAGCACACTCTGCACACCTTTCATATCCATTCTGCTTTGCAGTATTTCAAAACAAACACCAAAAGAAAAGTTGAGCAGAGAAGCGAGGTGAGGTGTGCAGGTACTGACAGCCTTTTGTCTCGTCTGTTTCGAACCAGAAAAACACACTTTAAGGATTTTCATGTAGGTGTAAAGAATTAAAATTAGTGGACCAAACACTGTGAGAAAAGTGACAAAAAGTCCATAAATGTTATTCGATTTGGTTTCAGAGCATGCCAGTTTCACAATGGAGTAGTTTAAACAGTAAACTTTGTTAATGATGTTTCCACACAGCTGTAAAGGAGCAATCAACGCTATCAAAATAACTATGGTGACAAAAGAGTATAACCATGTTACTGCAATAAGCACGGCAACCTTCATAAATGTCATACATGTGTTATACTGGAGAGGATAACAAATAGCAAGATATCTGTCATAAGACATGATGGCTAAGTTGGAAAATTCTACACACACATACGTATAAACACAGAAGATCTGTAGGAAACAAAAGGGAAAAGAAACAGTGTGAATATCAGAGAGAATCTGAATCAGGAGGAGTGGAAACAAGCCTGTACTACCATACAGTTCATTTACAAACAGGCTGCACATAAAAATGTACATAGGTTCATGTAAACTTCTGTTCAGACAGATAACCACAATGAGGAGAACATTGGAACAAACAATTAGAATGTATAACGACATAATGATAATAAAATATACATATTTTAAAATCCCAGTGTCAAAGTAGGCAGCAAGCGTGAAGTATGAAACCTGTGTTGAGTTTAACATGATTTTTGTTTTGGCCTGGAAAGTTATCATAGTGCCGTTCGGTGCACAAACTAAAAGAAATTACATTGTGATACAGATTTGAAGTTTAACTTTTGCATAAAATGTGCAACCAAAACACATAAACACACAATAAATTATAACTAGTTCAACTTCAAAATGACTATGGCTAAATATAATATCTACTTACTGTAAAACTGTTTTATAGAAAGTGAGAAATTCCCTAAATGTACCACTCCCTTACTTACAGTCAATATTAATCTTGAGTTTGAAATGATGAAACAGTTTATGACATTGTATGAATGTTGGCCCTACAGTCCTGCCACACTGCCAGGTCGTCCTAACTGAGCTGAAACTCCGAAACTTCTGCCTCTTTAATAACATGTGATGTCCACAGCAGCAGAGAATTCTCAGTATCAAATGTCCTCGTTGTTACTAATTACTGATTGTGTTGACTGTGTTGCTGAAGCTACTTTGAAAGCAAAGCACTACTTAAAAAAAAAAATCGAATTTACAGGGTAAATGTGATATTAAGTTATAACAAAGTAGTTTAACTACTTGAATCACTATGCACAAATAAATGTAGTTGAACTACAAGCAAACTGTAGTTAAATTATGAGATTAATTATAGTTCACTACTGCTCAACCAGGGTTGAGAGGGTCTCTTTAAAAATCTTTCAGTCTCAGGTCTGAGCTGTTCAAGTCTTGATCTTTTGTGGTCTCCATAGTTTTGTCCTTCATATTGCAAGGAAGGCCCAGACTTGTGCACAGACACAGGAACTTAACTTAGCAAAGTTTCTGTTGACTGACCATGATTGTATGAAGCAGTGCAGCTATAGTTACTTATGCTCTGGCACTAAATTGATATGAGCATCTTAAAAACTGTAAGTAGACATCAGGGCTACGATAGATACAGAAATAATGTGGCGACAACGAGAACTGTGATTGTGTTACTTGCATTTTCTCTGACAAGCTTCTGGTGTCAGTGGACATTTTAGTTAAGAAGTTAAAAAAAGACTCAAAGAGAGACGTTTTCAGACAAAGACATCTCCACCATCCACATCATCTTTGACTTTGGGAAACACTAATCAACATTGTTCAGCATTTTATAGACCAAACAGCTAATCAAGAAAGGAATAAACCAATTATTTGATAGTGAAAATAATTACTAATTTCTATGTGTATTCCTCCCATCAGTCTGTGACTGTGGTATGTTTGCACAGAAAATGAAACTAATTTTCACCTCCCTTCACAGCATTTTAGGTGATTTTTTGCTTTGTGTAGCTGAATACAATGTTGCCTGTAAATATTGTACTAAGCTACAGTTAGTTGGGTTCTCATTTTGGTGCTTTTTAAAATAAACAGCAGTTAACAGATCAATAGCATTTGGTTATGAGCACTAGCTACATGTCACTTCTAAACTGTGGTTCTGTAGTGTCAGACAGAATGACCAGTAAAAAAGGCACACTGACTCCCACAGTAAATTTAGGGGACAAAGCAGTCCCCATAGTAAACGTAATGTCTCTGGCTAAAAATAATGCGACTGTGATGCTGGAATAATGTTTAAAAGTGCTGTTGGTAAAATCATAGTTTGTAGTTTTGGAACTGTTTATAGATTTGTAATACACAAGCATTGTGCAGAGTGAGTCTATAATACATAATATAATAACTCCTGACCCAGTAAATATCACTGTAGATTAGAAATTTGCAAACCTGTATACTAAATTAAAGTGAAGTATTTAAGATTTCATTGTAAATGTATTTTGTCCACTCTGTAGGTCTTATGGTTTTGTCCAAGGTTAATGTCCTCTGTAGACATTTCTGCCTCTGATCTATCAGATATCATGTACTGAATTAGAATCATTTCAAGTCAAATATTTGGTATTGTTGTATTATTGACATTACTGTAGGTACCTACGGCAGTACTGCAATAATGCCTAATAACAAGGTTTACATTTAAACACTCATCATTAATGGGGTTGGGTACCGTTCACATTTGAACCAATATGGTCCTGATATGATACCTTGATTTTGTTAACCGTGACTGTACCTTTTTTTTCTCTGTAATTTCCAATTGAAGAAATATGACCAAACTTTTAAATTGCAACATTGTTATTTATTTTGAATATTTTGATACTCTACAACCTGCAGCCTGTCAGTCTGTCATCAGAGCAACACTGATTTTTTCATACTCTAATATTTCTCTGTTTAAAGTCCGCAATTCAAGAATTTTAATTTCATGCAAAGGTTTTGGACGTAATATGAAATCTCACACACTGTTGTGGTGTACTGAATAGCATGTTGGCGTTTGAAGTGTTGGCTAAACTTAGCCTTACTAGCTAGTAAAATGCTAAGCCCAGTTTTCTCAAACAACAATTTGTCCAACAAGCTAATTAATCACCTGAAGATGTCGATGTTTCACTTAAAGTTTTTTTTTTTTTTTTATCTGTAGAGAGATAATGATAAGTTACACAGTTTAGATACCAGCTGCAGGCATACTAATGTAAGGTGTAGCTGCTGTGGGGGATTTAGCTTGTAGGATATGAAAAATGTTGCACTGTTCAGCTTTTAGATGAACTGTTTGTTAGACTTGTTGACCTTACAGCTTTGCATTTCACATTTCACATATTGCAGCATGTTTGTCTGTGTTGAGTTTTGAAACTTGTGACTGCTTTCAGTTCACCCTTATCCTGACTCACTCACTGCGCTCTGTGACTGAAATAAGCTGCTGCCGCTTTCCGTTATTCTCTCAGCCAGATGTGCTTCCAGGTATGAAAATTTGGCACCAATAGAATTAATGTGAATTGGTGCTCAGTAGTACCAATGTAATTAATTCGATATGCTTGTTTGGACGGAGACTTTCTGAGAAATGAAAGACTGCAAAGAACTACTCAGAGCTTCAGAAAACTTTGTTGTATACTTTCTTTAACATCATTACTCATCTGTCCGTCTCAAGGCATGACGTTACAGAGCGGTCTGAGGGGAGGTCATTATCATCCTCAGCCCTCTGTAGACCAGTGAAGTCATTGCTGAGGTCTGCTCAGGCTGATTGGTCTCACAAGTCAACAGCTCTGACTGTAATTTGCTTCAGAGGGAATTAATAGAAACTGTGACTAATGTGAGGACGCCTCAGGGACAAACATGTTGACTGGCTGAAATGACCTTTGACCTGAGGGACTTGGAACAGTGATGTAACTTTCTGCAACAGCAGCAGCCTCTCTGGTGCTTTTGCACAAACTGAGAATAGACTTAGTTTGTGTCTAAGTTTTCCTTCTTGAGTATCACTGAGGTGTTTTATTTGGAGTTTGAGAACTTGAGTGAAGAAAAGTGTTTAGAAATTAGCTTTTCTTTAACAGTAACAGTAGGAAGTTGCTTCACTATTTAAATATTTTATCACGACAAGGAAATACATGCTACAGGAATTGTTACAAGACACGGGACAGCCATCAGTCTAATGGTGACCTTTGTAACACTTAAAATTTAAAAGTTAACAGTACTTCATGTCTTGTATATATAGATTTATGGAGGATTTTGGGTTACATGACACCATTCGAGGATAGGACATGTTATGGAAAACACGTGTTTAAAGGCATTATTAGTTTTGTGGCTGAAAGATTGAAAAAAAAAAAAATCCAGGTCAAGGTTTCTTTGTACCATACTGTTTTAATGGAAAATTTTATTCAATGGCTTTCATGCATTCCAATTGGGTGAACTAGAAATAAAGATGGTAACTAGAACCATAAAAGGGTCTTTGGCCTTTTTGGTTCCTGGTAGAACCTTTTATAAAGTTCTCACTTGAAACCTTGTCAGAGTTCTACTTTGAACCCATCACAAAGGGTTATACCTAGATCTACCTCTGAAAGGTGTCATTCAGAACACCCTATGAGAGGTTCTGCAGAGAACGGGTCGGCACAGCTCAGTGCAATGAAATTGATAATGGAAATGCAATTTGGTGCGGTACGGTTTGGCTCGGTGTGGCTAAAAGTGTCGGTGGAAAGGGCCTGTATGTTGCAGACCCATGGCCTAGTCTTATGAAGAACCCCTGACAAACCAAATACTTTTAGGTAGAACTTCAGCTCTTCAAGAAGAAACCTTTTGAAACCCTTATAACACCTCTAACTGAGATCCAAATCGCTTTTTCAAGAGTGAACTGGCCAAGAGGACAGCAGAAACAGAGTACACAATAGGAACTGACAAGTGCACCGTCACACTGTACAAAATAATGAACAAAATATATATAGTTGATCTGGAATGTGCTGTTTTACTTAGTTTTAAGAAATTTTGTTGTATTCGGTTCTTTTTTACATCACTGTTCCAATCTCTTATTTTCATAAAAGCCTTTCTAGGGACAGGTTTAGCAAATTAGCATTAGTTATAAACACAGATACTCACATCGTAAAGCTGCTTTCAGCTTGAATATGTATCTGTTCTGTGAATCAATCAATAAATATATAAACAATGCAAGGTCAAGGACAAAAAAAGTTCATATGGAGGCCCAACATGTTCATGAGGAGGGGGCGTAGCCTCATCCTCCTCTCTGATGTCCTCAAACACCAGTCGCCTGTCTGCTGTTTTCAGGTATATAATAGCTGCTACTCACTGACTTTTGTTTCCCAGCAGCTCAGGTCAGCTGCTCATCTTGATTGATCAGCAGTTCAGATGGTTTCTCTGTTACCTGTGATGTGTTGTTGTGTCTGACTGTTGAGTTATTCAACTGTGTTTTTATTTGTCTTGTTTTGAAGTACAAATGAGAACAATTTAACCCAGTAGATCCTGTTCCTGATCCAAATCTAAGATTTGATTTGACTTTGGATTTTAAGGTCACGATTTGATTCAATGTTCCAATTTAAATGTTTTTTTTTTTTTGCACTGACGGCTCTGCTAATGTTTGTAACAACTGTCTGTCAACTTTACATTTTACATTTCCTCTTTAAAAAGCCTATATGGTTTCAAGTGTTATATAACAGCCAGTAAGTGAGGCAGTTTCATCTTTGCAGTATTTTTTTTCATGTTGTGGACGCTGCAAGTGGGCAGGGTTGGAGAGAAAAAAAAAATACTGGGAGAATCATTGATTTTGTATTTGATTCAATTATTGAAATAGAAAGCTCAGTTGACAATTTCTGCGCACCTGATTGGTTGACAGTGAATAGTGGAAGCCTTTTCTTGTGGTTTTGAGCTGACTTTAAGCATTTATGTCATTTTAAATCACAGTTGAACTATTTCTAGCTTTGTTAGTGTTCAGTCAGTGATGATTTCTGCTGTTTAATGTGTTGAAACGTGAGTGAAACACATGAGAACAGACTGTCTCAGACGATTTCATCTGAAGCTTGAATGTTTCCTGATCAATAATCCTGCAACATATTTCATAGGAAAGACCTGAAGTTTTTCAATTTCAACTACACTGAAGTTACACACAGCTTCTGTCTGTCACTATCTGTTGACTGAGTTGTTCCAGTTGGCAGGTTTCTGACTATAAAATCCTAAAGTACTGTACATGTTCCCTGTTCTTTGCTGAGAACACATGAACAGATATCAGTCATACATTTTGATCTGTTGATGGTAAAAGATGCAGATTCTGTTTTACAGATTTTTTCCAGTGTCTCACCAGATAAAAACTGTAGAGCAAAGTTCTTGCCTTATATTGTAAAACTGCCTCAGAGTTTGTATATATAAGAAATGTGCATCTGCATAGGAGTCAGCATTCACCCTTTCATTTTAATTATGCTTATTCTGCTGATGAAAAAAGCTGCATTTTCAGGTTTGTCAGTTGATTTTAAATGAACATTTTTAAACAAATAGAATCAAAACATTAACTCATATTGTTGTTAACTGTATGTATATGTATTTAAGGCAGCAGTGTTGAGGTGATATGTTTAATGGACCCTTATTTTACATGTAAAGGTTTAGTGAATTGTTTAAAGCTCATTGAAGGGAAGTTTTTCCTCCAGTGAAAAGTTTTGCATCAGTTAAAAACTCTCTCAGTTCTCTGTGGATCTGGTATTTTCTCTTTCACTGCATTATAAAAATAATCTGTTTGTGTTTCTGAACTGTTTGTAGAATCATTATGAACTGAAGATGAACATTTGGTGCTATTTGAGACATTTATAATATATTTATAAGTTTGAACCTTACATTATTGTCTGTTTGGTGGTGTGACAGTGATGAGCAGGTTTATGACAGCTGACATGATGCAGAATAACTCTGAGATGGTGTTTGTGCTCCAGGGTCTGAACGACTCTCTGACAAACCGTCAGATCTACTTTGCCTTTGCTCTAACATCGTACCTCTTCACCATCTTCGTCAACCTGACACTCATCGTCACCGTGTGTCTGGAGAAATCGCTCCATGAGCCAATCTACATCTTCCTGTGTAACCTTTGTTTTAACGGCATCTGTGGTGCGTCGAGTTTCTACCCGAAGCTGCTTCACGACCTTCTGGCCAACTCTCATGTCATCACATACACCGGCTGTTTGACTCAAATTTTTGGGGTTTACTGTTATGTTTTCTGTGAATTCACCAGTCTGACTGTCATGGCGTACGACCGCTACTTGGCCATCTGCAGGCCGTTGCAGTACCACACGCTGATGACGGTGCAGAAGGTGGTGCAGCTGCTGCTGCTCACCTGGAGCTTCTCGGTACTAGAGATACTGGTGGGTGTCAACCTGACTGCCCGACTTCCACTCTGCGGACACCTCATTCCAAAGATCTTCTGCACCAACTGGGAGGTGGTGAAGCTGTCATGCTCCGACACGACCATCAACAACATCTACGGCTTCGTGCTGATGTTCTCGCACGTCTCTCAGACTGTACTGATCCTGGTGTCCTACACCCACCTGGTCCGAGCCTCGCTCAGGTTGCGCTCCAACCGCAGGAAGTTTGTTCAAACATGTCTGCCGCACCTCATCACGCTGCTTGTCTTCACCAGCACACTGGTGTTCGACATCATGTACTCTCGTTATGGCAGCAGCGGTACACTGCAGGCGCTGAAGAACGTGCTGGCTACAGAGTTTCTGGTGGTCCCGCCCCTCATCAACCCAATTATCTACGGCATGAATCTGCATCAGATCAGGTCCAGGATCGTCCATAACTTCATGCACAAACCAGAGATCCATGATACACCTTCATGAAGAACAACAGATAAATCCCAAAACTGACACTGAAAAGAACACATTATATTAATATATGTTTTAATTAAACTAAAAAATGATTGTACTGATTGACAACTTGTTTGGAGGCTTCAGACTGATGAACATAAGTTTCCACACTGTTACACACTGAGGTGAAAGTAGTGGTTGAACGTATGTCTTTGCTTTTCAGTCACCTGAAAACTTCACCTGATGAGAAACAGATTTTCAATATTGATTAATTATGTCAGTAATATCAGTAGGGATATATTGTAATAGTAGTAATCAACAAATAGTAAATTCATAATAAATATAAAATAAATTATTAAATAAATTTTGTACATCCAGTAAAGTTACAGGGAAACACTTAAGTATTGAGTGGAACACAAACAGTAATATTTAACATGAAAATATATAACATGAACTTTAATGTAAACTGCAGTGTGTACAAATAAACTAGAATCACTTTATGTCTCTGATCTTGTGAGTTGTTCCCAACATATTTGTTTTTCTTCATTTTTTTTGAGTTGGAGGAAGGAAAAAAAAAGTCACAAAATTGGATTAAATTTAAGGGAAAGTTTTTCCATCACAAATATCACTGTAGTTACAGTAAACAGTATAGTAAGTCATACAAAAAAGGAGGAAATATTACAAGGATCAAGTAATATGTTCCAGTTAGTTATTCTTTAAGAAAAAAAAAACGTATTTGTATCAGAAAAAGTTTTATAAAAATGTGTAATATTTTGAAAAATCAAAAGTCACTATTTTCAGATAATTAAGTCATAAATTACAAAACGTGTTAAAATTTCAAGAATAAGGACGAAGATAGAAAGTGGCAATGTTACTAAGAAAAATTAAGTTGTATCATTTTAAGAAATGAGTTCAAACATTTCAAGACATACAGTTATTGTAAAAGAAAAGTTGGCAGAATTTTACAAGAAAGAGTAGCATATTGGTCCCCATGAACCTCCTCTTTAGATCCAGGGCCACCTAAAGGTTTTCTCAGCAGTTTCGGTGGTGTTCTTGGTTACTCTGCTCCTCATCAGTTCTGTGACTTTGTGGAGTGAGTGTCCCCCAAATCATTTGCAGTCTACCTCAATGGGCATTCATGTTGCTCTTCAGCCCCGCATGCAACATTGACCAGCTGTTCGTACGTGTCCCAGAACTGAAGAAGCTTTTTTTGTCACATGGTACTTGGTCATGGTTGCTTGGACCAGCACCTTAAGGTCTCTCTTGTTCTCCCAAGTTTTACAGATAGGCTGGGTCACCACTCCAGTGTGTTCTAGACACACCAACACTCAAGGGATGACTTTTGCACCGATGTATCTGTGTAGCTGTTTCTTGAGAGGAAGCCAGTCGGCCACATTAATATGATGCTGAAGAGGATCTTTTTTGTCATGCTCAGCAGTGAGATTATCTTGAATTGGTTGATTCTTTTGGAAACCTCCACTGCTATGCAGTAGTAGGAGCGTTGCTATGCTATGGCTGAGCTGGATCTTGGCTTCTTCACAACTTCCTGGACTTCGTTCTCCCTGATGTCCAAGTGCACGGTGGGACGTGGTCTTTCTATGAGGATGTCACACTGACTCAGTTCCTCTGTCTGCAGGGATCACAGTGGGTGTTTTGAATGTGGGGGTCAATTTCCTCATTTGAGCAGGTCAGGTTCCTGTTCCGCTTCTGTCCCACTGTTCGTTTGTGAAGTCAAAGTTATTGGCCATGAAAGAGCCCCAACTTCTGGCTCTCTCCCTCCAACATCTTTCAGCTCTGTGTTATTAGCCTTCGCCTCAAAATGGTCTGAAGGTCTACCAACAGGGGTTGATGCTCCTTTACAGGCCTCTGTGTAGCAGTCTTCTGTACTCCTTTGTAACAAGTGACGTGTCTAAGTGAAGACAAAATGTCTCTCACTGGAATCACACGTCAATATAGTGATAACTTCCATTTCACCAAAAACTACATTTAATAAATTTTATTAAATTCCTTCAAAGTCATCAATGAATACAGTAGCAGTCAAAAGTTTGGATGCACCTTCTCATTCAGTGGTTTTTCCTTATTTGTACTATTTTTCTACATTGTAGATTAATACTAGAGGCATCCAAATTATGTGATTATCATAAAATGTGAAAAAAATATTTATATTTTAGATTCTTAAAAAGCAAGAAGACTCTCACACTGTCTTCTGCACTTGCAATAAATCTTTATTGAAAGTGCACAAGACAGTGTGCTTTTTATTGTCGGCCCATGATTTTCTCACCTGTCGAGCTACAGGTGTGCAAAGGTTTTTTCCTCTTTTGATATTCTTTTTCAAATTTGCCAACTTTTGCTTTGATGACAGCTTTGCACTCTGTTTTTACATCCATTTCTTATTTTAAAAAAATGAATGGGAAGTGTCTCCAAACTGTCCAAAACAGTGGACAGTTTTCTAGTTTTGTTTTAATATTCTGGCACGTTCATCAGGAGGGGGCAGGGCCTTAGTCTCCTCTCTGATGTCATCAAACGTTGCTCTTCACCTGTCTGTCTGCAGTTTTCAGGTGTATAAGAACTGTTGCTCGCTGACTTTTGTCACCCGGAAACTCGGGTCAGCTGCTTTTGTTGATCGAAAGGCAATTCCAATCATCTGTTTCCAGTGGTGGATAGTTTCTCTCTGATCTGTGATGTGAGCCGTGATGTGTTGTTGTGTCTAATTCCTTCTCTTGCAGGCTGACTGTTGGTTTTGTTAAGCTGTATTTTTATTTTTCTTGTTGTTGTTTTGAGGTACAAGTGAGAACAATCTAATCTGCTAGTTAAGCAGATTCACTGAACATATTTCATTTACTTTTAACCCAACAGGATCGTTCATGTCTTATATCAACATGTCTGTGAATAAGTTTCTGTGCCTCAGATTGGTTAACAGAGTTTGCAGTTGATGCTCATTTGATGCCTTTTCTTGTGGTTCTGAGCTGACTTTAAGGATTTATATTGTTTTAAATCACAGTTGAACTATTTCCAGGTTTGTTAGTGTTCAGTCAGTGATGATTTCTGCTGTTTAATGTGTTGAAACGTGAGTGAAACACATGAGAACAGACTGTCTCAGACGATTTCATCTGAAGCTGTAATGTTTCCTGATCAATAATCCTGCAACATATTTCATAGGAAAGACCTGAAGTTTTTCAATTTCAACTACACTGAAGTTACACACAGCTTCTGTCTTTCACTATCTGTTGACTGAGTTGTTCCAGTTGGCAGGTTTCTGACTATAAAATCCTAAAGTACTGTACATGTTCCCTGTTCTTTGCTGAGAACACATGAACAGATATCAGTCACACATTTTGATCTGTTGATGGTAAAAGATGCTGATTCTGTTTTACAGATTTGCTGCTTTTCTGTTTCTCACCAGAACAAAACTGTAGAGCAAAGTTGTTGTTTTTTTACAGCATAAAAGTACTTAATACTAAATAATAAATGTGAAGGGAATTATTCACTTTAAGCGTTAAAAGCCAACTGAATCTGATCTGTATATGAGTCTGCTTTCATCTTTTTATTTCTTTTTAAAATTTTGTTTATCCTGCTGATGAAAAAATTGCATTTTTATGTTTGTCAGCTGATCTTAAATTAACATTTTTGAACAAACAGCATCAGAAAACATTAATAACTCATACTGATGACGTTGTTGATTGTATGTCACTGACATGTTTAATGGACACTTATTTTACATGTAAAGGTTTAGTGAATTGTTTAAAGCTCATTTAAGGGAAGTTTTTCCCTCCAGTGAAAAGTTTTTCATCAATTAAAAACTCAAAAGCATTCTCTGATTTCAGTTCTCTGTGAATTTGCTGTTTTCTCTCTTTCATTGCATTATAAACTGTGGCATTCTGAACTGTTTGTAGAATCATTATGAACTGAAAATGAACATTTGGTGCTACTTGAGATTTTATAATATATTTATAAGTTTGAACCTTACATTATTGTCTGTTTGGTGGTGTGACAGTGATGAGCAGGTTTATGACAGCTGACATGATGCAGAATAACTCTGAGATGGTGTTTGTGCTCCAGGGTCTGAACGACTCTCTGACAAACCGTCAGATCTACTTTGCCTTTGCTCTAACATCGTACCTCTTCACCATCTTCGTCAACCTGACGCTCATCGTCACCGTGTGTCTGGAGAAATCGCTCCATGAGCCAATCTACATCTTCCTGTGTAACCTTTGTTTTAACGGCATCTGTGGTGCGTCGAGTTTCTACCCGAAGCTGCTTCACGACCTTCTGGCCAACTCTCATGTCATCACATACACCGGCTGTTTGACTCAAATTTTTGTTGTTTATTTTTATGTTTTCTGTGAGTTCACCAGTCTGACTGTCATGGCGTACGACCGCTACTTGGCCATCTGCAGGCCGTTGCAGTACCAGACACTGATGACGGTGCAGAGGGTGGTGCAGCTGCTGCTGCTCACCTGGAGCTTTACACTTTTAGAGACAGTGGTTGGCATCACTCTAACCGCCAGCCTGACGCTCTGCAGACGTCATGTCGCAAAGATCTTCTGCACCAACTGGGAGGTGGTGAAGCTGTCATGCTCCGACACGACCATCAACAACATCTACGGCTTCGTGCTGATGTTCTCGCACGTCTCTCAGACCGGACTTATCCTGGTGTCCTACACCCACCTGGTCCGAGCCTCGCTCAGGTTGCGCTCCAACCGCAGGAAGTTTGTTCAAACATGTCTGCCGCACCTCATCACGCTGCTTGTCTTCACCAGCACACTGGTGTTCGACATCATGTACTCTCGTTATGGCAGCAGCGGTACACTGCAGGCACTGAAGAACGTGCTGGCTACAGAGTTTCTGGTGGTCCCGCCCCTCATCAACCCAATTATCTACGGCATGAATCTGCATCAGATCAGGTCCAGGATCGTCCATAACTTCATGCACAAATCAAGGATTCAAGATGCACAGTCATGAAAAACTAAATAAGACCAGTAAGAACAACAGAACCTTTCAAAAACTCACATTGAAAACACAGAGTAATAAATTAACTAACTAACATTACAGTCCAGCATGTAGGATTTAATGGCATCTAGTGGTGAGGTTGCCAACACCTTTCTTAGGGTGGTAAGGAAACTTGTATAAGACAGTGCAGACAAAATGATTCATTATTTTTATTTTTGCATTCTTTTTAAATATATATTTGACCGATGTTTCAACATTTTTCATTCTCACTTAAGTTGTAATACTTAGAAAATAGTCATACAATAAAAAATATATCACAGCAATAAAGTGCTTAGTTTACAAAAAAACCCCAAACATTTCTTTTGAAGAAGAATTTTGGTAAAAGTGTTTTGAAATATTTTGAAAATAAAGTCACAATTTAGAGAGAATTAAGTCATAATATTACAAACAAGAACAGTGTGTAAGTATTAATAGTAGGAGCTGTATCACTGAGGCCCATAGACCACACACTGCATCAGTCAGAGAAACAGAAGGACAAAATGTCAGACATTAAAAATGGCTCAATGAGAGCAATCAGCAATATCATGGAATAATGTTGATATCATATGTTTTGTTGCATTTTGAAAATTGATTGAAGAACATTTTGCTTGTAAACCAGCAATTTAAATCTGGCTTCTCTGTGCAAAGTAGAAATAAAATGCCTTAATATTGTGAAAGAAGAAATGTATCTATCTTTTTCCCTTAATCTAAATCTGACTTGTAAAATATTATTTTTCTTTTTTCATTTTGAAACCATCACCTCATCTTGACTTCCCAGTTAAAACAGTTTCTGTTTGGAAAACAATATCCTTACCCTGACCTTCCTGTTGAGACACTGTGACTGTTGGATGGTGCATCCCTAGTTTCCTGCTCATGCACAGTGACCAGTGGGGGCTCATTCTGACTGTCCTGTTTCCTGTTACATTAAGGTTACCATCTTGGGCCTTTATTATGAAGAGAAATGATATTCTGTGTGTGTGTGTGTGAGTCATACTGCACTAATTAGCAAAATATATCAAAGGTTGTTATGGTGACTGTAATCGCTGTTTGTGACTGCTGCACTTTATACACTACACTTAACACTCTCAGTTACCTTGTAACCTTGTGTCCTCTGAAGAATCCCCACCTTAATGTAGTGTAGGGGTTTATGTGTCCCCGCGCCCATTCAGTAGGTTTCTGTTCATTCCTCCATACCAGACACTCCCTCCTCTTCAGCCAACTCCCTTCAGCTGTGCACACAGCTGCTGCTCATCTCAAATCAAGCCTCTATTTAAACCTCTGCTCCTCATATTGTTCTTTGCAACTCGTGAAAAACTCTCCAGCACTGATATCCCGTTGCCAACTCTGCCTGCCGCTGACTTCCCTGTCTGGTCTAATTTCCAGTAAATGCACCAGCCTTCTGTCCTCAGGAGGATCAGCCTGTCTGATCTGAACCAGTGTGGTGTCTTGTTATTGGAAGTCTGTGCTGGTCATGGATTGGCCAAAACAAACACCATGTTTGAACATAAAGAGGTTCAGGTGTGCCTGGTACCAGCACACCTGAGGCCAAAGGTCGATGATGGACTTTGATGTTGTGTCATCAGAGCTTTGTCTTTGACACTCAGGTAAAGAGGGGAGCAGTTCTGTCAGCTGATCACCAACTGGTGGTGAGTTGGATCAGTGGGTGGGGGATGTGGCCGGTAAACCCAAAGGTGTAGCGAGTGTGAACTGTGAACGTCTGGCCGAGGCCCATTGCAGAGGTGGGACCTGTGGCCAGAAGGTCATCTGTGCCTGTTGGGGTGACGACCTGAGAACCTGCTAATGGACCCCAATGGTAAAGGAAGCTGTGAGGCCAGAGGGACTGCAGCTCCAGCAGTCACTGAAACAAGTGTGGGAGGAGTTCAGGGAAGCTATGGAGAAGGACTTTTGGTTTGCCTTAGGGAACCTCTGGTAAACCAGCTGGGGAGGAGAACTGTTGCCCCGGACTGAGGATATTGGCTGTGGAAGGAGCACTTAGAGGAACTTCTGAACCGGACCAACACATCCTCTGTGGAGGAAGCAGAGTCAGAGGACTCTGGGGAAACTTCACCCATATCCCTGGCAGACATATTCAAGAAGTTCCTTGGAGGTAAAGCGCTGAGTGTTGATGAGCTTCGCCCTGAGATGCGGAAGGCTTTGGACATTGTTGGGCTGTTTTTACTGATCTGCCTCTGTAGAAGTTGGGGACTGTAAAATGTATCGCATTTCTTTACAATTTTTGTGAAAACTGTTATTGGCAAATCATCAAGAAAAATCATAGCACACTGTTCCTGATTGACTCAGTCAGTACGTTTTGATGAATTTTTTTGCATTGTGTGAGAAAAGAGAAAACATTTAAGTACAAGTATGGCCAATCTTAACTTGCTTTGCACATCGGGCACACTGATTCATACAAAGTTGAAATTTTACCAAAAAAAGCAAAGTCATAGTATTTTAAGCAAAACAGTTGAAACATTTCAGGAACAGAAACACTGTAAAACTTTACTAGAAAAAGCTGCATTGTTGAAAAAAATACATAATTGATGAGAAAAACAAGAAAGCCAATAGTGAGCCATAATTTTAATGAGACAATCTCCACTTCTGTTCTTTTATCAAACTCATCTTTTAACCCTGATCTGATTTCAAGATAAATTTCTTCCTGTTGATTGACAGTGGGGCAGAAGAACTTAAAAATAAAGAATAAATACAAATACATATTTTCAAGTTTTTCTAAAGTTTTTATTGGTGGATTGTCAGAAAACCACATTGACAGCAGGTTTTTATTTGTAACAGTAAAATCACAGAGATCTCAGTCTGCCCAAAACACCAAACTGAAAACAAACAGACTCGACATTGAGCTGAATGAACCTGAAACATCACCAGCATCACATCCTCTGAACAACAACAAATGTCACATAAATATCTGTCCAAGTATAAAAATAAATAACATCCACAGAGTGTGAAGGGAAACTTCAACATTCAGCTTAACATCAAAAACACAAAGAAATAAGATGAAGAGCTCATCTCATGTTTGGTTAAAGGGACATTCCCCCTGCAATCCACATGTGGAAGTTCATTCATGACAAAACTGTTGACCAGAAGAATAAATGTAAAATCCCATCAGAGTTCTCAAAGGTGACGTCTTCAACTGTCCAAAGAGATCCACTTAAATAACCAACAGCTTTTTATGTTTGAGAACCTGGAAGTTGAGATTTTCTTGGTATATACTTGCTAAATTGGCTGATGGTGCCATGAAATTAAAGTTTAGAAGAACAACTTAGTTTAGAAAACTGGACCAACTGAAGACAGTTTAGACTTTGGTGTATTTCTTTTACCCTCCATACAATAAGTTAAAAAACAACAGTGACTTTGTTTCATATTTACCTTTAAGGAAAGAAGACATTTATTACTGAACAAAAGATGGTTTAATCCATATTTTAAAAATCTATTTTATTATATTTACTTTTGTAAGAGTTGACTTTCAGTTTCATCGAAGGAAGTCAAAGAATCAAATCAGGACTTTGGTCTGAAAACTAAACAGTTTTCTCCTATAAAGTTATAACAATATGTTGAGATAATGAGAAAGTTCAGAACAGAAATCAGCTGTTGATTGATTTGTGTGAATTTGCTTTGTCGCTGATGAACTTCCATATAAAACTGAATGCATTTCAAGTCTTTACAGAGCAGATACTTAAAAGTTTTAAGTGTTTCAACGCAAATATTTGGTTTACCAACTGTTTTTAAGTAACTTAAAGTCATTTCTGTGAAAATACTTTTTGTAAATACTTTAATGTTCCTACAGCTGTCCTGATAACCAATTACAACCAAAGAAAAATAATCATGCTTTGTTTACCCATAATGCTCTGCTGTATGATGGTGGACACAGAATGCCACAGTTCAGACCTGCAACTAAATACTGATCTCTATTGATTATTGTTTAACTTTATCGTCACCACAGAGCGAAGCAGCAGCGGCAGCTCTGACTCGTGTACAAACACAACAGGATGTGACATCATGAAAATGAAATGGCTGTGGGGGACCAGGTGTACGGGTGGCAGCACTAGACGCAGCGGCGAATCAGGTTGTTCCTCTCAGGCTCCAGGAACTCGTCCAGCAGAGCGGCAGTGATCTTCCTGAGTTCCTCCTCCAGAATGGACACCTCACTGCAACACAGACAGACGCACGGACGATGTCATCTAGGTTCCCAACCTGAGGTCTAGACCCCCTACAGGGGTCAACAGATAAATTTGAGGGGGTCACAAGATGATTGGTCTTCTCTGACTCATTTCCAGGGACTGCAGATGGAAATTTGCCTGCATGGCAAAATTTGACACATTTGTGTGAACATGCATTGTCCCTTCTTAAAAAAATATAAACAAGAACATAATTATGTTTTGGAGGAGAGGAAACTTTGCCTTTTTGAGAAGTTTTCTTGCCAATTATTGACCCATAATAAGGATTTGAACAGATGGAGCACGTTGATCGAATTCAAAATGAATCGTCTTGACCGATTATCACACCCCCGAGAAATTTATAGCATCTTTATTCAGTTTGAGGAGCCTGTGTGTGTGTGTGTGTGTGTGTGTGTGTGTGTGTGTGTGTGTTACAGTCAGCTGACCTGCTCCCTGGCGCAGCGCAGTACTCAGTATAGTATTTGATTTTGGGTTCGGTGCCACTGGTTCTCAGTGTTGCCACGACGCCGTTCTGTAGTGTGAAGGTGATCATCTGACTGCTCCTCGACACCGGGAGGACCTCCACAGAAAACACACAGACAGAAAAGTAACTAAGTACATTTACTCAAGTACTGTACTTCAAAAATATTTCCATTGCATCACACTTAATATTTCGACTGCAGTTATACTGATCCTCAGAAAAGTCAAACTCTTTGTCTCCAACGGCAGCTGTTTTCGTAATTAATCATTGAGTCATTTTTACTGAAACAAAGTAAAAATTAAAAGTTTCTTGACTCTCTGACAGTAAACTGAATATCTTTGAGTTTTGGACAAAATGAGACATTTGAAGACGTCATCTCGACTTTGTCCATTAACTGATTAGTTGTTTGGTCCATAAAATATCAGAAAATGGTGAAAAATGTTTCCCAAATAATAATAAAAATATTTGTTACAGGAAAGACGTACAGGAAAATAGGTAAATTTTCATCACTGAAAATAGGTCAGTTTTCATTACTGATTAATCATAAACTTATTTTCTGGATTAATCCTTTGGTTTGTAAAATTTTAAGAAGAAGTGAAAATGTCCACGGTGACATCGTCGGATGAGAGATTTAGTTTCCTCTCAATCCTCTCTGAGAAAGCAGCTGATTCTGAGATTTAAGATGTGAAAAATAGGCAAAGGCAAATATTTGACATTTGTTCTTATAAACTGACTTGAGTGACTTATAGATGATCATTTCAGCTGTGAACATTGTTTAAAAATAGTTTAAAGAACAAAATAACTGTTGTTTTGACTGAACAGTGTTTTACTTGCCATAAAAAAACTAAAAATAACCAAATGAACCTGGCATCTGTCTCTCTGGTGTCCACACAGAGACGATGACAACATCTTTAGAACCAAACTGTTCTGTGTCTTAATGTCTTACAGATCTGAGGTCCGGCTGGCTGCTGTCATATCCCGTGGTAACGTCTCTGACGTGGACGATCCGGACGCCGCCGCATGTCTTTGGGTAAGAACGTTCACCATCAAAGTTTCTGATGCGGCTGAAGATCTTCTGGATGGTGGGCGGGTCATTACAGATGACGTAGGAGGTGTTAGACACGTGATAACCGTACCTGCAGACAGGAAGTCACAACAGACACGACCGCCAAAATAAGACACCAAGAAGAAATGAGTAATTTAGTTCTTTCATACTTAAACTTACTCTAATCATTCATCACATCATTATGGAAACATCAAACAGTAAGTTTGATGCATGTTGGGTGAACACTACATTTATTTTGTATTTTACTCATGTTCATATTCTTATATTTGTGTTACTTTTGTTACCCGTTTTCTCTTTTCATGATTATACGCCATGTGAAACACATCGAGTTTACATGTAATGAAATGTGCAAAAGACACAATCATCAGTTTGTCAATTATCAATCAAATCTACAACAACATCAACTCAAACAGATCAGGAAACTTTTTCAAGGACCAGGACGACCTGAACTGTGAGTCTCTCAAAGAGGACATGAACATGACCTGAGGACACAGAGGGAAGAGCAGCTGTCTGCTGCCCTCCACTGGTGGAACTGATGAAGCACAAACTGAACTGCATTTTTGTCAATTAATTTTAAAAATTCAGTCAGACATTGAAAATCTCATTAAATGGGATTAAATTTTGTTTTTTAACTTATGAGTTCAGTATGTTTGCACAGAGTTTGGTCTCACGTCAACACACTTCCTTAATTCTCAACATTAATGTGATTATTTCATCATGATATATTTAGAAATACTTGATGTTATTTTTTAACCTTGTGATGCAGCTCTAATCAAAAACAAAACCTTTATTCAGTTTTTCAGTTAAATGATTATATTGAATTATTGTCAGGAGTTATCAGTCTGCTGATCATAACTGTGCACATCACTAATTAATTTAAGCAAACTTTAAGATAAGCAGAAAAGAAGAATGTCTGTCTCGTTTTCAGTTCAGTCTTGTGTTAAATGTCTCCATCAGTTTGGAGCAGAGATTTTACCTTCAAATATACAACTGACTTTGCTGTGTAAAACAAAGAAAGCAGACTGTACTGTTTTCAGTTGACTAGTCATGATAAAGGATTAGTAAATTATCAAAGGCAAGATAATTGTTTTCTCATCTCATCAAGTTCATTGTTTTTTGTAAATACATGCTTAATCTGAATTTGATGCTGATAATCATTACAAACGTTTACTTAAGTGAGTTTTTTTCACCATGTATTAGTATATTTACCAAAGTAAAGGATCTGAATATTGTTGAATATTGTTCCATCACTGTTCACTTCTGTGTATAAACTAATGTTCCTCTTCTATAGCAGGAGAACTTACGTCTGGTAGATGTTGTGCAGCTGTTGGTTCAGACTCAGGTTCTTGTTGTGGAGGTAAGTGGCCATTTCAGCCACGACCGCCGCCGAGCTCACGCCATCTTTGTCTGGGACCAAACTGCCACACAGGAAACCTGAAGACGCAAAAAACAGGAGAAAATTAAAACAGACACGACTGTTACCGCTGCTGCTCAGACCTTTTTCTCCTCAAACACTCAAACAACCTGAAAAACTTCATTCTAAAGAGACCAAGTCTCCGTTCATTATGTTACAATGAGAGAATAAAACAAAAGAAAGCTTCACAGCGAGCGAGGACGAGGTCTGGACTCTCTAAACAAAGACTGTAAAAATAAACTTGTTACCAATCGACTCCTCGAAGGAAAAGATGACTGAGTTTCCTGTTTTGGAGAGTTCATGAATTCTGTTTCCAATCCACTTAAAGCCAGGAAGAGTTTCCTGTAGAACAGAGACAGACAGCAGACCACCATGATCATCATCATCCAGAGAAACTAAGTTTAATGGTTGATGGTTAAGTTCAATGGTTCTGAACTTTATTTTGCCTGAATTCAACTTTTGTTTAACTACTAGTTTCCTCATTTACTGTCAATGACTGATTAAAACTGTGTGGTGTGTCAACTGTTTCTGATGTGACAGATGTAATAACATCTCCATTCAGTCCCAGTTACACTAACAGAATGATTCGTCTCATCAGTTGTCAAGTTTGTTCATTGAAGTGATATCTGATGACCTCTGACCTCAAAGTGGAAGCCCTCGATGCGAGCGAAGGCCTGCAGGATCTTTGATGAGACTGTAGTGGCCAACATGTAGACGTTCTGAGAGTCTGCAGGATCTGGATGAGCCTCCTTCCAATTAAAGAACATCCACCAACCCAACAGAGCTGCCAGCTCATTACCCGTGAACACTTTCCAACCACGCCTGTGAGACAGGAAGATACAGGTTTACTACACTTGTAACACTAAACTACACCTGCAGCACAGGTAAACCACACCTGTTAGCCAGAAATATACAGGTAAACTACACGTGCAGCACTAAACTATGGCTGTAACACAAGTAAACTGCACCTGTACTACAGGTAAACTACAACTATAAACACAGATAAACTTCACCTGTACAGCAGGTGAACTCAAGTAAACTAGGTACTGTTGTAGTAGTATGTTGACCTTTAACTCTGACAGTCTCTGCACGTAAGTGCCTTTGAGCAAACGTAACAATTACCCATCAGACTTCTCTGCTACAGCCAGCCGGTCGGCGTCAGGATCTGTTGCCAGAACAATACAAGCATTTTCCTTCTCTGCCAGAAGAAGAGAAAGTTCCTGGAGAACAGAAGAAGAAAATAATTGCTTATTATAACACTGAATTAAATCAGTGAAATCACTTAAAGACCTGTGATCTGTGTCCTACCAGGACTGACTCTCCTTCCTCGGGGTTGGGGCAGCGGACGGAGGAGAAGTTTGGGTCAGGGTCCTTCTGCTCTGGGACGGGGATGGGCGGAGTGAAGCCGAAGGTCTGAAAGGCCTGCTGGACGAAGACGTGTCCAACACCATGGAACGACGAGTGGACAAACTTCAGTGGACAACTTGTGTTCAGATCCCTGAGAGACACAACAGACACATCAGACATTTAGGCCTCATCTTACCTGACGAGGCAAAGCCAGTTGAGCTTTGCATCATGTTACATTCAGCTGGCAGTTTGACTGTTTTATCCAAAGATACTTATTATAAAAAGGAATGAACAGTTCCAGGGACTACCAACAGAGGTCCAGGAACTTCCTACAGAGATCTGGGTCCTACCTACAGGGGCCTGAGGACCACTTACAGAGGTCAGAGGACTACCTACAGAGATCCAGGAACTTCCTACAGAGGTCTAGGGCTTAACTACATAGGTCCGGGCTATGTACAGAGCTCCAGGGACTACTGGCAGAGGTCCAAAGCTACCTGCAGGGTCCCTGAGACTGGTTTCATCCTCTTACCTGTGGAAGCAGAGGGAGGAGAGCTCGTCCATGTAGCAGCTATTGATCTGGGTCAGGGGATCGGTCCTCAGGGAGCTGCTCTCCACCAGCTCCTCATCCCAGCAGGAGGAGCTCCAGGGCTCCAGCTGCTCCTCGATACTCCGCAGGATCTCCTTATCATGAGGTGAGGAAATCTGAGCGCCGTTACTCCAATACACCTTGTACCCGTTGTCTTCTTTGGGGTTGTGTGAGGCAGTGATCATCACTCCGGCCGCCGCGCCGAGCTTCTTCACAGCGTACGGCTGCAAACACACACATTTAATAATTATCACTACAACTGCACTGCGACGCTGCTCCATCAGCTGACTGCAGCAAAAACTGATGTGTCAGTGTTTCCTCACCACATACGGCGTGGGGACAAACGTGGAAAAAAGGTGAACAGGAACGTCTCTGCTAAGCATCACAGCCGCTGTCAACCTCGCCAAACTGAAACACAAACAACAAGAATAATGAAATGTGACTGTTTTAATTAAGTTATATTGGTGGTAGTTAATTTTAAAGAGTAGGAAATAAACACTATCTGACTGGACAGACACTCTCAGAATAAGATTTTTTCTTTTATTTGGGTGAACTGGCCCTTTCCAACTTGAGGACCTGCAGGCAGTCTTTCTTAAGCTCTCTGTGATCAGACAGAATCCTTGCTAAATTTACATCAGTTCAAAGCAACATTATGCAACTATTGTACCTTAAAATAACAGCTTCTAAATCATGTTGATGCTGACTTGGGTGAATGGAGCCGCCAACACTGGTTTTGGTGAAACTAGATTAGGGCTGTCCATGACTAAGTTTTGTTTTTTACAGTCAAATTAGGTTTGACCGTTCCTCTATCAGCCTACATAACTACCACTGTTGGTTGGTTTAGTTGGCGATTATTGGAAGAGTGGAAAAATGAACCAAGATGTTTTTGGTGAATTTTATTCTGTTTCTAACGAGTTTGAAAGAAGCTGACGATGATGTTAAAATTACAGTTTTTCAAAAAGTATTCTGGTGAGTTTGTTGAGAGAAATAAATCAGCTGTTTCTGGTTAAACAAAACGTCTCTGTATGTTTCTGTGTTTCACTGTAGCACTCCTTTCCATAATGTTGTCAGACACTAACAACAATCTGAGCCTGTCATAGACAAAAGCAAGCGTCCGCGGTGCGCTCTGGCAGCAAGTAAGCTGCGCTCAATTTTTATCACTCTTCTCTGCTTCCATCACATTTAGTTTTGTGGTTTGTGGTTATTTAGAGACTTGGTCTGTAAAGTTTACAGCCTGTCATGCTGTTGCATTTCTGTGTACAATGACTCATTTTTTATTTTAATAACTGTTAACTGATTAGTCATTGCACCTCTATCAGTAATACAGCACAGAACTGTAATACGCATATTACATTCTTTGGAAGGTCTCATGGGCTACATAAAATGATGTGCCAGGCCGGATTTCAGCCTGTAGGTCTTGAGTTTGACACATGTGGACCAGTCAGTAATATCAGCTGCCTGCTGTTTTGTGTCATTTAACTTGTTTGATGTTTGGCTGTTAGCAAAGTTGTTGACTTGCTAGTTTTTTTTAAATTATAAAGGATGCAATCAGAACAAATGCACGTGTACAGCTGAACATATTCACCACAGCGCTGTAGAGGTGAACTCCAGCTGTTATTGTTTTCATGATTAATATTAAATCAAGTTATTATGTGTTTTGTTACCGCTGACTGCTGCAGCCGCTCTCCTCCTGTCCTCTGGTGTCAAACCCAACAACCACTCCTCTGCTGCTGAAGTCTGCAAAGTACCTGGACAGGTACGCATATAAACCCTGAGGAGAGACAGAGACAGTGTACTATAACAGACTGGCCAGGTGTACCTAATAAACTGGACACTGAGTAGAACAGACTGGACTAGCATGGGGAACTGGTGTCTTATTGGCTGTGAACTGGTCTGACCTGTGTGGACTGGATGATGGTGAGGTCGTTGATCCGGTTGAATCCGGCTCCCATCGGTGCTCGGAGTCCCGCCGTGCCAAAGCTCATCCTGCTGCAGAGTCTCTTCCTCAAGTCGTCGAGACGACTCGCCGCCACCAGAGACTCCACCTGAGCCCGAGTCCATGAGTTCTGGAGGAGAAGAGAGGAAACCCGCCATCAATATTCCACCAACATACTCACTGCCAAATATACTCATTAGGACAATAAATGTGATTCATCTGCTGCTGAACACAGTCCAACCATTTTCTTGTGTTTGATAAAAACCACAGAAAGCAGCAGAACCTGTTTAAATCTGAAGCTGAATGTTTGATGAGCTCAGAGCCACAGACAGGAAGTTCAGAACAGAGAGCAACAACAGACTTAAACTTTCAAGAATAATAACAGCTGACAAATGAAATAATCAAAACTGATAACAGTGGAGAACATTTTAAACAGAAAAATATATATTAAAGCTGAAAACCAAGAGTCTTTTGTCAGCGTCCTGCACCTGTCCCCAATTCTATTTAAACTGTCCTGGACTCAAGTCTGGTTTTTCATTCCAGATAATAAATATTGCTTTATAACTTTGTTTCAGCCTTCATGACGGTGCCATCTCACATTTTTGAAATTTGAACACCTAATATTTAAGATGATAAATATTTCATGATACATAAATGTAGTATTTGTAATGATAAATTTCTCTACCATCCCAGACACCATGTCTGTGTCCAAGGTGATATTTTTATTGTCTATTTTATTGCAATTTTATTTCAAGTTCAACAAGACATCCTTAATTTCGAGTACTAAGCAGACTAATTGATAATTAAACTGAAGCCTTTGAAATTTTTTAAAGAGTAATAATGCATATATGATATTAAAGCTGAGTGTCTTATTTAACATCCACACAAATCTGAGTGAAATTAGAGGGAGAATGAAGATATGAAGCTGAACATAGGTTTTGACATCAGGGTTTTTTTTTTTTTTTTTGATTGGTTTGTGGAATTAATTGCATAATTTTGTAATAAATGTCCAAACATAATTGCACCCAATTCAAACACAATATCAGGAAAGTGAATAAAAACTTAACCTTATTTTGAATTTGGTTTAAAATGGATTTTTACTACTAAGGTTAATAGTTTAGATGCTCACTGATATTTACATAAGACCCCAAATTGCAATGTTACGAGACTGTTGTGGATTTGTTTCCTGTGGCTTTACTAATTATTTTTAGCCTTAATTGAAACTAAATCCTGTGAATTTATATTATAATCTCAGTCTGACAGAACCGTGAAGCGCTGAGAGAGCAGACTGCAAGTGATATAAATAAATAAAAATAAAATGAGAACCTACCACAGCCTGCTCTGTGTGTGTGTGTGTGTGTGTGTGTGTGTGTGTGTGTGTGTATCTTTTCTAGGCTGGTGACATTTACAGTGGAGGTCAGAAACATTCATGACCTTTAAAAACTACACAGCTCTGAGGTTACTCTGTGTGTGTGTGTGTGTGTGTATGTGTGTGTGTGTGTGTGTGTGTGTGTGTGTGTGTGTGTGTGTGTCACTGCAGCAGTTCTTCAGGAATCCTCAGTATCTGGTTTAATAACCAGTGATTTAGTGAACCAGGCTGTTACATTAAAACTTAAAGGGACAGTTCAAAAACACACATCCATCTGTACAGTTTTGGTGTGAATTGCAAAGTTATTTTTAAAGGTATCGGCTGTAGAGAAATATGTCCAAAACTCTGCAACTCACACCAAAACTATCCAGATGGATCAACAGCACAACAGGTGAGAGGAGAAATGTGTATTTGTCTGTTTTTAGGGTGATGTGTCCCTTTAAATGTCTTTAAATGTATGTATATATTGGTTGAGAGGCTCAGGCAGGTGGGTGGGTTATCTGTGGGTCAGCTCTGGATTGGTTCTCCTCATAATTATGCCCCATGAACTGACTCTCTGTTCTGCGGTGTTCCCCAGGGTTCTGTCCTGGGCCAAATGCTATTTGCATTTTAGTATCTTCTGCCATCTTTTTGTGTACACAATTCAGTTATACACTTTACTTAAGCCTCAAAATGTCAGAAAACTGCCTCAGCTTAATAAAAGATTGCATGCCCGATCATTATTTACAGCCAAATACAAACGAAACAGAAGTTCTTATTTCTGACTCTGATGGCGAAGGAAAGTCTTTAGCTTTTCTGTAAAAGGAACAGCTCAGATTATTTGAAGTGTTTGTTGTATGAGGTTCTTCTCCACAGTCAGTGTGTTACCTACAGTAGATGGAGGTAGGTATGCTCCCAGTTTGGAGAAGCAGCAGGACCACTGGTGTAGGAAGCTAAGCAATGATCTCCTGTGGACAGGGTCAGCAGCAACTTATTTTAGACACCAAAATAAATCAATATCAGTTTAAGTACACACGTATATATTTTCACCACTTTACCTTGCTGTCAGACAGACTTTTCTAAACAGGAAACCACTGTTATGTAAATTAAATATCACTCTCAAAAAACAACCAAACTCCATTGACAAAATCAGTCATTTTACATCACAGAGCGCATGAGTTGTTGATCTTCTGCTGCCTCCATCTGTTAGTGTGTTTGTTTTATTGTGCAGAGTATGTGGATCTGAAATAACCCTTTAAAACACTGAAGTCACATAATGACACAAACTCATTGTTTGAGGCAGCAGTAGACTAACAACTCCTGTGTTCTGTGAGGTAAAATTACAGACTTTGTCAGTGGAGTTTGGTTGGTTTGTTACAAGAGATATTTGGCTTCTATTTGTCTTAAGTAATCAGAAGTATCCCTTTAAAGTTCAAATGCTCCTAAAGTATTTGTGATGACTTGTGTTATGTAGCCACATTGTTGTGAACATGGACTCAGTATGACTCAGTGTGGGAGGTGAAGTTGGCAGGTGGATGTCAGGTGCTTCAAGCTTCGCCTTCAAAGACAGATTTATGATCTGGAAGATGAATCAGTAGCTGGTTGACTGATACGTGAAGATGGAATCCATATAAACACATCATTAAATAGCTGTTCCATTAGGCCATTTTCTGAATGCTTCAGCTGAGTCATGCAACCATTTAATCTCCTGTTAACCCACAAAGCTGATCTCCATCACCACCGCTGTTCCTGCCCGCCTGCCAGCCGCCCTGCAGCTCCGCACTGCGGGCGACACGCACTCGCCGACCCCACGGAGACACGAGGCTGAGACCAGCCCACACACACACACGCTACTGTGTCGACACTCAGAACTCCCATTTAAACCATGTCGATTTTAGATTTTCTAGCACAATGGTTCAATTTATCACGATAAGAAGCAAGATGTGGTAATTTTTCTGAAGTGATTGATTCTTGTAAATAATTCGGCATACAGAATTTGCCCCCAGAAGCTCTCGTTATCAAATATAATTGATGTTTTGTAGCTGCTGCGCCAGCTCTTCCTACACCCCCCCTAAACACAGCAGAACTCGATAGCAGGCTATGTGAAACACCTCAAAGTTTTTGTGTTTTGAAATAAAGTGCTACTTTTATGAATGATTTTTGTGCCGATTTTACCAGATTATCACAATGATCAGTTCAATACAGTATCTGAAACCAGAACACTGAATGTGTTTGCCAAAATTTATTGTTTGTTTAAAATGCAGGATTTTTCAGGGTGGTTTGGTGTGCGGTTCTCTCCAGACAGACGGGCACGTACAGCAGCACAGACCAGGCTGACCATCACTCACCTTGTCCCAGGTCAACCACTGGTGCACCGCCTTGTCCAGCTGCGGGTCCCCGGTGCTCTGGCACCTCGAGTTGGCGTTCAGGTCCCCGTTAACGTCCCCCATGCTGACAGACAGACGGAGGTGACTGGCTAACAGAGCAGCGGGGCCATTTAACTGCAGGATAAAGTAGCAGAGAGCTAGCAGCTGCTCAGTGAGCTGATCCTCTGTGTGTATGTGTATGTGTGTGTGTGTGTGTGTGTGTGTTAGCTCCCAGCTGTTAGCCGGCTCGGCTCCTCACACACATCTCCTCCGGTCTGTGATGGCTGCTGCTGGATCAACTCTCTGAATATTAACCGTTAACTCCACACACAAGAAGGCTAATATGAGCCACAAGCTAAAGTTACACTATTACAGCCGCTGGACGCCACTAGCAGAGAGCTAACAACATGCTAACAGAGGATGTAACTGTGTAATTACTCCTCTGGAAAGTTACTCATAATAGAAACATGAAGTTCAAAAACAGCGTCAAGTTATCCATAGGCAACATACACTACTACTACATCCGGTCTGTTTTCAAAATAAAAGTCCCGGTCGTAAACGGTTCCTTTGAAGGATTTTTTTTTTTTTTTTACAGTATGTAGGACAAATATATTGAAGACCGGAACTGCCCAAATTAAAATAAATAAATAAATGACTCAATAAATAAATTAATATCATGAAACACACCAAAAATAATATGAAAATAAATGTAGTAATTGATTGATTTGCAAAATGTGACAGAAACTTATATTTTACTTTTAATTGGTTTCAGTGTTATTTATTTACTTTTGTATTAATTCACTTATTTCACCTGTTGTGGAACTAAAAAGGGAAAAGGATTATGGTATTTATTTACTTTCCAATTTAATTTTCCATTTAATGTTTTTTTTTATGTGTGTTTATTAATGTATTAATTTCTGTATTATTTTCCATTTGCTCTCACCCCAAACTTATTATTTATTTTTTAAATCATTAGTATTTTCTGCTTCATTATGCAAATGAAGGGGCTGGCATTCAATATGTGTCACAAGTTTGACTTTTTGCCACTTGTTGATCGACATCAGAGTGCAAATCAACTACACCGACATAAAACAATAATACATTTTTAAAAATGTCTAGATTAATAAAAACAATGGAAAAATAAATAAATGGGCGAATTCATATCAAGGTAAAATACACATGGAAGTCATTATAAACACATTTTCTAAATTAATTAATGCCTATTAATGCCCCATATTAATTTAAATTTCAAGAACAAAATTCCCAACTTCCAGTCAAGTTTTTTAATTTATGTTTACAGCCAACATCTGACACATTATCATCTCATAACAATATAGTAGTTGTGCAAACTTGTTAACAAACAGTTGTTTTATTTCCACATCCAGCAGTTACAGATCAACATGATCCTTCACATGGAGTCGTGTTTGTGTTACCTGATGAAGGTCAGTCCAACTTTCACTTCATTTACACTCTGTCACTTGTGATGTGGTTTAGAGGACAGAGAGGTTGTTGGTTCAGTCCTCAGCTCCTCCTGTCCACATGTTAAAGTGTCTTTGGACAACATACTGGAGCCCCAACTACTCCAGATGATTCACGGCCACTGAACTGAATCAGAGCTGTACAAATGTTGCCATTTTACCATTTAATAATCAGACTTGATTTGGTTTCTGTAGTAATCTGATTTCTAACACAGATCAGACTGTAGAAAACAGATGTCGGTGTTGTTAATTGAACAGGTGTAAACAGAAATCTAAAAATGAGGCTTTGTGATTTTAGGTAGAATTTGTTGTTCACATCACTGTCAAACTCACTTAACTTTTACCTTATCTTTAATTCAGCTTTCTATGATGATACAATCAGTGTATTTATAATGAGAATTTAAAGCA
The DNA here is from genome assembly GCF_056507025.1 of Lutjanus erythropterus. Lineage (NCBI taxonomy): Eukaryota > Metazoa > Chordata > Actinopteri > Lutjaniformes > Lutjanidae > Lutjanus > Lutjanus erythropterus. The sequence continues at coordinate 32,216,419 of NC_139320.1, forward strand.
TGATAACATTAATTTTTGTTCCTCATGTATACAAATCTGAACATTCAAATTTTACTCAAAAATACGTAGGTTTTTGGGTCAAAATGCTATTTTCCCATTCCATTCTGAACACTGCTGTAACCTGCGTCACTGCTTTTTGTAACAGTAACGGCTGAGTGGGCGTCTCCATTTGAAAAACACAGAAAAAAACAGCAGTGCAATCGCCCTTTATGGGGATAATTAATAAACTGTGTTATGAGGTATTGTTGGGATGGGTTTTGGTCCAGTTTAAGGGGTTTTAATAGGTAAAAACCCTTACGGAAAGCTGTATTGGACCCGTAACTGGAACCTCAAAGGACATTAAGTGTTTTTTGTTAAGGTGTAAATTGAGGGACAGCTTTTATGTTTTCTGTTCCACCAGTTCAAAATACACGAAGAAAACTAATTGAAACCAATTTATTAGAACAATAATTATCCATTAATTGACTCTAAATTTGGACTTAACCCAACAACATTTACCAAGTAACTGAATCTGAACCGTAACTGAAAAGTTAAGGGCATTTCAAGGTACAAATTCAGAGCTATTTTAAAGGTAAATCTGTGAGGCATTTAAGGACCTATAAGGCCTTTATGAGTCATCTATTAGTTGTCAATCATAAAACTATTTTGATAATCAACAAATCAGTAAGAGTAATGTTTTAAGAATAAAAGTCATAATTCTCTGATTTCAGTTTCTTAAATGTGAATTTTTTCTGGTTTCTTTCCTCCTCTCTGACAGTAAACTGAGTATCTTCGAGTTGAGGACAAAACAAGACATTTGAGGACGTCATCTTGGACTTTTGGAAACACTGATCGACATCTGTCACCATTTTCTGCCATTTTATGGACCAAACAACTAATTGATTAATCGAGAAAATAATCAACAGATTAATCGACAATCAGAATAATGTATTAGTTGCAGACACAAAATGTAAATCAGACGGACCCTGAACACATCCTGGACCTCCCTCTGTTCTGGACACACAAAGATCAACCTGACAGAACATGTTCTCACAGAACGTCTGTCATGTTTTAATATATAAAGTCAGTTTCTACGCTGATGATCCTCCGCTGTCCTGCTCAGTCTCAGGCGTTTGTCCGTCTGCCAGCTCACAGTTGAACTGCTCTCTGAAGGCGTCCAGCAGGTGAGGGATGGTTTCGTCCACGCTGACGTCTCTCTGCAGCTCGGCGCTCAGTGACGTCACTCCTTTACCTTCGATACCACACGGGACGATGTGGCTGAACCACGACATGTCAGTGTTACAGTTCAGAGCCAAACCGTGAGACGTGATGTATCGACCACAGTGGATCCCTACAAAAACACGGAAACATCCTTCATACATGATCAGATCACTGACTGATGCTGCTTATCACCTCTAGGGGGCGTAATGTAGCCTCACATGTGACTGAGTTGAATGAGATGAAGAAAACAAAAAACATTCCTTTATCTCCCTGTTTTCAGAAGGAAGTTAAGGTGCAATGCAATGCTGTAGAGCTGCAATAAATTAATCACATAAGCAATTAATCTATTTGGTTTATTTATTTATTTTTTTAAACAAAAATATGAGTCAACTTCTCTGATTTCAGCTTCTTAAATGTGAATATTTTCTGGCTCCTTTACTCTTCTCTGACAGTAAACTGAATATGACTTTGATAACCAGCGATCAATATTTTCTGACATTTTACTGAAAAAAAAAAAAAATCAATTAATGGAGAAAATCATCGATGATGAAAATAATCGCTACAGAAAAGACTTGAAAAACAGGGAACATAGAGATGTACATGTTCAACTGACAAGACTGTGACAGGATTAATTAATTAATCGATGATCACCTAATTAATTGACATTGAATATAATTGTTAGTTGCAGCCCAACAATTCTGATGGCAGTAATTTAAACTACTGTACAAACACACCTGGACTTCATGAAAGAATAACTTGAACAGATTTGAAGTGAAAATGGATTCTGTCTTAGTTTTTGTCCTCATAAATGACTTTTTATTTAGTTACGTCTCCTTTTTGTCAGTGAAAAATGTTGATGAAAACTATTTTGAAAATTTTTCAGAAATCACACAAGAACACAAACTTACAGAGGCAGCAGCAGACCAACAACTCCTGTGTTCTGTGAGGTAAAATTACTGATTTTGTCAGTGGAGTTTGGTTGTTTTGCAGAGAGTGATATTTGGTTTATGTAACAGTAAAGAGGTGGAAATATTCTAAATAAAGCGTACACTTGTGCTTGAGTCCTGCTGTCTTACCGATGGCACAGATCTTGTTGTCTCTGACCCAGACTCCAGTGTGAGGAGACGTGGACGCTTCGATCCCGAAGCTCCTGCAGACAGAGATGATGGTCCTCTCCAGCTCACAGACGTACCAGCGGACACTCTGAGAGACCAGACACCAGATCAGATCAGCGTTTACATGTCACATTAAACTGGATTTAACTCAACCAGAAACCACTTCTGACCTTCTTGAAGCTGCTCAGGTTGAGGACGGGGTAGCAGACCAGCTGTCCCGGCCCGTGGAACGTGATGAGTCCTCCTCGGTTGGTGCGATGCACGTCAGCCCCCAGCAGGCGGAGGTCGTCCAGCAGGGGGGTGGGGTACGGTTTGCGGCGGATCCCGGTGGTGTAGACTGGCTGGTGTTCACACAGCAGCAGAGCGTGAGCCGGACCTGAGCGGTGTCGTGTCACGTAGACCTGCTGCAGCCGCAGAGCCTCCTGGTAGGAGAGCAGGCCCAAACGGACCACCTCCACCACTGGCCTGCTGCCCCCCATACACCACTGGAATATACAATTTATCTATTTAATCTTATGTTGTTATACTGAACTCAGATTAACTGTCAATTGCAGATTTAATGCACCAATGTCCCTGATTATTTGACCTTTAATTAATCCTTAATATAACCCTGAATACACCTGTACTTAAGCTTGGTGTGATTAAGGAGGAAACAGAAGATAAAAATGTGGTTTTAAGTAAAATTTGCCATTCTCATCAAACTCCCTTAACAACAATACAATACTACAACAATCATCTCTGTCTTAATGACGGCAAGATCAAGGAGCTGGTGGTGGATTATTGAGGGGGCAAAAAGATGCCCCTAACTCCTACAAGCTCCTGGGAGTTCACATGAACAATAGACTGGACTGGACCGACAACACTGAGGCTCTCTGCAGGACGGGACAAGGCAAGATGTTCTTCCTGAGGACGCTCATGTCGTTCAAAATGTGCACTAGGCTGCTGCAGATGTTTTACCAGTCTGTAGGAGCCAGTGTCTTCTTCTTTGCTGTGGTATGCTAGGGGGGTAACATAAATTTGAGGGGTGCCAAAAGACTGAAGAAGCTGGTGAAGAAGGCCAGCTCTGTAGTTGGACAATCTGGAGGTGGTTACAGAGTGGAAGAAGAAGAGGAAGCTGGACACTATTCTCCCATCCCCCTCTGTGATGAGCTAGCAAAGATACACGTTCAGTCAGACTCAAACCCCCGGCACACCGTAAATTGCCTTGGCAAGTCCTTTGGTCCTGAGGCAATCAGGCTGCACAATCAAGGATGAGACCCCCAACTACCCACCTGACCAACTGAACTCTAAAACCAACAATGGCCCCCCAACTCTTTGCAAATGTATTCTTATTGTATTGCTCTTGTACTTCTACTCCTTAATTTTTCCTTATCTGTGGGGATTTTATCTTACCTTAACTTTTATCTTAAAATATTTCAAAATCAGCTTTTCATGATTTAAACTAAATTTAAATCACAATTAAATTGTGCATTTAAAGGGATAATTAAAATGAAGAGAACTTTTTTTTTGTTTGTTTAATTTGCATTTTCCTGGATCCATGAACTTAATTTAAAATTGGTTAATATGAACATAAACTAGTTCATTTTATTCTCTATGAACTGAACTCTGAGCTCTTGTGCAATGTGAACAGTGATCACAGCCTCTCCCTCCAAACAAGACTTATCTTCAGCTGATTAGACACTAACAAAAACATACTGATGAATACTTTACTTCATTTCTGATATATTCTGCCAAAATAATCCTAAATCTGACACACTGGACATTTTATTTAATACTTAAAATGTATTAAATAAAATCACAGATACTATTTTTTTTTCTACATTAAAAGCAAAAGGATTTTCACTTTTTCAGTTCGGTACAAATTCAGAAGTTCATCACAAATTTGGATTACCATATTTATATAGTATAATATGATACATGAAGGTATCAAAAACTTATTGTGTGTACAGTCTAATGTGTAGAAATCCCCCAAATATACCAGATATCATTAAAATCAACTTTTACACCTTAATTGTTTACATGTCATTTCATCAAGTGTGTTTCACCCTTTAAAAAGTGCAGATAATCCATCAAAAATAACTTAATACTGTATATTACAATTCATCAACTTATCCATGAATTAGCCCCTTAAAATCTTATTTTAAAAAAAGTCTCAACTGGATCTTTATTCCTGTGTAAATTAATGAGAAAACAAGTGTCATTAATGTGACTGAAGGACAGAGTCAATCAGTTCAGACCGCAAAAAATAACATTATATTTATTATATTTACATTCACAGAGTCCCTGCAAGTTTCCACGTTAAACGTATTGAGTTTAATCACGTTAAATCTGTTTTTCTTTTTTTTTTTTTACCTCTTCAACTCTTTCACCGTTCAGTTCTCCTCCTCTAACCGCTCTGCTCTCTGTGCGCCGCCATTATTGTTTTCACTTCGTCTTCGACGGTGAAATAAACCGTCTATTTCCGGTTTCAGTAGCACTCTGCTGCCACCTGCCGACGGAAATGAATCGTTTCACGACAAAACATAAATGATTTTTTTCTTCGCATTTTATGATTTGTATAAATTAACACGTGTCTTTTTTAAAAAAATCTGTTTTGTGTGTTTATTTTTGTCTCGATTTAATTTGTTTGTCGTGATCCGATTTTCTCCGTAGCCAAAGATGCTGCGTTCAAGGACAGTCTGGAGTGTTCGGATGACACCATCTGGAATCAGCTGCTAACTGGTCAAGTTTACAGTCGTTTCATAATCAAGTCCACAGAAGGAGACATTAATATCAGTCTCGTCCCTATGTTTTTGCAAATAATGTTTCGATTTGTAATCATCTGTCTTGAGCATAAGGTTCATGTTTTTTTTCTCACCCGATATTTGAGACAAACCCTCCTCAGTAGTAGATTACATTTGGGATAGCAACAGTGTCCTTCTGACAGAGGGATCTGATCCTCCAGTTTCCGGTTGAAGGGTTGAATAAAAACATTTTTTTTTTCTACTGTGATGTCATTTAAAGTTGACAGATAAGGGGAAAAAAGGTTCTTCAGAGTTACCATTAAATTACAAACATCTTCAGTTTCTTAAAATAAATAAATCAAACCAACATTCAAACATTGCAGACTTGTATGTGACATAATAATATCCAGAGAAAAAGGGCAGTACATTTAAATTAAAATGAATAAATATATGATTTTTAAAAAAGTGTATGGCAGATAAATTCTGTCAATGTACAACTATAATCAGAAAAAAGAAGAAGAGAAAATATTTTATATTATTTTTCATTAATGAGTTCACACAGTATAGTTGGACAGATTTGTTCAGTTTTTTTTTTTTTTTTTTTTTTTTTTTTAGCATTGTACAGTCTTTAAAATCACAAACTATTAAATAGACCATGCAGAATCAATACGTTTACAGTGAAGTCAAATAAAGTAAGTTAGTCAAAGATTCTGGCAAAATTTGCATTTGTTTTCAATATGTAAATATTTGTAGAGATGTAGATTTGTTGTATATATACAATATACAACGCAATCATACATATGTACAGAATTTATATTGTAATAATGCCTCTACCAGAGATACATGTAAAAATGCGTTTCCTCAGCAAGTTTCCTTCATTCATAAAATGTTATTTTTATGTATTCATTTAATATTTTTTATATTTCCTCCATTTTGTCTGACCACTTTGCTGCTGTAATACCATGGGCCTAATATAGTAATATCTTATGTTATCTTAAAATATCTTATTAGCTTTTATAATGTCAGTACCGTTTTATCATCAAAAGGGTTCTATTGTCGGTATTTATTTAAAATGAAGATGACTTATAAGGATAAACCATCAGGAATAGCTTTCAATTCAATTTAATATTTGCCTACTTGTTACAGTAAATGATTTAACCTCCGAAGTTCCCAGTTATGATGAATGCAGCACGGTGACGTTGGTCTATGGGCGGGTTCATAGTCCAGCCCCGCCCCCTCGCGGCCTCAGGTCTGCTCGGTTGGTTTGGGCGGTCAGCGGCAGGGCGGGGTTTGTTTTGAGAGCGGACCGGAGAGAGAAGAGACTCAGGAGGGAAGATGGCGACCGCAGGGCCTGGCAGCCCGGCCTGTTCCCTCTGTCTCCGGGCCCAGAGACACACCGGCACCGAAGAGCGGCTCCGGAGGAGAAGTGACCCCGAGAGGAGTAGCAGCAGGCCCTGCAGGAGGGACTGCGACAGCCGGAAAGGTCGGTGTGGTTACCAGGCTGAGCGCAGCTCGCAGCCCGCTGTAGGAGCACCGCCGCTGGGTGTTTGTTTTACAAAAGAACCGCAAGAAAAACACAGAGAGAAGCAGCCGTTTAACCCGCGTTTAATTTAACTTTATTAAACTTTAATTAAACAGCAGAGGCCTGATGAGTTAATTAACGTCTGACAGGTCAAACTGACAGACCATAAAACATTCAGACTGTGAGGTGATGATTTACAGCCCGTTATTAACATAATGAAGGCAGAATTAAAATGTGTGTTTTTCTTATGGAGTTTTGTATGGAGCTGCTTCAACTGAGAGTTACATACAAATCAATGAGTATCATAAGAACAGACCTCAGACCGTGTTCACTGTCATGTTATCTGATGTGTTTCATTCATATAAAAATATAAAGTCTGTTTTCAGAGAGTTTAAACATACAACATCAGTTAAGAGAGACGATAAACTAGTTATTTAGTGATATTTGGTCAGATTTGTACTCAGTCTGGTGTCGGTGGACTTGTCCAGACTTGTACTTCATGTGTAGGAGGAGCTGCTGGTTTACTACAGGACCAGACTGAGACTGTCTCCGTCATTATGTCCTCAGTGTCTCACTGTGTTTGTTTGTCTTATGTTGGATCTGAAATGACTCCTGCTGTTCTAGAGTTTTTTTTTATTATCTTTATCATTCACCTACTTTGATAATTAGATATTTACATTTACTTAAAGGAACAGTTCAGATTATCTGAAGTGTGGTTCTATGAGGTTCTTCACCACAGTCAGTGTTTACCTACAGTAGATAGAGATCGACACGCCCCCAGTTTGGAGAAGCAGCAGGGGTACTGGTGTAGGAAGCTAAGCACTGATCTGCTGTGGATGGGGTCAGCAGCAACACGTATTTTAACCCCCTTAAAATAAGTGCACAAAATACATAGAATATTTTCACAATTTTACCTTGCTGTTAGACAGACTTTTCTGACACGAAACCGCAGTGCTTCCATCTGTTAAGTCACACTATAACACACTAACAGGCATATCATGTTTTATTGAGTTGAAGCAGTTCAGTAGAACAACCAGTTTTTAAACTTTCTGAGGCTTAAATCAAACCTAATTGTGATTGGATGTTGTCCACAAAACAATGGTAGGAGATGCTAAAATGCAAACACGATTGGGCCCAGGATGGAACCCTGGGGAACACCACAGAACAGAGATTCAGTTGTTGAGGCATAATTATGATTTGTCATATTTGACGGTGGTTTCCTGTCAGAAAAGTCTGTCTGATAGCAAGGTAAAGTGGTGAAAATATATTTAAAATATATTCTCTGTAATGTACACTTAAACTGATATTGTTTTTGTTTGAAGGGGGCATGTTTTGGGACACAACAACATATTTAGACCACTGAATTTAGGGGCTTGGTGGCTGTGAGACTGGTGCTTAAAAAATTATCTATACGTGTTCAATATATTTTTTGAATGTACGGGTATTGTATCAGTACGATAAGATAAATTGCATTATTCTCCAGTACTGTTAACAGTCCATATCAAACCCTTTGCACCCCTAGATAAAACTGTACCTCTGTTCTTTATTAGTCCCATAACAGGGACATTTATGGTGTTACAGCAGCAAAGTGAATAGCATAAATGTAAAGAAGCATCACTATATATACAAGCAAGAGACAATATAAAAAATATGAACAACATGGATAATTTATACAGTATTATCATATGTGTGTTCTTAAAATGATATCAGTATTCCATTTTTTAAATATCAGGATTATTCTCAATATCGGTATATGACTACACCCCTAATGCAATGTTCAGGTACCAGAATCTGTGGCGGGAAGGAGGAAAAAATGCTCTAAGCAGTATCATTAAAAAAATAACAAAGTCTCTTGTGTTTGTGTTGTGTTCAGGTGCTCATGCAGACTCTGTTGTTTTGTCTCTCCAGAGTTCTTTGTCTCTCCTGCTCTCATCCCAAAATGTTCAGACGCTCTGACAGCACCTACTGGGAAACACAAGGTGGGTCTGATTTACTGACAGGTCAGTGAACGCAGCACAAGCAGCTTTGATCCCTGTAGTTTTAGAGAATGATGTTGTGTTTGCGTCCCAGACTGATTGCGGTTTGTTGTGTTTCTGCAGCTGCTGTTGTGCGAGGACAGAGACGAGGTGAAGAGGAGGAACACTCATGATTCAGTCCGACATGATGAAGAGCCGGTGAGTCTGAATTACGGCTGGGCGGTATGACAAAATTTTCATATCACGTTCTTTTTAAAAATCATATCGGTTTCACGGTATTTGACGGTATTTTTTTTTTCATGCAACAGTGTTCTTACCCACATTTTCTTCTACTGAGAACAGAATTACTGCAGTTGATTGTCTTTAAATAGCCCATTTTACTGTCATAAGGATTGTATCATGTTTTTTTCATGTCCAGACAGGTAAAAGCATGACCCCTTCAAAGTATGGTTACCATTACATGGACGACTATACAATTAAACGTCCCCACCCACGCTAGTCGGCACTAGAAATATTAGTCGTTTAAAATATTTGTCAATATTTCATTCATGCATGATGCCAGTTATCTGTTGCCGCACGGCACTAGTCGGGGCTGCGGCTCTGTCAGACGGCAGCCCCTCTCACCCAGTGCGTATGAACTGATCGCCATGGCAACACCGGATGTTTACATCAGCGAAGTCGGGCAGATGAATGTCGACTGTGACAGAATAAGCTGATATATATTCACTCGACTGGAGAAACATGTGACCACGTTAAGCACAGACACAGACATAAACCTGCAGGTGGAGCTCCTGCTGCTGCTGCTACTACTAGCTGCTAATGTTAGCCACAACGTGTGTCAGGCTGGAGGCTAACATTAGCTCTGGGTCCTTTACCTGCAGACACTGTGACCCTCTTCGGTCTGAAAAGGTGAAGCATAAGCGTGTAAGGTTTGTATTGCACAGCGCGAAGTACCGCGCATTTCAGCGGCATTTAAAGCACAATTTGGCGATTGTAGACTGTGATTATCGTCTTCAAATGGCTCTTAATACACACAGTATTTTTTTCGGACAGTGTTTATCATTATAAATTAATAAATTCTGCCTTGTGTTTTCTTAGTGACTATTCTAAATTAAATTTTGCGTCTAATCAACAGAGAAATTAGTCTCCATGAACATCCCTAGTACACACACTCAAACCAGCACGCCTGTGGTGTTGGTGTGTAGCAGTGAAATGGGTCCCTGCTGAAACACTTTCCCGCTGCGCAGGTTCCGGACGTTGTTTGGGCTGTTCACCGGTATGGCGGTATATGAAAAATTCATATCATAACGAAAATAAAGACCAGTTTTCGGTACGAACCGGTATACCGTCCAGCCCTAGTCTGAATGTTCAGGTTGTTCAGGAGCTTCTGTCGTATATTTCCTTGACAATCAGGTGCAGACAGTCCAGTCATTATGTCCAGCTCAGCGTTTCAGTTTGTGTCTTTAAATCGGTCTTTTTTCTCAGGGAGTTCTGTCTGACTCTGAGAACGAGGAACCGATCAGCAGGAGGATCAGAAACATCTCCGCCTTCATCAGGAAAACCAAAACCTGTGCAGCCTTCATCAGGTGAGCCTGTCAGACAAGCTTGTGGGCACAGAACAGACACAGCAGTGTGAGTGTTGACCTTTGACCTATGTGTGTGTGTTTTTCTTCTTCAGTGGTTCTCAGAGGAGTCAGAGCTGCACCGACCCAGTGGAGGAGCGAGGAGGGAAGCTGAAGGTGGTCACACAGCCGGCCCTCATGGACAGAGTATGTTAGATCACTAACTGGATCCCAGTTCACCCAGTTCACCCAGAGGTCACACAGTCTTCTTTGGTGGTGGAGTTAATGTGGACAGTTGACAGTGTTTGTGAAAAGGTCAACAGAATTTCAGGAGGTACTTTTAAGAAGAAGAAAATAGTGTCAGGAAAATAGTCCAAAATAGTGACAGGAATAATAAAGCAATTACTTGTTTTGTGTTTCTTAAATGTGAACTGAATACAAGACATTTGAGGACGTCATTTTGGACTTTGATCAACTTTTTATGGATCAGAGAACAAATCAATTAATGGGAAAAAGAGTAAATAGATTAATTGATGATGAAAATAATTGTCAGTTGCAGCCCTGTTTGCTGCACACTCAGCTGTTTGCACCGACCCTGTCCTTGTTTAAACGTTCTCTAACATGTTCTCCTCTGTGTTCTGTCAGGTTGGTATCAGTCACAGCTACACAGCAGGGATCCTCCTCTCCTCGGAGAACAGTCGCTCCGTCTCGGCTCCCATCACTGCTCCTGACCGGCGGCTAACTTGGCGAGCCGTCATCTCATCATCATCATCGTCGACTCCTCTGGGCCTCCCTCCGCCCAGACCTGAGCGCTCCATCAGCCCTGAGAGCAACGACAGCATCTCCGAGGAGCTCAACCACTTCAAACCCATTGTCTGCTCACCATGCACGCCGCCCAAACGCCTGCCGGACGGCCGCCTGATGGAACCCACCATCGTGAAGTCCACGCCCAGGAACCTGACACGTGGTCTGCAGAAGGCCACCAGCTACGAGGCCAGTCCCGCCGTCCTGCAGAAGTGGAGGCAGATCGAACTCGACCGCCAGAGCCTCAAAGTGAACTCCAAGGCGACGCTGACGAGCCCTGTCAACGAGCTCCACAACAAGGCCGGTGGCGGGGAGGCCGGCGCCACAAAGACTCATCAGTCCCCAGCAGGACGGGATGGAGTGACGGCCACCAATAAGAGGAAGCTGCTGTTCGACCCTCCTGCCGCAGACACGGACTCCTTCCACAAACAGTCTGTAAAGATCCGCGTCCCCGCGATCCGCTACAGCAGCGAGGCCACGTTCAGAGGAAGCTCAGACTTCGAGCCGAGTGTCGGTACTCCAGAGCCCGGCGGTGGCGGAGGAACGATTTTCAGTCGAAAACAGTCGTTCTCACCATACACCAAGAACTCTGGGTTCCAGTCATGTAAATTAGTGCCAAAGGACTCACAGAGTCCGAGGAAGGAGTCGGACAGCAGCCTCCACAACCAGTCTACCTCACGGAGGGGCAAGAAGAGGGACCAGAAGACCAAACACCTGGACTCGGACCAGGACTCAGACCTGAAGAGAAGCCGGTCAGCCAGCCAGGAGGCATTTGACGAGCGCTACATCCGTCAGATCCAGCAGGAGCGTCAGGACCGAGCGCTTGCCCTCAAGCTGCAGAGACAGTTCGACCTGGAGAACCAGACCGTCAACCGCAGGAGGAGCCCCGACACCTACTTCCTGCGGTCCTGGATGTCAAATCAGAACCGCAGGAGGCGTGGCCTAAGGAGATCTCGACGAATCAACAAGAAGCACTAGAGAGGAGTCGCGTGTTGACTCAGCACAAAGACGGACAGGAGGAGGTTCATATATGCAAAGTGACGACAGGCGAAGAGTTAATGAATGTTTTCACTCGACCGTCGACTCGACAGAGAACTGAAACAGTCTGTCTGTTGAGAAAAAAGGTCCAAAATCCTGAAACTGAACTTTTCTTCCAAACATCGTCTGATTTTCACATTTTCTCACCAGCAAATCACCAAAACTGAATGAATCAGCTGCTGCCTGAACAGTCCAACACAGTCCATCTGTAAACTCATCACATGTGTGGAGGACAACCTGTGGACAACAGATGGATGTTTGACTTTATTTTGGACATTTAAGAGATTCAATAATGAGTTGACCAATCAAAAAGAAGCCATAAATGCTGTATAAATCAACATAAATAGAGACAAATCTTGGCTGAATTAAGCTATTGGAGGCTGGTGGTCGGGTTGTTGACCATCAACAGACCAAGAAACCTGCAGTCCTGTGCTGCAGAAACACTTCCTGGCCCAGGTTTCCTGTGTGTCACTTAGACTGTCTTAATTAATTAATATGAACTGAAAGAATAAAGCTCTTCAAACTAGACTGTGACAGTGAGACGTTTCAGAGCAGCAGCTCCTCATTATTTTACAGCCCCGACTCCAAAGTAGTCTGGATGTTTTAAGTAAAAACAAAATGCAATGATTTGCAAAAAAAAAAGTCAGTTGAAGTCAGCACAAAGACAAGATATTTAATGTTTAAACTGATAAACGTTATTGTTTTTTGTAAATATCCACTCATTCTGTTGGTTCAGGATCATGTTTATTGCTGTGATACATCAGCTGTTCCTCTAACAACACTCAGTCAGTGTTTGTGAACTGAGGACACTAACTGTTGAAGTTTTAAAGGTAAATTCTTTCTCATTCTTTCTTGATATTCAACTTCAGCTGCTCAACAGTCCACAGTCTCTGTTGTCGCATTTTGTGCTTCATAATGCACCACACATTTTCAATGGGAGACAGGTCTGGACTGCAGGCAGGTCAGTCTAGTACCTGAACGCTTTTACTATGAAGACACAATGTTGGAACACGTCCACAATGTGTCTCTGTATCGTCTCACTGAAATAATCAGGGACGTCTCTGAAGAAGACGTCAGGGATGGCAGCATATGTCTCTCCAAATCCCTCCATACCATCACAGCTGCTGTCTGTTGAAGTTAGTGCTGGGAACAATCTGGATGGTCCTTGTCCTGTTTAGCCTGGAGGACACAACGTCCATGATTAGTGAAAACAATCTGAAATGTGGACTTGTCAGACCACAGCACACGTTTCCACTCTGCGTCAGTCCATCTCAGATGAGCTCGGATCCAGAGAAGTCTGCAGTGTTTCTGGATGTTGTTGATATATGTCTTTCTCTTTGCATCGTAGAGTCTTAACTTGCATTTGTAGATGCAGAGACAAACTGTGTTTACTGACAGCAGTTTTCCAAAGTGTTCCTGAGCCCATGTAGTATCCTTTATACAATGATGTGGGATTTTAATGCAGTTTTTAATGCAGTGCTGCCTGAGGGGTCAAAGGTCACAGACAGTCAGTGTTGGTTTTCAGTCTTGCTCCTTACGTGCAGAGATTTCTCTGGATTCTCTGAATCTTTTAATGATATTATGGATTGTAGATGGTGAAATCTCTAAACGTTTTGTGTTGACAAATGTTGTTCTTTAACTGTTTTTCACAGAGTGGTGAATCTCACCCCATCCATGCTGTGAACCACTGAGCCTTCCCAGGACGCCCCTTTAATATCCAATAATGATCCTGTCACCTGTTTACCTGTGGAACGTTACAAACAGCTGTTTTTGGAGCGTTCAACAACTTTCATAGTCTTTTGTTGCTCCTGAACCAACAGAATGAGTTTATATTTACAAGAAACAATCAAGATTATCAGTTTGAACATTAAATATCTTGTCTTTGTTCTGTATTCAATGGATTACAAGTCCAAAATGATTTGAAAATCATTTTGTTCTGTGTTTATTTATGTTTTACACAATATCTAAACTTGTTTGCAGTCAGGGTTGTATATTATCAGTGTTAATGGATTATTTGTTTTATTGGAGCTCTCTGTAACACAGGCTGGGTGTTGGAAGGTGGTGATGATGGTGTTCTACTGTGACAAGTCAGTCTGTGAGGTTATAACTATAACTGTTATTCAGCCAAATGTTCTGTGGTCACTGTCGGTCCACGGTGCAGAGCTTGGGAACCACAACACTTCAGTTTGTACTGTAACGGGTGCAGATCCTTTGAAACAGGTCGGGTCAGGAGGTAGAGTCCACCTTTACTCTCAGTAACCAGGTTACAGTCTTGTTTCTGCAGTCAGCTGATTTCTTCATCATCACGTAACAGATAAACCTGGTTTACAGATAAAAACCTCTGTCACATTTACAGGAAACCAGGTTTGAAATCAGCTTTTTACACGTCAGCATGTGCAGAGCAGAGGACTTCAGACAGATCAACATCCTCATTACATGACAACTTTCATCCTCAAATTCAAAATGATTTAATCAAAGAAGACCAGAAGTCTGAATGAGTTGGTTTCCGACACTATTACTCTGTGAGGGAAAGTAATCTGATTACTGATGAGAGTTTAATATCTTGTAGGAGGAAAATTATCAATTAATCAAATTATTGACACACAGTGAATCTGAGACTTCAAAGGCTAAAGGAAACTATTGAACATGTCCAACACGTCTCTGTGTTGTGTTCTTTATTGATAATCCTGACAGAACGTGTCTGAGCTGCAGAACAGAAGAGAACAGAACCCTTTGGTTCTCCTCCAGGATGACGGAACATTCCTGCTCTTTAACTCCTCCCAGTGCAGCTCTGCAGCCGGCAGTCTTCCAGTCTGAACTCTGTCAGACCCCCAACGTGTCAAAGCTCTGGATGGACTCTCCTTGTGTGCCCGCTGAGGCTCATGGGTACTGTAGTTTTTAGAGCTGTCCCACAGACCAGAACAAAACAGACCAGGATCATGAATGAGACGACATGTGATTGGATGAATTTTATGGTGTTTTGGGTCCAGATTTAAAAATGGCTGTCAGAGACGAGTTCATGTCAGAAGTCGTGTTCACATTAGTGGACTGAAACACGTCAGAATCTCAGTTGTGTTAAAACTACAGTACGTCTGCTTTTAGAACCTTCGATGTTCTGATCAGGACCTTCAAGATTCAACAGAATAATTGATTAACTGTTTAATTATGAGACTTACAATTAGTTGCATCCCTAAACAGAACAAATGTCAAACAAATGTAATAATCAAACTACTAAAATGATTTAAAATAGATAATAGACCTGCGTTGCAGCAGTATTAATTTTTTATAATCACTTTCATCACAGGTTACACTTTAACTATTTCAGATGCATGATACAGATCTTTTTTCAGTCAGTAGTGATCACTGATAATCACCTGCTTCTCATGGCTGATACCAATAAAATAACCAATAATTTTACACTTCTGTATTTTAAAATGCAGTCGATATAACCTGTAGTTTGTGAGGTCACCATGACGACAAAAACAAAGAACAGCCCTGACCTTAAAAATGTTCAGTTAGTTTTCGTAACTAAGTTAATCTAAAAATCATTTTGTTTCAGAATTCAAATTAAATATTTTGAAATCATCTGTCAAATCAGATATTATTATAGTTGATATTTATCGGCTGATGTTCGCTGATACTGATGTACATGTGATTCTTTGTTAGTCGGTTTACAGCAGTGAACCTTAAAGACATGAAAACTGGACAATTTATTTTGTTTGAACAAACAAATTTCACAAAATACTTTGTCCTGACAAACATGAAGCCTTAAATAAACTTTAAATATATTTTTATAACACTAATACAATAGAATTCAGTACAGTAGATAATTAAATGTGCACGTTCTGATAACTGTCAGGTTTCAGACCTCGATGTCTCTGCAGTCTGATTATGGACATTAACAAAAACAACAGATCAGAGGGAACATGAATACAATAATATCAATGATTAAGTCAGACAGAGAATGATTATAAACGGATATTAACACTCTGAGTTCAGCAGCAGAAAATATTTTAAATAGTCCGACGTCACAGTTACAGCTGCAGTAAAACTCACACTCAAGGCAAAAATTCACATCTTTTACTGCAGTAAAAGTAATAATACCTCAAGAGTAAAAGTACTCATCCTGCAGTCTAGATTAGAGCTGCAGAATAAATCACAATATTATTGAATTCACAATATGACCAAGTGAAATATACAAATCACAGAATCAGAACCAAATTACAGTTTTCTGACAGAGGAAAAATGTGAGGAAACAGCGTTATGATGAGGTGCTACAGAGACGCCTTGAAGTAAAAATCTGATTCTCTAATTCTCAGCTGTGACACAGCTGGACCTGCAGTTTTGTTTTTATTGAACATAAGTTAATTATTTCATTATTTCAGTATTATTTTGTGCAGACAGGTTGGTTTAATTTGTTATCTTGAGGAATTAAAAGTCAAAATTCTCAGTATAACTTTGTATATAGAACAATGTATCACAAGTAAACAAGGTAATAAGGTTCATAAGTTTGTTCTAAGAATCTTCATTATATATTTTCATCAGTAGTTTGACTTTTTAATTACTGCAAGGTTCAACGTTAATGTTTTTTTTTTTTTTTCCATTTGCCTGTTTGGGATGGTGTGTCAAAAAAATTACTTGATTTATTAGCAGTTATCAAATAAGAACAAAGACTAAAGTTAATTGTCTTGTTTAATTTAGAGCTGCAGCGTCTATTAAATGTTAAAAAAACAGTGAAAAATGTCCATCACAGTCTTTAAATGTCTCATTTTGTCTAAAACCCAAAGCAGGAAAGCAGGAAATCTTCATATTTAAGATGCTGAACACTGAAAATTTGCATTAAGAAAATTACTTAAACAATAAATCATCCATCATTAATCAAAAAGTTTATTAATTTAATTATTTTTTTTTATCAAATGCCCAGTCAGACATGTCATGTAATTTGACCCGGTTTAGGTTTATTGTTGACTCCTGTGTTTTATTATCTTGAGGTGACAAAAGCTTTTATGTGTTTTTGAGGTAACAAAATAATGAACTGGTGATACTGAGATAACAATATTACAAAAACAATTACAGCTTCTGTACACAAAAATAGTCAAAAGTGCAATATTCCCCTCTGAAGTGTAGAAGTAATAAGTATCAGAAAATGAAAATACTCCAGTAAAGTATCAGAACTTTAAACTGTGCTTCTGCTGTTTCCACTTTAATGTGAAGACGACTTCGGTCATTATTTTACATTCCTGCAGATGATTTTTATTCGATGAATTCCTTCAGTTTCCTTCATTGTTTCTGTGAGAGTTCTTTAATCCTGTTGCTGTGAGGAGAAGAAAAGAAGATAAAGTTGGTTTCTTTAGATTTTTGTTCAGTTCATCACATCTGTGAGTGTTTGTGTGTTTGATTCACAGAGTTTTTCTGAAGGCTGTTTGACTCTGATGCACATCTGATGAACTTGTTCTAAAGCTTTCAGTCTGACAGCAGGGGGTCACAGGGGGGTCAGAGGTCAGTGGGGGGGGGGGGGGTAATGCTGAGTGCCAAATGATCAGAGACTGTTGTTCTGACGTTGTTCTGATGTTGTTCTGATGTTCAGACTTTATAATAATTCAGTGGTTTTGTATGAGAGGAACTGATCTGTGGCTGCTGAAAAACAACCAAACCTGAAAGACAAATCTCAACATGTCTCCTGTCTTCTGTCTTCATGTCAGTCTGTCTCTTTACCTTCACATGTCTGATACAATGTGGACATTTACACACATTACTACACAAAATTACAGCTGAACTTTAAAGTTACGAGAGGAAGCTCAATGTTTTCATCGGGGTTTAATAACCTGAAAATAATCAGTATTATTATTGGCTTAATTTTTGGAAGATTTAAACTGATTTAAAACTTTTAACTTAACAGAGTTAGTCAGAAAGAATGTAGTAAGTGCCCCTTTAGTTTATATGTACAATATAACGCAAAGATTTAAATCAACTGTATGTTTTATCCTTTTTTTTTTATCAAATATGTATGAAAAGTCCATTTGAATTCATATTTAATAAATATGGCAATGGAAAGAAACCTGAAACAAATAAATAAAGCAATATATATATATATAAATGAATATAAATATAAATATATAGAAATAAGTCAATAGAGGGTTTTTTTCCCAATGGAAATGCTTCAAAGACTACATTTATTCATTTCAAGCAACTTTTATAACGTCACATTTATTTATTTATTTCATATATTTATAAAAATAAAGGGGACGTGGTCATCTCACACATTCAGATGCCAGTCATACCTGATTGGGTAGAAATATAAAATAAAAGCCCACTGAAATAAATAAATGTGGAATTATAAAATAAATAAAAGTAGTCCTTTTAAAAACAAAAACTATTTATTGAACTATATTGACACATTATATTGACATGAATTAGGCCTTATTTTTTTCATTTTATTTTATTTATTATTGACTAAAATAGTGTTCCATTCATGCGATGCTTTTGTTTCCTAATATTTTTTTGTTTGTATTTGTTTTGTTAGTTTTTTGTTTGTTTTCATTTTTGTTTTTCTTTCATTTTTGTGCAAGCGCGCGCTGCTGCTGCCACGGGCGCGCGGACGTGGCTACGTCACAGGTGGCCGGCGGTTCAAAAAGTTGATGAGAGCCAATCGGAAGCGTCCAGGTCACAGGTTCCGTATTAGTGGCGGAAGAAAAGAAAGATGGCTGCCGCGAGGAACGGGAAGAGTGGACTGCTGGAGAAAGTAAGAAATAACCCTTTAATTGTGTCGTAACGGAGGAAACTGTCGGTGTTCACGGGTTCATATGTGACAGCGTGAAGCTGCTGTGAGGGTTAAAACTCTGAGAGACACCGACACGTCCTGCTGCTGTTAGCCTGTTAGCATGCCGAGCTAACAGGCTAACAGCAGCTACACAGCCTGAATACACTGAATTAAAGTTCACACAGAGTGAAGAAGACGGAACGTTAAACAGATGAATCTGTGTATGTGTGTGTCCGTGAACATGAACCTGTTTGAGCTCAACCTGCAGCTGTTAGTTCAGCTTCCTGTTTCCAACTGTTAGACACAGCTGCTGCTTCACCCGCTGCACCAAACTCCACTCAAAAACACACAATTTAACTTTATTTTCAGGTTCAAACCTCAGAGACTCGGTGTGTGACTGCAGGTGCTCAAATGGTGTTCACGGGACGATCGGTGCATTCAATCGGCCTCAGTTTCAACTCCACTCTGTGTGTCTCTGTGTGTGTGTACGTGTACATGTGCATGTGTTGTCAGATAGAAGGATGGGAACTGAGCTCAGGGCTCAGTCAGAATCAGTTTTTCGATGTTTCGGCTCACAGACATTTATGTCTCGGTGTGGTTGTGTGTCAGCACAAATTAAAGGAGCTGTCCACAGTTCTGGAGTTATAACAGCCTGTCCCAGATGTCACTGCAGGAGTCCTCAGGTGTTTTTACTATATTTATGCTGTAATAAAGTTGTCAACAGTCGTTTTTTTTTAATGTAAATATTAAATGCATCACCGTTTCTTTATAATTTAAATGAATCATTTCAGAATGAAAGTGCAGCTCTTTCAGTTCTTCACGTATTATCTGTTGAACACAAAGTCCATATGTAGCAGGGCTGCACAATAATCACAGAATAATCGAAATTGCAGTTTGGTCAAGTGAAATATCCAAATTGTTGAACCAGAACCAAATCACAAGTATTTGATTAAGGCTGAGAAGAAACAGCATCTGAATGAAGTCCTGTAGTTCTGCAGAGATGTTCTGACCTGTTGGCTATCAGTGACAACCGCAACATCTAAAAAACTACCGACATCAAACAGCAAAATGTGCAGCTCAAAATAAATAAATCTGTAATATTTGTTGTATTACTGATATTTAAATGTTGCTGTTTCAGTCAGACTAGAAACAGACCTCACTGCATATGTTGGTGTGTTTTCTCATCTGCACTGACAGTTTTAGGTCGAGCCCGACTGATTATATATTTTACCGTCACAGCTATATTGATCTTATCAGTATCCATAGTAGGGCTGCACGATATTGGGGAAAAAACTGACATTGCGATTTTTTTTTAACCCTGCGATATATATTGCGATATGAAAAAATACAGGATGACTTGAATAGCACTTTATGTTATGCTGCACTGCTGCCGTCTTGTAGACAATTAACCTGCACTGATCTTGCGACTCACTCCATATGCAGGGGCGTGGTCTGCTTTGGCAAACTGATTAAGAACGATTGTGATTGGTGGATCGCTGCGTGCAGTGTGTGTCAGGTACCCTTGAAATTAGATGAGAAAAAGTTTAGTTCATTTGCCTCCTACATCACAGGACCTGCAATGTGACTATTGCGCACTCGTACATTGCAATGACGACGCTCAAACGATATATTGTGCAGCTCTAATCCACATACATGTTCTTCAATATAAAAACAGCTTTCTCTTTTAACAGAACATAATGAAGATAGTGTTTATGTGTTACCTTTATAGGCAGCAGTATTTGATCCTTTTTTAAATTGAGGTTTACTATATATTTTGCTCTATATGTTTTTTATTAAAAGTTATTTATGATTAATGTAAGTACCACTGACAGTTCACTGTTTCAGTGTCCTGGTATCATTTTGGACAATAAAGTTTCTTGTTATATCTTTGTCACACTTAGGAGGGATTATTGCAAATATGTGTGTTTATGCATATGTTCTGTATTCTGTATAATGAATATTGCCGAATACATATAAAACAAACAGAAATGAAGTGTTTTGAGACAAAATTTCCTGATGTCGTTATATGACAAAAAATCAATACGACGGTTCTTAAGACTCAGCTGTGACAGACAGTGCAGCGTACAGACCCACAGGTTACTGAGATAAGACTTTAAACTTTCTTTAATGTCCCATTTTTTTATTAGTAAGCTGGTGTATAACTGCAGAGCATCAGAAAGACTGAAAATATAAAGTGATAAAAAATGACAGCCATTAAAAGTCAGTGTTAGTGAGTCCAATCTGCTGGATGTGTGTCAGCTTCACAAATTACAGCAGGGCTGCACCTAACAATTATTCATCTAACAACTATTTCTTATTTTTTTATTATTTTATTAAAATAACAATTAATTTACCTAAAATGCATATCAACAATTTGTCTCATTAGTATTTCAGTATCATATCATATCATATCATATCATATCATTATCCTGAAAAACAGACACATAAAACACAGCAGAATAATGATAATAGTTTCATCTTTGAAAGTAGATTGAATATCTGTCAGATGCCTGATCAGAAAAATACTGGACCTTAAATTCAAAATTAGCTGTGATGAAGATTAATTTCATCACTAATCACATGTCAACCCTTCACTGAACTGGATGATCAGTATTTTCACTAAACTTTTTATGACATGACTTTATTTAATCCCTGCAGTCAGGTACAGTTAAGATGATCGCTTGTGGCATATTGTTTTGCATCAGTTTGGCGAAAAGAAAATAACTGAAACTAATCACAGACGTGTAACTTGTGTTTTAGCCATTTCTGTCTCATACATGGTTGTTAAATTAATCAGAATAAAATGTCTGGAGTTAAACAGCTGCAGGTGAATTTGTGCAACGTGTCAGTGCACGTTATGCAAATCAGTAAATATCTCAGCCTGATGTTACACTTCAGTTTCATCACAGTTTCCATTTATCAGCTGCTCTGGAGCTTCTGACCATGATGATTCAAATTTCCAGTTTTCTCTGTTTCTGACTCTCTATAATATAACAGATTGTATTGATGCAGTAATATTAATAATGATCATGCTGACAAGAATTAACTTGGGAAAAATTAAACAAATAAAACAACTTGTGTGTTTATACCTCGTATTGGATTATCAATGTTAAACGCAAAATTAGAGTGAAACAACACTTTATAAAACAAAAACATTTTTTTTTGTTACTTAAAAGAATAGAAAACCTGGGTAAATTTGAGTCGGGAATTGATCAGGGAACGTCACAAAAAAGTGAACTGATCATTATGAAAAAATAATAATCAATCTATAATCTTTGTGTTTCAGTGGAGAATCGATGAGAAACCAGTGAAGATCGATAAATGGGACGGAGCCGCTGTGAAGAACTCTCTGGATGATGCTGCCAAGAAGGTCAGCTTTTATTCTGAAAGATCCTTCAGTTCATTTTTAATTAAAGGTTAATTTATTTCCTGATAAACTGCTTTTCTGACTATATAACTGAGTCAGAATGAGTCAGTATTAACCTTCTCTGCTGTCTGTCTGTCCGTCCATCTGTCCTCGTGCTGCTGCGTCCCCTTCAGGTGCTCCTGGAGAAGTTCTGTTATGTGGAGAACTTCAGGCTGGTTGATGGTCGCCTGTTGATCTGCACTGTTTCCTGTCTGTTCGCCATGTTGGCTCTGGTCTGGGACTATCTGCATCCGTTCCCCGAGTCCAGACCGGTTCTCGCCTGCTGCGTCATCTCATATCCTTCAACAGCAGAACACAGGAGGTTCTACTGAGAACCCAGTTATACCCAGTTATGATTTAAGATATCAGCACCTCAGTTCTCACCAGTCAAAATGTTCATTGTAGACATCGACAGTTATTTTATTATAGAGATCATAGATTGAGTTTGAAATCTCTAAAATTCTTTTTGGAATCATGAGAATTAAAGTATTTATATGTAGAGCAGCAAATAATGATTATTTTTATCATCAATTAACCTTTTCATTGTTTTTTAGATTAATTGATCGGTTGTTTGGTCCAAAAAATGTGAAAAAAGGTGAAAAATGTTTATCGAAGTCCAAGATGATGTCCTCACATGTTTTGTCCACAACTCAAAGATATTCAGTTTACTGTCAGAAAGGAGGAACGAAACCAGGAAATATTCACATTTAAGAAGCTGAAATCAGAATTTGGACATTTCTTCTTAAAACAAACAAACAAACTCAAATGAATAATCAATTTTTATAATAGTTGTTGGTTAATTTAATAGCCGATTAATAATCTATAAATCTGAGATATCTACAAAAGAATTTATAACCAGTCAGAACAGAATTTTAGATATAAAACTCAAAAACCTAATTAAAAAAAAAATCAAAATGTCATTGTAAATATCTTTAATGAAACAGCTTTTTTTAACATGTGGATATCTGTAATTAAATAAATGATATCTGTGAATTGTTTTTTTGGTTTATCCTTCCTGACCTCCTCTTCCTCACGTACTTCATCATGATGGGGATCCTGACTCTGTACACCTCCTATAAAGAGAAGAACATCTTCCTGGTGGCTCTGCAGAAAGATCCAGCTGGGATGGATCCAGACCACATCTGGCAGCTCTCCTCCTCCCTCAAAAGGTCTGAGTCTTTACCCAGCATGCACTCTGACAGAGTCAGCTCCTCCACAGCCAGATACAGATATCGCTCATCCTAATTCAAGTACTCATTGAGTTCATTTGATGCAGTGAAAATGCTAAAACCACGTTGTAAAAGTTAAAGTCCTGCAGTGAAAATGTTAAGTATGAAATCAGGAAAATGTACTTAAAGTATTCAGTGTAATGTCGTGTGTGTCACAGGTTCGATGACCAGTACACTCTGAGAGTCTCCTTCACCGACGGGAAGTCAAAGGCCTGGAGAGAAGCCGAGTTCACCAAGTCGGTGTCAGTGTTCTTCGATGAGAACGGGACGCTGGTGATGGATCAGTTTGAAAAGTCTGTTTCTAAACTCCACGACACGCTGGCCACAGACAAGAAGACCAAATAATCCACCAACACATCAGGATCAATACATGATCGATACATGATCAGTTTGATTCTCCTCCTTCCACACAGCTCACTGGTTTCACTTTCAGTTAAAAATCACAGAGTTCAGTTGATCTTTATTACTGATGATTGGCTGTTAGAGAGCAGGAAACTCTTCTGATGGTGCGTTCAAGGATGCTTAGAGATCTGATCATCCATGTTTCCATCCAAATATCTAACAAATTTTAATTTTGAGTAAATGATCAAAAGAAAATGTAGATGAATGCTTGTTTCCATCATCAACCATCATATGATTATTAGGAGCTGGTTCTTACAGATGAACAGTAGGTGGCTCCAGTTCTCCCGTCAGTAAACCATTAAACCACCATAGAAGAAGATGAAGTCATTAAAAGAGAAGCAGTTGAAGCTCAAACTGTGAAAAACAACGTAGAAAACAGGACATAAATCAGACATTTCTGTTAGTTTGGTGTGTTAATGTGAAGAAGTTTGAGGACTCATCTCTGCTGTGTGATCCAGCTGCTGAGGCTTCAACACATCTGGCTGCGATGCTTTTACTTTGAAAGGTCGAGAACTTTACTGTGACGGATTCTCTGAACTGAAACCACTGAACTGTGTGACGGACAGGAAGTGAGCTGCTCTCGTTGGCGAGAATCAGACAGCTGTAACCTGACGTTCAGTCAGCTCACATCACATTTATTATTTAGTCTTTACAGGAAAACAACATTAGAAATAAGTTCTGTTCTGAAACAAGTGTTGGACTGAAGGATTGTTATTTTATTGGACTTGTGTTTAAGTCAGCCTGTCTGAACTTGTTTAACGGTTTTATTTTATGTTTTTTTTCCAGTTTATTTTTGTTTTGGCCTTTTTATTTTTGTTTAAATATTCATAAAACATAAAAAAAATTGCTGTTTTGAGTGAAAACGCCCTTGTGATTCATGTAGCTGCTCCTCAGCAGGCGGCTGCTTCACCTCATTTAATAAAAGTGGTTTCAGTTGATGTTTAAGAGACGAGTTAATGACATCACAGTGAGGGCAGAAAAAGCTGCCTTTTGTTGGAAAAAAACCCCACCAGAGTTAACATCATGTACTCACAAACATCTACGTGAATAATTTAGAGATGAGTTCAGCCTCATTCTCTCTGCAGTTTGATAAAGACAATTAATGATATTCAGCAGCTCGTTGGATCGTTTTTATGACAGATTAAATGTTTAATAAGTATTAATACTTATTTTTTCACTCATCAAGCAGTTAAACTTCATTCAGGACGATGTCGTCAGTATTTCTGTGTCAAGTTTAGATTTGTCTGGAACATTTCAGCTCCACAACTTTTCCTGTTAAAGGTTTCTAGTAACAGAACGTGACGTGTCGTGTTGTGATTGGTTTGATTTTGTGCGTGGCTCGGTGTAATCCTCCTGATGAAATAAATGAACTTTAAAGGACAGGTTATGCAAAATACACATTTTTTTTTAATGGTTTTCATCAATGATATGCCTCCCTGGTGTTTCTTCAGACCCCAAAATATGAGAAAAGACCATCCTTGCTCTTCCCTTCAGAGAATGTGTATTCTGGACAGTCAGATTTGTCTTCCCCTTCTGGTGTCACAAAGGACTTAACACCACCTTTACACAGGTGTCTGTTACGCCCACTGAACACCTGGTGAATCACAGTGGGCGGTGCCTGCTCCCCTGAGCAGGGAGCTGACCAATCAGAGCACACGGGACTTTTCAGGATGTGGGACAGGAGCTAAAACTGTTTCAGACAGAGCGGCCAGTATGAGAACAATAATGTGATTTAAACATTTAAGCTCTCTCTGCTCTTCAGCTTCTGTTCTGGTTTGTGAACCTAATTTTAAACTGTTTGGATGAAAAATAAATTTGTTTTTGAACCTGAACATTTTGCTCCCGGCTGGAACCAAAAAATATCGAGTTTTCTTTGTGCTGACTGAAGTGGGCATGTCAGATTTGACATTTTATGGACCAAGCAACTCGATCGCTTAGTTGAGAAAGTAATCAACACATTAAATGACAATGAAAATAAATTGTTAGTTACAGATAAACAATGTAAATCAGACAGATCCTGAACATATCGTTGACCTCCCTCTGTTCTAGACACACAGATTAACCTGATAGAACATGTTCTCACAGGACGTCTGACATGTTTTAATCTATAAAGTCAGTTTCTAGGCTGATGATGCTGTGCTGTCCTCGTCAGGCTCTGATGTTGTCTGCTGAAAGTTGGACTTAGGCTTTTAACTAATTGATTGATTGAGAAAATAATCAACAGATTAATCAGAGATGAAAACCATGGTTAGTTGCAGCCTTACATGAGCTCACAGACACATCTGTTTCCCAGCACCAAGGTTCCAACAGTCTTGGTCAGAACCGGTTCAAGAACCAGAGCTAATTTTGGTGGAGAAGTGCTAACTGTGAGTTTTGTGTCAAGTAATCGACAGAAAAATGACAGCAGGCTTCCAGATGTGAAATTTATCACCAGTCACAACGCGACATGTCACTGTTGGGAGCAGAAGCACCTGTGCAGGTGAAAAACAAGCAGCCGTCATCACTGGGGGGACATGATGGTCTCACTGGTTTCTGTGGGAAAGATGAGAAATAAAATGTGAATGAAACCAGTTCGGGTTCAGGTTTGTGTTTGAACTTTGAGATTTTGTTTTTGTCATTCAGTGATGTCAGAATCAGGACAGATTAGCGTTGTTAGCATGCATCAGCGCAGCTAACAGGCCTGTGGATGCTAATGATGCTAACAGGGGAACATGTTGAGGCCTTACAGCAGGACGTGGACTGAATGTCGACCAAACGTTTGATTTTGAATGTTTTTTATGATTCTTTGTGTCAGAGCCTTAAACTCTGTAACTCCTGTCAGTGAGAATATTAAAGATGGATTCTGTTACTCAAGCACTGAACACAACACGACTCACTTTATGCATGTTTCTTCTTGTTTTTCTTCTTTAAACCAGAATACTATCAGTGTTCAGTTTCATTTTCTGACTGGTTTCAGTCACTCTTTCACTTCCTGTGCAGCCAGCAGGTGGAGCCGTTGTCCTGATGCTCTCTGGTCCTCATGAGCTTCACTCAAACAACAGAAACAACGTCACATCTCATAGTATGAGTAAAACAAAAGGAAAATATGAAGATGATGAATGTGTCACTTTTTCCACTGATCGGCCACAACATTAAAACCAGCTGCTGTAATATTATAGTGTAGCGTTTGTCCCCTCGTGGACTCCACCGTCCTCTGAAGGTGTCCTGTGGACGTCAGCAGCACAAACCTTAAGGCAGTTGTGAGTTGGATCCTCCATCGATCAGACTTATTGTTCCTGAACATCCCACAGATGATCCATCAGACTGAGAGTCAACACCAGGACACCGTCCTCCATCACTCCACGGTCCAGTTATTATTGTGGTAGTTTGTTTTACTTGTTTTTGTTATTTGTTTTTTGTTTTGCTTTTATTTGGTATTTCCTGCGTTTAATTTGGTAGTTTTTACTGTTACTTTACTTCAGTGTTTCCACCTTTGTCCTTCGCTCCATGGACCAGTTCTGATGCTCACTTGTCCATTGTAGACGCTTTCTGCGGGGACGGGGGGTCGGCGTGGACACTCTGTGGCTACGTGCTCCCATAATGCACTGCGTGTTCTGACTGCTTTCTGTCATTCACTTCTCCAGCTCCTCTGTAGGATCAGAACAGGCAGGTTGACCTTCACTCCCCACGAGAATCGGTGAGCCTTGAACGTCCACAGCTCTGTCTCCAGTTCAGTGGTTGTCCTCCTCCGTCCCACTGTTGGTCAGTACAGTCCTCTGCAGGCCAGGACACCTACAGACCTGCTGCTTCTGCTCTGACTCACTCGTCCACACATCATCTGATCCTCACACTGAACAATTTTGAAACTGAATCTGAACGTTTCTCTTCATTTTCTAGATGAGCTTCACAGCAGAGATGAAGCTGAAACAAAACCTTCCACCAATCAGAGAGCAGGGGTGTGTTCAGCAGGTAGGTGGGTGGAGTCAGGGTACCGGTGGGCGGAGTCAATGACATTCCTCCCAGGCTGCAGAGTGTATGTGTCAGTGAGCTGTGATCAGATGTGTGTGAGCGGAGCAGAGCGTCACAGTGTTGCTGTCTCTTGGCCATGGCCTGTCTGATGGCCGCCTGGTCCGTCCACAACCCCACCGTCACCAACTCCATCATCATGGTGAGTACTGGGGACACCCTGGACATGCAGTGGACACACAGTGGAGACATGTGAATCATTTGTTTTTTTCTTTGA
Source organism: Lutjanus erythropterus (assembly GCF_056507025.1). Taxonomy (NCBI): domain Eukaryota; kingdom Metazoa; phylum Chordata; class Actinopteri; order Lutjaniformes; family Lutjanidae; genus Lutjanus; species Lutjanus erythropterus. Next base: position 32,244,378 of record NC_139320.1, read on the forward strand.
AATGTGAGCTACTGAAGTTGATGATTGTCTGATGAGTTTTGAAAATGTGATGATCAAAGATTAACTTGAAATTAATAAAACTAATGCTACCTGATCACATTAACAGCTGCACATTAAATGACACCTTCAAATCTGCACTAATGTGATTGGATGACACAGAACGAGGGATCTGATTGGCTACAGATAATTTGTTTGTGACTCAAGCTGTTTAGTTTGTAAATGCAGGTTCAACAGTCTAAATAAATTTAACAACATCCAGATATGTTTTTAATGAAAATTGCCAACATGTTTATACTATATACATGTATTTGTGGATTTCTACCACATTTATTTAGGACAATAAATATATGTGTACATCAGAAATATGTTTTAGGATCTGTTTTTTATTCATATATGAGAAAAAGTCTTTCTGTGGAGTCTACACAAATTCAGGAACACGTAAGTGAATCCATCTGTGTCAATATTCAATACTGAGACTGATCTGACTCCATCTGATGATGAAGATGATAATGATAAAGATAGGAGTCTATGTGCTGAATCACAGCAGCAGTCTGGTTCTTCTTGTCAGTAAATCCTCGCTGACTAAGCTCTTCTCTGTCCGACAGTTACCTCCTGCAGCCTGTTTGTGTGTGTGTGTGTGTGTGTGTGTTCAGATTAGTGTCCATATGGGAACAGGATGCTCACACGCTGCCCCACATACCAACACTGAAAGTAACAAATACTGAAGTACAGTTTTGAAGTAGTTAGTGTATTTGTATGTGATGAGTACAGAAAAGCGTTGACAGCTGGATCAGCTGAGTCTGATGTCGTGTTCACAACAGAAATCATCTTCAACCTGTATTCAACTGAATTAAGTGCGAAGACAAGATATTTAATATTTAAAAACCTGATAAACTTCATAGTTTTTTTGTAAATATTGACTCATCCTGTTGGTTCAGGAGCAACAACAGACTGTGAACATTGTGGAACTTTCAAAAACAGCTGTTTGTAACGTTCCACAGGTAAACAGGTGAGTTGGTAACAGGTGACAGGATCATGATTGAGTATTGAAGGGGCGTCCTGGAAAGTTTCAGTGGTTCACAGCATGGATGGGGTGAGATTCACCACTTTGTGAAAAACTGCAAACAGTCCAACAGTTTAACAACGTTTGTCAACAGAAAACTGCAGGAATTTATAAATTTCACCATCTGCAATCCATAATATCATTAAAAGATTCAGAGAATCCAGAGAAATCTCTGCACGTAAGGAGCAAGACTGAAAACCAACACTGAATGTCTGTGACCTTTGACCCCTCAGGCAGCACTGCATTAAAAACTGCATTAAAAACCCACATCATTGTATAAAGGATACTACATGGACTCAGGGACACTGTTAGGTGGTTGGTCAGTAGGTCAGTTAATTGGTTGGTTGGCATCATGGGTAACTGTCACATCTGTGATGGTATGAAGGGGGATTTGGAGCGACATGCTGCCATCCCTGATGTCTTTTTCAGAGACGTCCCTGATTATTTCAGATGATGCTGAGACACATTGTGGACGTGTTCCAGCAGCGTGTCTTCGTATGAAAAGAGTTCAGGCACTAGACTGCTAAAGTAAGATGTGAAATAACTAACATGAAAAATAGAAACAGGATTATAGATGTGAGGTTGATCTTTATTGTATTTAATGAAGTGAAGCAGCGGGGCGGAGCCTTGATGCTCCGTGTCGACCTGAAGACACTATGAGGAGCTCTGCTGTATAAAATTCAGCTGTTTACCACCATGTCTGTTTTGAGTTCACACACCAAAATCAGTGTGAATGTTCCTTTAAAGGAACAGTTTAAAACTGCTGCTGATGGCTGATCCATCAATTTCAGTAAGACACCTGCAGGGTCTGATGTCTTCTGTGGACATGTGAAGACATCACAGGACAGATTCTGACATCTCTCTGCTCTGTCCCTCAGAACACCAATGGGCCCCCGGACCTGATGTTGGACCCCCGGACGGTGTGTGTCTGTATGGACGAGGTGGTTAACAAGCGGGCGGCAGGCAGCCAGCAGACGCCGCTGCTGCAGGGACACCTGAAGAAGGTGGACAACAACCTGACCGAGGCCCAGAGGTTCTCCTCGTTACCGCGGAGACCGGCGGTCAACATCGAGTTCAAGGACGTCTCGTACTCAGTCAGAGAGGGACCCTGGTGGAGGAAGAAAGGTACTGACGCACACACCAGATACACGCCTGACACACACTTTATTCTGGAAACATTTTAAAAACAGCTGTCACAGAGGTGGAGCTGATGTCATCACGAGTCTCAAAACAAACAAACAAACAAAAAACTAAATATTCAGTTTGTTGTTAAAAACAAAAATCAGCTGATTTTAACATCAGGGAAACTTCAGCAAAAAAATTGACTTAAAGCTAAACTCTGCAGGATTTTCACAAAAAACAAAATGTTCAGACTCCAGTGACGTTTCCAGGCTCTTCTAACTGTGGTGGCCCCCGGAGTGGCCCCTGTATGCTACAGTTTATTATGTTCCTGTGTTAAAAATGTATTTAAAAGATAAATAGTCCCACCAACCAGTTCTAATTCCATTCTACCTCGTTCCTAAGGCACTCAATAGTTTTATTTTCATATTGATTAATTATATAATATTGTACAATATCATGGTTTTGCGGCCCTGCGTAATGACAGGTGGATTGTGGATTGACGGGAGTGGGATGAGACAGGAGTATTTCTGTGGGAGTGGGATTACAATTTCCAATGATGCTTTTATCCAAAAGTACATCTGTGAGCTGATATGAGACGTGGAAGGATCTAGTCAGGAGAGGACAACACGAGTCAGTGCCATGAAGCAAAGATCAAGTCTGATAAGATGTAGGAGCCTACAGGAAGTGCAACAGGCAAAGCACATAGATGCATGGATTTTTTTAATGGATATTTTGTGCAGTAAATCAAGCACGGAGGTGTTCATGAAACGAGCTGGTCTTCAGTCTCTTAAAGACTGAGAGTTGTGCTGGATGTTCAGACAGGGAGGGTCTGATTGAGCAATCGAGGCCACGTGGACCTCGAAGGTTAGTTGATCGTTGATCATGATGCCCAAGTTTCGGGCAGACCTTGTAGGTGTGAGCCGGGTGGATTGGAGCTGGATACCGATTTCTTGTTGTACAGAGGGATGAGATCACTGCGAGGCATGACGAGATGCAAGCAGAGGCTGTGGTTGTCCGGAGGGAAGAGAAGAGGGCAGGGCACTGACCCTTGAGGAGCCCCTGTGGATAAATTGTGTGGAGTGAGATGTTCACAGGAGGCAAATATCAACTATTTTTAAATTGGGGTGAAGGTGCTTTAACTTAAGTCTGAGTGTTCTTCCATTGTAGTCAAGAATCATTATAATCCGTCGTCTGCGGACCGTCAGTCTGTGTGTTCAGTGATAATAATGTCTGCGCTGCTGCAGATGGAGCAGTTATAACAGGTCTGTAGCTCTGATGTAATCCTGTAAACACTGACTGAGGATCAGAGACGTCCAGCAGGTTACTGTCAGTCAGTCTGTTAGAGAACACTGACTTACTGAGTTCAGAACATCACTCACTGTCTGTTTCTATTTTAAAACCTCCACTCACAGCTGATAAACCTTCAGTCTGACTCTACTCATTCTGATCAGAAATGACAATTCATTCGTTTGATTAAGTAAGGGACAATAACAGACCTGTAACTGACCAATCAGAGTCGAGTATTTAACAAAGCCATGTAATAAAATAAAATAAAGTGATCTGATTAAACGTGTTTACAGGCCCCAAAACATCAGAATATTGTGTCTTTGATAAACTGGTTTCACCGCCTGTGCAGCATCTGATCTGCCAGAAACAGAAGAAACAGAAGAAGAAGAAGAAGAAGAAGAAGAAGAAGAAGAAGAAGAAGAAGAAGAAAGATTTCTGTTCAGGTTATTTTCAAGATAAACCCTCATCATATCCTGAGAGCAATAGAAAGTTTTATCTGCTGCTGACCAAAAATATATTTATTCCAACCAGAGAGACACGATCAGAACAAATGTTTACATGTTTATTAGTTCCTTATTAATCAGATTATCAAAGGTTTATACCACCACGATCAATCAGATTGAAAATTCATTCAGATCAGATCAATCTGTCCTGACTCAGGTGTTTACATGAGACTCTGTGATTCTAATTTTTGATGGAATATTAGTGTAAACATGTGGATCAGTCTGATCGACGGGTCATAGATGAGCTCCACTATGAACTATAATTTATGTTTTCCAGAACAATCAAGTTAAAATGACAATAAAATATAACTGGAGCGGTGAGAGGTGAGTACGTGGTTCTTTTGAATATAGTTAGAAAATAACAATATGAATGATATGTTAAGAAGAGGGTTGTGTATTCAGAGTATTTCACATGATGTATCAGACGTCTGATTTCTGTGTTGGTATTGAAGATAAAGAGACAATTACATTTTGATGAAACAGAGTAGTTAATACAAAACAGTCAGACAGTCAGACAGACAGACAGACAGATAGACGGACAGACAGTCAGATGGACGGACAGACAGTCAGATAGACGGACAGACAGTCAGATGGACGGACAGACAGTCAGATGGACAGACAGACAGACAGACAGTCAGAAGGACGGACAGATGGATGGACAGTGGTCTGTAACAGCTGCTGGCTGTCGTGCCGTCAGCCGCTGATCAGAATATGAAGATGAGGATTTAATGAATTCAAACAGATTTCATGTATCAGAGGATTCAAACAGCTCAGAGAGGATCTGTTGATTCAGGTTTTTGATTGATTGATTTTTATTTAGAACAAAAAACATAAAGAAATCAATATAAATAATAACAAGAATGTACAAGGGAGACTAAAAGCCTACAAGATTAATCACAGGTCTCCCTAGTTATAAATCAAAGCAAATCAAAATGCAGTTATTATTACTGTTTATCATGATTTTGAGTCTAAATATTTAGATTCAAAACCTTAAGTCCCTTTTTATAGCGGAGGTCTTGTTATGTCTAAATGTTTGATAAAACTGGACTAAATTAAAGGACAATTCTGATATTTTTAAACCCAGGCCCTATTTTATTTTATTTTTTAAATATTTAGGATCTAAGTAATTAACAGGTACACATTTTAAAGTGACAGTAACAGAAACTAACTGATCGAGGCAGCAATAAAATGATTGTTTCTGTAAATGGAATCTGGTGATAAATCATCTGATTCTGCTTCAATAAAAATGATCTTTCTCTTAAAAAAAGGTGCAGGGATCCTTTCATAATGTATTCAGACACTGTGCTGCAAACTCCTATCAGTGTATCCTATCAATTATATCAAGACAAAGAAACGAAACACCTGCATCCTATATAGGTTTAATATCAGGGTTTTTTTTAAGTGAGAAGAGAAAAAAGAAAAAAATTCTTTTTTTTTTGTAAAAGATATAAAAATAAATAAAATAAATAAATAGAGCTCAGGTTTAAAACAGCGGAATTACACAAATGTCATTAAGTGCTATAATAACATGTAAACATTTACTCTCAGACAGTAAAGTCACATGATCCCAGTGTTACTGAACAGGTCAAACTGTGACACTGATTTATTTACTTCTGTAATATAAGTACTGGAGTAAATGTACTTAGTTACTCTCCTCTGGTGTTGTGCTCTATTTCAACAAGAAGCAGTTTATTATTATCAGTCTGATTTGGGATGCTGTGTGTGTGTGTGTATGTGTGTGTGTGTGTGTGTGTGTGTGTGTGTGTGTGTGTGTGCGGGATTATCAGGCTGTAATCTGTTAATCTCAGTCAGGGTCTCCTGCTGTAAATAGCTGCAGGTCAGATTAGCAGCAGCTCTGTCGCTCAGCGCCGCCGTGAGAAAATAAAATACAGAGAAACCAGCTGATGATGAAACTCCTGTCAGTCACAGTGAAGGGTTTACTGCTCCATGAACCACGTCCTAACACTGTGACACAGTCCTGTTGTGCTGTAATCTGTGAGATTGTAAACAACATCCCAGTCTTCACGTTGAGGACACAACACAGATGTGAGAACAGATGTTCAATCAAAACTTCAGAATCTCCACTTCTTCTCCCATTTAAATAACATGGTTAACCAACAGAGGCTGGTGACAGAAAATACAGAAACACAGTTTATCTTTATGGATTTTATTGAAGCTGAACTGGCAAGAAGACTGTCGACACGTGACTGTTTTTATCTTGTGTTTCTATGGGTTTGTGTTTTTACAGACACACACTGAATTGTTAAAATGTGACATTTCTTAAATGGAGTTTGGTGCAGAAAGCTTTAGTTCATTCAAACTGCTGATATATTGATTTTCATGACTAGAGACACACAAGGTGACTGTTAAAGTCTGTCTGACTGACTGCTGTTAGTTATTAGTTTGATTAATGTTTAATAATGTGTGTATTGATTACTGATGGTGGCTGATCAGGTAGATTATCAGCTAATTGTACTTTCTGACTGCATTATGCAGTAAATGGTTGCTCTGTGTGCGTCGCTCACTGCTGAAAGTATAGAACACAATGAAAAACTGATATAAAACCGAGCTTTATAGTGAAGGAGCAGCTTTATTGATCCTGATGGAGGATCTATATGACAGGAAGTGGCAGGAAATTCAATTTTTCTTACCACAGGCTTCTAATCTTGCATCCCCATTTTTAACTGCAGCTAGGCGGCCATGTGACCAATCACAGCTTGTTGTCTGCCACAATGTGTGTGTGATGTCACTGGGAATGAGGAGCGAGGGACCGACTTGAACAACAATGTAAACAAAACATGGCGATGAAGAGTACTGAAAATCTGTACTCAAGTACAAGTACTGTTACATTGCTAAAATATTACAAGTAAAAATATTACAATTACAAGTATAAGTACTGCTGTTAGAAATATACTTAAGTAAAAGTGCTACTCAGAGTATTAGTTACTTTTAAGCATTGATGTCACCGTCACCACTCCAAACTAGGGTGGCAAATTTTGTGCATTTTCCTGAAACGGTAGTTGGAGACGCTAATTATCAAAACATCATTAGTCATTTATAAGATACAAAACACATTTTTCCCTTGTTTTTTTTTTTTTATTATTTTCAGTTTATTTGTCATTTTTTCTCATTTTAAAGTTTAAAAGTTTAGGCTTAAGATTAATTTTCCTTATTGAACAAACGGCTTCACCAGACATCCTTACTCCAAAGTGTGCTCCTGCAACGTTTTGCTTTGTTGTTCGTCTGTATGTCTTTGTTTTCATTGGCCCGTTGTGGTCAAATCACCTGATTGGCTTCTAAAATGCAGACTGAATGTTTGGATATTAATTCAAATTGTACTCAACTGTGATTTTAAAAGTAACTAAGTAGATTACATCGTGCAGTGTAGTATGAGTGAAAGTACAGACTTGAAAATCTACTCACAAAAGTACAAGTACCTGAAAAAGTGCGTGTGTGTGTGTGTGTGTGTGTGTGTGTGTGTGCGTGCGCGCATGAGATACTGACTTATGTTCAGAAAAGTTTCTCTGTTTCACAGTTCACCTTCGCAGCACCGACATCATCACTCCTCTTTAGTTTTGCCTCTGGCGGCGAACACCGCAAGACATTACAACCATAGATGTGTCCGATTCTACACACTTACACTCCTGCAGGGCGACACTCGTGTTGTGTTTGTGGTTCTTCTGTAAGGATTGTGTCAGCAGTTTGAGTCGCTCAGTAAATCCAGACTGTAGCTGTTTTCAGGGAAAGTTGAACTGAAAGTTGTGAAGGACTCGGGATGTTTGTGGAGCTCTGAAGTTTCTGTTTCTGAAGGATCACAGTGTGCAGATAAAAGCACAGAGTCACTTTGTGTGACCGTGGGCTGTAGGGACATGATTAATATGGAGCCCTGCACAGCAGGCGTCCAGATGAGGTGTCAGATGTTTGTCCACTTTGATTCACTACACCCTGACATCCTCCATCTGCTGGATCAGGTGATAACTGATTTGATATTGTGTTGTCTGGAGATGTAAAGATAAACTTCCTTGTATTAATTATATATGACACATCCTGTATTGATGATGCTGCTGAGACTGAGGGGAGCTGGAAAGAAACAAACCAAAAACAAGATGTTTCTGATGCTTTTGTTTAAAGGAAACATTTTGAGAACTGTAGAATATCAAAGATGGAAATGTCTAAAATTACAAATGACCAAAGAGACAAAACTAATAAAATTAAATAAAGTAGAATTATATTTGAAAGTTCTTTTTGTCTTCTAGCAGCAGAGATGTTAAAACCATGTTCAGTGAACGTGGAGAGAAAATCTCAGATCACGTTTCAGCTTCTCAGGACAAAAGAAAGAAAAGAGTGAAGAAGACAAAGAAACGGAAACCTGATGAGTTTAAATTCTGCTGTTTATGTAACAAGGTTTATGTGTGATCAGACTGCAGTCACAGTCAGCTTAAAGATTCAAATTAAACTAACAAACTTTAAAGTTTCAGTCTGATTCATCAACAGCAGTTTGACTTTATTTTTTTTTCTTTATATTTGGGATATTTTTCTTATATATCTTATATATTTTAATTTTATTCCTCAAATTCCAAGTTTTCTTTTGGCTCCAATACTCCATTTGTATATAACACATATATTAAACAATATATACAATATATAATATCCTGCATGTAAAATATGTTCATGATATTATCTCTAATTCAGTAAATTAAATTAGTATACATAGTATTTCTTTATAATCTTGATGATTAGTGGCCCAGCTGTACGTTCTGGAAACGTTCCTGAGAACGTCACAGAACGTTCCTGTACGTTCACAATGTGGAGTTCTTTAAAGAGCATAGGGGTGTTCTTTGTCAGACTGTCAGAGAACATTCAGGACGTTCTCGGAATGTTTAGACCAGTACTATAGGATGTTCCCTCAAGGCCTATACATTCCATTCCCATAATGTTTGCAGAACCCTTAATAACAACCTTTAATAACAGGAACCTGTGTGAATGAATGTTTGTGTTTGATGTTCTGCAGTGCGCTGGTCAGTGAGGGTTGTTTTTAAATCTGCATTGAGTTAAATATTGACTACTAAACTACTGTATGATGTTCTTTCTTGGTTCAAATAAGTTCCTTCAGTTATATTCATAACATATCCAAAATGGAACGCCCCCCCTTTAAGTCATACAGGACTTCGAACTGCAGCACTTTCTTAACCCACAGAAGACATTTTAAGAACGTCCCCGATGTCCTCTGACGGTTCAGGACATTTCTTACCTTTAGAGAACTTTTTGGGAACGTCACACAGTGTCCTGAGAACGTTCCCTCCTGCATGAGAGTGACGTTAGTAACAAAACCTGAAACATTTCAGAGAGAAACTGAACGAATGTTGGTGAACAAAGTTTAAAGTAAGTAAAGACCTCAGATAGTTGACTTGTTCATGACCTTATGATGCCCGTGTCTCCCCTTTATTGAATGATGCTTCGAGGATATTAAAGGACTTTGAAAAACGTAAAGTATCAGACTCCATACAGAGCAGAGCTGCACGCTGTTATTACACGTTCATAAGTTTGTTCTGTTCAGGCTGATCTGGGTTGGATTCCTGATTCAATAAGATGAAAAAGTGAAATGATCAGACTCATCTCCTTAATATGTCAGAAAACAGCATCAATAAAATGTTTTTTTCTTTTTTTTTCAAAATTCTCTTTGGTTTTAAGAGATTTATTATATTTTTGATGAAGCAGATTTACAATATATGTTCAGTAATAATTTAACATGCAGCATGAACACAATTAGAAGAAAACTGCTTGTTTTTTGAGGCAAATTGGTTACATGATATTTTGTTAAAACCAAAATTACAAACATATGTTCAAATCAAGCACAAATGACCCTTCACCAAGCCCCGCCTCTAAACAGCAACTGTCCAGTCATAGGTTAGCAACTGTAACTAAGGCTGTCAAGCTTTCCATTTCTCTCCATGTTGAAGGTGTGCAGGAGGCTCAGAGAAGAGTGATGCTCAGGCGTCTTTTTTGTCGTCTCTCAAAGACGGGAAACACAAGAGCACACACGTGGTGAATCTATTAAACTCTGTCTTTAACTGCTCTAACATAAGCTGCAAATGTTAGCATGTCTGGCTAGCTCATGTTAGCTTACTAGCAGCATCTGCCTTTGTACGGTGGAGGTTTGAGGAGGATGATGTGGGCTGATGTGGAATCAAAGTGGGTCGACTCTCTCTGGCTCACTGGTGACCCGTCTCAAGGTCCACTGCACTAATCGAGTCCCTGCGCTTCCTTTTCCCACGTCAATGAGTGTATTTCTGTCATCTATCATGTAGTATTTCACCATCCGACCAATGTTTGCTGAGATGTAAGCTAGCTTTTGCCTCAGTCTGTTAGCATTACTGTTATATCGTGTACGCAGCTGTTAGCTAACTTTACATAAACACTTTCACAGGGGTCTTGTTTTAAAATGTGTCAGGTGGAAACATTAACACTTAAGCTACACTTAAAACACTTCTCAGCTGACTCAGGTCGAGTTAGCATTAGCATTAGCTTACATTAGGCAGCTTCACTTCTGCTTGTGAGTCATTATTTTAGCGACAAAATCCTCTGTCATCAATTAGAAATGAGAATCTGCTTTTGTTTACATCTCTAAGGATTCAAAAACCTCATGTTTCAATGATGACTCCAAATGTTGATGTTAAGTCTGCCACCATTATCACTGTAAACTGCATAAATGCAGAGCGAGATTGGAACGTTTGGCAGGTGTATCAACAGTAACCCAAGGAAGGCGGGGCTTAGGGAAGCGTCAATTATGGCCCTGAATCTGATGTAACAGCAAACTGAAGGAGTCCGAGGTGTTTATTGGTTTACAACTGAGAGCAGGAATCCTTCCTCTGAACCTCAAAGTCGTCACATTTAAAAACATCCATAAAGGCGACAGGTTGTATGAACTGTGTGATTTAGGAGAAGCTGCCAATGAATCACATTTTCTTCTGTATTATTGTCCTTTTTATGGTGAGTTTCATTGAATATAAAACCAATATTCAATGAAATGTCTGTTCAACATCCAGAAACGTTCTGGTGCTCTGATGATGACAAAAGTTGGCTAACTTTGTTTCTAAAGCTTGGAAAAAAACATCGGGATGGTTTATTTGTTTAACATTAATTGTAGCTGGTCTGTCAGTATTAGTACACACTGTACTGTAGTTTACTGTAGTGTACTGTAGTGTACTGTAGTTTATGGAGGATGATAAATGAATCCAGCCTCAGTATAAAGGACATTCCGCTCTATAAGCTGCTGTTTGTTGTACTGAGTCAGTAATGAGCAGCTGTCAGAGTTGAACAGCTCAGGTTTCCTCTGAAGTTTCACTCAGAACAAAAAAAACCACACCTGCTCAGGTGGGACTGACCTTCCTCCTGATGAAGATGATGATGATGATGATGGTCAGAGCTGAACATGCTGATGTTTCAAACCCTGAAAAAGTGAAATATGATGGATGAGTCACGATGTGATGAAAGGTGATGAGCAGGTCGATCCTGATGGATCATGGGTATCAGCAGACAGACTGTTACCGTGGTGACTGCAGGTCACTTATCTGATTGGTCATCATCCAAACTTTAATAAGTGTTATTGATCACTGCCTGACAGTCGACTGTGAGGGAACAGAGAACCCTCCACCCATCACATGACCCAGGTCACATGATGAGAACTTCATTATTTCCTCTTATTTAAGTTACTTCATAATTTACTTTAAATTAATTTGTTTGTAACTGAGAGTAATCAGTGCAGTACAGTGTGTATTACTGTAGTACAGTGTGTATTATTGCAGTACAGTGTGTATTACTGCAGTACAGTGTGTACTATTGCAGTACAGTGTGTGTTACTGCAGTACAGTGTGTATTACTGTAGTACAGTGCGTATTATTGCAGTACAGTGTGTATTACTTAATACTGCAGTACAGTGTGCATTACTGCAGTACAGTGTGTATTACTGCAGTAGAGGTTACTGTTGGTCAGGGAGGATTAAATGCGACTCGTTCAGATTAAATCTGATAATCTCATTAACGAGCGTTCAGCCTCCATCAGCAGATAAATACACTGCAGTGGTTACTGCAGGACATCTTCATCATCATCACCGTCACCATCACTATCATCATTACAGTCATCCTCAGTGGTTTCCATAGTAACCCAGTTGCTATGCACAGTAATCACATTTCTTTGGGTTGTTTGTTGCTTCAGAAAACGTTTGTTTAAATCAGAACAAACAGACGACAGCAGCAGCAGCTGTTGGTGGTTCAGCTTGTTTAGTCAGTTAGTTAATTATTTAGTTAATTCAAGATGAATTTAATTGATCGTTTCCTCTAAACAGACCGTACAGACATTATTAGAAAAGACGAGGATGTTTATGAATGTGTTGTTTTTGCCACAGGGATGGTGGGAGGTGGGGTCCTTATTTTGTTTTTACTTGACTTTACTGTGTTTGGATCCTCGTTAGCAGCAGCAGAAGCTTCGGCTCTTCTTCCTGGGATCCACTCATACAGACTATAACCACATAAACACAACAAACATAACAGCTTATTGTTTAATTAACAATTAAGTACATAAAATAGAGAAAGATTAAGTCAAACATGGAATTATAAATCAATCACAATCCCTCAAGAAATCATAGCAAACATAAATCATAATCAGAATGTCCCTCTTAAATTATGCATTTATCCATCCTGTGCTTTCACACATTAAAGTCCAGTAAATAAGTACTAACAAAAAACTTTTCACATTTTCTGAAGAACCTTTTCTTTTCTTTTCTAATTAAAAGAGAGATGGAGACTTCTGTCCTCCTCCACAGAAAATGTCTCGCTCACTAACTCAATTTTGAGATAAAAGTTTGAGCAGAATAAAAAAACTCTTAAATGATTGGACCAGTCAGAGTTCAGGTTGGTTCAGGTGTTTGTGGGTGTTTCTGTGAATCGGAGCAGATTCATGTGAAACTGGATGGAGAGAAAAACCTCCAAACTGAACACTTGCGTGAAACCTGAGCTGGTGACTGGAGGACAAAGAGGTTCTCTGAGAGCGTCTGGGAACCTGCTCACTGATTGTTCCTGTTCTGTCTCAGGTTACAAGACTCTGCTCAAAGGGATCTCTGGGAAATTCACCAGCGGGGACCTGGTGGCCATCATGGGGCCCTCAGGAGCCGGAAAGTCCACCCTCATGAATATTCTGGCTGGGTACAGGTGGGTACCAGCAAATCCTTTTTGACCTACATTCAGCTGAATACAACAACACAAAGACAAGATATTTAAGGTTTGAACTGATAAACCTAATTTTTTTTGTGAATATTCACTCATTCTGAATGTGATGACTGCAACACTTTTCAAAAAAGTTGGTTCAGGAGCAACAAAAGACAAAAGTCTTTGAACGCTCCAAAAAATGCCTGTTTGTAACTTTCCGGAGGTAAACAGGTGAATTGGTAACAGGTGACAGGATCATGATTGGGTATTAAACACAACACAAAACTGCAGGAATTTATAGATTTCACCATCTACAATCCATAATATCATTAAAAGATTCAGAGAATCCAGAGAAATCTCTACACGTAAGGAGCAAGACTGAAAACCAACACTGAATGTCTGTGACCTTTGATCCCTCAGGCAGCACTGCATTAAAAACTGCATTAAAATCCCACATCATTAAAGGATACTACATGGGCTCAGGGACACTTTGGAAAACTGTTGTCAGTAAACACAGTTTGTCTCTGCATCTACAAATGTAAGTTAAGACTCTACGATGCAAAGAGAAAGACATATATCAACAACATCCAGAAACACTGCAGACTTCTCTGGACTGAAAGCTGCATACAGGTTTTGGAGCGACATATGCTGCCATCACTGACGTCTTCTTCAGAGACATCCCTGATTATTTCAGACAGACGATGCAGAGACACATTGTGGACGTGTTCCAACACTGTGTCTTCATAGTAAAAGAGTTCAGGTACTAGACTGACCTGCCTGCAGTCCAGACCTGTCTCCCATTGAAAATGTGTGGTGCATTATGAAGCACAAAATGCGACAACAGAGACTGTGGACTGTTGAGCAGCTGAAGTTGAATATCAAGAAAGAATGAGAAAGAATTTACCTTTAAAACTTCAAAAAGTTTTCTCAAATCATTGCATTCTGTTTTTATTTATGTTTTACACAACTCAGGGTGGATGCACAAATAATTTTTCACTTCCATGCGTGACTCTCAAGTTTATAAAGTCACTAAAGCTGTCAGATAAATGTAGTGCAGTGAAACGTGAGTAATGTAATGGAGTAAAAGTAGAAAGTAGCATCAAAAGACTCAAGTACATGACAAGTAGGATTGTAGTTAAGTACAGTACTTGAGTAAAAGTGGTTAGTTACTTACAACCACCAGTAAAAACATTTGTACAATTTTCCCCACATCATAACAAAATATTTTCACACTATAGTGAGATGTTTTTCAAATCATAGTGAGATATTTGTCATGTTCTCTCACCATCCAATTATTCCATTTTAAGAAGAAACATTTCAGTCACAACAACAGATAAAAAATGTCTTTATTATATGAGAAGTTTGTTGTTGTAACAAATCAGTTCTCCACATTATTAAAACAAGAAAACAACAGCTTTTTCAGATGGATTAACATAACTTTTTTTATTGGTTTATTTATTAGTTAAAACAAGAAATATTTCTTTTTATTGTGAAGAACTTGTTGCCTGCTGAATTTTTTTCACATTAAGGTGTAAATAAAAGTCAATTGAGGAGAAAGACTGAAAACAAACAGCTCAGTGTTTCAGTCAACAGACTGTGAAAACCAGATGAAGTATTAGAGCGCCATCTACAGGCTGAGGAAAGAACTGAACCTGCGGCTCAATAATGACAAAACACAAACATACAACTGGTGGTGGAAAGCAACTAAGTACATTTACTCAAGTACTACATTTGTAAAACTTTGAGTACTTTAATATTTCCATTTCCTGTCACTTTCTTCTTCTACTCCACCACATCTAAGAGAAAAAAAACTTTTTACTGCACCACCTTCACCTGACAGCAACAGTTTAAGATTATTAAAACAAACATAATCAACCAGATTCAGATTCAACTACCAACAATATACAAATCATTAAAATGATCTCCACATCCACCAGCTGCAACATTAAAGTGATGAACATTTTCATGCATCAGTGATTATAATTCAATAATATATTTTATTCTGTAAAAAGCCACTGTGAATAGTGAGTACTTCTACTTTTGCTATTCAAAGTATATTTTGATGCTGATAATTTTTCTACTAAATCAAACTTTGAATGCACTAATAACTTTAATAATAATAATATCTTTATTTATGTAACATCTTAAAAACAGAGTTTACAGATTGAGCAGGATATCTGAGGACTTCTTCTATCACTGCTTAAAAACTACAACAAGTCAAAATGTAGCAGGTTTACAGTCCTGACCTGTGAGCTCCAGTATCAGAGTGTGTATTTGTGTATCAGAGTGTGTATCAGAGTGTGTATCAGTGTGTGTATTTTGTGTGTCCAGGGAGACGGGGATGAAGGGGGAGATCCTGATCAACGGTCAGCCCAGAGACCTGCGCTCCTTCAGGAAGGTTTCCTGTTACATCATGCAGGACGACATGCTGCTGCCGCACCTCACTGTGCACGAGGCCATGATGGTACTAAACACTACAATACTACATTTACTCAAGTACTGCAGTGAAGTACAGTACTGAAGAGTTTTAGTTTTATTTTATTTAAACTTCTATTTTGCTTCATCTCAGAGGGAAACACTAGTTAGTTTTTGGTTTCTGTAGTCAGTTTGCAGATGAAGATTTTAAAAGGCAACTTCACATTAAAATGATACAAATGACCAAGTGACAGTTAATGACAACAGTCGTAAAGTTTCATAAAGCCTCCTTCATGTTCATGACATGTTTATGACAGTGTAATGGCAGTTTTATGGACACCTTGTCAAATAAAGTGTTGATTTTATCACCAGTTTACTGTCCAGGTTTATTTCATGGTGTTATAGTTTATGCAGTATTTAATTGTGTATTGCAGAATTTAAAAGTATTCTCTGCAGTGTACTGCAGCTTTTGTAATCTGAACTTGGTGAACCAGTCTGAACGTCCTCAGTGTCCTCAGTAGTGTCTCTTGTCTCTGCAGGTTTCAGCCAACCTGAAGCTGCAGGAGAAGGTGGAGGCTCGCAGGGAGATGGTGAGTCCTGACCCCCGACTACTTCCTGGTCATATACATGCACGTAAATCAAAACAAAGACAGGAGGGATGTTTTCCCACTTAAAGCTTTAATTGTTATAATATAAGAGGCATATTGTCACGTTTTCTGTGCATTTTCCGAAACAAAAAGTACTTTGTTGCAGTTTCATAGGAGTAAATTGTTCATATTTTTTATATTTTATTTTTTAAATATATTTTTTATTGATGCTTCTTTATATTCTTGTTATCCACTTTCCTGCTGTAAATCTGATCATTGTGGGACTAATAGAGGAATATCTTGTCTTATCTCTTATCTTAACAAGTGAGATTTGGATCCATCCGTGATTCACTCCACTCTTGATAATCCATAACTTGTTTTTAAAATAGCTTGCATATCTTATAAACCTCTAACATCTACTGGTGGACAGAAGAAATACATTTCATTTATTCAATCTGACCACAAAGCAGAGACGAGGAAAATCCCCCTCCAGCGATTCACACTGTTTACATGTCAGAGGTTAAAACAGCAGCTGTGTTTCCTCCTGCTTTGTGTGTGTGTGTGTGTGTGTGTGTGTGTGTGTGTGTGTGTGTGTGTGTGTGTGTGTTCAGGTGCGGGAGATCCTGATGGCTCTGGGTTTACTGGACTGTGCAAAGACAAGGACGTCTCACCTGTCGGGGGGTCAGAGGAAGAGACTGGCCATCGCTCTGGAGCTCGTCAATAATCCTCCAGTCATGTTCTTTGATGAACCCACGAGGTCAGAGACACTCGACAGACTCTTTATGTCTGAAGGACTCCCTGTCCTCACTGATCCTGTCCCCTGTGTCTGATTCAGTCTTTTAGTTTTAGTCACATTCAGAGCAGCTTCTGTCTCTGCTCTCTTGTTGTCCTCTGTGTTTAGTTGTAGTTCAGGTTGGTGTCGTCTGTTGCACAGATTGTTAAAACCTTCTGTCACTTTTGGCTCCATGAATTAAACCGACTCACCTTGGCTTTTGAGTTCTCAAAAAGGACACGTGTCTGTCCTCAGCCTGACGGATTTGGTCCATCTGTTCTCTGACTGACATGTGCTTAAATATCCAGGAACACTTTACTTGAAGGGGCGTGCATGAGACAACGTCGAAACCATGACATGAACGTTTATCACTTTTGTCATTAAGTCCCTTTGTGTCACATTTTTATGATGTCTGGTTAATGTCAGGTTGTCATAACAAAGACATCTTAAACAATCCATTAAAAATGACATAACAGCCTAATGGACTGGTTGCACAGCAGACAAGCTGACTTGTCAAAGCAGGTGGACTTCATAACAGTAACAATGACACAGGTCCATTTAATGTGCAAGTGGCAATGACAGTGAAGCAGCATGCACAATAGCAGGACCTCCTAAGTGGAATGCAGCCATCATTTATACACCTGTGAGTTTCCTGCAATGCAAGTACAGCGGTACATTTTCATAAAGATGTCAAGTGATATAACACAAATATTTCATAACACAAGATATTGACAGCACAAGATATCCATAAAAAGTCCAGTACATCTTATGCACTCTGTGCACCGCCACTTGGACTTCCTGTAGGCAGCTGCGTCCTGTCAGACTTGAACTTTACTTTATGTCACTGACTGATGTTGTTCTCTCCTGGCAACATTCTTGCTTGTGTTGAATCAGCTCTCAGACGTGTGTCGCTTTGGATAAAAGTATCTGCTAAATGAAACTGTAGTGTGCAAGAATTGGTATTTTTTGCGACTTTAACACCACTGTCATACCAAGGTAATTTAAAGTGGCTCCGACCACGAAAAATATTTCCTTCTGATTTAATGTTACTTGTTGCTATAGTAACTGTTGAAAGCAGCTAACTGTAGCTGCAGGTAAATAAAACACTGGGGGAGTTTTGTCATTCATAGTGCGAACATAGGAGCCAGCATTCATGTCAGTCTTACGCACACCCCTTCAAATAAAGTGTCACCAAATGTTCTTCATTCACCTGATGATGTTGATGGTGATCAGACTCCAGGATGGAGGAGTTGTTCTGTTATCAGGAGCAGTTTGTGTCTGTAAATCTGATCCTCATCATTTCACTCAGCCGAACCACAGAGATCATCTTTTTTTTCTCATCTTCTTACCAAAAATACTGTAGTGTTTCCCTCTGAGATGGAGTGAAGTAGAAGTTGAAAGTGACATAAAACTAAAACACTGTAGTACTTTTGTCATTCTTCTTCCTTGTCAAAAACTGGTGCTTGGATTACCCATAATGCAGCTCTTGCTCTGACAGATTGGGGTGTGTTTTGCCTGTAAGAGGTAATGTCTCCTACAGCAGCGGAGCCTAAATGTTGTTTCCACATTACTACTTAAAGCTCATGATCACACTGACCATCCGAGAAGCACGTGACTGCAGCACATGTGTATTTTGGAGCATTGGGCTTTTGTTTTTGGGATAATAGTCTGACGAATAAATCCAGTCCAATGGGACATTTTTTTTTTTTGACTACTGGGGTTTCAGAATAGAACAGCATGACACCCTGCAGAGATCACACACTCCACACTCACAGATTTGTTTCAGTTTCTGATTTATTGTGTTCAGCTGATGCTGACTCAAGTGACATCACACGAGGACACTGATCAGACTTCACACAGCTCCCTCTGAAGACACTGAAGTCTTTATAACACTTTAAAACCTGCGTAGTAAACTGGAACGATCCCTCTGTCCTGTTATTTTCAAAGACGACTGTATAAAAAGTAAATAACCGAAGTAATGTGTGTGTCTTTGTGTGTCTTTGTGTGTCTTTGTGTGTCTGTGTGTGTCTCAGTGGGTTGGACAGCTCGTCTTGTTTCCAGGTCGTCTCTCTGTTGAAGGCTCTCGCTCAGGGAGGACGAACCGTCATCTGCACCATCCACCAACCCAGCGCCAAACTGTTCGAACTGTTCGACAAGGTGAGAACACACACACACACACACACACACACACACACACACACACACACACACACTGCACTTCACCACCCAGCAGACAAACTCTCAACTCTGACCTCCTTTATCTGACAGCTGGAGTTTATTTCAAATTAAGATTTGAAATAACAAAACAGAGACTCTAAATAAAGATGGCAGACAGATCCACTCCCTCTGTACAAAAATGAGTCCAAAATATTCCAGAGAGGAGTGCTGCCATCTTGAGTATCACTTTTTATTAAGATGCTTGTCAGTGACAGAAACAGCGGTCAGTTGTCCTGCGTCCTGCGCTCTGTTTCTATCACTGTTAGTTTTGTGGTTTGTGGTGATTTAGAGACTCGGTTTGTAAAGTTTTCAGCCTGTCATGCTGTTGCATTGATCTGTGTACAGTGATGCAGATAAAAAAACAAGAGCTGAAACCTGTTTACCTACCACTCATTTATCTTCTTTAATCAATCAACAATCAATATGAAATAGTTCACACACCAGGAGGCGCTCCAACAGAAACATGCTGCTCCGAGGCTGATGCATCCGAATGAACTGTCTGATGATGTCACAACCAATCAGATGTCAGACACCACATATACTTATACTACTAGTACTACTACAGTAATAAAGAGTCCAGCGTGTCTTCATCAGTCTGATGGTATTAATAAACCTCCTGTCTGTCTGTGTGTGTGTCAGCTGTATGTTCTGAGTCAGGGTCAGTGTATCTACAGAGGGAAAGTGTCCAGTCTGGTTCCCTACCTCAGAGACCTCGGACTCAACTGTCCCACATACCACAACCCTGCAGACTTCGGTAAGAAACACACATCTCACTGAACTTGACTTGATTTGTATTTGATCAGTAGGACTGAAGTAGGAAAGTTTCAGCTGAACACCAGTCAGTCAGGCTCACAGGGGACCCCTGGTGCCCAAGAGTGAAACTTTACAATGAACAATATCAGAAGGAGAAGATTTGTAAGAGTTTCTTAACTTGGTGATTGAACTTAAACACAAATTATCATGACAAGCAGACTATTTTTTCGTGTACATGAGCTGTCTGAAAGAGGAGCTTTAAGGTACTTTTACTTTACTTAAGTGTTCATGTCACTTTCTTCTTCTACTCCACCACATCTCAGAGGGAAATATTGTACTTTGTGCTCCACTATATTTGCCAGACAGTTTCAGATTACAGGTTAAGACAAAAAATGTAAAGTAAATGTGAGCTGAGAGAAAACTTCAGAGGAGACGAGACAGAAATAAACAAGACTCCATCATGTGACTGTGGAGGTCTCAGCTTGTTGTCTCTGTCGTGTCCTCAGTGATGGAGGTGGCGTCCGGAGAATACGGCGATCAGATGGTCCGACTGGTGAAAGCCGTCCAGGACAGAAAGAGTGAGAAGGATTATCAGACCGAACTGAACGGCGACACCAGCCTCCACCCGCTCCTGTGGCAGCGCACAGAGGAGGTGAAAATCAAACACAGCACAAATGACATGGAAATCACACACAACAACAAACAAAATACATTTTTTTAAAGAAAACACGTTAAAGTAAAAATAATCTACAAGTATATTAAAAAAGAAATATTGATGATCTGAGTGATGAATTGTATTGATTGATTTAATGTCACGGTCTGGTTCTGCTCAGTTCACTGAGATATAAAACAATATAAAACTGAAAATCTGGGACTTTTAAAGGGATAGTTCACCCAAAAATGAAAATTCAGTCATTATCTTTTCACCCTCCTGCTGATTGAAGGCTGTTTTTTTTTTTTTTTTTTTTTTTAACTAGAATATGTTGGAAATTAAGAATCTTTCAAGAACTTCAGTCAGATTCAAGCATCTTCCACATGACGGTTAACTTCGTATGAACCCTAAACCAGAGATATTACAGTGAGAGATGTTTTATTGAATAACTTTGTGTGTGTGTGTGTGTGTGTGTGTGTGTGTGTGTGTGTGTGTGTACACGTCAGGAGAGTTCGTCATCTGAAGGTTGTCACAGTTTCTCAGCCAGCTGTATGACTCAGTTCTCCATCCTGTTCAGACGGACGTTCCTCAGCATCCTCAGAGACTCGGTGAGAAAACACAGAGACACCTGCTGGACGCCACCAGCTACTGCAGCTCTCTCTCACTCACACACACACACACACACACACACACACACACACACACACACACACACACACACAGAATAATGCATTCTCATTGAGCAGGTGCTGACTCACCTGAGAATCTCCTCTCACATCGGGATCGGTGTTCTGATTGGTCTGCTGTACCTGGGCATCGGGAACGAGGCCAAGAAGGTTCTCAGTAACTCAGGGTTCCTCTTCTTCTCCATGCTGTTCCTCATGTTCGCTGCTCTGATGCCCACAGTGCTCACATGTGAGTCCACACACACAACCACAAAATACAGATACAAGCAGTTTTTACGGTTGTAGTGACATCAGGGCTGATCGGCCCATCAGAAGTGTCGTCAGTCCATCTCTACATTACAGAACATACAAAGACACGGTGGTGGAATAAACATTTACTCAAGTACCGTACTTAAATAATAGAGTTATTTGTTTTTATATCATGTGAAAAATATCTTTTTATAAAGTTCCAAGGTGATATTACATTACTTTGTGTTTTTGTGTGTCAGTTCCTCTGGAGATGGGAGTTTTCCTGAGGGAACACCTGAACTATTGGTACAGTCTGAAGGCTTACTACCTGGCCAAAACCATGGCTGACGTCCCCTTCCAGGTAATCCAGGTTACTCTGAAACTGAAAAATGCATCATCTTTGATTGAGCTGTATCACTCACATCAGCAGTATTATAGCTGGAGTATTAGCAGTCAAAGTACAGTAGTATTGTCAGCAGTATTCATGTAGTAACAGTACTGGCAGTGTAGTAAAATACCTGATATCTGATTCGTTGTGACATTATTAGATTGTTCATACTGATGTCTCTGTCATGGTTTGGAGTTTTCTGTGAGTTAGTTCCCGTTTTATTTTGTAGTCCTGGTCCTCCCTCATGTGTCTTGCCTTTACTTCCTGTCTTTGTCCTTTTCCCGCCCTTTTTGATGACCATTTGTTTCACCTGTATCTGATTAGTTCTTCTTGGATCAAAGCAGAAAGTTCAAGATGTATTCTAATTTATTCTAATAACAAAGCATGTTCCATGAACTTACAAACTCATTTGGCCGGTCAGACCCAAAGGTGAATCCAGAAAGCATCGACCCCCGAAAAGGGTCGGCAGATAAATCTGAGGGGTCATCAGATGATTAATAGGAAAAGAAAAAAGAAGAAACAAAATTCTGATCAATGGACTTTTCTCTCATCTCTCAACAAACTGTTTTACCATCGGTACTATCCTGTACTCTCTGTCCTGTGTACAGGTAGTATTCCCGGTGGTGTACTGCAGTATTGTGTACTGGATGACGGCTCAGCCTCCAGACGCTGGACGGTTCTTCTTGTTCCTGTCTCTGGGGGTTCTGACGTCCCTGGTGGCTCAGAGTCTGGGTCTGCTGATTGGAGCCGCCTCCACGTCTCTGCAGGTCAGTGTCACCGAACTCACCTGTGTGAGCTCACAGACAGGTGAGTTCACCTGCTGACTTCACAGCAGCTTTGTCAGTGTCCCCTGAGGTAGCCCTCCAACGTTAGTCATTTTATTTTTATTTATTTTACCTTTATTTAACCAGACAAGTCAGTTGAGAACCAGTTCTCATTTAAAGCGACCTCACCACGAAGCAGCAACAAGAAGCCAGTTATGTTTTTAGGTGACAGTGAGTGAGAAAGTCCATGTATGGAGGAGGTGGAGTCAAACACACACAGGACTTTGACTACAGAGACTGGTGTTAATGTCCCGTGTGAAACCAAAAGTCACACTTGACTTTTTTTATGTAATGCATAAGCTATGGAAGTTAATCTAATGTAACTTATATAGTACTTAAAGTACTTTAAACTAAATCTTGATATTTTCCTAACTTTCCAAACTTGACCATATCACCCTGCACATGCAAAATTCCCAGCGGTTAGTATTGCCATTTCAATTTTTAATTATTAAAACTGTGTTTCATGACCACACTTTGAAAAACTCAAAATAATTCTGTCCTAAGTTGGGGATAAAACCAAGTCTTCAGATGCAGACGCAACTTGTCGATCAAAACGTCACAAAGGACATCACGTCATTTCAAATCATTGAGAGATTTTCAAAATAAAACTTGGTGAAGTATTTCAGCGTGTGTATCAGTTCAAAGTAAACATTTTTAGCACAAACAAAACCACAATAATACTGATAACTGGGAGAAATTTGGTCATTATAATCCTGATATTTAATTTTCATGTTTCATCTCGACTCAGTTGTGTATGACAGTTCATTCGGGCAATTAGGTTTCAAAAAACAGCAAATTACAGAGCCAGACATCCGGTTTCTTCAATCTCAGAGAGTTTCTGTTTTTTCTTGCAAATTTATGACTCTATAATCTCAGAATATTCACATTTTTTTCTCAGAAAAAGACTTAATGCGGCGCCCTGGTTGCTTGTTTGTTGGATGCCTTTTGGCCTGTGGCACGTTGCCGTGTGTCTCCCCCATTTCCTGTCAGTCTAGAGCTAATCTAGAAACGAAAAGAAAAGAAAAATGAGAAAACTTTACTCAGGTGTGTCTGTTTCCTGCAGGTGGCTACGTTTGTTGGTCCGGTCACAGCGATCCCTGTTCTGTTGTTCTCTGGGTTCTTCGTCAGTTTTGACACCATCCCCTGGTACCTGCAGTGGATGTCCTACATCTCCTATGTCAGGTGGGGGCGCTGTTTGACTAGATAACTCCAGCTCTGCACAGAGAGAGAAGAAGAAGAAAGGAACCATGGACTCTTTACAGTTCTACCTTAAACTATAGTGAATGTGCCCACTAATAATGACATCATTACAGTTTACAGATATTGATGAAGGGTTTGTTATGTAAGACAGCCATCTTGTCTACTACTTTGTTTTTATTTATTTGGATGCACTATTTTATTCCAGTAGATTCAGAGCAGGTGTTCTGTTCACTCTAATACAGGCCTGCTTCAAATAAAGACCTCTTATCTTCTGCAGGTAAAATAAAGGTCTGTCTGGTCACTATTTGAGGGAATATGGTCCACACTTTACTCTGCATTTCCCAAAATTTGGGAACGCTGGTCTAAAGGTTTGAAATAAACATGATGACGCTGTCCTCTTGTTGTGTTTCAGGTACGGTTTCGAGGGCGTCATTCTGTCCATCTACGGTCTGGACCGGGAGGATCTTCACTGTGATGAAGACGACACGTGTCACTTCCAGAAGTCAGAGGCCATCCTGAAGGAGCTGGACATGCTGGACGCCAAACTCTACCTGGACTTCATTGTTCTCGCCATCTTCTTCTTTTCTTTGAGGCTCATCGCCTACTTTGTCCTCCGCTACAAGATCAGCGCTGAGAGGTAGACGAGGACCAGGAAAGGAGGACGAGCATCTGGCGCTTAGGACCAAACCTTTAGGCCAAAGTTAGCATGTAGATGTGGAGTTTGTCTACATGTGAACTCTGATCCTACTTTGGCTTGCTGTTAAAAGACGACACAAAGACGAGACGACATGAGGAGGTCTGATTAAGGGTTTCTGAGTGTCACGAGAGGATGAGGTGAGGACACGTCAGGTCCTGCAGGGACAGGAGCTGGTCTCCTGACTCCTGAAAGTTCAACTGTGCCACAACCTGAAGGACCAAAACAAACTGTCCAACAGAACTGGAGAACACCTGATCTTTATGTACAGTTTTCAGAATAAAAGCCTCTGCAGTCCAACTGAATGCTCATGATTCAGTTTTTAATGAGTCTGAGGACGGAGATGAAGTTTATGTTTCTTTAGTTTATCTCCGAGGTGAAGACACTTAGGACTTAAGTTGTCAGAAGTATTGATATTGTGATGCTTTTTCGATACCACATATTCAAAACGATATAATATCCGTTAATTATAGTATCAAAGGTACTGAAGCTAGAAAAGAAGGACTAACGTGCTCATTCAAACTTCAGTTCAGTTCAGCAGGAAAACCAGACAGTGTTCAGAGACGTCTCCTGTACCAGCACTGTGTGCAGGTTGTTAATTAAAAAAGGAAAAAAAAAAACTTTTTTGTGCCTAGGACTTTTATTTCTTGTTGTTGTGGTATCGAAAGACATTGAGTATCGTTTTTTATACTAGTACTGTATCGCAGTTTAAAAGTCTGGACTGTGTCCACACAAACACAAACACTGTGTATCTGAGACTGTTCATGAGTAAAGATGAATCATTTCCTGAATAAACTTTATTTACTCCCACATCACTGACAGTTCTTTAACAACACAGAGGAGCTGGTGTGTGAGCAGCCTGCACAGAGTCTGGATGGATATATCTCATATTATATTCAATTCATGACAATAACAGTACAAAACAGCTGATAAACTGCACAAGTAACACAAACAGCGACACAATTTGTGTGAAATGATTGAATTTTGAGCAGATTATTTCTGTGAATGTTGCATCAGAGATAAGTTTTCTGATATTTTTAGAACTCTTTATACAGTTCTCTGTATTCTATAAAAACTCTCACATGCTGTCTTCTGCAACTGCAAAGCTGGACCAATCAGGTCATACTGCACAGACAACTGTTGGATTGGTCTGCATGAGTTTTAGCTGCTGTACTTAATAAAGTTGTGTGTGAGTGAGTAAACCTGCTGCAGAACTCTGCACAGGGTGAAGAAATTAAGGTCTGGTAAACTTTAAGAGCTGCTGGGGGTGAGTGTCACATCAGATGGATGAATTTACTTGAATAATATAGAATAACATCAGTCTGTTTGTAAAATCAGTAGATTCTGAGGATATGAAGCACAGCAGCTGTTTACATGACACGTGAACAATTACACACAGGTGTCAGGTGTGCTAAATTTCTATCACAAATTCCTTCCACAGCTGTGGCAGCACTCTCCGTCGTGTGTGAATCAATCCTCATCAGTACAGAACAAATTATACACATTTTTGACATATTTTACAAAAATGAAGAGGATATTTTTAATTACTAAAGACTGAAATCATAGCCCATGTAAGAGATCTGATAATTGCACTTTACTATAATGGTTAATTTTCAAGACAAACAAGACAGGATTCAGGATTTGGGACAACAAGTGTATTTAGAACTGTCCTGAATCTGGACATCTCAGAGGAGGTTTGTTTGAAGTCACTTTGAGTCAGAGACCTCTAAATAACTTGTCTCTGTCTGTTCTTACTGTGGAATTCTTTCTTTCTGTCAAAGAAACAAACAGCATTTACTGATCAGAGCAGCTGTACTGACCTTGAGTGAGCAGCAGGTGGAGCTGTTTATTCACAACCACCACACCACATGGCTGTGTGACAGTAGATGTACTGATATAGGATCATAAATTCAAATGATAAACTATTAAGTAAGTAGTAAGTAGTAAAGCCGTCTGTATATTCAGGCATCAATCACACAGATTGTGTCATCACACGAGTGCGTTTGTCCCTGATCTGTCAAAGAGTGAGGAAAGTTAAAACAGGTGAGTTGACTCAGAAGGGAACCTTCAGAGAGGAACTCAGATAATCTAAAAAAATAGAAAAGATAACTGACTTTATTTGATCAATTCAAAATTTGACAATTGACACGTTTTCTAAAAAAAAGACTGTGATGCATGTTGCTTTGTTTATAGGTAGATTTTGAAATGAAATTGTAGGAGAGGGGAAAAATGCCACAAAACAAAAAAGTTCAGGATTATAAAAATTCTAACAAAAGTTCTTGTCAGACTGCAGAAACTTTTTCATAGTTCTTAGAACTCCATTTTGTGGAACCTTTTTAGCTCCTGCCTCTGAGTGGATGATTGGTCCAGATGAAAGTGGACGTTATCTGGACAACACAGGAGCCAACGCAGCACGCACCGCCATTTTTAAACCCTCATATAAACATGAGAAGCATAAAAAAGCAACAGCTCATAAATATTTTTAAAATGGAGATTGCAGATATAAATATCTTCAACAGCATTTCCTGTCAACTTCTTACATCAGGCCTCCACCACACAGCGAAGCAGTGCGGGGAGATCAAGAAACTGAAACAGGATTATAAGAAAAAAAAGAAAACACAACGACCAAATCAGATCTGATAGAAAAACAAGACGATGGTATGGATGTTGGATCCTCAGCTCACTGTATGCTGGTAGTGCAGCACAAAGGATTCAGCAGACGGCTTTCAGAGGCCGTCACCAGCGGCACCGCCGGGAGCTGCAGCATAAACCTCTGCACAAGGTAAGAGACTGTTTGTACACCTGACAACATGAAGAAAAATACGATTCTGGTAATGTAACATTACAATAACCTGATGTTAAATATAAATCTGCAGAGCTGTCCTCTTCTGTCCATATGAAGAATATGAAGTGCTGCCAACTGACCAATCAGGTTTGGCTTTTTCACTTTCCATCTTCTTTTCTTTTAAAATTTAATTAACAAAACAGACAACTCATCAATGGACACAAACCAAACACTAACAAAACTACACCAGAATCACAGTTATAAAATTAAGCAAATACACAACCAAAACTATACGTCCATGTAAACACACACAAACAGCTTATATTGTCACAACCAATACATCAAAGCAGACCCATCATTCTAGGTAACAAGTAACAAAATTAAATGAAATATAATTTCATTGTTATATGTAGAGACAGGAGGATTACCTTTGAAGTTCTTGCCAGCCTTCAGCTTCAATAAATCTTCCCCACCTTTCTCTGTGCTTTTTAAAGTCATCATTTCTGTTTGCAATATGCCCTTCCAAAATAAAATGGCGTTTAACAAACATTTTAAAATAATTGATATTTAAGGAATCCTCACCAGTAGCCTTGAAAATAAATCTTTCCCCCAACAGAATAATCAAATTAACAATGTAACCATTCATCTCTGAGGCATCATCTAATGTCACAGAGAAAAAAATCCAATTGAAAGCACAGCTTCATTGCATTACACATTTTCTGGACTTTTCTAAAAAAGGCAGAAACAACATGACACCAGTCCTTCTTCAAATATAATTTTTGCACAAAGGATGCTTTCAAAGAGAAGCATAGTGCTTCCAAATTTAGTCATTTTAATCCACCTTGTTCATAATTGTTAAAAATAACTTCTCTTTTGATTTTCTCAGTTTTTTTTTATTCCAGAAAAACTCAGAAGTCTTTTTTTTTCATAAGGACTATGATGGAGTTGGGAGGGAACATAGAGGTAAAGAAATTGTGGTATTACCAAGAAGATTTTCCCACAGAGTCTTAATGTTTTCCCATTCTATTCTTGTAAAATCTTATCTATCCTTCTCAGTCTATTATTATTATTCATTGTACAACAGTCATCTAAGTCTTCTGGGATCATAATACCTAGAAGATTAACTGGTCCATCTGTCCACATAATCGGTAATTTACTTGGCAATTTATATTTTGTGCCTTTCAGTCCCCCAATCCTAAGAATTTTACATTTATAAAAGTGTGCATAGTGTGCTTTCAAACCAGAACAAATTGAGAAAAGTTCCAGTAATTCAAGAAGGGTTTGCAAACAAGAACATTTTGGACTCAATAGGAAGAAAGTATCTCCCACATACGCTGAGATTTTTTATTTGCATATTCCCAACTTTAAGTCCCTCTATACGTTCATTAGAGCTCACATTAATAGCTAATATTTCCATGGCAATTATAAATGAATATGGTGACAAAGGGCATCCTTGTTTTACTCCTCTTATTAGGGGCACAGATTCAGAGATATAACCATTATTAATTATCCTACAGCTGGTATCATTATAAAACACTTTTACCTATTTAATCAGGGATTCACCAAAATCTCTAACAACTGTCTAATATTATTACCAATATAACAACCCTGTAGAAAACCAGACTGATCTTGATGGATAATACTTGTTAACACACTCTTCATTCTATTGGCAAGTATTTTAACATCGTAACATTGAAGCGTTATTGGTCTCCAATTCTTAAGGTTCACATCGGGCCATCGGGTTCCTGTAACAATGAGATAAGGCCTTCTTTTTGAGAATCAGGCCAGTACCCGACATTATATGAAAAATTAAAACAACAAAGAAGTGTTTTTTTTAATTAAGTCAAAAAACTTCTGATAAACCTCAGCGGGTATTCCATCTA
The DNA here is from genome assembly GCF_056507025.1 of Lutjanus erythropterus. Lineage (NCBI taxonomy): Eukaryota > Metazoa > Chordata > Actinopteri > Lutjaniformes > Lutjanidae > Lutjanus > Lutjanus erythropterus. Next base: position 32,273,640 of record NC_139320.1, read on the forward strand.
TTCCAGGTGTTTTCCCTGATTTAAAAGACATAACTGCAGAAAAAAGTTCCTCTGTGCTCAAACCCTCACAATGTTGTTTTTGCACAGTAGTTAATCTTTTTTTCATAATTTTGTGGAAAAGGGCTGTGAGAGCTGGGTGGAGTTGCTGGTGACTGAAATGAAAATATCGTAGCAAAATAATCTCCTTTAAAATATCTCTCTGGTTAGACAGTACTTGACCATTATTCAAAATCAGCTTAGAAATATTTTTGTAATAAGTTATTTCTATGCTGAAGAGTCAAAAAAAGTTTTGAACATTTTTCCCCTTTTCTCCATCCACTCTGCCTTTTTATTAAGAAACAGGAGGGTTATTAAGAAATAATCAATTCTACTAGCCTGATTCTGTCTCAAAGTATACCTGGTCAAAATTGGATTTTTAAATCTCCAGATATCCACCAGATCTAAAGCATCTTATACCGCATAGGCCTACACACAGGGGCATAACAATATGCATTTATAAGGCTTTATAAAACACTAAATGTTTATAATCATGCATGATAACTTATCACAAGGTTTTTAAAGTATTATATGTGGTGACTGTATTGCTGTATTCAGTGTTCATAATGATTTATACCTCTGTGACAAAGAGAAGACAGTGTTTGAAAGGACAATCTGAGTCCTGGGTCACACAGCAAATTATAATAACCATTGCTGTGGTCAGTTATGACACATAGAGAACTGCTCTAATGTTATTCATTCTAAGTTTCTGAGATAGAATAATTTCAAATTGTACAAAATACAAATTGTTAATACACTGATGCTGTCACTTCACTTAGAGCTCACAAAGTCATGCTATAGGATATTGTTGATATTTTGAGACATTGCTCTGTTTTTTAAAAAATGTATAATGTTATGACATGTTAGAGCTGCTCTCTATGTGTCTTTATAACTGGCTAAAGTTATGGTAGTTATAATGTGCAATGAAGCATTATGAATGCTGAAATTATACTACATGGTGTCCACCACTTACAATACTTAACAAAACCTTTTTATAAGTTTGAATACATGATTATGAACCTGTATAAAGAGCTTTATGTTAAAGACACTAAACAACTAATTGCTCCTGACCTGACACCTCACTTGTCACCTTCTTGTCACAGTTGCAGAAATACAGTGCCACAGTGAAATATACAAAGTCACAGTGGACAATAGTACAGTGGAGTCAGAAACATCCATTTATTGTTTTATTATTTATTTTTTAAATTCCAAGTCAAGCTGAACAAATATTTAGATGCCTTACACTTTCCAACTAAACAAACTTTTACATATGGTATGGATTTTAGACATTTTCAGTCCATATAGAACAGGGTTAAAGATCGGTTGGCATGTAGGCCAGTATAATGACAAAATGATTCTCACTATATTAGGTACACTTTTCATGTTAAATCTGTTCTGTAATATTTCAAAGCTGGCCCCACATGAAAAGTTCAGGAGTGAAGCGAGGTGAGGTGTGCAGGTACTGAGGGCTTTTTGTCTGGTCTGTTTGGAACCATAAAAACAGATTTTAAGAATCTTTATATAAGTAAAAATAATTAAAGATAAAGGACCAAAAGTGTTAACAGATGTGATAAGAAGTCCATAAATGTTACTTGCTCTGGTGTCATAGCATGCCAGTTTTACAATAGAGTAGTTGTCACAGTACACTTTGTCAATAATGTTCCCACACAGCTGTAAGGAGGAACTCAAAGATGTCGTGACAATAACTGAAAGAAAAGACCACAACCATGTTACAACAATAAGCGTGACAATTCTTTTAAATGTCATGTGTGTGTTATATTGTAGAGGAAAACAGATAGCAAGATATCTGTCATAAGACATGAGAGCAAAGTTTAAATATTGAATAACTCCATATGTATACACACAGAAAATCTGCAGGTAACAAAGGGAAAAAGAAACAGTGTGAATGTCAGAGAGAATCTGAAGCAGGAGGAAAGGAAACAACCCTGTACTACCATACAGTTCATTTACAAACATGCTGCACAGAAAAATGTACATAGGTTCATGTAAACTTCTGTTCAGACAGATAACCACAATGAGCAAAAGATTGGAACTAATAATAATTATATATAAAATTATAACAATCATGAAAAACAAATATTTCATAAGACCAGTGTCAAAGTAGGCACCAAGTGTGAAATATGAAACCTGTGTTGAATTTCTCACCATCCTCTTTTGGTTCTCCAAGAAATCATAACACTGTTTACAGGATAAACTAACTGCATTAATTATGTTACATGTTGTCAGAGATTTGCAGAAATTAACTAATTTAAGCTAACATAAAACACATCAATAATTGTTAGTATGAAGGTAAAGATAACACATGGAGAACATATGAATAATATTTTGTTTAAGTAAATGATTTTCAGTTAACAAGTGTTATCTTACATTTATATAAAGTCAATATAATGGTTATTCTAAAATAACAAATTTATGACATGATATGAATCAAACTCTCACTTCCTCCTCCCCCCTCCTAATGAAGCTCACACTCAGCTTCTGCTTCTTTTAAACTTTTCAAATCACAGTCCACAACAGCAGTCTGACTACATTATCGAATACCCAACTGATTGATACTGATGTATAATTTAGTCAGTCCAGCATTTTGCTGACTCTTTTGTGGAATGTTGTGGCCTAAAATGCATAATTTCATGGCAGTTTTTTAAAAAAAAAAAGATGCAATTTGCAATCAAAAGCAACTTGTTCCAGGGAGAATAAAACCACACTTGACATATGTGAAGTTTTTTTAGGTTATGTTTTTCATTCCATCCATTCATGTTGTTTCCTGTTTTACTTTGAAACTCCCATCTCCTCACATTTCAGATTACTTCACTTCCTGCCCCTGTTTTTCCTCCATTTTTGACTGGCTTCACCTGTATCCGATTGTCTGTCCCGCCCTGATTGGCCTCACCTGTCTCGTTATTCTTCCTCTCAATAGAGTATTTAGTGTATGTCTTGTTTTGTTTGTCTTTGATTTTTGCTTGTTGTTCGACTCTGCCTTTGCTTTTTCCTTATTGATCCTGTGCTTGCTGTCATGTGTGCTCAAGGACAACAGATCCACCACCATGAGGAGCAGTTCACGTCAGTCTGTATGGGAGTGAGTGAACTTTCGAGTGAGCCACCTGAGTGACCTGCTTTAAAACCTGGTGAGCCACAGTGAATCTCTCATCCCTTCTTCTCCTGCTCCTACATCCGCCTCGGCATCAGCTCCTGTTTCCGTGCCACAACTGGCTCCAACACCTGCTCTTTCTCTTCACCTAGCCAAGCCTGAGCATTTCACCGGAGACTCTGAGAACTGCTGGTCCTTCCTGGTTCAGTGTGGGCTTCATTTTGAGCTGCAGGATCAGAGTGCACCAGCTGGGCATATGCCTGGGTGTAATGATATATCCGACTTAGAACAAAAAGTTATGACCAGTTTAAGGTTATGACGAGTGCACCAGTTGGTGTGTTCTGCCTGGGTGTAACTTTTATGTCTAGTGTGGAGCAGGCGTAAGTTGGAAACTCAGACTTGTATCCACGGTAGTTTTGATAGGATCACACAGCCAGAGAAGAGAAACGAGGATAGCAGCGCATCTTGTTTACAGGATGATTAACAAGAGGGCATTCGGAAGAGAAAGAGTCATCCACGACAGGACAGATATGCTTAATATATATTCAGAAAGTGATAGAGAGGTTTCATTTTAGCAGAGAAACGCTGTTTGAGTTAATTGAAGAGCTCTCCTCTCAGCTGCAGCATCTGTCAGACAGAAATGCGGCACTGTCCCTCACCCTGCAGGTGCTGATTGCGCTCAGTTTTATGCCAACAGAGCTTTTCAAAATACTACGGGAGACATGATAAATGCATGATAATGCATTAAAAGTTAAGACCTTCTTTTTTACGCCCAGCTGATGCACTTGTGTCCAGGTGTCCACATTTCCCTCTGAATGCTCTGAGGTAGCATTTATCATAACTCACCTCTCTAGCAGAGCTGAAGCCTGGGCCACAGTAGAGTGGGCTAGAGATTCCCCTGTTTGCAGCTCCCTGGGCCTGTATGGAAACGCTGAGCAAGATTTTTTACCACACCACCCCTGGCTGAGAGGTTGCGTGAGCGCTGGTGGGTCTTTGACAAGGCAAGTGTTTCTTTTCTTGGTTATGTTGTCACTGCTAAGAACATTCAGATGGACCCCATCAAGGTCAGTGCTGTGGCTGAATGGCCCACGCCTACTAGCTGTAACCTGGTGCAATTTTTTTTTGAGGTTTTCTAAATTTAATAGACATTTAATCAGGAACTTTAGCACAGTGTCTCTGCATGCTTTAACCTCCTATGTCAAGTTTCAGTGGTCTCCCCAGGCAGATGTGGCCTTCCAAAAGCTAAAGGAGAGCTTCATCTCAGCATCCATTCTCACTCTACCTGATCCACATTGGCAGTTTGTGGTGAAAGTGGATGCTTCTGATGTGGCCATGTGTGGGATTTTCTCTCAGCGCTCCCCAAAGCATAACAAACGCCACCCCTGAGCTTTCCTGTTGAGGGAACTCTGTCCAGCAGAGAGGAACTATTACACGGGGGACTTAGAGCTGCTGGCAGTCAAAATGGCATTGGAGAGTGGAGGGGGCGGAGGACCTGTTCATGGTGTGGACTGATCATGAGAACTTAAAGTACATCATGACTGCCAAACAACTTGATGCCAGACAGGCCAGGTGGGCTCTTTTCTTTAACAGTTTCAAGTTTACTCTGTCCTATTGACCTGGATCTAGAAACTTTAAGCCTGATGTCCTGTCTTGTCTGTTTGACCTTCCTGCTGTTTCTAAGTCTCCTTTCCATATCCTGCCTTGTTCCTGCGTGGTTGGGGCTGTTACATGGGAAGCTGAGAGGAGGGTCAGGGAGCCCATTGCTCATGTTGAAGTGCTGGATGGGTGTCCCCCAGGTTCATTGTTTGTGCCTATCTCTCTCCACTGGGCCCACACTTCCTGTATCTCTTGCCATCTTGGAGCCCAGTGGATTGCCTTCATCACACATAGACATTAGACATTAACATTTCTGTTGGCCTTCCACAGAGAAAGAGGTGGAGGAATATATTGCAGCCTGTCTGGTGTGCACTCAGAAGAAGATCTTGCGGCACCTCCCTCCAGGTCTCCTATGCCCACTCCCAGCGTTTCTTGTTTTCACTCACTTTGTCTTTAATTTTTGTTTTGATTTTGATTTTCTGTTGTTTAACTCTTCCTCTCCATGTACCCTATTAGCATTGCTTTAACCCTCTTGGGCGTGGAGTTCACCAGAGCTTCACAGGTTGCCACTGGAATCCTCTTCCACTCCTCCATGATGACATCACAGAGCTGGTGGATATTAGAGACCTTGTGCTCCTCCACCTTCCATTTGAAGATGCTCCACAGATGCTCAATAGGGTTTAGGTCTAGAGACATTCTTGGCCAGTCCATCAGCTTTACCCTCAGCTTCTTTAGCAAGGCAGTGGTCGTCTTGGAGGTGTTGTGTGCTTGGGGTCGTTATCATGTTGGAATACTGCCCTGCGGCCCAGTTTCTGAAGGGAGGGGATCATGCTCTGCTTCAGTATGTCACAGTACATGTTGGCATTCATGGTTCCCTCAATGAACTGTAGCTCCCCAGTGCCGGCAGCACTCATGCAGCCCCAGACCATGACACTCCCACCACCATGCTTGACTGTAGGCAAGATATACTTGTCTTTGTGCTCCTCACCTGGTTGCTGCCACACACACTTGACACCATCTGAACCAAATAAGTTTATCTTGGTCTCATCAGACCACAGGACATGATTCCCGTAATCCATGTCCTTAGTCTGCTTGTCTTTAGCAAACTGTTTGCAGGCTTTCATGTGCATTATCTTTAGAAGAGGCTTCCTTCTGGGACGACAGCCATGCAGACTAATATGATGCAGTGTGCGGTGTACGGTCTGAGCACTGACAGGCTGACCCCCCCACCCCTTCAACCTCTGCAGCAATGCTGGCTGCACTCATATGTCTATTTTCCAAAGACAACCTCTGGATATGACGCTGAGCATGTCCACTCAACTTCTTTGATCAACCATGGTGAGGCATGTTCTGAGTGGAACCTGTCCTGTTAAAGTGCTGTATGGTCTTGGCCACCGTGCTGCAGCTCAGTTTCAGGGTGTTGGGAATCTTCTTATAGCCTAGGCCATCTTTATGTAGAGCAACAATTCTTTTTTTCAGATCCTCAGAGAGTTCTTTGCCATGAGGTGCCATGTTGAATTTCCAGTGACCAGTATGAGAGTGTGTGAGAGCGATAACACCAAATTTAACACACCCGCTCCCCATTCACACCTGAGACTTTGTAACACTAACGGGTCACATGACACCGGGGAGGGAAAATGGCTAATGGGGCCCAATTTGGACATTTTCACCTAGGGGTGTACTCACTTTTGTTGCCAGCGGTTTAGACATTAATGGCTGTGTGCTGAGTTATTTTGAGGGGACAGTAAATTTACACTGTTATACAAGCTGTACACTGACTACTTTACATTGTATCAAAGTGTCATTTCTGCAGTGTTGTCCCATGAAAAGATATAATTAAATATTTGCAGAAATGTGAGGGGTGTACTCACTTTTGTGAGATATCCATTGACCATTTTCCTCTATATGTGAGAAACATTCTAGTTCTTATCTAGTGAATATTACACAAGTCATCTGTTAAGAAAATAAATGACAAAGCATTCAAATGAAATGCAGATTTCATCTACTAAGCACAGGGATGACCATGTGAAATGTCCTACTTAAATATCTTTGTAGTGAGTCTATGATCAGACATCCTCACAAGTCTATTCCAATGTTGAAGCATTTCATTCTCTCTTATATGTCTGATGTTTGGAGGCTCTCATCCCATATCTCCACTGATGGCCAAAACTGAAGTGAATTTATGGACTCCAAAAAGGATCACATAACTCTATGATGCACAGTGTTACAACTTTAATGTTCATGGAAACTCCAAACACCAGAGGCATAATCAGACACAGGACAAACACATGAACTGTAAAGTTGTGTTTAGGTATAAAATCCCAGATTACCACAATGTCTAACTTTGTTCAGTACAGATCCCAGGGCTCTACCTGCTGACTGAGATAACACACTGACAGCGTCTTAAAATGTCATGTGCTTGTCCGGTGTCAAGCCAAGATATTTATAATAATCAGTACATGACAGCACTATTGGACCAGGATTAAAGACAACTGAACTTCTGTTGTGCCGTACAAGGATTACCAACAAAAGTCCACACTTTCTTTGTTACTTTTGGGGCCTGCATGTAACCATAAAAGCCTGAGACCACATGTGGCTCCCAAGAGAACAAAGAACAGAGTCAACCCCCTCTTTTTGGATGACTCAGCAGAGTCAAACCCCTGCAGAACCCCCGCTGACCAGCAGGGGTCCCCAGGGAACCCACAGCTCCCATTGGGTGAAATCCGCCATGGCCAATGACGTCACGCACGACTACAATAACGCAAAGCGCACCCAAAGGCAGCGCTTCCGACTGTGACCCCATAGTCAATAGAAGTGACCAGTAACTGTTCCTAAATTTAACAACTCGTCCCACGTGGCGAACGCTTTAGCAAGAGTTACTACAGTGCAGCAGTAGACGCGTTAGGCCTACGGATTTCCCTCGCTGGTCGAGCTGATCTCCTCTCCTCTCCTCCACCCTGTGTGCCGAGGAACACAGAGCCGCCCGGTACGAGACCATGGATTGACCCTCTCGACCGGATGCCCGCGGATGCGAAGCCTGGCAGATAACCAGGACTGCCCGCTTCAAGAAGAAGGATAAGTACCCCTTCTTTCCCTGAGTGATTCCCTGCTACGAGCCGGAATCAGCTCACCTCGCCAGAGACTTGCCCCTCGCCGAGGATCACAGAGCCACCCGGTACGAGACCACGGATCGACCCTCTCGACCGGATGCCCGCGGATGCGAAGCCTGGCAGATAACCAGGACTGCCCGCTTCAAGAAGAAGGATAAGTACCCCTTCTTTCCCTGAGTGATTCCCTGCTACGAGCCGGAATCGACTCGCCTCGCCAGAGACTTACCCCCTCGCCGAGGATCCGTTAGCTGCTGGGAGCCACTAACCCCGTTACCTCCGCCGCAACCAGGACGCACGAGGAACGACGACACATCACTCCACCTTCTGCAAAGTAAGAGGCTTTAGCTCTGGGCAGATATAAGATAGTGTGTGTTTTCTTTTATACCAACTGTAAGGGCTTGTTAATACGGACCGCCACGTCCGGTTTTATGCTGCAATTTTTAATATTGTAAGGACATTGTCTGTGTTACTGTGTCTCTTCTTCTTCCGCTCATTTGTGTCTGCTTGTGATGCATAGTAGTCCGACCTCATCGGACCGCTATTGTGTCGCCTCGCACTCGGGATTGGTCAGTACTTCGACTGTGTTGGTTCAATGTCCAGATTCACGCCGCTCACCAGCTGAGCCGAGTGCGTCTCTGCGTAACACAGACAGGTTACTGCACCTCAATACCGCCTGCGTGACGACACCTTTGAGTGCCTTCCTTTCTCTCCCTCTTCCCTACTAACCTACACTTGGAGTTGAGCTACTCGAATCTCCCGCTACCTGCTCTCCTCCTTTGTGGTGAGTCACGTGCTTTCTTGGCGAGCCGCCATTACGGGTGTGGTCAGTGGCTCTCGCGTGACGTAGCCTGCAGCGCCACCGCCGCCATCTTGCCACGTCTTACCCCCACTCGGGCTCATCACCCTCTCCCCTCTCTCTCACACACCTCGTTCCCTCACACTCACTCACCTGCTCACACATACACACACACACACACACACACACACACACACACACACACACACACACACACTCGCTAAACCACTCACTGTCTTCCACACCCTCTCACACACACACACACACACCCTTCTTGATGCTTGTTTGTGTAACATGTTATAGTTAATAGGGTTTATACAGCAATGTTGATGTTGATTGTAAATTAATGTCATCAGTGTGAATACATCCTGTTATGCTATAAAGAGAAGTTGTCCTGGTTTTTCGTGTATATTGTGATAAAAGCTGTTTGACAAAGTCAGTGCCCGAGCTCTTGAGACTGAACGTACGCACATATTATTAATTATGAATTATCGCCAATGATCTTATGTAGCTCCTTCCCTGCACAACACTTCTCTCTAGTGATTTTTGTCTAAAATGTACCATTTGTGTTTTGTCTTGATTTTATAACTATTCTCCATTTCCAGCACCATTTCACAACAATGTCCTTAATAATCTGCAGATATTTTTTTTATGTTCAGCAAGTAAAACTGTCATCCACTTATGATAATAAGCCCACAATCTGATAATCAACTTTAACGCCCAAACTAAACACTTTGAATTTGAAGAGCTAAATCATTCACATAAATGGAAAACAATGTCGAGGACAAAACATCGTCCTGCTTCACACCAAATTCTTGATGAAACCATCCTGTCATGTATACATTAACACAGGTAGCAGATGATTGATAGAGACTCAATGGCATAATACAACTTTCCATTAACACCACAATTTAACAACCTGTACTGAAGAAGTTCTCTATTAATCCAGTCAAACTCCCTTTTGAAATCAATAAAACAAGTAGAAGTAGATTTATTAAGTAAGTGGATTAGTAGATTTATTATCCTTAATTCTTGCATGTATGATAGAAGTTACCGTATATATATGATCAATACATCCGCTGAACTTTCCTTATCCATTTTGCTCATCCACAAACCTCTCCTCTCAAGGTGGTCTACAAGTCTGTGGTTTAAAAGCAAAGAATGCAGTTTATACACACAGCTAATGAAGCATATTCTGCATTTTACAGTTAATAAGTTCTTGTCAAACTGAATTGCCTTTTCTATCTTCTATCTTAAGCCTTTAACTCAGAATTTTATTTTTGCACCTTAGTTATGTGTTGTGTAATCCAGGACTCAGATTCCTCTTTCAAACACTGTTGTCCACCACTTATAATACTTTACAAACCTTATTATACATTTAAACACATTATTATGAACATTTATAGAGTAATATAAAGTTCAGTGAGTCAGTAAAAACAGAATTTGTTAGAAAAGGTGTTACAGACACTAAACAACTAATTGCTCCTGACCTGACACCTCACTTGTCACCTTCTTGTCACAGTTGCAGCAATACAGTGCCACAGTGAAATATACAAAGTCACAGTAGACAATAGTACAGTGGAGTCAGAAACATCCATTTATTGTTTTTTACTTTAAGTCAAGCTGAACAAATCTTTTTGATGCCCTACACTTTCCAACCAAACAAACTTTTACATATGGTACGAATTTTAGACAATTTCATTCCATATAGAACAGGGTTAAAGATCGGTTGGCATGTAAGCCAGTATAATGACAAAATTATTCTCAATATATTAGGTACACTTTTCATGTTAAATCTGTTCTGTAATATTTCAAAGCAAGTCCCAAAAGAAAAGTTAAAGAGAGAAGCGAGGTGAGGTGTGCAGGTACTGAGGGCTTTTTGTCTGGTCTGTTTGGAACCAGAAAAACAGATTTTAAGAATCTTTATATAAGTAAAAATAATTAAAGATAAAGGACCAAAAGTGTTAACAGATGTGATAAGAAGTCCATAAATGTTACTTGCTCTGGTGTCATAGCATGCCAGTTTTACAATAGAGTAGTTGTCACAGTACACTTTGTCAATAATGTTCCCACACAGCTGTAAGGAGGAACTCAAAGATGTCGTGACAATAACTGAAAGAAAAGACCAAAACCATGTTACAACAATAAGCGTGACAATTCTTTTAAATGTCATGTGTGTGTTATATTGTAGAGGAAAACAGATAGCAAGATATCTGTCATAAGACATGAGAGCAAAGTTTAAATATTGAATAACTCCATATGTATACACACAGAAAATCTGCAGGTAACAAAGGGAAAAAGAAACAGTGTGAATGTCAGAGAGAATCTGAAGCAGGAGGAAAGGAAACAACCCTGTACTACCATACAGTTCATTTACAAACATGCTGCACAGAAAAATGTACATAGGTTCATGTAAACTTCTGTTCAGACAGATAACCACAATGAGCAAAAGATTGGAACTAATAATAATTATATATAAAATTATAACAATCATGAAAAACAAATATTTCATAAGACCAGTGTCAAAGTAGGCACCAAGTGTGAAATATGAAACCTGTGTTGAATTTCTCACCATCCTCTTTTGGTTCTCCAAGAAATCATAACACTGTTTACAGGATAAACTAACTGCATTAATTATGTTACATGTTGTCAGAGATTTGCAGAAATTAACTAATTTAAGCTAACATAAAACACATCAATAATTGTTAGTATGAAGGTAAAGATAACACATGGAGAACATATGAATAATATTTTGTTTAAGTAAATGATTTTCAGTTAACAAGTGTTATCTTACATTTATATAAAGTCAATATAATGGTTATTCTAAAACAACAAATTTATGACATGATATGAATCAAACTTTCACTTCCTCCTCCCCCGTCCTAATGAAGCTCACACTCAGCTTCTGCTTCTTTTAAACTTTTCAAATCACAGTCCACAACAGCAGTCTGACCTCATTATCAAATACCCAACTCATTGATACTGATGTATAATTTAGTCAGTCCAGCATTTTGCTGACTCTTTTGTGGAATGTTGTGGCCTAAAATGCATAATTTCATGGCAGTTTTTGAAAAAAAAAAATGATGCAATTTGCAATCAAAAGCAACTTGTTCCAGGGAGAATAAAACCACACTTGACATATGTGAAGTATTTTTAGGTTATGTTTTTCATTCCATCCATTCATGTTGTTTCCTGTTTTACTTTGAAACTCCCATCTCCTCACATTTCAGATTACTTCACTTCCTGCCCCTGTTTTCCCTCCATTTTTGACTGGCTTCACCTGTATCCGATTGTCTGTCCCGCCCTGATTGGCCTCACCTGTCTCGTTATTCTTCCTCTCAATAGAGTATTTAGTGTATGTCTTGTTTTGTTTGTCTTTGATTTTTGCTTGTTGTTCGACTCTGCCTTTGCTTTTTCCTTATTGATCCTGTGCTTGCTGTCATGTGTGCTCAAGGAGAACAGATCCACCACCATGAGGAGCAGTTCACGTCAGTCTGTATGGGAGTGAGTGAACTTTCAAGTGAGCCACCTGAGTGACCTGCTTTAACACCTGGTGAGCCACAGTGAATCTCTCATCCCTTCTTCTCCTGCTCCTACATCCGCCTCCTGTTTCCGTGTCACAACTGGCTCCAACACCTGCTCTTTCTCTTCACCTAGCCAAGCCTGAGCATTTCACCGGAGACTCTGAGAACTGCTGGTCCTTCCTGGTTCAGTGTGGGCTTCATTTTGAGCTGCAGGATCGGAGTGCACCAGCTGGGCATATGCCTGGGTGTAATGATATATCCGACTTAGAACAAAAAGTTATGACCAGTTTAAGGTTATGACGAGTGCACCAGTTAGACATAAGCCCCTGGTGTGTTCTGCCTGGGTGTAACTTTTATGTCTAGTGTGGAGCAGGCGTAAGTTGGAAACTCAGACTTGTATCCACGGTAGTTTTGATAGGATCACACAGCCAGAGAAGAGAAACAAGGATAGCAGCGCATCTTGTTTACAGGATGATTAACAAGAGGGCATTCGGAAGAGAAAGAGTCATCCACGACAGGACAGATATGCTTAATATATATTCAGAAAGTGATAGAGAGGTTTCATTTTAGCAGAGAAACGCTGTTTGAGTTAATTGAAGAGCTCTCCTCTCAGCTGCAGCATCTGTCAGACAGAAATGCGGCACTGTCCCTCACCCTGCAGGTGCTGATTGCGCTCAGTTTTATGCCAACAGAGCTTTTCAAAATACTACGGGAGACATGATAAATGCATGATAATGCTTTGCGTAGAAGTGTGTTGCTTAGCAACAATCAACAATTCGCGTGTAGTCACGTGGACGTGCGCAGCTACGGCCATTGCCAGTCAGGCTTGGTGCACTCAGTGTAAATTCCAATCACAACATTGAACGTAGTTAAGTCCAGCGTAAAAGTTAAGACCTTCTTTTTTACGCCCAGCTGATGCACTTGTGTCCAGGTGTCCACATTTCCCTCTGAATGCTCTGAGGTAGCATTTATCATAACTCACCTCTCTAGCAGAGCTGAAGCCTGGGCCACAGTAGAGTGGGCTAGAGATTCCCCTGTTTGCAGCTCCCTGGGCCTGTATGGAAACGCTGAGCAAGATTTTTTACCACACCACCCCTGGCCGAGAGGTTGTGTGAGCGCTGGTGGGTCTTTGACAAGGCAAGTGTTTCTTTTCTTGGTTATGTTGTCACTGCTAAGAACATTCAGATGGACCCCATCAAGGTCAGTGCTGTGGCTGAATGGCCCACGCCTACTAGCTGTAACCTGGTGCAATTTTTTTTGAGGTTTTCTAACTTTAATAGACATTTAATCAGGAACTTTAGCACAGTGTCTCTGCATGCTTTAACCTCCTATGTCAAGTTTCAGTGGTCTCTCCAGGCAGATGTGGCCTTCCAAAAGCTAAAGGAGAGCTTCATCTCAGCATCCATTCTCACTCTACCTGATCCACATTGGCAGTTTGTGGTGAAAGTGGATGCTTCTGATGTGGCCATGTGTGGGGTTTTCTCTCAGCGCTCCCCAAAGCATAACAAACGCCACCCCTGAGCTTTCCTGTTGAGGGAACTCTGTCCAGCAGAGAGGAACTATTACACGGGGGACTTAGAGCTGCTGGCAGTCAAAATGGCATTGGAGAGTGGAGGGGGCGGAGGACCTGTTCATGGTGTGGACTGATCATGAGAACTTAAAGTACATCATGACTGCCAAACAACTTGATGCCAGGTGGGCTCTTTTCTTTAACAGTTTCAAGTTTACTCTGTCCTATTGACCTGGATCTAGAAACTTTAAGCCTGATGTCCTGTCTTGTCTGTTTGACCTTGCTGCTGTTTCTAAGTCTCCTTTCCATATCCTGCCTTGTTCCTGTGTGGTTGGGGCTGTTACATGGGAAGCTGAGAGGAGGGTCAGGGAGCCCATTGCTCATGTTGAAGTGCTGGATGGGTGCCCCCCAGGTTCATTGTTTGTGCCTATCTCTCTCCACTGGGCCCACACTTCCTGTATCTCTTGCCATCTTGGAGCCCAGTGGATTGCCTTCATCACACACAGACATTAGACATTAACATTTCTGTTGGCCTTCCACAGAGAAAGAGGTGGAGGAATATATTGCAGCCTGTCTGGTGTGCACCCAGAAGACGATCTTGCGGAACCTCCCTCCAGGTCTCCTATGCCCACTCCCAGCGTTTCTTGTTTTCACTCACTTTGTCTTTAATTTTTGTTTTGATTTTGATTTTGTTGTTCAACTCTTCCCCTCCATGTACCCTATTAGCATTGCTTTTTTTTTTTTATAGGTTATTTTTTGGGCATTTTTGCCTTTATTGACAGTGACAGCTGAAGGTATGACAGGATAGGGGGGTGAAGAGACAGGGGATGACACGCAGCAAATGAGCCACAGGCGGGATTCGAACCGGCAGCCGCTGCAGAGGACTAACAGCCTCAATACATGGTGCGCACGCCCTACCGACTGAGCTATAGGTGTGCCCCTATTAGCATTGCTTTAACCCTCTTGGGCGTGGAGTTCACCAGAGCTTCACAGGTTGCCACTGGAATCCTCTTCCACTCCTCCATGATGACATCACGGAGCTGGTGGATATTAGAGACCTTGTGCTCCTCCACCTTCCATTTGAAGATGCTCCACAGATGCTCAATAGGGTTTAGGTCTAGAGACATGCTTGGCCAGTCCATCAGCTTTACCCTCAGCTTCTTTAGCAAGGCAGTGGTCGTCTTGGAGGTGTTGTGTGCTTCGGGTCGTTATCATGTTGGAATACTGCCCTGCGGCCCAGTTTCTGAAGGGAGGGGATCATGCTCTGCTTCAGTATGTCACAGTACATGTTGGCATTCATGGTTCCCTCAATGAACTGTAGCTCCCCAGTGCCGGCAGCACTCATGCAGCCCCAGACCATGACACTCCCACCACCATGCTTGACTGTAGGCAAGATATACTTGTCTTTGTGCTCCTCACCTGGTTGCTGCCCCACACACATGACACCATCTGAACCAAATAAGTTTATCTTGGTCTCATCAGACCACAGGACATGATTCCCGTAATCCATGTCCTTAGCCTGCTTGTCTTTAGCAAACTGTTTGCAGGCTTTCATGTGCATCATCTTTAGAAGAGGCTTCCTTCTGGGACGACAGCCATGCAGACTAATATGATGCAGTGTGCGGTGTACGGTCTGAGCACTGACAGGCTGACCCCCCCACCCCTTCAACCTCTGCAGCAATGCTGGCAGCACTCATATGTCTATTTTCCAAAGACAACCTCTGGATATGACGCTGAGCATGTCCACTCAACTTCTTTGATTGACCATGGTGAGGCATGTTCTGAGTGGAACCTGTCCTGTTAAAGTGCTGTATGGTCTTGGCCACCGTGCTGCAGCTCAGTTTCAGGGTGTTGGGAATCTTCTTATAGCCTAGGCCATCTTTATGTAGAGCAACAATTCTTTTTTTCAGATCTTCAGAGAGTTCTTTGCCATGAGGTGCCATGTTGAATTTCCAGTGACCAGTATGAGAGTGTGTGAGAGCGATAACACCAAATTTAACACACCCGCTCCCCATTCACACCTGAGACCTTGTAACACTAACGGGTCACATGACACCGGGGAGGAAAAATGGCTAATGGGGCCCAATTTGGACATTTTCACCTAGGGGTGTACTCACTTTTGTTGCCAGCGGTTTAGACATTAATTGCTGTGTGCTGAGTTATTTTGAGGGGACAGTAAATTTACACTGTTATACAAGCTGTACACTGACTACTTTACATTGTATCAAAGTGTCATTTCTTCAGTGTTGTCCCATGAAAAGGTATAATTAAATATTTGCAGAAATGTGAGGGGTGTACTCACTTTTGTGAGATATCCATTGACCATTTTCCTCTATATGTGAGAAACATTCAAGTTCTTATCTAGTGAATATTACACAAGTCATCTGTTAAGAAAATAAATGACAAAGCATTCAAATGAAATGCAGATTTAATCTACTAAGCACAGGGATGACCATGTGAAATGTCCTACTTAAATATCTTTGTAGTGAGTCTATGATCAGACATCCTCACAGGTCTATTCCAATGTTGAAGCATTTCATTTTCACTTATATGTCTGATGTTTGGAGGCTCTCATCCCATATCTCCACTGATGGCCAAAACTGAAGTGAATTTATGGACTCCAAAAAGGATCACATAACTCTATGATGCACAGTGTTACAACTTTAATGTTCATGGAAACTCCAAACACCAGAGGCATAATCAGACACAGGACAAACACATGAACTGTAAAGTTGTGTTTAGGTATAAAATCCCAGATTACCACAATGTCTAACTTTGTTCAGTACAGATCCCAGGGCTCTACCTGCTGACTGAGATAACACACTAACAGCGTCTTAAAATGTCATGTGCTTGTCCGGTGTCAAGGCAAGGTATTTATAATAATCAGTATATGACAGCACTATTGGACCAGGATTAAAGACAACTGAACTTCTCTCTAGTGATTTTTGTCTAAGATGTACCATTTGTGTTTTGTCTTGATTTTATAACTATTCTCCATTTCCAGCACCATTTCACAACAATCTCCTTAATAATCTGCAGATATTTTTTTTATGTTCAGCAAGTAAAACTGTCATCCACTTATGATAATAAGCCCACAATCTGATAATCAACTTTAACGCCCAAACTAGACACTTTAATTTGAAGAGCTAAATCATTCACATAAATGGACAACAATTAATCCAGTCAAACTCCCTTTTGAAATCAATAAAACAAGTAGAAGTAGATTTATTAAGTAAGTGGATTAGTAGATTTATTATCCTTAATTCTTGCATGTATAATAGAAGTTACCGTATATATATGATCAATACATCCTCTGAACTTTCCTTATCCATTTTGCTCATCCACAAACCTCTCCTCTCAAGGTGGTCTACAAGTCTGTGGTTTAAAAGCAAAGAATGCAGTTTATACACACAGCTAATGAAGCATATTTTGCATTTTACAGTTAATAAGTTCTTGTCAAACTGAATTGCCTTTTCTATCTTCTATCTTAAGCCTTTACCTCAGAATTTTATTTTTGCACCTTAGTTATGTGTTGTGTAATCCAGGACTCAGATTCCTCTTTCAAACACTGTTGTCCACCACTTATAATACTTTACAAACCTTATTATACATTTAAACACATTATTATGAACATTTATAGAGTAATATAAAGTTCAGTGAGTCAGTAAAAACAGAATTTGTTAGTAAAGGTGTTACAGACACTAAACAACTAATTGCTCCTGACCTGACACCTCACTTGTCACCTTCTTGTCACAGTTGCAGCAATACAGTGCCACAGTGAAATATACAAAGTCACAGTAGACAATAGTACAGTGGAGTCAGAAACATCCATTTATTGTTTTTTACTTTAAGTCAAGCTGAACAAATCTTTTTGATGCCCTACACTTTCCAACCAAACAAACTTTTACATATGGTACGGATTTTAGACAATTTCATTCCATATAGAACAGGGTTAAAGATCGGTTGGCATGTAGGCCAGTATAATGACAAAATGATTCTCACTATATTAGGTACACTTTTCATGTTAAATCTGTTCTGTAATATTTCAAAGCTGGCCCCAGATGAAAAGTTCAGGAGAGAAGCGAGGTGAGGTGTGCAGGTACTGAGGGCTTTTTGTCTGGTCTGTTTGGAACCAGAAAAACAGATTTTAAGAATCTTTATATAAGTAAAAACAATTAAAGATACAGGACCAAAAGTGTTAACAGATGTGATAAGAAGTCCATAAATATTATTGATTGTGGTGTCGTGGCATGCCAGTTTTACAATAGAGTAGTTGTCACAGTACACTTTGTCAATAATGTTCCCACACAGCTGCAAAGGGGAACTCAAGGATGTCGTGCCAATAACTGAAAGAAAAGACCAAAACCATGTTACAACAATAAGCGTGACAATTCTTTTAAATGTCATGTGTGTGTTATATTGTAGAGGAAAACAGATAGCAAGATATCTGTCATAAGACATGAGAGCAAAGTTTAAATATTGAGTAGTTCCATATGTATACACACAGAAAATCTGCAGGTAACAAAGGGAAAAAGAAACAGTGTGAATGTCAGAGAGAATCTGAAGCAGGAGGAAAGGAAACAACCCTGTACTACCATACAGTTCATTTACAAACATGCTGCACAGAAAAATGTACATAGGTTCATGTAAGCTTCTGTTTATACAGATAACCACAATGAGCAAAACATTAGCAATGACAATAATTATATATAAAAATATAACAATCATGAAAAACAAATATTTCATAAGACCAGTGTCAAAGTAGGCACCAAGTGTGAAATATGAAACCTGTGTTGAATTTCTCACCATCTTTTGATTCATCAACAAATCATAACACTGTTTACAGGATAAACTAACTGCATTAATTATGTTACATGTTGTCACAGATTTTCAGAGATTAACTAATTTAAGCTAACATAAAACACATCAATAATTGTTGGTATGAAGGTAAAGATAACACATGAAGTACATATGAACAATATTTTGTTTAAATGATTTTCAATAAACAAATGTGATGAATATGAACTAAAGTCAAAATAATAATTATGTTAAAACAAGACAAATTTTATGACACTGTATGAATCAAACTTTCACTTCCTCCTCCCCCCTCCTAATGAAGCTCACACTCGGCTTCTGCTTCTTTTAAACTTTTCAAATCACAGTCCACAACAGCAGTCTGACCTCATTATCAAATACCCAACTCATTGATACTGATGTATAATTTAGTCAGTCCAGCATTTTGCTGACTCTTTTGTGGAATGTTGTGGCCTAAAATGCATAATTTCATGGCAGTTTTTGAAAAAAAAAAAAATGATGCAATTTGCAATCAAAAGCAACTTGTTCCAGTTAGAATAAAACCACACTTGACATATGTGAAGTTTTTTTAGGTTATGTTTTTCATTCCATCCATTCATGTTGTTTCCTGTTTTAGTTTGAAACTCCCATCTCCTCACATTTCAGATTACTTCACTTCCTGCCCCTGTTTTCCCTCCATTTTTGACTGGCTTCACCTGTATCCGATTGTCTGTCCCGCCCTGATTGGCCTCACCTGTCTCGTTATTCTTCCTCTCAATAGAGTATTTAGTGTATGTCTTGTTTTGTTTGTCTTTGATTTTTGCTTGTTGTTCGACTCTGCCTTTGCTTTTTCCTTATTGATCCTGTGCTTGCTGTCATGTGTGCTCAAGGAGAACAGATCCACCACCATGAGGAGCAGTTCACGTCAGTCTGTATGGGAGTGAGTGAACTTTCAAGTGAGCCACCTGAGTGACCTGCTTTAACACCTGGTGAGCCACAGTGAATCTCTCATCCCTTCTTCTCCTGCTCCTACATCCGCCTCCTGTTTCCGTGTCACAACTGGCTCCAACACCTGCTCTTTCTCTTCACCTAGCCAAGCCTGAGCATTTCACCGGAGACTCTGAGAACTGCTGGTCCTTCCTGGTTCAGTGTGGGCTTCATTTTGAGCTGCAGGATCAGAGTGCACCAGCTGGGCATATGCCTGGGTGTAATGATATATCCGACTTAGAACAAAACGTTATGACCAGTTTAAGGTTATGACGAGTGCACCAGTTAGACATAAGCCCCTGGTGTGTTCTGCCTGGGTGTAACTTTTATGTCTAGTGTGGAGCAGGCGTAAGTTGGAAACTCAGACTTGTATCCACGGTAGTTTTGATAGGATCACACAGCCAGAGAAGAGAAACAAGGATAGCAGCGCATCTTGTTTACAGGATGATTAACAAGAGGGCATTCGGAAGAGAAAGAGTCATCCACGACAGGACAGATATGCTTAATATATATTCAGAAAGTGATAGAGAGGTTTCATTTTAGCAGAGAAACGCTGTTTGAGTTAATTGAAGAGCTCTCCTCTCAGCTGCAGCATCTGTCAGACAGAAATGCGGCACTGTCCCTCACCCTGCAGGTGCTGATTGCGCTCAGTTTTATGCCAACAGAGCTTTTCAAAATACTACGGGAGACATGATAAATGCATGATAATGCTTTGCGTAGAAGTGTGTTGCTTAGCAACAATCAACAATTCGCGTGTAGTCACGTGGACGTGCGCAGCTACGGCCATTGCCAGTCAGGCTTGGTGCACTCAGTGTAAATTCCAATCACAACATTGAACGTAGTTAAGTCCAGCGTAAAAGTTAAGACCTTCTTTTTTACGCCCAGCTGATGCACTTGTGTCCAGGTGTCCACATTTCCCTCTGAATGCTCTGAGGTAGCATTTATCATAACTCACCTCTCTAGCAGAGCTGAAGCCTGGGCCACAGTAGAGTGGGCTAGAGATTCCCCTGTTTGCAGCTCCCTGGGCCTGTATGGAAACGCTGAGCAAGATTTTTTACCACACCACCCCTGGCCGAGAGGTTGTGTGAGCGCTGGTGGGTCTTTGACAAGGCAAGTGTTTCTTTTCTTGGTTATGTTGTCACTGCTAAGAACATTCAGATGGACCCCATCAAGGTCAGTGCTGTGGCTGAATGGCCCACGCCTACTAGCTGTAACCTGGTGCAATTTTTTTTGAGGTTTTCTAACTTTAATAGACATTTAATCAGGAACTTTAGCACAGTGTCTCTGCATGCTTTAACCTCCTATGTCAAGTTTCAGTGGTCTCTCCAGGCAGATGTGGCCTTCCAAAAGCTAAAGGAGAGCTTCATCTCAGCATCCATTCTCACTCTACCTGATCCACATTGGCAGTTTGTGGTGAAAGTGGATGCTTCTGATGTGGCCATGTGTGGGGTTTTCTCTCAGCGCTCCCCAAAGCATAACAAACGCCATCCCTGAGCTTTCCTGTTGAGGAAACTCTCTCCAGCAGAGAGGAACTATTACACGGGGGACTTAGAGCTGCTGGCAGTCAAAATGGCATTGGAGAGTGGAGGGGGCGGAGGACCTGTTCATGGTGTGGACTGATCATGAGAACTTAAAGTACATCATGACTGCCAAACAACTTGATGCCAGGTGGGCTCTTTTCTTTAACAGTTTCAAGTTTACTCTGTCCTATTGACCTGGATCTAGAAACTTTAAGCCTGATGTCCTGTCTTGTCTGTTTGACCTTGCTGCTGTTTCTAAGTCTCCTTTCCATATCCTGCCTTGTTCCTGTGTGGTTGGGGCTGTTACATGGGAAGCTGAGAGGAGGGTCAGGGAGCCCATTGCTCATGTTGAAGTGCTGGATGGGTGTCCCCCAGGTTCATTGTTTGTGCCTATCTCTCTCCACTGGGCCCACACTTCCTGTATCTCTTGCCATCTTGGAGCCCAGTGGATTGCCTTCATCACACACAGACATTAGACATTAACATTTCTGTTGGCCTTCCACAGAGAAAGAGGTGGAGGAATATATTGCAGCCTGTCTGGTGTGCACCCAGAAGACGATCTTGCGGAACCTCCCTCCAGGTCTCCTATGCCCACTCCCAGCGTTTCTTGTTTTCACTCACTTTGTCTTTAATTTTTGTTTTGATTTTGATTTTGTTGTTCAACTCTTCCCCTCCATGTACCCTATTAGCATTGCTTTTTTTTTTTTATAGGTTATTTTTTGGGCATTTTTGCCTTTATTGACAGTGACAGCTGAAGGTATGACAGGAAAGGGGGGTGAAGAGACAGGGGATGACACGCAGCAAATGAGCCACAGGCGGGATTCGAACCGGCAGCCGCTGCAGAGGACTAACAGCCTCAATACATGGTGCGCACGCCCTACCGACTGAGCTATAGGTGTGCCCCTATTAGCATTGCTTTAACCCTCTTGGGCGTGGAGTTCACCAGAGCTTCACAGGTTGCCACTGGAATCCTCTTCCACTCCTCCATGATGACATCACGGAGCTGGTGGATATTAGAGACCTTGTGCTCCTCCACCTTCCATTTGAAGATGCTCCACAGATGCTCAATAGGGTTTAGGTCTAGAGACATGCTTGGCCAGTCCATCAGCTTTACCCTCAGCTTCTTTAGCAAGGCAGTGGTCGTCTTGGAGGTGTTGTGTGCTTCGGGTCGTTATCATGTTGGAATACTGCCCTGCGGCCCAGTTTCTGAAGGGAGGGGATCATGCTCTGCTTCAGTATGTCACAGTACATGTTGGCATTCATGGTTCCCTCAATGAACTGTAGCTCCCCAGTGCCGGCAGCACTCATGCAGCCCCAGACCATGACACTCCCACCACCATGCTTGACTGTAGGCAAGATATACTTGTCTTTGTGCTCCTCACCTGGTTGCTGCCCCACACACATGACACCATCTGAACCAAATAAGTTTATCTTGGTCTCATCAGACCACAGGACATGATTCCCGTAATCCATGTCCTTAGCCTGCTTGTCTTTAGCAAACTGTTTGCAGGCTTTCATGTGCATCATCTTTAGAAGAGGCTTCCTTCTGGGATGACAGCCATGCAGACTAATATGATGCAGTGTGCGGTGTACGGTCTGAGCATTGACAGGCTGACCCCCCCACCCCTTCAACCTCTGCAGCAATGCTGGCAGCACTCATATGTCTATTTTCCAAAGACAACCTCTGGATATGACGCTGAGCATGTCCACTCAACTTCTTTGATTGACCATGGTGAGGCATGTTCTGAGTGGAACCTGTCCTGTTAAAGTGCTGTATGGTCTTGGCCACCGTGCTGCAGCTCAGTTTCAGGGTGTTGGGAATCTTCTTATAGCCTAGGCCATCTTTATGTAGAGCAACAATTCTTTTTTTCAGATCTTCAGAGAGTTCTTTGCCATGAGGTGCCATGTTGAATTTCCAGTGACCAGTATGAGAGTGTGTGAGAGCGATAACACCAAATTTAACACACCCGCTCCCCATTCACACCTGAGACCTTGTAACACTAACGGGTCACATGACACCGGGGAGGAAAAATGGCTAATGGGGCCCAATTTGGACATTTTCACCTAGGGGTGTACTCACTTTTGTTGCCAGCGGTTTAGACATTAATTGCTGTGTGCTGAGTTATTTTGAGGGGACAGTAAATTTACACTGTTATACAAGCTGTACACTGACTACTTTACATTGTATCAAAGTGTCATTTCTTCAGTGTTGTCCCATGAAAAGGTATAATTAAATATTTGCAGAAATGTGAGGGGTGTACTCACTTTTGTGAGATATCCATTGACCATTTTCCTCTATATGTGAGAAACATTCAAGTTCTTATCTAGTGAATATTACACAAGTCATCTGTTAAGAAAATAAATGACAAAGCATTCAAATGAAATGCAGATTTAATCTACTAAGCACAGGGATGACCATGTGAAATGTCCTACTTAAATATCTTTGTAGTGAGTCTATGATCAGACATCCTCACAAGTCTATTCCAATGTTGAAGCATTTCATTTTCACTTATATGTCTGATGTTTGGAGGCTCTCATCCCATATCTCCACTGATGGCCAAAACTGAAGTGAATTTATGGACTCCAAAAAGGATCACATAACTCTATGATGCACAGTGTTACAACTTTAATGTTCATGGAAACTCCAAACACCAGAGGCATAATCAGACACAGGACAAACACATGAACTGTAAAGTTGTGTTTAGGTATAAAATCCCAGATTACCACAATGTCTAACTTTGTTCAGTACAGATCCCAGGGCTCTACCTGCTGACTGAGATAACACACTGACAGCATCTTAAAATGTCATGTGCTTGTCCGGTGTCAAGGCAAGGTATTTATAATAATCAGTATATGACAGCACTATTGGACCAGGATTAAAGACAACTGAACTTCTCTCTAGTGATTTTTGTCTAAGATGTACCATTTGTGTTTTGTCTTGATTTTATAACTATTCTCCATTTCCAGCACCATTTCACAACAATGTCCTTAATAATCTGCAGATATTTTTTTATGTGTAGCAAGTAAAACTGTCATCCACTTATGATAATAAGCCCACGATCTGATAATCAACTTTAACGCCCAAACTAGACACTTTAATTTGAAGAGCTAAATCATTCACATAAATGGAAAACAATGTCGAGGACAAAACATCGTCCTGCTTCACACCAAATTCTTGATGAAACCATCCTGTCATGTATACATTAACACAGGTAGCAGATGATTGATAGAGACTCAATGGCATAATACAACTTTCCATTAACACCACAATTTAACAACCTGTACTGAAGAAGTTCTCTATTAATCCAGTCAAACTCCCTTTTGAAATCAATAAAACAAGTAGAAGTAGATTTATTAAGTAAGTGGATTAGTAGATTTATTATCCTTAATTCTTGCATGTATAATAGAAGTTACCGTATATATATGATCAATACATCCTCTGAACTTTCCTTATCCATTTTGCTCATCCACAAACCTCTCCTCTCAAGGTGGTCTACAAGTCTGTGGTTTAAAAGCAAAGAATGCAGTTTATACACACAGCTAATGAAGCATATTTTGCATTTTACAGTTAATAAGTTCTTGTCAAACTGAATTGCCTTTTCTATCTTCTATCTTAAGCCTTTACCTCAGAATTTTATTTTTGCACCTTAGTTATGTGTTGTGTAATCCAGGACTCAGATTCCTCTTTCAAACACTGTTGTCCACCACTTATAATACTTTACAAACCTTATTATACATTTAAAGACATTATTATGAACATTTATAGAGTAATATAAAGTTCAGTGAGTCAGTAAAAACAGAATTTGTTAGTAAAAGTGTTACAGACACTAAACAACTAATTGCTCCTGACCTGACACCTCACCTGTCACCTTCTTGTCACAGTTGCAGCAATACAGTGCCACAGTGAAATATACAAAGTCACAGTAGACAATAGTACAGTGGAGTCAGAAACATCCATTTATTGTTTTTTACTTTAAGTCAAGCTGAACAAATCTTTTTGATGCCCTACACTTTCCAACCAAACAAACTTTTACATATGGTACGGATTTTAGACAATTTCATTCCATATAGAACAGGGTTAAAGATCGGTTGGCATGTAGGCCAGTATAATGACAAAATGATTCTCACTATATTAGGTACACTTTTCATGTTAAATCTGTTCTGTAATATTTCAAAGCTGGCCCCAGATGAAAAGTTCAGGAGAGAAGCGAGGTGAGGTGTGCAGGTACTGAGGGCTTTTTGTCTGGTCTGTTTGGAACCAGAAAAACAGATTTTAAGAATCTTTATATAAGTAAAAACAATTAAAGATACAGGACCAAAAGTGTTAACAGATGTGATAAGAAGTCCATAAATATTATTGATTGTGGTGTCGTGGCATGCCAGTTTTACAATAGAGTAGTTGTCACAGTACACTTTGTCAATAATGTTCCCACACAGCTGCAAAGGGGAACTCAAGGATGTCGTGCCAATAACTGAAAGAAAAGACCAAAACCATGTTACAACAATAAGCGTGACAATTCTTTTAAATGTCATGTGTGTGTTATATTGTAGAGGAAAACAGATAGCAAGATATCTGTCATAAGACATGAGAGCAAAGTTTAAATATTGAGTAGTTCCATATGTATACACACAGAAAATCTGCAGGTAACAAAGGGAAAAAGAAACAGTGTGAATGTCAGAGAGAATCTGAAGCAGGAGGAAAGGAAACAACCCTGTACTACCATACAGTTCATTTACAAACATGCTGCACAGAAAAATGTACATAGGTTCATGTAAGCTTCTGTTTATACAGATAACCACAATGAGCAAAACATTAGCAATGACAATAATTATATATAAAAATATAACAATCATGAAAAACAAATATTTCATAAGACCAGTGTCAAAGTAGGCACCAAGTGTGAAATATGAAACCTGTGTTGAATTTCTCACCATCTTTTGATTCATCAACAAATTATAACACTGTTTACAGGATAAACTAACTGCATTAATTATGTTACATGTTGTCACAGATTTTCAGAGATTAACTAATTTAAGCTAACATAAAACACATCAATAATTGTTGGTATGAAGGTAAAGATAACACATGAAGTACATATGAACAATATTTTGTTTAAATGATTTTCAATAAACAAATGTGATGAATATGAACTAAAGTCAAAATAATAATTATGTTAAAACAAGACAAATTTTATGACACTGTATGAATCAAACTTTCACTTCCTCCTCCCCCCTCCTAATGAAGCTCACACTCGGCTTCTGCTTCTTTTAAACTTTTCAAATCACAGTCCACAACAGCAGTCTGACCTCATTATCAAATACCCAACTCATTGATACTGATGTATAATTTAGTCAGTCCAGCATTTTGCTGACTCTTTTGTGGAATGTTGTGGCCTAAAATGCATAATTTCATGGCAGTTTTTGAAAAAAAAAAAAAATGATGCAATTTGCAATCAAAAGCAACTTGTTCCAGTTAGAATAAAACCACACTTGACATATGTGAAGTTTTTTTAGGTTATGTTTTTCATTCCATCCATTCATGTTGTTTCCTGTTTTACTTTGAAACTCCCATCTCCTCACATTTCAGATTACTTCACTTCCTGCCCCTGTTTTCCCTCCATTTTTGACTGGCTTCACCTGTATCCGATTGTCTGTCCCGCCCTGATTGGCCTCACCTGTCTCGTTATTCTTCCTCTCAATAGAGTATTTAGTGTATTTCTTGTTTTGTTTGTCTTTGATTTTTGCTTGTTGTTCGACTCTGCCTTTGCTTTTTCCTTATTGATCCTGTGCTTGCTGTCATGTGTGCTCAAGGAGAACAGATCCACCACCATGAGGAGCAGTTCACGTCAGTCTGTATGGGAGTGAGTGAACTTTCAAGTGAGCCACCTGAGTGACCTGCTTTAACACCTGGTGAGCCACAGTGAATCTCTCATCCCTTCTTCTCCTGCTCCTACATCCGCCTCCTGTTTCCGTGTCACAACTGGCTCCAACACCTGCTCTTTCTCTTCACCTAGCCAAGCCTGAGCATTTCACCGGAGACTCTGAGAACTGCTGGTCCTTCCTGGTTCAGTGTGGGCTTCATTTTGAGCTGCAGGATCAGAGTGCACCAGCTGGGCATATGCCTGGGTGTAATGATATATCCGACTTAGAACAAAACGTTATGACCAGTTTAAGGTTATGACGAGTGCACCAGTTAGACATAAGCCCCTGGTGTGTTCTGCCTGGGTGTAACTTTTATGTCTAGTGTGGAGCAGGCGCAAGTTGGAAACTCAGACTTGTATCCACGGTAGTTTTGATAGGATCACACAGCCAGAGAAGAGAAACAAGGATAGCAGCGCATCTTGTTTACAGGATGATTTACAAGAGGGCATTCGGAAGAGAAAGAGTCATCCACGACAGGACAGATATGCTTAATATATATTCAGAAAGTGATAGAGAGGTTTCATTTTAGCAGAGAAACGCTGTTTGAGTTAATTGAAGAGCTCTCCTCTCGGCTGCAGCATCTGTCAGACAGAAATGCGGCACTGTCCCTCACCCTGCAGGTGCTGATTGCGCTCAGTTTTATGCCAATAGAGCTTTTCAAAATACTACGGGAGACATGATAAATGCATGATAATGCTTCGCGTAGAAGTGTGTTGCTTAGCAACAATCAACAATTCGCGTGTAGTCACGTGGACGTGCGCAGCTACGGCCATTGCCAGTCAGGCTTGGTGCACTCAGTGTAAATTCCAATCACAACATTGAACGTAGTTAAGTCCAGCGTAAAAGTTATGACCTTCTTTTTTACGCCCAGCTGATGCACTTGTGTCCAGGTGTCCACATTTCCCTCTGAATGCTCTGAGGTAGCATTTATCATAACTCACCTCTCTAGCAGAGCTGAAGCCTGGGCCACAGTAGAGTGGGCTAGAGATTCCCCTGTTTGCAGCTCCCTGGGCCTGAATGGAAACGCTGAGCAAGATTTTTTACCACACCACCCCTGGCCGAGAGGTTGCGTGAGCGCTGGTGGGTCTTTGACAAGGCAAGTGTTTCTTTTCTTGGTTATGTTGTCACTGCTAAGAACATTCAGATGGACCCCATCAAGGTCAGTGCTGTGGCTGAATGGCCCACGCCTACTAGCTGTAACCTGGTGCAATTTTTTTTGAGGTTTTCTAACTTTAATAGACATTTAATCAGGAACTTTAGCACAGTGTCTCTGCATGCTTTAACCTCCTATGTCAAGTTTCAGTGGTCTCCCCAGGCAGATGTGGCCTTCCAAAAGCTAAAGGAGAGCTTCATTTCAGCATCCATTCTCACTCTACCTGATCCACACTGGCAGTTTGTGGTGAAAGGGGATGCTTCTGATGTGGCCATGTGTGGGGTTTTCTCTCAGCGCTCCCCAAAGCATAACAAACGCCATCCCTGAGCTTTCCTGTTGAGGAAACTCTCTCCAGCAGAGAGGAACTATTACACGGGGGACTTAGAGCTGCTGGCAGTCAAAATGGCATTGGAGAATGGAGGGGGCGGAGGACCTGTTCATGGTGTGGACTGATCATGAGAACTTGAAGTACATCATGACTGCCAAACAACTTGATGCCAGACAGGCCAGGTGGGCTCTTTTCTTTAACAGTTTCAAGTTTACTCTGTCCTATTGACCTGGATCTAGAAACTTTAAGCCTGATGTCCTGTCTTGTCTGTTTGACCTTGCTGCTGTTTCTAAGTCTCCTTTCCATATCCTGCCTTGTTCCTGTGTGGTTGGGGCTGTTACATGGGAAGCTGAGAGGAGGGTCAGGGAGCCCATTGCTCATGTTGAAGTGCTGGATGGGTGCCCCCCAGATTCATTGTTTGTGCCTATCTCTCTCCACTGGGCCCACACTTCCTGTATCTCTTGCCATCTTGGAGCCCAGTGGATTGCCTTCATCACACACAGACATTAGATATGAACATTTCTGTTGGCCTTCCACAGAGAAAGAGGTGGAGGAATATATTGCAGCCTGTCTGGTGGGCACCCAGAAGAAGATCTTGCGGCACCTCCCTCCAGGTCTCCTATGCCCACTCCCAGCGTTTCTTGTTTTCACTCACTTTGTCTTTAATTTTTGTTTTGATTTTGATTTTCTGTTGTTTAACTCTTCCTCTCCGTGTACCCTATTAGCATTGCTTTAACCCTCTTGGGCGTGGAGTTCACCAGAGCTTCACAGGTTGCCACTGGAATCCTCTTCCACTCCTCCATGATGACATCACGGAGCTGGTGGATATTAGAGACCTTGTGCTCCTCCACCTTCCATTTGAAGATGCTCCACAGATGCTCAATAGGGTTTAGGTCTAGAGACATGCTTGGCCAGTCCATCAGCTTTACCCTCAGCTTCTTTAGCAAGGCAGTGGTCGTCTTGGAGGTGTTGTGTGTTTGGGGTCGTTATCATGTTGGAATACTGCCCTGCGGCCCAGTTTCTGAAGGGAGGGGATCATGCTCTGCTTCAGTATGTCACAGTACATGTTGGCATTCATGGTTCCCTCAATGAACTGTAGCTCCCCAGTGCCGGCAGCACTCATGCAGCCCCAGACCATGACGCTCCCACCACCATGCTTGACTGTAGGCAAGATATACTTGTCTTTGTGCTCCTCACCTGGTTGCTGCTACACACACTTGACACCATCTGAACCAGATAAGTTTATCTTGGTCTCATCAGACCACAGGACATGATTCCCGTAATCCATGTACTTAGTCTGCTTGTCTTTAGCAAACTGTTTGCAGGCTTTCATGTGCATTATCTTTAGAAGAGGCTTCCTTCTGGGATGACAGCCATGCAGACTAATATGATGCAGTGTGCGGTGTACGGTCTGAGCACTGACAGGTTGACCCCCCCACCCCTTCAACCTCTGCAGCAATGCTGGCAGCACTCATATGTCTATTTTCCAAAGACAACCTCTGGATATGACGCTGAGCATGTCCACTCAACTTCTTTGATCAACCATGGTGAGGCCTGTTCTGAGTGGAACCTGTCCTGTTAAAGTGCTGTATGGTCTTGGCCACCGTGCTGCAGCTAAGTTTCAGGGTGTTGGCAATCTTCTTATAGCCTAGGCCATCTTTATGTAGAGCAACAATTCTTTTTTTCAGATCTTCAGAGAGTTCTTTGCCATGAGGTGCCATGTTGAATTTCCAGTGACCAGTATGAGAGTGTGTGAGAGCGATAACACCAAATTTAACACACCCGCTCCCCATTCACACCTGAGACCTTGTAACACTAACGGATCACATGACACCGGGGAGGAAAAATGGCTAATGGGGCCGAATTTGGACATTTTCACCTAGGGGTGTACTCACTTTTGTTGCCAGCGGTTTAGACATTAATTGCTGTGTGCTGAGTTATTTTGAGGGGACAGTAAATTTACACTGTTATACAAGCTGTACACTGACTACTTTACATTGTATCAAAGTGTCATTTCTGCAGTGTTGTCCCATGAAAAGGTATAATTAAATATTTGCAGAAATGTGAGGGGTGTACTCACTTTTGTGAGATACTGTATATCCATCGACCATTTTCCTCTATATGTGAGAAACATTCTAGTTCTTATCTAGTGAATATTACACAAGTCATCTGTTATGAAAATAAATGACAAAGCATTCAAATGAAATGCAGATTTCATCAACTAAGCACAGGGACGACCATGTGAAATGTCCTACATAAATATCTTTGTAGTGAGTCTATGATCAGACATCCTCACAGGTCTATTCCAATGTTGAAGCATTTCATTTTCACTTATATGTCTGATGTTTGGAGGCTCTCATCCCATATCTCCACTGATGGCCAAAACTGAAGTGAATTGATGGACTCCAAAAAGGATCACATAACTCTATGATGCACAGTGTTACAACTTTAATGTTCATGGAAACTCCAAACACCAGAGGCATAATCAGACACAGGACAAACACATGAACTGTAAAGTTGTGTTTAGTTATAAAATCCCAGATTACCACAATGTCTAACTTTGTTCAGTACAGATCCCAGGGCTCTACCTGCTGACTGAGATAACATACTAACAGCATCTTAAAATGTCATGTGCTTGTCCGGTGTCAAGGCAAGGTATTTATAATAATCAGTATATGACAGCACTATTGGACCAGGATTAAAGACAACTGAACTTCTCTCTAGTGATTTTTGTCTAAGATGTACCATTTGTGTTTTGTCTTGATTTTATAACTATTCTCCATTTCCAGCACCATTTCACAACAATGTCCTTAATAATCTGCAGATATTTTTTTATGTGCAGCAAGTAAAACTGTCATCCACTTATGATAATAAGCCCACAATCTGATAATCAACTTTAACGCCCAAACTAGACACTTTAATTTGAAGAGCTCAATCATTCACATAAATGGAAAACAATGTCGAGGACAAAACATCGTCCTGCTTCACACCAAATTCTTGAGGAAACCATCCTGTCATGTATACATTAACACAGGTAGCAGATGAATGATAGAGACTCAATGGCATAATACAACTTTCCATTAACACCACAATTTAACAACCTGTACTGAAGAAGTTCTCTATTAATCCAGTCAAACTCCCTTTTGAAATCAATAAAACAAGTAGAAGTAGATTTATTAAGTAAGTGGATTAGTAGATTTATTATCCTTAATTCTTGCATGTATAATAGAAGTTACCGTATATATATGATCAATACATCCTCTGAACTTTCCTTATCCATTTTGCTCATCCACAAACCTCTCCTCTCAAGGTGGTCTACAAGTCTGTGGTTTAAAAGCAAAGAATGCAGTTTATACACACAGCTAATGAAGCATATTTTGCATTTTACAGTTAATAAGTTCTTGTCAAACTGAATTGCCTTTACCTCAGAATTTTATTTTTGCACCTTAGTTATGTGTTGTGTAATCCAGGACTCAGATTCCTCTTTCAAACACTGTTGTCCACCACTTATAATACTTTACAAACCTTATTATACATTTAAACACATTATTATGAACATTTATAGAGTAGTATAAAGTTCAGTGAGTCAGTAAAAACAGAATTTGTTAGTAAAGGTGTTACAGACACTAAACAACTAATTGCTCCTGACCTGACACCTCACTTGTCACCTTCTTGTCACAGTTGCAGCAATACAGTGCCACAGTGAAATATACAAAGTCACAGTAGACAATAGTACAGTGGAGTCAGAAACATCCATTTATTGTTTTTTACTTTAAGTCAAGCTGAACAAATCTTTTTGATGCCCTACACTTTCCAACCAAACAAACTTTTACATATGGTACGGATTTTAGACAATTTCAGTCCATATAGTACAGGGTTAAAGATCGGTTGGCATGTAAGCCAGTATAATGACAAAATGATTCTCAATATATTAGGTACACTTTTCATGTTAAATCTGTTCTGTAATATTTCAAAGCTGGCCCCACATGAAAAGTTCAGGAGAGAAGCGAGGTGAGGTGTGCAGGTACTGAGGGCTTTTTGTCTGGTCTGTTTGGAACCAGAAAAACAGATTTTAAGAATCTTTATATAAGTAAAAACAATTAAAGATACAGGACCAAAAGTGTTAACAGATGTGATAAGAAGTCCATAAAGATTATTGATTGTGGTGTCGTAGCATGCCAGTTTTACAATAGAGTAGTTGTCACAATACACTTTGTCAATAATGTTCCCACACAGCTGCAAAGGGGAACTCAAGGATGTCGTGCCAATAACTGAAAGAAAAGACCAAAACCATGTTACAACAATAAGCGTGACAATTCTTTTAAATGTCATGTGTGTGTTATATTGTAGAGGAAAACAGATAGCAAGATATCTGTCATAAGACATGAGAGCAAAGTTTAAATATTGAGTAGTTCCATATGTATACACACAGAAAATCTGCAGGTAACAAAGGGAAAAAGAAACAGTGTGAATGTCAGAGAGAATATGAAGCAGGAGGAAAGGAAACAACCCTGTACTACCATACAGTTCATTTACAAACATGCTGCACAGAAAAATGTACATAGGTTCATGTAAGCTTCTGTTTATACAGATAACCACAATGAGCAAAACATTAGCAATGACAATAATTATATATAAAAATATAACAATCATGAAAAACAAATATTTCATAAGACCAGTGTCAAAGTAGGCACCAAGTGTGAAATATGAAACCTGTGTTGAATTTCTCACCATCTTTTGATTCACCAACAAATTATAACACTGTTTACAGGATGAATTAACTGCATTAATTATGTTACATGTTGTCACAGATTTTCAGAGATTAACTAATATAAAATAACAAAAGCACATTAATGATTGTTGGTATGAAGGTCAAGATAACACATGAAGTGCATATGAACAATATTTTGTTTAAGTAAATGATTTTCAATAAACAAATGTGATGAATATGAACTGTTATCTTAGATTCATATAAAGTCAATATAACATTTATGTTAAAACAAGACAAATTTTATGACATTGTATGAATCAAACTCTCACTTCCTCCTCCCCCCTCCTAATGAAGCTCACACTCAGCTTCTGCTTCTTTTAAACTTTTCAAATCACAGCCCACAACAGCAGTCTGACCTCATTATCAAAACACCCAACTGACTGAAATTGATGTATAATTAATGCTTTGTAGACCAGATATTTGAGAATTTTGAGAAGATAGCTAATAATGAAGCTCAATGAGCTTTTAATTTTGTGGCTAAACTGAAGGTTTTCTTGACATTTTGGATGTTATGTCAGCAAAACTATAAGTATACAGACATACAGATACTGTTACAGTATTAGATTTTCCAGCTGGAATTAGAACCTACTTGTGAACTGGAACTTCATGTCATGCTCATACATTTAATTTTAGTTTTTGAAAGTCTGTTGTCTCCATCCATCCATCCATCCATCCATCCATCCATCCATCCATCCATCAATCTTCAATCACTTATCCAAAAACAGGTTGCGGAGGGAGATGCCAGTCATCCTCTTGACACCCTTTTGGTCATGGGCAGTGGTGGCCCAAAGGTTAGAGAAGTGAACTTGTGACCGGAAGGTTGCTGGTTAGGGTTAGGGTTAGGATTTTTGAAAGTCTGTTGTCTCCATCCATCCATCCATCCATCTTCAATCGCTTATCCAAAAACAGGTTGCGGAGGGAGATGCCAGTCATCCTCTTGACATCCCTCATGGGCAGTGGTGGCCCAAAGGTTAGAGAAGTGAACTTGTGACTGGAAGGTTGCTGGTTCAGTCCCCCGACAGGCAGGATAAATCTGGGTGGGGAAAGTGAAAGGCAGCGCTTGCCCCTCTTGCCCCCCCCTATCATTACCACCACTGAGGTGTCCTTGAGCAAGGCCCTTAACCCCAACCACTCCAGTGGGCTTCCAGGTGTGAATGTGTAACTGTGTGTGAATGTGATCAGGGCGTCCCTGCAAAAGAGAGCATCGCTCTCAGTGTGCCTACCCTGAATAAATAAAGGTTAAAAAAAAAGAAAGAAAAAGACCCACCTTTCATGACCACAGGTGAGAGTAGTGACCACTATACTGCTCAGATTGTATGGCCAATCTCACGTTCCATTTTTCCCGCACTTGAGAACAAAACAGCAAGATACTTGAACTCCCTCACTTGGGGTAAGGACTCATTCCCTAATCGGGGTAGATAATCCACTGGTTCCCTGCTGAGAACCATGGCCTCAGAGTCAGAGGTGCTGATCTTTAACCCAGCCACTTCAAACTGATGATGCCATCAGAACCACATCATCTGTAAAAAACAGCTTTGCAATCCTCAGGCCACCAAACTGCAAATCCTTCCTTCCATGACTACCCCTTGTGATCCTGTCCATGCATATCATGAACAGAATTTGGGATAAGGCGCAGCCCTGGCAGAGGCACCCTCGCCAGGAAAGAGTTCCAGCTTTGGGCGTACAGATATTGAATGGGCCTGAGCAGTGACCCCCTCACCTAATATTCTCACAGCACCTCCCACAATGTCTCCCGAGGAACCCAGTCATATGCCTTCTCCAAATCCAGTCCTGTCTGCAGTGTGAACCAAATATCTGGGACCATTCCTGGTAGGCCGACTGTGATGCTGGGACTCATCAATCCTTCTTTACAGCCAACCTCAGTGACATACTCCCAGGTGACAGAGCTTCTCACCACCCGCCCACCACCCTGCGGAGGAAACTCATTTCAGCCGCTTGTATCTGAGATCTGGTTCTGTTGGTCATGACCCAAAGTTCATTACCATAGGTGAGGTAGGAACATAGATTGACCGGGAAATAGGGAGCTTTGCCTTTCGGCTCAGCTCCTTCTTTCCCACAACAGACTGGTGCAACGACCTCATTACTGCTGCCGCTGCCCCGATCCATCTGTCAATGTCACACTCCATCCTCCCCTCACTCGTGAACAAGACCCCAAGATACTTGAACTCCTCCACTTGAGGCAAGAACTCTCCTCCAACCTGGAGGGGGCAAGCCACCTTTTTCCGGTTGAGA
The DNA here is from genome assembly GCF_056507025.1 of Lutjanus erythropterus. NCBI lineage: Eukaryota > Metazoa > Chordata > Actinopteri > Lutjaniformes > Lutjanidae > Lutjanus > Lutjanus erythropterus. The sequence continues at coordinate 32,309,049 of NC_139320.1, forward strand.
ACCATGGCTTCGGACTTGGAGGTGCTGATTCTCATCCCAGCTGCTTTGTACTCGGCTGCAAACTGCCCCAGTACATGCTGAAGGTCCTGGTTCAGGACAACATCATCCATTAAAAGCAGAGATGAGATCCTGTGGTCCCCAAACTGGACTCCCTCTGGCCGCTGGCTGCGCCTAGAAATTCTGTCCATAAAAATAATGAACAGAACTGGTGATAAAGGGCAGCCCTGCCAGAGTCCAACATGCACTGGGAACAGGTCTGACTTATTGCTGGCAATGCAAACCAAGCTCCTGCTCCGGTCATACAGAGATTGTACGGCCCTTAGCAGAGGGCCCCGAACTCCATACTCCCAAAGCACCTCCCACAGAATGCTGTGAGGGACACAGTCGAATGCCTTCTCCAAAACATATGTGGACTGGTTGGGCAAACTCCCATGAACCCCCAAGCACCCTGCAGAGGGTATAAAGCTGGTCCAGTGTTTCACAACCAGGATGAAAACCGCATTGTTCTTCCTGGATCCGAGGTTTGACTATCGGCCAAATTCTTCTCTCCAGTACCCTGGAATAGACCTTCCCAGGGAGGCTGAGGAGTGTGATCGCCCTATAGTGGGAGCACACCCTCCAGTCCCCCTTCTTAAATAGAGGGACCACCACCCCAGTCTGCCAGTCCAGAGGCACTGTCCCCAACTGCCACGCGACGTTGCAGAGGCGTGTCAACCCTGCAACATCCAGAGATTTATACTGATACTCAGGGCGGATCTCATCCACCCCTGGTGCCTTGCCACTGAGGAGTTTCCGAACTACCTCAGTGACTTCAGCTTGGGTCCCCAGCCTCTGCTTCCTCTACAGAAGGTGTGTCAGTGGGATAGAGGAGATCCTCGAAGTATTCCTTCCACTGTCCAACAGTATCCCCAGTCGAAATCAACAGTTCCCCACCACCACTGTAAACAGTGTCGGCAGGGCACTGCTTCCCCCCCGAGGAGCCAGACGGTTTGCCAGAATCTCTTTGAGGCCGACAGGTAGTGCTCCTCCATGGCCTCCCCAAACTTTTCCCATACCCGGGTTTTTGCAACTGCAACCACCTGGGCCGCTCGATAGGACTCCTTCTTCAGCCTGATGGCATCCATTACCTGAGGTGTCCACCACCGGGCTCAGGGATTGCTGCCGCGACAGGCGCCGGAGACCTTATGGCCACAGCTCCAAACGGCCGCATCAACAATGGAGGTGGAGAACATGGTCCATTTGGACTCAATGTCTCCAACCTCCCTCGGTCAAAGCTCTCCTGGAGTTGACTTGTTTTTTTTTAACTTATCTGTGTCTTCAGAATCTGCATTTGGGTTCAGCCTGGATCCATGACTGTATGATCTGGCCAGAACGAAACCCAGCAGACTTAGATAAAGTCCTTAATGATGTTGAGCACTGTAAGCGTTCCACCTGTTGTGCGTTGTATTGATGTCTGAGTGTTTTCTACACCCCATGATTCAGTGTCTGCCATAACTATAGTCTGTCCTCTTTCTCAAATAAAAAAGTCACCCTCAGAGTATCCTCTGCTGACAGGTGCAGGCAGTATTTCTTGCAGTGATGAAAACATGGCAAAATTGTAACTGTAACAGTCTGTTTGAAAGCGTAACCAAATAACTGAGTACTTGAATTGCAAAACTAACATGATACATTGCTTGTTACAACAAAAAATAATCTAAGTACTTTAATGTATTATTTTGTAAGTGTTAGTCCTAACAATGGTCATGAGTTGTTGGTGTTTGAGTTATTTTGTCATGTCTAAAGTCATCAAATTTGTGACTTGAGTCAGACAGGAGTCCAAGTCATGTGTTACCTGCAGCTGGAGAAATTAGCAACTAAAAGCACAAGGAATATATTCATATTAGCATGCATTATTATTGGCAGTTTCAATGCAGAAAGGCGAAGGTACATTGCTGCAGAGAATGAAATCAGCATCCAATGACTGCTTTATCTATTGATCATTACACAATTTATTTAATCTATAAAATCCCCAAAAGTCATCAGTTCCCAAAGTGATGTCTTTCATTTACACAACTCAGATGAAATACTGACTGCATTATTGATCCTGAGTTATAAATCACACATCTTTTACTTTATGTCGCTCAATACAAAATGTAAAAAATCAAGCAGTTTTTAAAGGTATGACATTTTGTGGAAGAGTGTGACTTGACACTCTTGGTAAGTAGAAACACACGATAAATGTGCTGTAAAAACTAAACAGGACGTAAAAGAGGATAAAAACCTGCAAAACTGGTGAGTGTACTCTGTGGTTTTGCAACTATGAGTAACTTAATCAACATTAACACAGTCATTTGATTTGCTGATATGAAAACAATGATTACTGAAGTTTTCAACTCCTGACAGACAATCTAAAGTGGTAGTCATGAATAAAAACTTTTGCACAAACTAATATTATTGTTATCTGTAACTAAAGCAATCATCTCAGAGGCTATTGTGTCCTCAGGTGACTGCAGCTCATTAATGAAGTCCCTTAGGTCAAAGGTCATGTCAACATGTTTGTCCCCGAGGCATCTTCACATTAATCACAGTTTCCACTAGTTCCCTCTGTTGCAAATTACAGTCCGAGCTGTAAACCTGTGAGACCAATCAGCCTGAGCAGACCTCAGCACTGGTTTCACTGGTCCACAGAGGGCTTAGGAGCATATTGGCCTCCCTCCAGACCACCCTGTGACATCACACCTCAGGACGGACACACACACAGGCATTTGGTCCAACAATACAAAAGTTTAATTAGTTTTACTGGTCACTAAAACAATGTTGGATATGAACTTTAATGTCCAGATTCATTTAGTGTTAAAATCACACACACACACACACACACACACACACACACACACACACACACACACACACACACACACACACACACACACACAAACACACACTATCATGAAGATTTCCCTTAATCAACAACTGTCCATGACAGCTGGAACTTGCAGAGCTCAAACTTTCTAATCCATTGAAGCTCTTTAAGATTTAGGCCTGAAATCATAGCATAAACACAGGTGTTACCAATGACACTCATAAATGGTCGTTCCAGAGCTCTCCCATCCCATAGCAGAGTGTTAATACTGGGCCAACATGCACAATAGCAGCACCCTGTCTCTGTTCAACCTGAATGGAACGGAACCTTAATTAGCATAACTGGTACCAGTTCTACTCAAGCTTATGGGAGATTCTGGAGAAACACACTAAAACCCAACATATCTCTGTTGCATGACCTTTGAAGAAATACTTCTATAAAAGTACACACACACACACACACACACACACACACACACACACACACACACACACACACACTTCTAGGAACATACTGACAGTTTTTTTTTCAAATGTACACATTTGTTTATTTGCTGCTGGTCTGATCAACTATGTTTTAAAGATCTCAGTTATACCCTGAGGACCCCTGTCTCACTTCCTGGTTTAATGACATTTTACTATATTTTTTCATTTCTTTGATTATCTATGATGTGGGTCTTTCTTGAGCGATTTGATATATTTTCTCAAATTCAGTGACTATAAAACAGAGGTTCCAATTCATGGCTTCAATGTTCAATAGCCCTTGCAGTTGAATCTAGGAACACATTTTGGCATTTTTGGCTTTTGACCATTTAGTCACAGAAAATGCCAATTGTCAGCCTCATCACAGGTTGGTTGAAAGGAAACAACAGTCTTTTGTTAACAGTTCACATACTGTTTAAAGTTTTTAAGTCCTTTTCAAGAGGTTAAACCCTTCAGCATTAGGAAAAGTCAAAAAAAAGTTTAACCATCTTATGATCAGCCGCTTCCAAAATTAAACAATAATCTAAATAAGTGTGATATAAAACACAATAAGAAACTTCTGTTTTGACAACAGTCATATTTTTTTTCACTTCTTGCTTTCCCGCAGATGTGACTGAAGCAAATAATGCTTCACTTGAATTAGAGGGTGACACACACATGGATTTTCACTCCTGTTCAATCCCAATCCCTGAAGAATGTATCCCATTCCTCTAAACAAGCTCCGGGCTGAAAAATGTATCTAACTCTAAAGTGCCAAAAACTTCAGTTCCTTGAATGTCCACTTGAAACTGTCTCCAAGAGCGAGTCAATTCCTGTAGAACAGCAGAAATGCAGAAACATGCTTACAGCCAAATAACTGTTTTGGTCTCATTCAGCCCTGTTCATGACAAATCAACACATCTTACAAACAGTGTTTAAAACTTCAGATTTGCCTGAAGGCTTGGTCAGTGCAGATCAGTGTCCTATGCTCTGAGTCGCAAAGCTGTCTTCCTTAAATCTAACTCAGACTCCATTGTGGCATTTGATTTTTGGTGGCTGTACCATGCATTGTCATTCCACATGTGTCATGTACTGGTCAGGTGGCTGCAACCAACAACAAGCCACCAGAGTAGACAGGTGAGGATAAAAAAGACAATGGAATGACTAGTTCTATTTTCAAAATAAAGATAATTAATGTTCATTCATACTGTAACTGCATATCTAAAATTGACCTGCTGTTATTGTGATTTCTGTCCTGCCCTTTGCCCGTTTTTTCCTGTCCCATCCCAGTCAGTTGAAAAGTGAAACTGACTCCCACAGGAATTCCATGTCCCACAGGATTCCTGAAAAACTGTCAGCATCTAATTTAATGGCTGCTTCCAAAACAGAAGCGTCTTAATAATTGTTGTCTAACTAGTACTGCTAACGATAATGACGTAGAACTGATTGGGATATAAAAGCAGATGTCGCTGACAGTTAGTGATGACCACAACAGTCTGGACAGAGGATAAGGGTGGGGAGTTTAATAGCTGGGCAAGTTTAGGCTGCATAGTATATTGTACATTTTTTTTTTTTTTTACTTTTCTACTTGCTTTTTTCATTTTTTTTTCAAAATGAAGCCTTTAATGAAACAAATCATTTTGGGTAAGCAATGGGAACAAACCTTTTCAATATTTGCAGTGGTGTTTTGCCTCTCATAACAAGAATGATGCCAAATTCAGCTGTATCAAATTCATCTTATTTTATTCTTGGAGCTTATTTGAATGTTGGAAACTTAAAATACTTATATTTTGGGGTAACTGCATTGCTATACATTGTCATTATTATTGCCAACACATCTCTCATTGTGGTTATCTGTCGTTGTTAACTGAAATGTGTGTGATGAGATCATGTTTTGTTTAAAGATTTAAGAATGGTGCTAAATCTAACAGAACCAGCTTCATCTTATTTTATTTTTGAAGCTTATTTGCATGTTGGAAACTTAAGATACTTGTATTTCATGTTAACTGCTTTGCTTTACATTATTATTGTTATTGTCAACACATCTCTCATTGTGGTCATCTGTCTGAACAGAAGTTTACATGAACCTATGTACATTTTTCTGTGCAGCCTGTTTGTAAATGAACTGTATGGTAGTACAGGCTTGTTTCCTTTCCTTCTGATTCAGATTCTCTCTGACATTCACACTGTTTCGGCTCCCTTCTGTTTCCTTCAGATCTTCTGTATCTATACTTATGCAAATGTAGAGTTTTGTAATTTAGCCGTCATGTCTTATGACAGATATCTTGCTATCTGTTGTCCTCTACAGTATAACACACGCATGACAAGTAATAAGGCACTTATCTTAATTATTGTGGTATGGTTGTACTCTTTTGTAAAGTTCATGATTACTTTATCCTTAAACATCCGTTTGACACTGTGTGGAAACATCATTAACAGTTTGTATTGTCATAATTACCTTGTTGCTAAGTTGGCATGTTCTGACACCAAAGTGAATAACATTTATGGACTTTTTGGTATTGTTATCACAATCTTAGTCCCTCTACTTCCAATCCTTTTCTCTTACATGACAATTCTTAAAATCTGTTTTTCTGGTTCCAAACAGACGAGACAAAAAGCTGCGAGTACCTGCACACCTCACCTCGTGTCTCTGTTGAACTTTTCTTTTGGCTGCTGCTTTGAAATAGTTCAGAGTAGATTTGATATGACCAGTGTACCACATATCCTACGAATCATTCTGTCTTTGTATTGTCTCATCATACAACCACCCTTGAATCCCATCATGTTTGGACTGCAAATGTCCAAAATACGAAATACATGTAAAAATATTTTCTGTAATAAACTGTTGACTGGTCAGAGAGATGATGTGTAAAAAAGAATCACTAAATGTCCTGTCCTGTTTTGTGCTGTGACAGTGTCTTTGTCAGTTTTAATGTGTAGTGTGGTGAAAAAATGTTCAAATAATACATTTAAAACAACAAAATACAAATAAAAATAAAACAACAGTGAAAAATTACTAGATACAAACTGTTTGCCACTAAAATGTTTACAAAGGGGCTATATCTTCAAAACAAAACTAAAGAAAAAATAGTATTTGGAAAATGTATATATAAATGGTCTTAAAGCAGCAAGAAATGTTGATTTCATGAAGTTTAAGTTCACAAAAGAACTCTTGCAAAAAGCAACCACAGTAAGCACATGGCAGAAATCTGCCACCAATTCTCTGATAGGTGGTGTTTTTTTATTCAGCTGACGGTGACCCACAGAAAATGTGGGACTGTGAATTTCTTTTTGCTTCTAATAATCTTTATCGCCTTTGTAAGATTTAACATGTATTAGAAAGTTGATTCCATATTACTCATTCTTGAGAACTACATAGTTTGAAACATAGACACATTGACCGAGCTACACACACACTGACCGGCATGTTGGAAGTGACAATCAATGGCACTTGGAGAGTTCGGTCCTTGGCCATGGCCAGTAGTCCATGTCATATATATATATATATGTATATATATACATACTAAGGGTGGGGGAAATTTCAGATTGTTGGACGAATCTGAATCGATTCACAATTGTCCAAATTTCGATTATTTAAATCTGTTAATTAAAGTAATACAGAAGGTTTTAAATAATGCGGAACTAAGAAGCGTGGTACGCGTCATCTCCGGGACACTTTGGGATGCGCACCTGGAGCGGACACGCTGTCACGCGCACAGAGGAAAACAAACATGGCTGACCGCCAGCCACCTCGCCCGTGAGATCAGAACAGCTCCTTCTAATTTAACAGCAGATGTGTGGAAACACTTTGGCTTCTACAACGTTGACGGCGGAAGCGAACTGGACAAGAGCTATGTTATATGTAAGCTGTGTCGTGCTAAAATAAAATACTTTGGCAACACAACAAACATGAGAAGCCATGTAACTCGATTCTACCCGACGGAGGAGTCAGGGAGACGGCAGGCTTTTGTTGCTGCAGCCACTAGTGGTGCTACCGACCAGAGAACAATCGAGGAAGCAATGAGAAAGCTGCCACCCTCAACGGAAAAGGTGAAGTGCTGCCATTTTTTTTGGTATAGCAAAATGTTTTTTTGTGTCAGTGGTTATATACTGTATTGCACAAATGTTGGAACTTTCCAGTTTGTACACATTTCCAATAGTTTAATAAAATATAATGGAAATGAATTCAACTCTTGTTTCTTATTACAAATGCACTGTTTTTAAAAATTGCAAGTGATGAATGCTTATTCAGTGAGGCAAAAAGAAATGTGTGTTGTGAAAAAGTGCATCAATATACATAAATTAAAGATGCATCAATAATCGTTTTATAATCGAATCGTAGCCCTTGAATCGTAATCGAATTGGCAGGTGCCCAAAGATTCCCACCCCTAATACATACATATATGTATATATATATATACACAGCTCTGGAAAAAATTAAGAGTCCACTGCAAAATGATCAGTTTCTCTGTTTTTTTCTATTTATAGGTATGTATTTGAGTAAAATCAACATTATTGTTCTATTCTATAAGCTGCTGACAACATTTCTCTCAAATTTGAAATTAAAATATTGCTATGTAGTGCATTTATTGTCTTGTTTGGGACCTGATTGGACTGCTGGGATTCATGTTCTGAAAAGGTATAAGGCAGCAGATGATGATGCAGCTGACAGAGGTGACTGCAGCTGTCTGTAGCATAGCTGGTAACTGAAATGTGTGTGATGAGATCATGTTTTGTTTACAGATTTAAGAATGGTGCTAAATTTAACAGAACCAGCTTCATCTTATTTTATTTTTGGAGCTTATTTGCATGTTGGAAACTTAAGATATTTGTATTTCATATTAACGGCTTTGCTTTACATTATTATTGTTATTGTCAACACATCTCTCATTGTGGTTATCTGTCTGAACAGAAGTTTACATGAACCTATGTACATTTTTCTGTGCAGTCTGTTTGTAAATGAACTGTATGGTAGTACAGGCTTGTTTCCTTTCCTTCTGATTCAGATTCTCTCTGACATTCACACTGTTTCGGCTCCCTTTTGTTTCCTTCAGATCTTCTGTATCTATACTTATGCAAATGTAGAGTTTTGTAATTTAGCCGTCATGTCTTATGACAGATATCTTGCGATCTGTTGTCCTCTACAGTATAACACACGTATGACAACTAATAAGGCACTTATCTTAATTATTGTGGTATGGTTGTTCTCTTTTGTAAAGTTCATGATTACTTTATCCTTAAACATCCGTTTGACACTGTGTGGAAACATCATTAACAGTTTGTATTGTCATAATTACCTTGTTGCTAAGTTGGCATGTTCTGACACCAAAGTGAATAACATTTATGGACTTTTTGGTATTGTTATCACAATCTTAGTCCCTCTGCTTCCAATCCTTTTCTCTTACATGACAATTCTTAAAATCTGTTTTTCTGGCTCCAAACAGACGAGACAAAAAGCTGTGAGTACCTGCACACCTCACCTCGTGTCTCTGTTGAACTTTTCTTTTGGCTGCTGCTTTGAAATAGTTCAGAGTAGATTTGATATGACCAGTGTACCACATATCCTACGAATCATTCTGTCTTTGTATTGTCTCATCATACAACCACCCTTGAATCCCATCATGTTTGGACTGCAAATGTCCAAAATACGAAATACATGTAAAAATATTTTCTGTTATAAATTGTTGACTGGTCAGAGAGATGATGTGTAAAAAAGAATCACTAAATGTCCTGTCCTGTTTTGTGCTGTGACAGTGTCTTTGTCAGTTTTAATGTGTAGTGTGGTGAAAAAATGTTCAAATAATACATTTAAAATTACAAAATACAAATAAAAATAAAACAAAAGTGAAAAATTACTAGATACAAACTGTTTGCCACTAAAATGTTTACACGGGGGCTATATCTTCAAAACAAAATTAAAGAAAAAATAGTATTTGGAAAATGTATATATAAATGGTCTTAAAGCATCCACAGTAAGCACATGACAGAAATCTGCCACCAATTCTCTGATAGGTGGTGTTTTTTTATTCAGCTGACGGTGACCCACAGAAACTGTGGGACTGTGAACTTGTTTTTGCTTCTAATAATCTTTATCTCCTTTGTAAGATTTAACATGTATTAGAAAGTTGATTCATATTACTCATTCTTGAGAACTACATAGTTTGAAACATAGACACATTGACCGAGCTACACACACACTGACCGGCATGTTGGAAGTGACAATCAATGGCACTTGGAGAGTTCGGTCCTTGGCCATGGCCAGTAGTCCATATTGGAAAGAGAGAGAGAGAGAGAGAGAGAGAGAGAGAGGGAGCGCTCTGGAAAAAATTAAGAGTCCACTACAAAATGACCAGTTTCTCTGGTTTTACTATTTATAGGTATGTATTTGAGTAAAATGAACATCATTGTTCCATTCTATAAGCTGCTGACAACATTTCTCTCAAATTTGAAATTAAAATATTGCTATGTAGTGCATTTATTGGCAGAAAATGACATCTGGTCAAAATAACAAAAAAAGATCCAGTGTTTTCAGACCTCGAATAATGCAAAGAAAACATGTTCATATTCATTTTTAACCAACACAACACTAATATTTTAACTTAGTTGTTAAAAAAAAAAGAAATTAATCAGTACTGACAGATTATTGATGTGTTAGCAAGCTAACAAACTTTAACTTTAGCTTACTGGATTTCTGTGTATTTCAGCAAACCTTAGCAGCTTGTCTTCGTACCTGTGGATGTTTCTTTAAATTGGATGTCGACGCCCTGGATGATGACAGTGTTTTGACAGCTGGGAGGCATAATTTGATGTTGTTCCCCTTTTCTGATTTAAACTCAAAATGATGCCGGAGTTTCCGTCCAGTAAAAGCATTTCTCTCCCTGGCAGAGGCCATGATGATGAACCACCTTAGCTTACATTATGTTTACACACAGATCAAGACTACGCGGCTGGTCGTTTCTCGCGTTGATTTGTTGTGGTGTTGTGTCATAAAGTGTTGCAATGTGCGTACACTGTGCATGTGTCTGCTGCATTGTAGTATATTCTGTTTGATTTTAAAATGTAATCCTGCTCAGTAATCCCCGTTTATCAAATATACCAGTAATCTGATTACGTATTTCTTCTCTGTACTGTAATAGTAGCCTTTTTTGTATCCTAATTTCGTAACACCGTATATACATATACATATACATATACATATACATATACATATATACATACATATAGTATATAGGTATTTGAATGGTTTATTTCAGTATTATCAACTTGGAAAAGACAATGAGGATAATTTAGACATTACTAACTTCTGACCAACACAGATTCATATACATGGAGCCAAATTTGACATTTTTTGTGACAGTCAGCACAACTTTCAAAATAATGTATCATCCATCATCATTCTTATTCAATTCAAAATTGAAGTTAGCAACAATAAATATGCAACAGCTGGTTACACTTTCAGAATAAAGGTCTTGGATAGGCTTAGGCACCAAAACTACTTGGTTTGGATTTGGTTTATTCGTTGGAGATGGGTGGATGTGTCAATCAATAGACTTGTTTGGGACCTGATTGGACTGCTGGGATTCATGTTCTGAAAAGGTATAAGGCAGCAGATGATGATGCAGCTGACAGAGGTGACTGCAGCTGTCTGTAGCATAGCTGGTAACTGAAATGTGTGTGACGAGATCATGTTTTCTTTACAGATTTAAGAATGGCGATATGACCAGTGTACCACATATCCTACGAATCATTCTGTCTTTGTATTTTCTCATCATACAACCACCCTTGAATCCCATCATGTTCGGACTGCAAATGTCCAAAATACGAAATACATATAAACATTTGTTCTGTAATAAATTGTTGACTGGTCAGAGAGATAATGTGTAAAAAAGTATCACTAAGTTATTCTTAATAGTTGGTCTGAAATGTCCCGATTGTGTGCTGTGACAGTGTCTTTGTCAGTTTTAATGTGTAGTGTGGTGAAAAAATGTTCAAATAATACATTTAAAATGACAAAATACAAATAAAAATAAAACAACAGTGAAAAATTACTAGATACAAACTGTTTGCCACTAAAATGTTTACAAAGGGGCTATATCTTCAAAACAAAACTAAAGAAAAAAATAGTATTTGGAAAATGTATATATAAATGGTCTTAAAGCAGCAAGAAATGTTGATTTCATGAAGTTTAAGTTCACAAAAGAACTCTTGCAAAAAGCATCCACAGTAAGCACATGGCAGAAATCTGCCACCAATTCTCTGATAGGTGGTGTTTTTTTATTCAGCTGATGGTGACTGTGAATTTGTTTTTGTTTCTAATAATTTTCATGTATTAGAAAGGTGGTTCCATATTACTCATTCTTGAGAACTGGGAGAAAACTGTACCTTACGGGGTTCTGATTTTTACTAGTCAATTATGTCTGTGAAGATTCTCAGTCATCGAGGTCGCCAGGTTGTTTTGCCTCTCATCCAATAAGCTTCTTGGACAAGAGGCGAAACGGCTTCAAGTTGCCTATGACAACCCTTGCTATGAACTAATCAATTATGCTGGAAAATGTATCTTAAAAGATTAAACTCCTGACCATTAAACTTCAAACCTCAACGTTTGGATTGAAGCGTGGTTTTGAGTCATGGATAGGATCATTTTTCAGATTAGATAAAAAAAAAAAATGCTCTAATGTAGCCTCTTCTTTCTGTTTGTAGTTACCACTATTGTAACATTGTAACAGTAACTACTCTATAATAGCACTACTACTACTACTACCACTAATAATAATAATCTACAATACTAATATACTTTATGACACATTACCCTATGAAGTACAAGAATTCTACAATACAATGTGTCATGCAATGTCCTGCCCCCAGGATAAACGTCACCAGTAACAGCCAATCAGCAATAAACAATTTGTCACAAACAGGGCCAGTGTTGCTAGATGTGTGATAATTATTGTATTTGTGGCATAATTATAACAGCTGTATTATATATGATAAATAATAATAATTAAAAAAAGCTGAATGTTTGATAATTTTGACATGTCCATAAACCTGCAACAAAATCAAGGGCAGCCAATCATATCAGCATTGCGCTGATGAAGCACCTGGTGGAGCAGTGACACAGTTTGGGCCTTTTATTTTGACGGGGTAACAGGAGTGATTGTGAGATGAGCTGCCACCGATTCAGTATGAAGTTATACACAGTTGCTTTCTTGTTCAAATGACAGAGCCTCTGTGTAGTATGGTGCACATGGCATAGTTTTGCCATTCAGTGTACTGTCTTGTCCCCTTCCCAGGTTGTTTCTGTATATATGATCATTTTAGTTAGAATATGATCATTTTAAAGTCTCAGTACAGTATTGCTGTATTTTGCATCTGGCAATACTGAACAGGCTGCAGGTGGTTTGTACGTCAAAGGGAAAACAGCAGCAGACATTGCCAAAGTTACAATAAAGATCACATTATTATACTAAAATATGACAAAAACAGAGGGAACTACAAATAAAGTCCTGTGTCTAATTAAGCTTGCCTCAAATGAAGGCCTGGTACCCTCTACAGGTGAGATAATTAAAAGCACTAAATGAGAATTTACGATAGTTTGTACTGGATAAAGTGTGTAGCAGTATGAATTCTATGATGAGTGAGATAAGTTTTGGTGTTACAGGCAACATCAAAATTACTAGCCCCCCTTTGAAATTAAAAGTTTTTTTAACAGAGCAAGGAATTTTCAACATAACATTTCTAAACATACTAGTTTTCTTTAGAAAGCATAAAATATTTCTATTTACACACAATAACAGAATTATTTCAGAAAAAACAAAAATTGCCATATTATTACCCCCCTTAAGAAGTAACCTTTTTGTTGAGCCATAGCGCAAACCACTATTGTGCAATGATGAGACTGAAAATGACTCAAAGCTTGTGAAATCAAGTTAAAACTGAGGGTTATCTTTCAATTTACATACAGTATAAAAACTTCAGTAAAGGTTTGAGGTGAGAAAGCATCATGCCAAAAACAAAAGAAATCAGTTTAGACTTGAGAAAAAGAATTGTTGATGCTCACAAAGCAGGAGGAGGATATACAAAGTTATCACAGTGTTTCCACGTGTCAAGAACTGGAGTGAGAAGTATCATCAAGAAATTCAAAGAGAGCCACACAATACAAAACAAGCCTGGCAGAGGTAGGAAGCCAAAGATTTCAAAGACTCTAGAAAGAAAACTAAAGAGGGATATTTCTAAAGTAGACTTGCACCGATTAATCGGCAATGCTCAGAATCGGGCTGGTTTTCACGTGACAGGCCCTGACCAGTGACCGGCCGGTCAGCATCACATATCCGATTCTGTGCCGGTCATTTTCACGTGTTCTGCATGATGGTCACGTCATGCGCACAGCAGACAAACTATACACTCAGACACATGCTTGCATGAAGATGGTGGCAGCGGCAGATTCCAAGAACAGGATAAAGAGAAGACAGACAGTCTACAACGAGACAGAGCAGCTGACGATGTCGCAGAACAGCCGTAAACTCTCTGGTTCTTCAAGTTAATGTTAGCCAGCAGCAGACTGCTGTTCACAGAGGGACAGTTAAAATCTCACATGTTCTGGCTGAAGAATAAACAACCTGTGTTGATGTGTCTCCTCAAACATTTTCTTGTCCAGACTCGTTTAACTTCTGCGTCTGTTTTTCTCACGGAAAAGTTTTACTGCAGAAAACTATTGCACCACGTCCGTCTCCAGTTTGTTTACATCTGCTTCCGCAGGAGATCACGTGAAATCGCGTCCTGCGAAATCCAGCGAGATTCCATGATCTCATGAGATCACGTTCACCCGATTCCTAATCTTAATATAAAACTATAATAAGTCTCGAGCTGTAACCTGGAGGACTTTGAAGAAAATTTAAATAGTATTTAATGAATATTTAATAGTCAGTGTCTTATCATGAACATCCAATTTATTTTTACAAGAAAAGTTGCAAAAATGTTTGTGAATGCTCTCAATTACAGTTCTTAGAAAGACTAAAAATTGGAATCCGTAGGTCAGACCATTCATAAAATCAGAAATCGTAATCAGCCTAGAAAATTGAAATTGGTGCATCTCTAGTCTAAAGATCCCAGAACAACTGCCAAGACATGAGTGAATTACTTAGCAAAGTCGGAAATTGTCGTCTCAAAGAAGACAATCACTAGAGCCCTGCATAGGAATGGACTGTGAGGTTGCAGACCAAGAAAAACTCGACTTCTGCAGAAGAGACACCTTCAAGCCAGACTGAAGTATGCTAAGAACAACCTGGAAAAACATTATGCACACTGGAAGCATGTCCTTTGGTCAGATGAGACAAAACTAGAGCTCTCTGGCCACAGAGACGTTGCTTATGTTTGGAGAAAGAAGGGAGAGGCGTGTAATCCAAAGAACACCGTCCCCACAGTGAAACGCGGTGGTGGGAGTACTATGCTGTGAAGATGCTTCAGTGTGTCTAGAACTGGGAATCTCATCAAGGTGGAAGAAATCATGAAGAAAGAAGGATATATGAAGATTTTGAAAGAAAACCTCAAGCAGTCAGCAGCAAAACTGGGTCTGGGTTGTCGCTTTGTCTTCGAACACGACAACGACAAAAAGATGGTATTGTCCTGCTGACAGTAGCATCAGATCAGAAAACATTCTGAAGGGCAGTTACAAACAGTATATTTTGGTGTTCAGTCTGGAGGAACTGTTGTACAAACCTCTGTCATTGAGAAAGTTTTGGAGCTACTTCTAGATTTTCTTTGAGCGTGCTAATACAGTAAATTGGTCACTGAACCTGTCAACCTGTCTATAAACAGGTATCAAGCCTTGAGGATGAAGTGGGGGTGGTTCTCTCAATCTTTAAGAGTATAAAACAACTGATGTGACTGCTGCCGTCTGCAACACAACAGCTGAAAAAACAAACTGTGTGTAATGTGACCATGTTTTGTCCTGTGAGGGAGGGAAATGGATTGTAAGTTTAAGTGCATTGTGCTTCGTGCTCTTCTAACCGGACCTGTCGATCATTTTCAAGTAAAAGTCCAGTGAAACAGTGAAAAGAAATGTTACAATGTCACTGCTTTTTAAATGTCTTTGAAGCAAGCAGGATTAAAAAAAGAGAAACAAAATTCTAATAATAATTTTTTTCCCTTTTTTTAAAGAAAGATGTTAAATGCAACTTTATCAACTTTGTTTTATTTCATTCTTAAAGCGTATGTGCATGTACGAACATTAAGATACTTACAGTTCATGGTTATTGCATTGTTATACGTTATAATTATTATTGCCAACAAATTTCTCGTAGTACAGAAATAGTAACTGTATGGTAGTACAGGGTTGTTTCCTTTCCTTATGATTCAGATTCTCTCTGACATTCACACTGTTTCTGCTTCTTTTTGTTATCTGCAGATTTTCTGTTTGTATTCTTATGTAAATATAGAATTATGTAATTTAGCTGTCATGTCTTATGACAGATATCTTGCTATCTGTTTTCCTCTACAATATAACACACGTATGACATTTAACAATGTATTAATCTTTATCGTTGTGATATGGTGGTACTCTTTTGTCAGATGTGTCATCAATATATCCTTAAGCATCCATTTGACACTGTGTGGAAACAGCATTAACAGTTTGTATTGCCATAACTACCTAATTATTAAGTTGGCGTGTTCTAACACTAAAGTGATCAGTCTGAGAGGACAACGGCATCCGTGATTGATTAGTGATCAATGTGCCCTCCTCTCCTCCCTCACCTGTTAACTCTGCTGTGATAAGATCTGAAACTCTCCTGAAACTCTCCTGTTTTACGTATAGGCCTCCTTATACAGTTGTTTAATTTTATATGGTTGGTGTCATTAACCATCGCGTTAGTTTCTGTTGTAATAAACTCCGTCATTAACAACAGACTCCTCCACACGCAGATTCTCTGCTGCTGTGAAAACTGAATCGCGGGGGATTAATATGTAGGGAAAAACCCAGAATGCAAGATAGGTTTTGTCTTTTTGTCTTTATAAAACATCCTGCTGATGAAGAAAGTCAACAGATCAGATACAGACAGGGTCAGAGAATCACTGACCTCCTCTGTGTGTGTCTGCACTGTACGTGTGTGTATGGAGGAGCTGCACTGATGCAGAGAGGAGAGATGCTGCAGCCGTGTGATAATAAATTACATCAAAATTTAAATGCCAGCACTCATCAGTACTCTGGTCTTTAATAAGCCCCACGTGCGAATTTAAATGGATTTTAGTAATCAAATTACTCAAATTACTCTAGGAATCGTTTCAACCCTAAAATTAATGTCTTCTCTGTAATTTTCACACTTTGCAAAGTCATCCTGCGGGCCGGACTGGACCCTCTGGCAGGCCGGTTTTGGCCTGCGGGCCGTACATTTGACACCCCTGGTCTAAGACTTGGTAGGCACTGTCTTAAGCCAAGAGTTACCAGTTCAGTCTCACTTCACATTTAGATGAAATGGTCACTGGTGTTGGATGTTGGTTCATTCAAATTGGTTGATTTACCCTATGCTCGAACATGGTATTATGGACACAAGTCAACTATCAATGCACTCCCATTTTAACTTGTTTTCATTCTTACTGCCATTTAAATGTTTATTGGTGCTGCTGCTTAAACTGAAACTTAATTTAGGTCTAGGCCTTCAAACTATAACTGCAAATTGAATAAACATTTAAACTTCTAAAGAATCCATAGAGATATTTTTCAGAAAATATTTCCTTTAATTAATATCTATACATTTATTTACATTTTTGCTAACTTTTGTGATGATTTTGGAATTCCTGTCATCACAATTTTAGACAGTTTGCAGGAAGAGCTCAAAGTCTGTCAGACAGCTAACTCTGGTATTCCCTGCTTGACATGACATGAGTGAGGGGGGACTGCTGTGATGTTGGCAGTGTTTTGTCATGAAGAGGTAAAAGCACCAGACATTGCTGCAGCCTGCCATTATTTACTGCAGCAGCCTGCAACACAGGAGATGACAAATGTCAAACAGAGTGTAAGATGAATGTTCCTTATTCAAAGAATCTATTTGATTTTATACAATAATTAAGGGTGGGGAGCAATTGGTAAGGTTATGGTGTTATGGTGCTTGTGAGGTTTTTTTCCCCTTTATGCTTAATTGTGTTAAAAGAAAGGGCCAGTGAAGCCGTGTTGTCAGTGTAATACTCAGCAAATATGAAAATAATGCCTGTGTTATTCAGAATGATGTCCTCAATTAAAACAAATTGTTCATTTTGGCTTAAAAAATGAAAAGCAAACGTTGTGTCACCTAAAACAAGAATAATGGTAAATTCAACTTTATCTTACTTCATTCTTAGCACTTATATACATGTAGGAATTTTGAGATACTTGTATTTCATGTTAACTGCTTTGCTTTACATTGTTATTGTTATTGCCAACACATCTCTCATTGTGGTCATCTGCCTGAACAGAAACTTACATGAACCCATGTATCTTTTTCTGTGCAGCCTGTTTGTAAATGAACTGTATGGTAGTACAGGTTTGTTTCCTTTCCTTCTGGTTCAGATTCTCTCTGACATTCACACTGTTTTCGCTCCCTTCTGTTACCTGCAGATCTTCTGTTTGTACACATATGCACATGTAGAATTTTGTAATTTAGCCGTCATGTCTTATGACAGATATCTTGCGATCTGCTGTCCTCTACAATATAACACACGTATGACATTTAAGAAGGCAGTTATCTTTATTGCTGTAATATGGTTGTACTCTTTTGTGAAATTTCTGATTACTTTATCTTTAAACATCCGTTTGCCACTTTGTGGAAACATCATAAACAGTTTGTATTGTCATAACTACCTTGTTGCTAAGTTGGCATGTTCTGACACCAAAGTGAATAATATTTATGGGCTTTTTGGTACCGTTGTCACTGTCTTAGTCCCTCTGCTTCCAATCCTTTTCTCTTACACTAAACTTCTTAAGGTTTGTTTTTCTGGTTCCAAACAGACGAGACAAAAAGCTGTGAGTACCTGCACACCTCACCTTGCTTCTCTCCTGAACTTTTCTTTCGGCTGCTGCTTTGAAATAGTTCGGGCCAGATTTGATATGACCAGTGTACCCAATGTCCTAAGAGTCATTCTGTCTCTGTATTTTCTTATCATACAACCACTTTTAAATCCTATCATGTATGGATTACAAATGTCCAAAATAAGGAACATATGTAAACATTTGCTCTGGGGTAGAGATGCTGTGTAGGAGTAATAATAGAGGTGTGTCAGTGAATATTTTAAAATATTTAAATTTTAAAGAGAAAATATATTGCAACACAATGGGGAAAACGCAGTTTTCTTGATGAAGTGAAATAAAGTTCCAGTAATAAATTTGGAAAACAATGAAAACATGACATGAGTTTTTCAGACTTCAGACTGCGTTTCTTGTATTTGTTTCAAACATCAAGGTGTGTAGTGTTAGGTTGTGAATACAGTGCAGGCAGAGCCATTATTTGGTCCTCCTGCACCCCATGCAACATTTTACCAACCCCCTTGCTTAAAATACTTAACTCCTGAATCCTGATATATACTATACTATACAAAGTGGAGTGACTCAACAGGTAAAACAAACAGACACAGGACTTTCACCTAGAAATCTGGGGTTTGTATACTATGTGAGGCCAAACACTCATCACTGACTTCTTCAAAATTTACATAATGTATCTAAGTTGTAACAAATCTTATGTACATTACACATTAACATCAACTAATTAAACAAATATACTTATTTTAACCCAAACCATATTTTCTAAGTCAAACTAAGTACTTTTATTGCATTGACCTATCCAGTTAGTTTTTGTGCCTTTATTTTGCATATGCAAAACTGACACTAGACGGGTGCCCACAAATTGTATAAATAGTGGACGATGCTTCAGGGTCTGAAAAGCCAATGCAAAAATGCGTTTAACCTTTTGTCTTTCTAATAGCCAGCTCAGGGTGAGCCCACAAGTCGTCTCATTGTACGTAAGCTTTTGAGAAAATTAGTCTCAATCACTAGCTTAATCTTCAACACGGCATGATGTTGATTTTATAAATTATGGTCCATTTAGAATAAAGTACACCATAATGCAGGGTATGCTTTTCACAAAACTCAGATCAAACTGTCAATATGAATTAAGACTATTTCTGCTTTAAATGTTTTCAGAAACATATTTTAGTGACTGTTTAGCAGTAATACGAGAAAGGCTGTGATCAGGCGGCCTCCATTATTTCCTGCTGAACAGACAAGCCAAAGCCAAGCACAGCCAAACTCGCAGTGTGTCACCCACCCACTCCACACTCTTGTCAGTACTGTGCATGTTCTGGGTGCAAAAAAGTAGAGATGGTGTGAATTCATCATGTTCAGACGTTTATGTTAAGAGACTTTTATTATGAAATTTTATGCATTTGTTTCTGCTTCCTGTCACTTTGCTCTTTCGTGTTTCTACCTTTGTTGCGGTGCAGAAGTCGCTTATGATGTACGGTCAGGATCATGTAACACAATAATTCTACTTTCAGTTGTTCATGATGTTGCTCTGTCTTGTTGATGCTGAGTGTTTATTGAATAGCTGAATTGTAGGTACAAACTCCTTTTATTAATTGCCTGTGAAGAAATTAGCTTCACCAGGAGATAATCTTACCAACTGGCCCAGCTAGCTTGTTCTGTATTACTGTGACAGTTAATGTAGTTACTGCAAAAGTTGTTTTGTATTCACACATACACATAGAGGGTATGCAGATCTCATTTTACAGTCATTAAATGCTTGCTACCACTAAGAGAACATTAATTGACAGATCCTGATGATACTGTTGGATTTAAACGATCAATGAAGTTACAGCTGCTGTGTATAAATGGGCACAGCATCTGTCTTACAGGCATTCACTTGCACCTCACTGCTATTAATTGGAATGTTAATCTTTATGACCTGTGGATTAAATGCAGTGCTGTAGAAGCAAAGTGTATGCATGTTGTGAACCGTTATATGTAGGTGTGAGCTGAGAGTAGAATTAAAAGATTGTTCTCCAATGAATTAGAAATCAGTATCAAAACTTTATACTTTATCAACAAAGTGTACTGTGACAACTACTCCATTGTCAAACTGGCATGTTATGATACAACAGTCAATAACATTTATGGACTCATTTATGCCTCTCTTGCAATCTCATGTACTGTATCTCTAATTTCTTACACTTATGTGAAGATTCTCCAAGTTTGTTTTTCTGGTTCAAAAGAGACCAGACAAAAAGCTGTCGGTACCTGCACACCTCACCTTGCTTCCCTCTTGAACTTCTCTTTTGGTTGAAATTGTGCAAAATAGATTTAACATGAAAAGTTTACCCAGAATGTTGCAAATATTTTTTATATATTTTTGTCATTATATTTTCTTGTAAGTCAGCCTCTTTTAAACCCCGTGATGTATGGGCTGAATTTATAAAAAAAATCATGGCATATATAAAAGTATGGATTTGCTGAAATATAGGAGGTGTCATCAAATCGATTTTGTCAACTCATCCAGAAGGAGTAAAGTATGCTTTCAATTGTATCTGTGTACTTGTAGTCATTAATTTTGATTTCTATTAAATCACAAACTTCTAGGCAGATCATGCATAGAGGTCTCTCTTTAAGGTAAATTTTTAGTGGAGATGTCAAGAATGTTTTAAATAACCCTTTAACTCATGTGGTCAAGGATGCAGACAGTAACTGTAGGGTTGGTGGTTCTACTGAGTTGATTTTTTTTTGACAGTCAACAAATGTATGTTTCTTTGGACAAATTCTTTTTGAAATGAACGTACACATAATTCTTAGACAATTCGTACAAGTTCTTGTTTTAAGATTTTTGGGGGGAGCTTTTTTCTTGATTTGATATGGACAGTTGAAGAGCAAACAGGAAACAGGGTAGAGAGAAAAGTAGAGAGAAATTACAATGGCAGCGAAACTCACATAAAACATGAAAGGCCCTCTCAAAAGACAAAGCTTTGTCCATTCTGGGATACTGTAGAAACATCGTGGGGCAATATGGTGGCCTCTGTAGATATTATATTCCATTTCTGCCATATTCTGCCAATAGACCCCCCCGCCAAAAAAAAAAAATCTTACACAATAGCCTTTTAAAGGCTTGCTTGAATTTATAACATACATACAATTGACATCAATTGGGACTGCATCACAATCTTGTTATACAATCTTGTTGTAAATGCTGAATATATCCCTTGTATCCTTATAATGGCCAACAAATGACCCCATAAGTGAAGGCCCTTTGAGCTCTCACTGTTTTGTCTATTATAAAAGCTATGTATGATATAATATGGCGTTGCAGTCATGCTGTCTAATTAAGAAAAATAAGTGGAAGAAGAAGTATGCATACTTTATTAATCCCTCTTGGGTATATTACATGTTTTCACTCTTTATTCAGAAACACAGGCCCAAAATACACACATGCACAAATATGCATTAAGTGAGAGATGCCAAATACACAGTCAGGAGGTGAACTAATAGCTGCCAGTCCATGCTTTGAACTGACTGGTTCGCACTGGACCAGAAGTGGCTCCCCTCCAGTTCCCAAGCCAAGTCCCTACAGACTGAGCTGCTTTGTATGTGTATGTGTAAGCTCACATCCATTTCTTTTCACTGATATTTTCAATGGCTGTAGCACAGTGCGGAGCACAAAAGGTGTATTTTAACTGCTGTGTCAAAGCTTTTAACGACATCCTTGGGAATTAGGGAGCAATGCACTAATGACTTGTTAGATCACATTCAACAGGCCATTCGCTATCATGTTTCCATGCCTCCTATAGCTTCTGACTTACCCCTAAAATCTTGTATTAAAAACATGATGCATCAAGCCATCTGACTGTGGGAGTTATAAAATATTGTCATTCCCAATCATCTACTTTTGAACAAGCTAAAGAAAGCCATCTGTCAGGACCCGGAGAGCATAGCTATCAAATGACAGATAATGTGGTGTTAGAGGAGAAGACCTGTTCTCAGAAACACAAACTCACAAAGGTTCATCATTCAGGGGTTCCTTGTTTGTCCCTGCTGTTGTGGAATTACCCCAGAAGAAAGTAAAGAACACTTAAGTCATTATTAATTTGTTTACTGGGTTGAATTTCTTTTTTTCATTCAAGGCTAATAAAGAAACAAACAGCTGTACTTGATAATTGTACTTCCTGCTGATAAACAATGGCTTTTGTTTGGCTCTCTTCTATTAAATATGTACGTCATTTCCCAATCTAACACAATGTGATGCAAATTTCTTTCAAATAAAGCATGATTATTACTAAGCCAATCTTCCCAAATGCAAAACAGTAACAATAGTACACAACAAGTAATTTTACAATATTCTCCTACCTATGACAAAATACATCACTGTATACATAGTGTTTGCAAAGCAGAACAATCTTAGCTCAAATCTCTCGGATGATGACCTCCATTAGTGGTTTATACAAAAATTAGATTTTTACATATGCTGCGGATATTTGACATATTCAGGCCATATACTAAGGGATTAAAAAGAGGCTGACATGTAAGCCAGTACATAGATAAAAATATTCGCAGCATATTAGGTACATTGTTCATACTATATCTGCTCTGCATTAATTCAAAGCAAGCTCCAAAAGAAAAGTTCAGCAGAGAAGCAAGATGAGGTGTGCAGGTACTAACAGCTTTCTGTCTGGTCTGTTTAGAACCAGAGAAACAGATTTTAAGAATCTTCATGTACGTGTAAAAGATCAGAGTTACAGGACAAAAGATTGCGAGAAATGTTGCAATGAGTCCATAAATGTTATTGACTGCTGTGTCATAACATGCCAGCTTGACGATGGAATAGTTGTCACAGTACACTTTGTTAATAATATCTCCGCACAGTTGTAAAGGGAGACTCATTGCTAATGGAAGAAAACATACAACAGAAGCATACAACCATGCTACAGAGATAAAGATTATGATCTTGTTACGTGTCATACGTGTGTTATACTGCAGAGGACAACAGATAGCAAGGTATCTGTCATAGGACATGATGGCTAAGTTGAGAAATTCCACACAAGCATATGAATACAAACAGAAAATCTGAAGGTAACAAATGGAAACAGAAACAGTGTGAATGTCAGAAAGAATCTGAACCAGAAGAAATGGAAACAAGCCTGTACTACCATACAGTTCATTGACAAACAGGCTGCACAGAAAAATGTACATAGGTTCATGTAAACTTCTGTTCAGACAGATAACCACAATGAGCAAAAGATTGATGCAAATAATAAAAATATACAAAGACATAATAAGCATGAAAAATATGTATTTTAAAACCCCAGTGTCATAGTAGGCACCAAGTGTGAAATATGAAACCTGTGTAGAGTTTATCATGATCCGTCTCATGTGAACAGAATTCACTGTAATGACACAAAAGAGATAATCAAGAAAACAGTTGCAAACATACCTCAAACCAACCCTCTCCTTCACTAAAGTCAATATACTGTTAAGTTGTTAAACTACAGTTAGTTTATGACTTTATTTGAACCACAACATTTACCTGAGTGAGACTGTGATCCCCTCCTTACTGAGCTGAACATCTACCTCTGCTTCTTTTAACCTTTTCAGGTCAGTGGACGCCCCCGCAGCTGTCTGACTTCATTACCAAAGGAACCAATCACTGACTAATTGTTAACACTAAGGGGAAAAAGAAACTTATGTACAGTTTATTATTTATGAAAGACAGCTCAGAAAAATTAATGTAAAGAAAACATAAGCTGACTTCATTCTGTACTTTTAATATGAAAGCCCATTCCCATGTGATGCAAGAAAAATATTATGAGAAACTTAAAATAACAAGTTAACAATCTCAAAGTGCCTCATTATTTTGAGATGCTAACTCACTATTCTGGATCTTTTTTTCAATCACATCAGCAAAAATGAGCTTCTGTTTTTAAAGTAATATGAATTCTTACTCATAGAGAATCCATGCAGATATTTATGACTGAACAGGCAGTATAACATGTATAACATGAAGAAATGTTTGTGAAAGATGTAACAGCATTGATTTCATTATTACTGCATTTCTATATTCCCCCAGTAAAACTGAAAAGCAAATAGTTAAAGTGTCTACCTTGATCAGTTATTATATTTTCTACATGTACACGACATGCAGAAAATAGCTGTGCATGATTTTAAATTTATATTAAAGCTAAAAATCTTATAGTAAGCTAAAATCATACTTTTGTCATTTGAAAAATTTTGTCATTTGCCTATGTATGTGACATCTGAGTGTAAAAGTGTAAAGTATATCAGGGCTCTTAGGTGCAAGAAATGCTCCGAATTTAAATTTATTTAATTTAAAGGAGTTTATGTAATTCTACTATATTATTTTTATTCTTAAATTGCTGCAGATTATTATTATTATTATTATTATTATTATTATTATTATTATTATTATTATTATTTCTATCTTTATGGTCCTTATGGTCATATAATTATTTATACTTTAAGGGGATACTGCAGCATACATATTCTGATAGCCCAGGTTACACTGAAAAAAGATGTGTAACTTGATTGTGCATTACAGGACTGAGGTTATACTACCAGGAAACCCAAAAATTGCAAAAATTAGTTTTGACCCCAGAGGGCTGAGGTTGGGAGAGGTTGTTTTCTCATGTTGGATGCTTGTGTAATGATTTTAAAATTATTTTCACAGGGCCATAATGTTCAAAAGGAAGACAAAGATATGGCCTGTTGATGATGCATTATCATACATTTTGTCTTCGAGGGACAAGCCTTTATGGAACGATTTCTTGATAATAACAAAGGTACAAAGATGTCCTTTTAAGGGCAGCATATTACACAAGTGCATATCTCACTACTATCATTTACATACACATAAGGAATATATATTTAGGCTATATATCAGAAACAGAAATGTGTTGACAGAGAACTGACTTTAATCCTTACCTTTGCAGTTGAAAAATTTTACAAGACTATATTGTCATTTCCAAAGAGGAAAGGTTAAGTTGACTCAATCTCCTAATCAAATGTAATGAATGAATGTAATTTACTTATGTGCCTTCATAGGAAGAAGAGTGTTTGCTACCCAGCCCATCGAAGCAGGTGCTTTTGTCTTGGAGTAAAGGGGTGAACTCCTATCAGTGGAAGAATGCCAGTCAAGACACTACTCAGAGATTGAGAGTACATTTCTGTTTGAATTTGAATGGCAGAAACATAACTGGTGGTAAGCACATGAAGATAAATGTTTTGTAGAGATCAGGGAAATAAAACTTAAAACCCGAAGCAAACATTTTAACAGCTGATGAATGAATGAATGAAAGCAGGAATAATCTTGGAATCACACATGCTAGCTGGACTGCAACAGTTAATGCTGTGAATCAGTTTTTGTTTTTAATTTGAGCTGATGCTGATGAGTGACGTCTGTAGCTAATGATAAGAGCTCTTCTGATCTGGATCAGGCTGGATCACAATACACAGTTAGATGTGATGATATATACACTTGGTGTAATTTGGTATTTTCTTATACCTTATTACCAGTATCCATGCTTCCAGAGAAGATGGATCCCTTGGAAGATTAGTGAATGACAACCACAAATTTCCAAACTACATCATGAAAAATGTCATAGTAAACAACAGGCCACATTTGTGCCTGTTTGCTGTGGAGAATATAGATGTAGGAGTTGAAATAGATTACAACTATGGTGATTCAAAGTGACCATGGCGTCAAAAGGTGTGTTGGTTACAATATATACAATATACAATGTATACCAATGCATTATATTACAAAAACGTGCCAAGTACAGCTAGTTATCTTTCAGATATATAGCTACAGTATTTGTTCTTTTTTTTATCTGAATTCCAGATGACAGACAAGCAGGCTGATACTGTGGCAGTAGAGACAGAGGGATTCTCTATGGATCTGACTTCCCCTGAAGATTCAAAGAGAGATGAGGCTAAAACACAGGTAATGTTGACACTGAATTCATGTACTGTTTATGTTAACTCTGCACTAAATAGTTGAATTACAATGATCCATATGAGAGATGACACATTTTAGTAATTATTATCATTAGTATTTTCAATGTGATCCATTGCAGCACTTCATAGGTTGCTGTAAGACTCTTTGAGGCCTCTAGAAGAGACCACATGCACTTATCTTCAAGTTACATGCTGTTTCAGAAACAGTTTTAATGTGATCTAACTTTGGTAATTTATGTTTAGGTGTGTACTGTCAGAGGGTTTTCCTTAGTGGATTATCCTGACACTGATGGAGACTGTATGAAAGACCAACCTCTGTCTGCACACTGTGATGTAAGTTGTTCAAAAGCTGAGGACAGAAAACATTCTGATGTGTCTCAGATACTTATATTACACAGCAAAATATTAATAGACCTGTGGTATAAAAATCCTTCCCTTGTAATTGATTTTAATAGCATCTAACCAACAGTGGATTACCATACATTGACACAACTCCCTTTTGCAGATGGATGGAACACCAGAGTTTTCTGATCCTCTGTATGATTCCAGCGAGAAAATAGTGGAAGAAACTGACAATGAAGATCCTATAAAAGACACTTTGAGTCTGCAATCAGATGATGAACTTGTTCCAAAGTTGAGAAGGACAAAAAGCATTCTGGTATGTCTCTAACACTTTTAATGTCAATAACTGGTACATAGGCCACTTCCTCCTAAATCTTTCCTTCGCAATTGAATTTAATAGAATGTGAACAAAAATGGATAGTCATACCTTGATATAACGTCCTTTTTACAGATGGATAGAGTACCAAATGTTTGTGATGCTCTCTACGATTCAAGTGATGACAGTGTAGAGGGTGCTTCCACTTCTCTGTCTGAAATGGCTTCACAAAGGCCAAGGAGAGACTGTTGCCGTCCAGTAAGCTTCTTTTTTGCTCCTTCATGTTATCACTTAAAGGGTAGAGCCACCAAACTCAACACCATGTTCACTAAGTAGTGCCAATGATGCATATAGATCAGGGGTGTGACAGAAGGGGCCAAAATTTAAAACACAGTCTAAATTATGTATGAGGTTATCTTGATTAAAAGGTAACCTTCCTAAACAATGAGTGCAGATTTTTCAGCACAACTTATGCTTTCAGATGGAGATCTGGATCACCTGTCCACCACAAGCTCACCTGTTGAGAGACAAAAGAAGACTGCTACTGAATTCTGAATTCAGTACTGTTTCTCTGTGCAAGTGTCATCTTTCTTAGATGATATACATGGAAATATTAGTGCTTTCACTTGACTAAAAAATATTTTTTCATAGATGAAGAGGAACAACCACGGACCCCCGAAAGGCCCCCTGTTGATTGGAGTGATGATGAAGGGGGTGAGTCCAGGCACTGTCAACACTAGAGATGGTCTCAGAGTTCAGTACTCTTTCACCGTGCTAGTGTAAACCCTCTCAGATTTTAATACTTACACATTACTAAAACATAATTTTTTCAGATGGAGAGGAGCAACACTCGATCACAAGAAAATCCCCTGCTGATAGGCGAAAGAAGGGTGCAACTACTAAACATGATGACTATGATGCTGATAAGGAAAGTGAACGTGATGTGGGTAAGTCCAGGTGTTAATACAAATGTTCTCAGTCTGCACTCTGTACACAGTTGCAGATATCAGACCTTTCACACTACTAAAACTTTTCTTTTAGAGAAGAAGAGAAAAATATAAAATCTCAGACTTGAACTAAAATGAAAAACAATATGTTCTGAACCAGAGACTACTGTTAGAGTCCACTGATGTTTTTTTGTCAGATGGAAAGGAGCAGCCGATGAGGAACACTGCACCCCCTGTCAAGAGGCGAAAAAAGACCTCAACTAAACAAAAACATGATGAAGTTTCAGGTGAGTCCAGGTGATATAAACAAGTGAAGTGTTCTGAATCTGACTCTTCAGTACTTTAACTGTATTAATATCCATTTTCAGATGAAGAGGAACAAAGTGTCACTGCCACAAAATCCTCTGCCAAGAAGGGAAAGGAAACTGCATCTCAAAGAGGGAATACAGGTAAATTTTCTGAAGACTGTACAGTTGCCACTTGCTGACAATGCAGAAGTCACTAGGACTGGATGACTGCATTAGATGTATTATGTGTTGTGGTACAGGTTCATTTCATTAGTGTTGTTACATGATTGGTAGGATGTTTGTTGTGTTTTACGGTGGGGTTTATTTATGTTTGTAGTAGCTACCTGAACATCAGTGGTGGTCTGAGCAAGGGAGCATTGGTGCCGTCATGTTTGATTTCTTGGTAGATTAGCTGCTTTGATGGATGACATCAGACCATTTCCTGTCTAGAGTTGATACTTTTGGTCTAGCACTAGTGCAAAGGCTTTAAAAGGAATTATTAGGGAAGGTTGGAAGTCTCCACAGCTGATGCAGTGGTGTTAGGACACATCCAGGGGAGTGTGTCAGCCATGCTTCTGACAGGATGCTCTGAATTTGATATCATTGTTTGAATAAAAATCTATCTTGTCTGTTAGCATTTGTTACTGTCCATATGGAACCTTTATATAGATGCAAAAATAAGTGAAGAGACCCTGGACTGACTGAGAGAAGAATGCAGTCCAGCGAGGGATGGCAAAATTCATTGCGCTGAAGAAGGTGCCAGGAAAGAATGACTGTCTGCTATGTATTGGGAAAGAATCTCCAGTCCTTCGCACTCAAATATGGAAGGATATTAAATGTTTTGTCTCTAATGAAATAAAAGAAAAAATCAAGAGAAAGCTTGATTTTTAAAGAGGAGCAATTAAGGTAATCTTAACACATTTTGTATTAGCGTACTTTGAGAGGGAGAAATTTAACCAGAGATAAAAGGAGGAGAGAGGTCTGTTTTGTTGTTGTTGTTGTTTTGTTTTGTTTTTTATGGGGAACTGGCAACTGCAGCTTGTTTGAAGCTGTATGTTTGAGCATGTTTTAGTAGTCTTAAAAACTGTCTGTTCAGCTTATAGCTGCTATGTGGTTTTGTGCTGTTAGAAATGACAACTGCAACAGTATATTTCTTTTCAGGAAGGTGTATGTTTGATCATACAAGTATTCTCAAATATTGTTCCATTAAAACATTTCAAAAATTCAAATGAATTACTTTATTTATTAAGATGGAATAAGTTGTGTGGGGCTCTACTGTAGTCTGATGTCTAAAACAATTCCTATTTCCCAGTTTGCCAATTACCTGGAAGATGTTTGATAATACAATATCAGAAATACCCTCAGTTGAGATGACCAATTTGGCATTTTAATGGCAAATTAGATAAGATAAAATTACCCTTCTAATGACCATTTTTAGAAGTAAACGATTCATTACAGGTCATATTAATTCATATTTGATGATGAATAAGACATCCTTGTTGGCCACTGAATAGGGAAGGGGTATTTATGGGGTATTCTAGGTAAAAAACATAAAATTACTATTACTATATAAAATTAATTATTATTAACATCAACAGTAGCAGTGATATACTTTGGGTTAATGAAAACACAAACCAGACATCACTCTGTTGGTTAAAAACTTTTTCCTGAAACTTTGTTTTTCACTAAATCTGAGTGAATGTATAGTATGATGGTGCCACCTAGTGTTCAGAAATGCTTTGTGTTGATACGTGGGCTAGAAATGCCAGTCCTCACTTAGTGGGTCGTTTGACTCGGTCCTTACTATGCAGCAAGTACAAGAATGAATGTGTGTGTGTGTGTGTGTGTGTGTGTGTGTGTGTGTGGGTGCGCGCGCGCATGTCCAACAATTCATCAAGCTTTTCATTGACCCCTTCATTACCTAAAGAAATGACCCCACAGACACAATCACATTTCACTGGACATTCCTTGTGTTGTGTAATGATAATACAGCAGATCCTTGAATCTAATGCATAAACTGAACTCAGTGAACTTGGAGTAATAAATTTTACATATCAATGTCCAAACATTCCAGTCTATTATTACATAAACTTCATTCACATATGTATTCTTCTTGCTCAGTACAAACACTTTATACAGACATCCTGATTGTACTGTTGAAACAACAGTTTTCTTTGGGGGTTTTCATGCTATTGAATTTAGTGGAAATATGACTTTTAGCAAAAACAAAACTTTTATAAATTATGCAAATTTTTGTAAAATCCAGTCCATACAGGATAGGATTCAAGAGTGGCTGAGATGAAAGCCACTATAATGATAAATAAATGCCTAACATATTGGGTAAGCTGCTCATATTAAACCTGCTTTGTATTATTTCAAAGAAACAACCAAAAGAAAAGTTTAGCAGGGAAGCAAGGTGAGGTGTGCAGGTGCTCTGTCTGTTTGGAACCAGAAAAACAAACTTTAAGAATCCTCATATAGGAGTAAATAATTAACAATATAAGAGCAAAAACTACTGTAAACATGTACATGATTCCATAGACATTAATGACTGTGGTGTCATAACATGCCAGTTTGACAATAGAGTAACTGTCACAGTATGCTGTTAATGATGTTCCCACATAGCTGTGAAGGTGCAGTCAAAGATATCAAGGCAGCAACTTCAATAAATGAATATAACCAATTTAGAACAATGAACATAGCAACCTTATTAGATGTCATAAGTGTGTTGTACTGTAGAGGATAACAGATAGCAAGATATCTCTCATAAGACATGATGGCTAAATTAATAAACTTTACATTTCCATATGTACAGATACAGAAAATCTGCAGGAAACAAAAAGAATCAGGAACAGTATATATATATATGTATGTATGTATATATATAGTCTGCTTTTTAACCTGGGTTACATAAGCAGCAAACAGTGAAATCCTTCCTCCTCAGTCCATAGAAACAACCATCTAAACTGGTTAAAGTCCTATCAAATTGATCTCAGTTTGTACATGTGCGCAATGACTCCTCTATGCACACCAAAGGTAGTCAAGTAGTTACACAAAAAAATGTACTGTTTAAATTTAATGAAACGTAGCAAGCATACTGTACAGGAGTGCTAGGTGGTAAGTGCTGGTCACAGGTTGGCCAAAACAAACACCATGTTCGAGCACAAGACAGTTAATAAGAATACCTGATACAAGAACACCTGAGGCCAAAGATCGATGACTGACTTTGTGGCTGTATCATCAATCCTTCTACTGTATATGTTGGACACTATGATGCAGAGAGGAGTAGAGCTGTCAAGTGATCACCACCTGATGAAAAAAATTAGTTCAGGAGGAGCAATGCAGAATCTGTCTTGGCGATGAACCAGTAGACTAGCTCTTTATCTCTGCAGGGCTGCTGCATCAACCAACCATCGGCATCAAATGCCACCTCCTCATCCCCCTGCGAACATTATGTGTGTCAGGTCTTTCAGAGATGGAAGGCCAGGAAAGCACCAGAACCAGACAGTGTCACTCTCCTGTCTGAAAGTCTGTGCTGACCAGATGGCCTCATCTTAATGCAGATCTTTAACAGATGGATTGAAGTTCCCTTCAGTTTCAGTTGCTTCATAATCATTGTGGTCTCTAAGAAACTCTCTATCACAGGATGAAATGACTATAGGACCATGCCCCTGAAGGACACCAGCCCCCTACCCCCTGTGAGACTCCTTCAGTTGACTCCCCAGGAACTGACTGGACCTGATAGGTAACAAACAGCCATGGTGCCCTCATGGGATGTGCACTCTCGTCTCTGCTTTTCTCCCTCTACAACAAGTGCACCTTGAGAGACCTTGTTGTGGAAACCTTCAGATTTCTGTGGGAGTCCAACACTGACAATCATTAAAAAATTGGAAAAAGGCCCAACAGAAGATGTAGTTCACAAAATAAGCAGAAACACAGCAAGTACAGACCCATCACACCCTGTAGACAACCTGTTCCAAACTCTTTCCTCTGGTAGGCCCCACAGAGAACTGTACACCAAAACAAACGAGACACAGGAACAGTTTCTTCCTACAGATGACCAGTTAAACCATCATATAGTGTCAATAACTCTCACAACAAAACATCCATTACAATAATACAGTTTAAAATGTCGTGCCCTGGTTTTAACGTACATGTCACTCGAACTGTACACTTGAAATAATATTCCGCTTTGTGTCTATCAACTTCTACTTTCTTTACACTATATGCAATTTATGTCATCTTTTTTTACACTTACATCACAGTCTGGGTGAATTCTTGATTGTGATTGGCAGAGGGCAATCAAAGCCTCCATTTAACCTACAATATTCTGTGACACCAAGAGAATCAAGTGCCTCATCCTGTGATCACCACAGGACGGCGACTGTGACACACAAACTGCAAGAATATATGACCCTCACAACTTTTTCTGTGCCCCTCTTCACTTGCTGATATTTTGTGTTACATGGGGAATCATCTCACCCTGCCCATTACTGAACTGGCTGAATATTGTTTAGGCTGCAGAAGACAGGTACATGGCCTATCATTTCTTTGTGTAAAACTGATTTGGAGACAGTGACATGGCTGGTAGCTGGCTAGTCCTCAGCCATACTGTCAAATTATATTCACTGTCTGTCAACTGTACTCTGCTGTCAACTTTGAATCATGCTAGCATAACATGAGCTCTGTGGCTTTAGGCAAATGGTTCTATGAGCTGAGCAGACTTGAAATATCTCCAGTTGCCAAGTCTTATCTAAGGTTTGTCCAATTTACTGGAGTAGTAAACAATGTCTCAATTGCATACAAACCTTATGGGATGGGAACAATTGATCCATGTATTAGTGAAACCCTCAGGTGTTACCAGTCATGGTAAGTTGTGGCTTATAAAATACTTAAGACATTAATTGCATGAAAGCATTGTTTGTTTGTTTTTCCAAATGGGTAACTGTTGACAGCAATCTGACATCATGGCTGCTGCTGTGACAAGTATAAAAGAAGCAGCAGAGTTTCCTCCCTGTGAGGAGGAACTCAGTGTGACTGTATCAGCACAGCAGGTACATCTCAGAAATCACAGTCATATTATTATGTTCTGTGAAGCATTATACTGATTCTCAATAATAGAAAGGTAAGTTTAGTTAGTTTGTCATTTTTATGTTCTGTATGAAATTTAATTTCTTAACTGTCAGCAGACTGAATATTGATTGTTATCAGTTCTATTTAACTAATGTGTTGTGCACTAAGAAGGAGGAAGATGGTAAACTCTACACATGTTTCATATTTCACACTTTCTGCCTACTTCAGCACTGGGATTTACAGATATGTATTTTTCATGATTATTATGTTATTATATATTTCAATTATTTGTGTCAACCTTTTGCTCATTGTGGTTATCTGTATGAACAGAAGTTTACATGAACCTATGTACATTTTTCTGTGCAGCCTGTTTGTAAATGAACTGCTGGGTAGTGTAGCAGTGTTTCCATTCCTTCTGATTCAGATTCTCTCTGATATTCATATTATTTCTACTTCTTTTTGTTTCCTGCAGAATTTCACTTTGTTTGTGTATGGAAATGTACAGTTTATTAACTTGGCCATCATGTCTTATGACAGATATCTTGCTATCTGTATTCCTCTACAGTATAACACACGTATGACACCTAAGAAGGTTGCAAAGCTTATTGCTCTAATGTGGTTATTCCCAGTTACTGAGGTTGCTGTCATGATAAGTTTGAGTGCCTCTTTACAGCTGTGTGGAAACATCATTGACAAAGTTTACTGTGACAACTACTCTATTGTCAAACTTGCATGTTCTGACACAACAGTCAACAACATCTATGGACTGGTTTACTCATTTATCATAGTATTTGGTGTCATAACTGTAATTCTTTATACTTATATAAAGATTCTTAAAATCTGTTTTTCTGGTTCCAAAGAGACCAGAAAAAAAGCTGTCAGTACCTGCACACCTCACATTTGTTCTCTGTTGAATTTTTGCTTTGGTGGTTTCTTTGAAGTTGTGCAGAGCAGATTTAATATGAGAAATGTACCAAATATGTTACGCATTTTCTTGTCATTATATTGGCTGACAAGCCAACCACTGTTTAACCCTACACTTTATGGACTACAAATGACCAAAATACGTACCTTATGTAAACGTTTTGTCTTTGGTAAAATGTAAACTGGTGTCAGCCTCAACAATTTGGTAACTCTGAAAGATGGATGCTTTGATGAAATTAGCGTCAACAGCATTCATGTTTCTTCTCACAAATCCTATGACACCCCATATAAGATTATTCATCGACTATATGTAACTCCAGCTATTCAATGTAAATATGACTCTATGTACCACAGCAATGTTTACATTTCAGGCATAAGGAAGAGCACATATATAGTTATCTTTTGTGGACATGATGAAAAAATTTTTTTTTCAGTCCAAGGTGAGATTAAGAAAGTATATGTAACAAATATACCTTTAAATGTATACATGTACACATATATATTGTACTGTGATCAGATTCAAATGATGAACACAGGCACAGATACAAACTTAGAATTGCTTTGTGGGCAACATAACAGAATAACTTTATACAAGTATACAAACTACATGTAAACTTTCCTGGCTGTGATTGTAGTTGTTGCTTACTTTTCTTGGTTTTTTTTGGTTTTGTTTGTGTTTCTATTTTAGTTTGTATTTTGTTTTTATTATATTTTTCTTAAAGGTAGGTCTCTGTATAGTATCCCTTCCGTATTGGGAAAAGAGCAACAATTGCTTTGTCTTTCGTGGGTTTCTACTTTTGTCTGTTACAGAGTACACTGCTGCCACATCATTAATAATGTAAGGGCCGGAGTAGGACTCATTGTCAGCTCGGGAGTTTCATGCCTCAAACAAACCCACTGAAGTTCACAACTTACTATACTGGACTTACACTGTATAATTAAAGCCTTATTCTCTTAAACCTTGGTATCCACAGTGTATTTTTCTGTGACATCATCATCTCCAGTTCAGTGTTAATAAGCCCAGCTTAACAACTTAAGTTAATTTATTATCAATAAATCTTGGGTGAGTTACACTGTGCACAAATGAATACTTCTGACCATTTTCTACTGCCACATCACCTTATGTTATCTTGACACATGTATATACACGTTAAATAATTTATACATGAGAAATAAATGCATTTAGGCCGAGTTAACAGATCATCTCATTGTTTTTATTTCCTCTCATTAAGAAAACAAAACTTAAAAAAAAAAACAGTTGTGACAACTCAAAATTTCAAGGCAACTTACAGGTTTTTGAGTTTTGAATCAAACACTTTAGGTTTTTGAAATAATTAAAAAAAATGTTAACCTTGTTGAGATAATTTGGATTTCTTCTTAAGATAAATTTTAATCTTTGAAATTTAAACACTCAAAATCGTATTTCAAAAATTGTTCACAGTGAGCTTTGTCATTATTTGGATGCTTGAAAATTAAACCATTGTTAACTTTCACTTCAACAAGTTTACTCAATAATAATTCTTTAAATACAATTTTTGGGGGTTTCCAAAACTCAAAGATTACAGTTTATCTAAAGAAGAAACGTAAATCATCTCAACAAAACATTATTAGTTGGAAAACCTTAAGAGTTTCAGTTGGGCTCACAACTAAAAAATCTACTGAAGTAAGTTTCTTAACTTTTTTGTTTTCACAGTATGACAGTTTAGCGTACTTCATAAATGAAAAAATAAGTGCATTAAGGCATAATCACGCATTACTTGTGGATGCTTCCTCTCTATTGATAGTCTGTCTCTTCCTCACCACTCAGATACAGATCACTGTCGTGCATTTTTGCTGTTGTCCAGTAATCTTAAAGGGCAAGTTGTTTTTGTTATTCACAAACAATTAATAATTCCAGGCAATGGAAAAGAAAGGTAAAACTCTGCAGACCTTTCTTATAAGTACTATCTGTGGTTGATTTTCCTTACAGTTTGGCATCTATAATTGATCTCAAATATTTGTACTCATCTACCACCTCAATACTCTCCCCATCAATAATAATTTGTTAGTGTCTGTTGGTACCAGTCTCAGAGTCAAAAACGAATTCTTTAGTTTCCTGGGTGTTCAAATGTAGAAAACTGGACCTACACCAACCAGCAAACTGAGCACAACAGCTGGTTTTATCATCATGTTGAATTAAACCCATAACTGCTGTGTTATCTGCAGATTTAATAGTAATGTGACCAGATGTGTTGGTGCTACATTCAGTTGTACAGAGGATAAATAAGACTTGACAAACAATGCTCTCTTGTGGTAATAATAGGGAAGAGATTGCCCCATTTACTCTGATACACTGTTCTCTGTCAGGTAAAAGACTGAGGAAAGATTCACCCCATCTGATGATGCCACTGTTTACTCCTAACTGCAGCAATCTCTCCATCATAATATGGGCTCTAACAGGGTTTAACATAATGAATAATCTACAAAAGAAAAACAAACAAGCAAACAATAACACAGGGATGTCGTTTGGCCAATCAATTTGACAAATATGCAGGATGCACGTAAAAAAGAGCTCAAACCTCTTTATTATAACTGATGTTAAAGCAACCGGTCAATAACCATTCAAACTGAGTGAAGTTTTCCTTGCCCCAGGGATATGATGTGTATCAAAAAACATTTGAAAAAGCTTTTTAAACACGAGGCTGATTCAGAATCTGCAGACACATCTAAAAGCAAGATTAAGTTGTTCCCTACACTCAACACTACTCTACAGGTGTTGCTTAATTAGGTTACATTCAGTGAAGAAGGTATTTTAGTTAGTTATGTTATTCCCTCTGTACTAGAAGAGTACAGCTGTACAGCAGTGATTCTCAAATAGAGACCCCACCAGTGGTGATACATTTTTCAGAGTCATTCCTTTAATTTATATATATGTATAAATTATTTTACTAACTTCACAGGTCAGATGTAGGAAATGTAAATGTTAGGTACTTAACTTTTTTTTTTTAAACTGGCCCCTCTGAAACAGTACTTGAATTGGCCTGTGTGAAGTAGCGTGGAGAAGGATGGTGTAAACATACCTCTCATACCAGCGGCACCATCTGTCCCAAGACCAAATATCTTGTCCTGTGGAATCCCAATGAGATCATGAGGGATCAGTGAGGTCATGCATGGCAGTCAGGAAGTAAAACTACGTCCAAAAGAGACAGATATACATTGAATCGCTTGATCTTTTAATATTAGTGGCATGAGGACTGGAGAGTTTCTGATGTCTTCCAGGACGGGTGCTTCAACAATGCCAGCAAGTATTTCGAGCATTGTACCTACCATGCGATGGGACCTGTAGTTGGTTGATTTTCCAATCTTTGAAAAAATAGATGTTACACTAGTCAAATAAATGAAAGGTGATGGTTGATTCAGATAGCATGTAATGAAAAGGAATAAAAGGAATTCCCTAATTTGGTTAAATAAAGGTCTGTCTATCTATCTATCTATCTATCTATCTATCTATCTATCTATCTATCCACTCTGCAAGATAGAGCTGGATCGTTGATGTGGTGGGTGATTTCATGCTACACCAGCCAGTAAAGGCATCTGAAGGCTCCCATCACAGCCTCACAATTTAACACTCAATGCTCACTCAAAGGCTGTTTTGAAAGTATGACCTGAACAGTGCAGCAAAAGGACAGACAACTGTTTTACATTAGAAATCCTTACACCCATGTAATTTGCATTCCCAAATTATATCACTGATATCAAATCACTTGATTAAACCGTATCTTTAACCAAGGCTGTGTGGGCCTGAAAGGACTTATCACGGACTTCTTGTGCTGACAGCAAATTACAAAACATTCCTACATAAAATTAAGAATACCAGTTAAAAAAATATATCAATACTAGCTACTTTTTTCTCACTATTGCCTACCAAAACAAAACTTAATTAAAACAAAAATATAAGCTAAACACGTTTCCTTTCATTTTACAACAATGTGAAAACAACAAATTGGAACTTACCATAGGTAGTCTGGTACAATGTCGGGCCATATTTGGGGTTTTTCTGCAACTTTGGATCCCGGAGAGATTTTCCATGTTTGCCTTTATTTTCCACGGGTTCAGCTTCATTTGTACCGGCATCAACAACATTTATGCTAACCTCATCCTGCTCTGTTAGCCTCGCATTTGAGCCTTTTCTCATTTTAGGCAGTACCATGCTCAAGTTAGCTAACCTGCATCTATGTGCTTGAGCTCGTGCTCTGCAATAATTAAAAGGGACTGTTAAGAGCAGTGGCAATTACATCCAAGAGTTTCCCAAGCAACAACACAGATGTTGACTCATGTTTAGGGCACAGACCCACACAAAGGTCCCCACAATTTTTTGGGTTTTGAATACATGGATATTTGTTGTGCTTTTTGGCATTTAAGGTAGAGTCATAAATTTGTCCAAAGTGTTCACGAGGATATCAAATACCAATGTTTTGGGTTGGTGGAAAGCCCCAAGCAGCAGAAGAATGAGGAAAAAACAAGGAAATACAGGCAGAGGGCTTAATAGTGTCTGCAGCTACAGACACCACCACACAATAACAGTGGGTCAGAAGTGATGATTGAAAGGGGTTATATAATATGTGAGTCTATACATTGTTTTTTTATGAAAATGTTGTTTATTATACCTTTAACAAAAATATTTTTTGCCCTGGTGGAGATTCCCATTGTACCATTACAGAGGAACCACTGTCAACTCCAGGACCCATGATTCAAACTACCAGCAGCCTCTGCTTCATCTCCCCTGTAGCCACGTTTGCTTTAATGCTTAATTCAATGCTATGTGCTCCCTCACCTGACGTCTCCTCTTCACTTGCTCGGTATGACATTTGCTTGCCAGTCAACAGGCTTTTCATATCTGCACTTTATACATTTAGAAAGTTAGATTCTGCACTATCTTTATGAATCTTTTAGGCTGCACTATCCTTTGGTAAATATGTTTCCAGGCTTTCATGCCTCCCTTTAAGGAAGAGCTATCACTACCCAAACGTGCAAAAACTATCAACAGTCTCATCTGTGTATTTCTTACCTTGTGGTTCAGGAGTCTGCTGCTGAGTTTTTGTTACCTCTGTGATCAGAGCACAACTAGATTCCGCTCTTTCTGCATGTCCTTCAGTAGGTCTATGAGACTCCCCTGCATCAAATCACAATAAAAAACAATCTGTTAAGGCTTCAGCAAATTTAAGAGGGAAACAGGGCTGTCACAATATCAGATTTTCACTACACAATTATCATGGCCAAAAGAATTTACAATTAGGATATTACAGCAGTATCTACAGAAAGTTTTGGGGAAAAGTAATGCTGTCAGTGAAATTCATCTTTAACTTTGTTTATTGTTCATTTTGTTGCTTTTCAGGCAAATGAATTTCACTTAAAAACAAAGTGTAGGGAATACTGGTGGTCAGAGTTATTATAGTTCTGTATTTTTCATTATTTTTTACTTTTTATTCATTTTTAATTTTTGTTTCCAAAGTGGGTTTACTTGCTTTGCTTTTTTGTTTTTTTTTATTGCTTAAATGTTTAGTTTTAGTTTAGTTCTATCAGTTTCAGTATTAGATGCACCAACTCACATGTTGTGTTGGCAAATTTAACCAATCTTACAAGGACTGAAACTGAAGATGTTTCCTGTCTATTTTTTATTTTATTTCACTTGGTTTTGTAAGTACACAATATAGTTTCAGTAAGTTTTTGTTA
Source organism: Lutjanus erythropterus (assembly GCF_056507025.1). Taxonomy (NCBI): domain Eukaryota; kingdom Metazoa; phylum Chordata; class Actinopteri; order Lutjaniformes; family Lutjanidae; genus Lutjanus; species Lutjanus erythropterus. The sequence goes on from NC_139320.1 coordinate 32,348,925, forward strand.
CCACTTAAAACAGTATGAGAAACAAATATCAAAGGGAACTGTAAGATTAGGACCAGAGACGTGGAGCCAAGAGAAACAGTGACCATAGTGAAATGCAAATACATGACACAGCTGAAGGTTTTTGTGTGTACAGTTGAATCCTGTCTCACCTGAACTAGAAGTTCATTTGAGTTTTCTTACTGCAAGCAAATCCTCTGACTCTCCTCTGATGGATCTGAGATGTCCTCTGAAGTCTTGGATTAAAAAAAAACCCAACCTATGAATAAGGATAGAGTTAATAAAAATCATGCTGTAATTCAGACTTGTGTTGTAAGTTGTTTTTTTTCCTCCATATTGTGCAGCCCTGCTTCTGCTTAAAGCTACTGCTGATGCACACAGAAATCAAGACAGAAAAAGGCAGTTTCTCTGAATGAAAACTGAGTTTCATCAAAGCTTATGACAAAGTTCCAAAAATGAGCCAATGAGATGAAGCTCTGAAACTACAGAAAGCTATATTTTACACACAGTACTGTATTACATCATGTGTTTGAAGTATACACAGCAAATTAATTGGTAGAGTAATTTTAAAAGTGATTGAAACAGCAGCTTCAAATTATATTCATGTAATAAATATGCAAATGTGAACTATGATACATACCAATTGTGCAAAATTTAATATTAGTATTACTCATTTTCAGGTGTAACATCACTTCATACTGTGTAATATTTTTAATTTTTAATTTTCCATGTGCAATATTCAATATTTCAATCAGATGTATTATCAGTCTGTAAAATATCAATATTTCACTTCCAGTGTGCAATAATCAAGTAATAATCCAGTAGCTATTCCCTCTGTGCAATAGTGGAAATTCAACTGCCAAGTCTCCTTATATTGTATATATTATTCCTATTGTTATATTTCATGTTTATAATATTCCTGTTTTTATTCTTATATTCCTGTTTATATTGTTCATATTTTTTAGATTTCCTCTTACTATGTATTTTCATTTTATTTATTTATTTATTTATTAGTCTTAACATTTTTTAAGTTAACTTTGCTGCTGTAACAATGTAAATTTCCCCAGTGTGGAACTAAAGAAAGAATATTTTATCTTTTACCAGCACCGCCAGTGGAATTCATGCCAGCTAGCACAGAAGCTGCTGCAATTATACAGAGCAAAACATGCATCAAAGCAAAAATAAATGACAGTAATCTAAATACACCAACCTAACAGAGCATGTTAGCCTGCCAGCAGTATCCTTCAAATGAATTACATAATCAGTTTTTAAGTTACTAACACTTTTAGCGCAATGCAATGGTATTTTTATGGCAGTTCCTAGCATGGCAGCTCGCAGATTTTTAGACGCTAACGTTTTTAGCATAACTCAATAGTGTTTAACACAGCGAAAACTAGCATCGCGGCTAGCAGACTTTTAGGCGCTAACGTTTGTCAGTGGAGATTAATATAGCGATAGTTAGCATTACAGCTAGCTAGTTAGCTACATACTAGAGGTTGACTCAACTCACCATTGCAATGAATTGACTTATTAGATTGGAAAATGGCGTCAGGCCTCAGTTCACACACTTTTTTTTACACACACTGTGATTTTAAAATGCCAACTAAAAGTATGTATTAACACAAGCAAACACAACATTAACTTCAAATAAGTTTTTCCATTGCTTAGCTGAGGTTCTTACCACTCAGACAAGACACTTGGCTGTCCTGAAGGATTGAGCACAGACAGTTTGCACTTTGACCTTCATGACCAGTCAGTGATCAGGAGGTGGACCACTTTTGATTGGTTAAAGTGAGAGTAAGCTTCAATTTATTGGCTATTTGCCAAGCTTAAACAAAAACAGTTTCTTTCTAAACATTAAACTATCTCAGTCATATACCTGTTTTATTTGAAAGCCATATATAATATTCTTATTTCTACAATAATATTATTATAATATTATAATTATAATAACCTTAACCCTACAGAAAATTGTACATTTTGAATTTTCCATTTGTTGCAATTTAAAAGTGTCGCACTTTAATACACTCTTTCAACAGAATTGATCAGAATAACTTAAAAACTGACAATCTAGACACTTTGGTGAGGAAAAGTTATCAAAAGTTTGAGTTCTCATTGAATAGTGTGGCTGTGGTGGAGCAGTTACTTTTTATGTTACGCTATGACACAGGAAGTTGTTGCACTTTCAGTTTGCGTCATCCAGTCTGCCCCAAACTTCACAGGTTTGATAAGACTCCTGACCTGAGGGAGTCTACAGGACAATATTGAGTTATAGACACAGCGCCACCGATTGGCTAAAGGAAATTACATGTTTCATACTTTGATCCTCTCCTCTTAGCAGAAAAGCCTTGAGACAGTGATGATGCTTTATTGTGAAGATAAACCAAAGTTAACAAAAGATAAAGCAAAGTTTTGCTCAAATGGCGTTTCTGTGGCGGAGTGGCAAATTTCACTGTTTTGTCATAAAACAGGAACTTGTTATAACTTGTGTGTACATTGTCCTGTCAGCCCCAAATTACACGTTTGACAACAGTCCCGCCCTGAAGACATCTGTATGCTAATTAGGATTCATAGTCATTGCGCCATCTACTGGTAACAGTTAGTAGACCTTGTGTGGCAATCATCATGTGATTTACATTTACTTCTTGTGGTGTCAAAAACACTTGAAAATTAAAGCTGCAGTAGTTAGAAAGCATAAGTTTTGTTTTCTCCATCCTGAGCCCCTGCTATCAGACCAGCAGCAAATGCATCATGCGCACACACAACAATTTACCAAGACAATCATCAGCGAGCATGAACAGGGAGACCTCAGTTGTGTTTAATAAAGCAGATACCTGACAGTAAAAGCATGCTCTCATGCACACACAAGATCAGTATCAAAATACTTGCTTGCTTGTTTGTGAGGGAAAAAAGGAGGTTTGTCACAGTATGAACAGTTTCCAATGTCAGATGATTTCCCTTTGGACACACTGGTCCTTGTACATATAATTAATCCTAAACGCCTAAACGAGACCCCAGTGTTGCCCTCTTCAGATCTCTGGATTCTAACTGCATTAAGGAATGTTTTTTTTTGTTTTTTTTTCAGTGGGTAAAGCTGCCTTTTTTTCTGACAGCAGTCTGACGTCATGACTGCTGCTGTGAAAAGGTTAAAAGAAGCAGAAGCAGAGTTTCATCTCAGTGAGCAGGGACTCAGTCTGACTGTCTGACTGTGAAGTCTGAGCAAAGCATTTCACTGATTTTCAGTAATAAAATGGTAAGTTAATTTGATGAATCTGAAACTTAAACACATTGGAAGAAACCTACATCAAAATGTGCAGTCATCATTGAAAGTAGTCCTCCCTGGGCAAAGTTTAACTGATCTGTTGTGAATGAAAAAGGAGCATGATGGTAAACTCTACATATGTCTCATATTTCACACTTTCTGCCTACTTTAGCACAGGCATTTTCAGATATGTATTTTTCATGATTGTTTTGTTACTGTATGTTTTAATTATTTGTGCTAATGTTTTGCTCATTGTGGTTATCTGTATGAACAGAAGCTTACATGAACCGATGTTCTTTTTTCTGTGCAGCCTGTTTATGAATGAACTGTTGGGTAGTACATCAGTGTTTCCTTTCCTTCTGATTCAGATTCTCTCTGATATTCATACTATTTCTAGGTTGTTTTGTTTCCTACAGGTTTTCACTTTGTTTACATATGTAAATGTACAGTTATGTAATTTAGCTGTCATGTCTTATGACAGATATCTCGCTATCTGTTATCCTCTGCAGTATAACACACTAATGACATTCAACAAGGTTGCCATGCTTATAGCTCTAACATGGTTATTCCCAGTTGCTGAAGTTGCTGTCACATTATGTTTGACTTCCTCTTTACAGCTGTGTGGAAACATCATTGACAAAGTTTACTGTCACAACTACTCTATTGTTAAACTTGCATGTTCTGACACAACAGTCAATAATATCTATGGACTTGTTTACACTGTATTCATAGTATTTGGTGTTCTAATTCTGATTGTTTACACGTACATTAAGATTCTTAAAGTTTGTTTTTCTGGTTCCAAAGAGACCAGACAAAAAGCTGTCAGTACCTGCACACCTCACCTTGCTTCTCTGCTCAACTTTTGTTTTGGTTGTTTCTTTGAAGTTGCTCAGAGCAGATTTAATATGAACAGTTTCCCCAATATGATGCACATTTTCTTGTCATTATACTTTCTCACTTGCCAACCACTGTTTAACCCTGTACTTTATGGATTGCAAATGTCTAAAATACGTAGCTTTTGTAAACACCTTGTCTTAAGTACAATGTAAACTCATGATAAAATCATCCAATATATATTGTTCAACAATGTAGATGTTTGTCTATGAAATGTGAATAGTATTACTAACAAGTCATATGAAATAAATACACTTCTAAATCAAAGTTGGTTTGAATCTTGTGATGTGATGAATTGTGTTTAGTGGGTCCAGATTCTTTAAATTGGAGTTTTTCAGTTGGAGAAATTTTAAATCTTACTGTAGAAAACAAAGTCATCACCTGCTTTGTTTTTGCATAGGTTTCTACTTTTATCAGTTACAGAAAGAGCACAGACAAGTTAGAAAGTCTGAGGTGAAATCATGTTAACTAGGAATCATACAGGGAATTTAGAGCCAACAGAGTTTGAAACAAGCACTGAAGACACTGTGTCTTTCTTCTGTTATTGTATACATATATTTAGAGTTATATTTTTAGGCTATAATTGATGAAGTCTCCTGTTGAAGTATTCTAAAACAGGGGAAATATATGAAAATGTTTGTACATTAGATGGAAAGTAGCTAGCTGTGCATGAAATGTCCAAAACTGCACTAGGGCCTTTATTTATTCTTAAATACTTCAAACAGCTTGAACCATAACTGATTTAATGAGCCATTTGCAGTTTTACTGTACCTGCCGTGTGTACTTAGACATGCATGGCTTAATGTTTGAGACAAGCATATGCTACTGGCAGGATCAACCAGGTAGCCCTCGGAGAGGGGGGGGGGGTGCTGTGATCAGATCTCACTTCCCTGTGCTATATATGCAAATAAAAGTGTGCTAAACCATGTCTATCTCTTCAGTCATTTTTTCAAGCAAAATTGTCATTTGCGTGTTCCAGCTTCTTAAATGTGAGTATTTGCTGCCTTTCTTTGTCATTAATGATAGTATACTAAAAGGCTTTGGGTTTTGGACTGCTGGTTGGACAAAAGAAACAATCTGAAAATGTTGCTTCCTGGGAAACTGTGTTGAGCTTTTTTTTTAACAGCTTTCCTGACACTCGATTGGCTGTCAATAATGAAAATAATAATTAGATGCAGCCCTACCTTCATTGCAATTATTTACACCATCTTATTTTTGTTATGCACTGTAATATGATGTTGTTGGTATGTGAATGAACATGTATATCAGTCTTTCTCAGGACACCTTTGTGGAAACATTTTGATAAATGAATGTGGTGATGGATGTTAAAACCAGGTGAAAACAAGCCCTAAGTGTAAACCAGTCTGTTGTACTTAATCCCTTATAAGAAAAACATGTGATTATAGTGTTTGTCCTGGCAATTTTACCTCCAGAATAAATTTTCTCTCATAGGGTGTTCCACATGGGTCAATTTTAGGCCCATTATTGTGTAATTTGTGGCCAATGTGTAATAATTATGCCGATGACACACAGTTATACATTTTCCTGTCCCCCAATCGCATTAGTTCTATTGATACACTATCTGAATGGATCAAGGACACTAATAACTGGATATCCCATATTTTTGTTTACAGTTAAACAATTAAACAGAAATTATGATTTTCAGGGCTAAGGCTAACAGACAGGATATATATCCTCTAAATTGTCACAGTGGACTCTTCGTGTCATCTTGGATGCTAACCTCACTTTCCAGAGCCATACAAACTGTATACTCAAAACCCAATATTATCATTTGAGAAATATTTCCGAAGTCAGGAGTTTTTTATCCTAAGATGGCACTGAAAAACTCATCCATGCTTTCATTTCCAGTCATTTAGACTACTGAAACATGCTATTGGCAGAAATATTCAAAAGCACTGCTAGAGCTGCCAGAGTTTTAATTAAAAAAAGAAAATTTGACCATGTAATACTTAGGTCATCACACTGGCTTCCAGTAAATTTTGGAATTGATTTTAAAAGTTTATTGCTTTGTTTTTAAGACCCTGCATGGCCTGGCACCTCAGTATCTCTTGGACATACTTAGGAGTTTTGTGTCACCTGTTTATTCTCTGGGTCTCCACAAAAACTGGTAAATCTGCCCTCAGTTTTAACGCTTCAAGCTACTGGAACATACTATCCCATCATGTCAGGTGTGCCACAACACTATTACCTTTTAAAATTAAACAGAAAAATTCCTTTTCAGCTGCACCTGTCAGTGCTCTTGTGTTTCTTTTACCTCACATGCTTTTATATTCTTATTGGTCAACTGTTGGCTTTAATTATTTTATTTCATCCTATTTACATCTTACTTTTTCTTCTGTTTAAATGTTTCTAATTCTCATATCTTACTGGTTGACTGCTGGTCTTAATTTATTTCATTTTGTGTCCTAATTGGCTATTGGCTTCGGTATTTTCTATGCATCTCTTGGGTGTAGCCAATAGCTCACGTGAGACATGACCACAGGTTCAAGCTGAGAGACCAACCCAATCATGCAACAAGCCAAAGCATCACTCTGAACAGGGCATAAATAGAGGGTTGAACAAGCAGTCAACTAGGCTATCAATCAACTAAAGCGACAAGAGATTGTTGGGTGGTTGGTCCAAAGCCACAAAAAAGAACAATGGAGGATGAACCACTCAACATCAGAGCTGTCAGCCAGCAGCAGCAAGGAAGATGGACAAACTGTAAGGCAGGCACCAACAGGGCCATTGCCTGGGTTGACATGGAAGGTGGCACAGGCAAGGCTGAGCTTCCTCATCAGGTCCACATATGACACCCTCCCAAACCCACAGAATGTACATCTCTGGTATGGCTCAGAGACAACCTGCTGTCTCTATAATGCCCCAAATCCCAACTTACAGCACATCCCAACTGGCTGCAAATCAGCTTTGACCCAGGGCTGAGTCAGATGGCACCATGACCAAATACTCCGGGTCCTGGAAGAGGTGTTGGAGGAAAGTAGGCTCAAAGACAACAGTACCAGCCCATTATCCTCAGAACCAGTGATTCTGGTAGGTGAGGGTCAACCTGAACCAGCAGCTTAAGTTTCCACCTGAAATAACTTTCACTGGGGCACCTCTGTAGCTCAGTTGGTAGAGAGCACGCCCCATACACTGAGACTGGTATTCCTCTGCAGCCGTTGCTGGTTCGACTCCTGCCTGCAGCCCATTTACTGCATGTCATCCTCCCTCACTCTCTTTACCCTCTGTGCTGTCATATCTTCAGCTGTCGTCTATCTAAAATAAAGGCAAAATCCCAAAAAATAAATAATAAAAAAAAAGAACTATCACTTCCTTACAGCCAGACATCGTCCTGTGGTCCATCTCTGCCAACTGGCTGAGGAAGGGAGCCTGTGGCTGTGGCTCAGAGGCCCCAAGTGGGGGAACCAAGGAGACCAGCTGCAGACCACCCAGAGATGTTCTGGGATCAAAAGGGTGAAACATCTGAGAAAGGTGGCTCCCAGCTGACGACCCTGCTGCTGGCCCGCTGACTCTGGCAGATGTGCAACAAGCAGAAATGCCTTGCAGGTTACAAAAACCTGTCCATATACGCTTACTGTGAAAATAATTCTTTGTCCACATGCGGCGATGTTTGTAATAGACTTTCAGACCGCTGGTGTCTACAACATGGCCTCCACTTTTGTCTCTTTCTGCAGAGGCTCATTAACATTCCATGTTTGTTGTTGTCACGTCTCTTCTTCTTTGGGGTAACTTTGGACTCTGGGCAGTGGGCTCTGGTGGATGTATTGTTTAACGTCCATGCCAGCATATAGGACACACAGAGCTTTCAGTATGAGGGTAATGATGGTAACATCGTTTGAAAAAGATACATTTATTTCTGTAGATAAAAGGGGCTGAAACTGCCTTTAATACTTTTTTTTTAAACATCAGGTTAGGTTACCTTGTTTGCTGACAGCAGTCTGACGTCATGACTGCTGCTGTAAAAAGTTAAAAAGAAGCAGAAGCAGAGTTTCAACTCATTAAACAGGGACTCAGTCTGACTGTCAAAACTGTGTTCTGTGAAGTCAAAGCATTACACTGACTTTCAATAATAAAATGGTAAGTTTAGTGAATTTGTCATGCTTATTTTAGAAAAAAATTAAGTTTCTTACCGTTTATAGACTAAATATATTTTGTTTAGTTATGGTGCTTTTGGACAAAAATGACCACAGATTTTAAACGTAATCACATTGTAAAAAGCTGTAAACATACATGCACAATAATCGTTGACAGTACTCTTCCATGGGCAAAGTTCAACTGATGTGTCGGAAATCAAAAAGGAGCATGATGGTAAACTCAACACATGTTTCATATTTCACACTTTCTGCCTACTTTGGAACAGGAATTTTTAAATATGCATTTTTCATGATTGTTTTGTTATTATATATGTTAATTATTTGTGCTAATGTTTTGCTCATTGTGGTTATCTGTATGAACAGAAGTTTACATGAACCGATGTATATTTTTCTCTGCAGCCTATTTATGAATGAAGTGTTGGGTAGTACAGGCTTGTTTCCTTTCCTTCTGATTCAGATTCTCTCTGATATTCACACTATTTCTACTTCGTTCTGTTTTCTGCAGATTTTCTGTTTGTATACATATGTAAATGTACAGTTTTGTAATTTAGCCGTCATGTCTTATGACAGATATCTTGCTATCTGTTATCCTCTACAGTATAACACACTTATGACATCTAACAAAGTTGCCATGCTTATAGCTCTAACATGGTTATTCCCAGTTACTGAAGTTGCTGTCATGATATGTTTGACTTCCTCTTTACAGCTGTGTGGAAACATTATTGACAAAGTTTACTGTCACAGCTACTCTATTGTTAAACTTGCATGTTCTGACACCACAGTCAACAACATCTATGGACTTGTTTACACTGTATTCATAGTAGTTAGTGTTCTAATTCTGATCATTTACACGTACATTAAGATTCTTGTTGTTTGTTTTTCTGGTTCCAAAGAGACCAGACAAAAAGCTGTCAGTACCTGCACACCTCACCTCGCTTCTCTGCTCAACTTTTGTTTTGGTGCTTTCTTTGAAGTTGCACAGAGCAGATTTAATATGAACAATGTACCCAATATGATGCGCATTTTCTTGGCATTATACTTTCTCACTTGCCAACCACTGTTTAACCCTGTACTTTATGGACTGAAGATGTCTAAAATCCGCAGCTCATGTAAACATCTTGTTTTAAGTAAAATTTAAACCAGTGAAAAAAATCATGTAATATATATTGTTCAACAGTTATTGGTTTGTTACATATGAATACCATTAATTACGACTCATAAAAATAAATAAATAATAATAATACATTTTGAAATCAAAGTTTGAATCTTGTGATGTGACAGATAATCTGTCATAGTCACAGAGACATTCTTTAATTTTGAACTATTCAGCTGGACAAGTTTAAAACTCACTCTAGAAAACAATGTCTTCTCCTCCTTCGTTTTTGAATATGTTTCTATGTTTGTCAGTTATAGAAAGAGAAAAGTAACCTTAGAAAGTGTGAGGTTAGATCAAGTTAACCTGGAATTAAACAAGACATTCTAACAAAATCAGAAACAAACATCACTGGTACTCTGTCTTTGTTTTGTTATTACACGTTCATGTTAATATTTTATTTTAGCTTATACGTTTCCTGAAGGTATATGTATAATTGTTGGAACATTAGCTGGAAAGTTACCAGTTGGGTTTGCCTGTGTCCAAGCTGTATCTCTACAAGTCAAACGTATTCACTTGATGAACCTAAATAGTTTTTCTTGCTTGTGTAACAAAACCCTCACAGTGTAGTCTTATAAGAAAGAGAACATCGGGTGAGAAACCTCATAGATAGTTCAGGCAGCTGTGCTTTAATTTAACATGGTGAGGATAGGCTGATTGTTCAGACTCCCAGGTCCACACTCGTGTGTTGGGTGATCAATTAAGAGTTGACACCTGTCAACATAATGCATCTTGACTTACTACTTGTGATCACATCTTACTTCCCTGCTCCATATGCAAATACACAAATAGCTACAACTATACTTTCTCACTTGCCAACCACTTTTTAATCCTGTACTTTATGGATTGCAAATGTCTAAAATATGTTGGGTTTGTAAACACCTTAAGTACAGTACAATGTAAACTCATGGTAAAAATCATGTAATATATATTGTTAAGCAACGTAGATGTTTGTTTATTAAAAGTGAATAATATTACCAAGAAGTCATAGGAAATGAATACATTTCTAAATCAAAGTTAGTTTGAATCTTTTTATGTGATGAAGTGTTTTTCATTGTCACAGAAAAGGTTTAGATCTTACTGTAGAAAACAAAGTCATCTCCTGCTTTGTTTTTGCATAAGTTTCTACTCATATCAGTCACAAAAAGAGCAAAGTTAGAAAGTCTGAGGTTATATCAAGTTAACCTGGAATTATACAATGTGTTTAGAGCCAAAAGGTGAGGAAAAAATAGTGTTTTATAGGTTTATATTTGTTTTTAGAGTATAATTTTATTATATTCTAAAATAATTTTTCTTCTATACATGTTTGTAATGTCAAAGGTCTATTAGCAAATAAACAGCTACAACATTTCCTTTCGTGAGGGACCAAATGCATTGTTGTCTTTAAATGGTGGCCCAAATGGAAATCAGACAAAGTGGTTGGGTGTGTACTTGATGCACATCATGGTGTTGTTTGAGAAGTAGGACAAGTCTGAAATACACGTGTTGAGGCAGTGAATTCAGAGCATCTGAGGAAACCAAAAAAACAAGCAAAAACATTGCTTCTAACAATTGAGGAATGTGGGGAATGGTGTACTTGCATCAGACCCTGGCATTCTGGAAGCCATTCTGCTACAAACCCTCTTCCATTGGAGAACCCCCCCAAAAAACAGAGTGGGAGCAGCATCTGTGTTCTGACGGATCTAGTGTCCGTGAGTTACTTGATTGTCATAAACAAAGCGATATCGTTCCAGTTAGGGAGAGTTCAACACGGATTGAACTGTAAAGGGAGATGGAATCCAAGAGTGATGGAAGATTCAGTTGATAGTAAGTGAGAGATTGTCAAGGTGTTCGAGGAGGGTGAGAAGTTAGCGTTTGGTGGAGCATAGAGCAAAGAGGAAATTATAAATTAGCAGGATGATTCAGCTGAGTTTGATGCCTGGAACAGGTTAGTCTCAAACGTGATCCCAGTGAAGTCGAGGGTTGTGCAGGGACCCTCTGTTTTCTCTGCTGAAACTGGAACCCAGAAGTCAGAGCAAACTGAAGTCAGAGTGGCAAGCCCAGAAGTGGAGGATGATGAGAGGAAAAATGATGAGGACATCATCCGAGAGATGGAAGAGGAATATGGTCTTATGGTTGATCTTATGAGGGTTTCTGACAGCAAGTCAAAGAGCTTGGGGCTACTTTTCCAGCCAAGGGTGAGTCTATGAAGTTGTATGCATCTTGTCGGTGGACGCCAAAAAATTGGCTGAAGTCAGGGTGGATGGAAAGAACTTTTAAAGCAGTGGTGATGTCCACTTCTGTGGGACAAGACCCTTTCCTGATGGCATGTCTGATGTTGGCGCAGTCGAAGGAGAAGTCTTCACTCAGAGTCAGGCTATCAATATTTTGGATGGAACTACCATGAGATGGTAGAAGATCGATAATAATGACTTTATTTCCAGAGTATTTCTTGGTTGCGATACCAAGGGGGCTGGTTTGGAAGTTAGGAAATGGAGGATGAGCAAATGGGCCGATCACGAAGCCTATTTGATTTCTTTAATGACCAGGCAGTCGACGGAGTCTGGGTTTTTTATGGCTCATTGCAGATTTTTATACTCAAAAGAAATGGATGGATGTGCTGTCATTACCCCTTTATGAGGAGGTGGGAAAAAGCTGGATCAGGGTGGCTCTGGAGTGCTGTTGCTAAGGCTGAAGTGTGTGTTGGGTATTGAAAGATGCTCTCCTAGGCTTTGGAAAATGGGGTTGTGTGGGCATGCCAGGCGAGGTTGGCCTGCATGGCCTGTGCACATGCATGATTGTGTTTTTTGTCTATGCTGTTGGATACAGTATAGAGTATATACTGCAGGTTGCTCTATCAGGAGATAATTGTGTCAAATATTGGTGAGAGGTAGTTGCTGCATTTTTGCCTTTGTTACTTTTTTTTTCCCATACCACCTCTGAATGTGGTTTGAGTGACTTTAGGGAAACTTGGGGAACTGGATCTCCATTCATCCACAATGTGGCTTGGGTGCATAGACATCTTTTTTTAACAGGATAATCGATGTTGATCTGTTGGACACTATGCTATACAAAGCCTATTACCATGTTGGTAATTGGAAAGTTTTGGCTATCCTGGTCACATGAGGAAACCAGTATGTCCCTCTACCTGAACACATCCTGCAGGTCTTCCTAGGGGATCCTGCAGATGTGGCACCAATCAGCCTGTTAATCTCATGTTTTAGGTTACCCTCACTCGTGACTAAGACCCAAAACTCTTGACCTATTTCATTTGGGGCTGGTATTCTCATCCCTACCACTTGGCTAAAACCCCTCTAGTGCACACTGCAAGTTATGGTCTGATGGTCTGTGGAGAAGGAATGGTAAACATGGCATCTTTTACAGCCCGCCAAGTTAGACTGGACTCCCTCTTGGTGACACTTTAAGGAGGTTATAGTTTGCAGGTTCTCCCTGTGCTTACATTGGTTTCCACTGGGTGTCTGACCTGACCAAGGTGCTGGCGGAGTGTGGAGTCTGTCCCTGAGCAGTGCACAATAGCTGTTCACTGCATGCTTAAGTCTCATTTATGCTAAACATTAAATTCATACATATATATATGGAAGGAGGCCTCTATCTGTATCTGAAATGCATCTACTTAGGTATGTCAAGGGGACCGTAACATGGATGGATTAAGAAGTTTTCTTTTTTTTTTTTTTTAAACAATGGGTAAGGCTGCCTTCTTGCTGACAGCAGTCTGACATCATGACTGCTGCTGTGAAAAGTTTAAAAGAAGCAGAGTTTCATCTGATCTGATCAGTCTGACTGTCAAAACTATTGTGTGAACTCTAAGTAAAGCATTACCCTGACTTTCAGTGATAAAATGGTAAGTCAAGTTGATGAACTGTGAAAACCTGCATCAAAATGAACAATCATCATTGAACGTAGTCCTCCCTGGTGATGGTAAAGGGAGCATGATGGTAAACTCTACATATGTCTCATATTTCACACTTTCTGCCTACTTTAGCACAGGCATTTTCAGATTTGTATTTTTCATGATTGTTTTGTTACTGTATGTTTTAATTATTTGTGCTAATGTTTTGCTCATTGTGGTTATCTGTATGAACAGAAGCTTACATGAACCGATGTACATTTTTCTCTGCAGTCTGTTTCTAAATGAACTTTATGGTAGTACATCAGTCTTTCCATTCCTTCTGATTCAGATTCTCTCGGACATTCACACTGTTTCTACATTGTTTTGTTATCTGCAGATTTTTTGTGGGTATACACATATTAATGTACAGTTTTTTAATTTAGCCATCATGTCTTATGACAGATATCTTGCTATCTGTTATCCTCTGCAGTATAACACACGTATGACACATAACAAGGTTACTGTGCTTATAGCTCTAACATGGTTATTCCCATTTTTTGAAATTGCTGTCATGATATGTTTGACTTCCTCTTTACAGCTGTGTGGAAACATCATTGACAAAGTTCACTGTCACAACTACTCTATTGTTAAACTTGCATGCTCTGACACAACAGTCAACAACATCTATGGACTTGTTTACACGTTTACCATACTAGTTAGTGTTGTAACTCTGATCATTTACACGTACATTAAGATTCTTAAAGTTTGTTTTTCTGGTTCCAAAGAGACCAGACAAAAAGCTGTCAGTACCTGCACACCTCACCTCGCTTCTCTGCTCAACTTTTCTTTTGGTACTTTCTTTGAAGTTGCTCAGAGCAGATTTAATATGAACAATGTACCCAATATGATGCGCATTTTCTTGTCATTATACTTTATTACTTGCCAACCACTGTTTAACCCTGTACTTTATGGATCACAAATGTCTAAGATCCGTAGCTCATGTAAACGTCTTGTTTTAAGTAAAATGTAAACTAGTGTTAAAAATCACCTAAAATACATTTTTAGTGTCAAATTATGAAAACACTAAGAATATGTATACTTTGATGAGAGACATGTGCCTGTTTATTAAATATGAATATCATTGATAACAAGTCATAATATAAATACTTTTCTAAATCAAAATTGGTTTGAATCTTGTGATGTGATGAATTGTCATTTGGGGTTACAGGGAAATTGTTTAAATTGAAATCAATCATTCAGTTTAAATCTTACTGCAGAAAACAAAGTCATTTCCTCTGTCTCCTTTTTGTTTCCTTTGTTTTTGCAGAGGTTTCTGTTAGTCAGTTACAGAAAGAGTAAAGATATAAAGTCTGAGGTTATATCGATATAACCTGGAATCATACCAGGTATTTAGAGCCAACAAATTTAGAAAGAAACACTGAGCATATTTTGTTTTTTCTTTTGCTATTATATATGTTGGTTTACATTTTATTTTTGATTGCAATTCTTTTGCTGAATTACTCTAAAACATGGAGGAATATCTGTAAATCTTACATTGTACATTAGATTAAAAATAGCTAGTTGTGTATGAAATTTTGCCCGGTTCCAAACTATGTTACGGCCTTCATTGGTTCATGAATCTGTGCATCTCAAACTTACTAACTTGGTGAACCTAAAAAGTTTTTCTTGCTTGCAGAACAAAATGGTCACATTGATTGATTCTCATTCTTGGTAAGTGAGCTCAGATGGTGAGTGAAGGTTGATGGTTCAGGCTTGTAAGCCCGGTTCACCCCTGGCATTAACATGTGTGTTGGGGGATCAAATCACAAGTACAACACTTCACACCTGGAAATAATGCATCTTCAGTGACCACCTGTGATCAGATCTCACTTTCTGGCTCTATATGTAAATAAAAAGGTAGCCACACCATTTCCATCTGTTCTGCTTCCTAAATGTGACGATTTGCTGCTTTTCTTTGTCATTAATGATAGCAAAAGAAAAGTTGCTGGGTTTTGGACTGTTGGTTGGGCAAAAGAAACAATTTCGAGTTGTCACTTTGAGCTCTGGGAAATTGTGGAATTGAGGAAACCAATATGCCCCTCTACCTGAACACATCGTCCAGGTCTTCCTAAGGGATACTGCAGATGTGGAATCAATCAACATGTTAATCTCATGTTTTAGGTTACCCTCACATGTGACTAAGACCCAAAACTCTTGACCTATTTCATTTGGGGCTGGTATTCTCATCCCTACCACTTGGCTAAAACCCTTCCAGTGCACACTGCAAGTTATGGTCTGATGGTTTGTAGACCAATCACCCAAACCACAATTCAGTGACAGGTAGAAACAGGGCCCTGGGTGTCAATCAGTGTGTTTCATGTAATCCCTTACCCCTAATTTACACCGGGCACGGCTGCATCTGTCACGGCTGCGCCACGTCACTCACACAGATATGCAGCCATTCTAGTCAATGCTGTAATTTATACCAGAAGCGTCGCGGCACGTCTCAGCAACGTCCCAGAAGTGGCTCGGCACTCCGCTCCACAGAGAATACGCAGCAAGTCTAATTTTGACGGATGGTGTGTCAACTGGCACAGAGCCGGTTGAACGGGTAGGAAGTCATGCACGGAAAAGGCAGGGAGAATCCGGTTGATTTTAAAAATAAAAGACTCCGTGCAGACTTGCAATCATAAAGACAGACAGAAAATAAACAATTTAACTACGTAGCCTGCTTATCCATAGTAGAAGCACAAAGAGCAAGGAAAGAGAACTTAATCAACAAAATCAGAGCAAGTAAACATAATCAGACGGGCAAAATGCTCTGCTGCTAAAACGCTTTTGAAATGCTGCTGGTGTAACTTGAAGTCATGTGCATGACGGAGCAAAACCGCAGCGCAGCCATGACGCAGCGCAGGCACGCCTGGTGTAAATTACAGGTCAAAGACATAATGGTAAACATGGCATCTTTTACAGCTCGCCAAGTTAGACTGGACTCCTTCTTGGTGACACTTTAAGGAGGTTATAGTTTGCAGGTTCTCCCTGTGCTTACATTGGTTTCCACTGGGTGTCTGACCTGACCAAGGTGCTGGCGGAGTGTGGAGTCTGTCCCTGAACAGTGCACAATGGCTGTTCACTGCATGCTAAAGTCTCATTTATGCTAAACACTAGATTCATATATATATATATATATATATATATATATATATGAAGGAGGCCTCTATCTGTACTCTGTTGATATTGTCCGCATTTCTGCTGAGAGTCACAATGTTTGAAATGCATCTACTTAGGTATGTGAAGGGGACCATAACACGGATGGTTTAAGAAGTTTTTTTTGTTTTTGTTTTTTTTTAAACAATGGGTAAGGCTGCCTTCTTGCTGACAGCAGTCTGACGTCATGACTGCTGCTGTGAAAAGTTTAAAAGAAGCAGAGTTTCATCTCATTAAACAGGGACTCAGTTTGACTGTCAAAACTATTGTGTGAACTCTAAGTAAAGCATTACCCTGATTTTCAGTGATAAAATGGTAAGTCAAGTTGATGAACTGTGAAAACCTGCATCAAAATGAACAATCATCATTGAACGTAGTCCTCCCTGGTGATGGTAAAGGGAGCATGATGGTAAACTCTACACATGTCTCATATTTCACACTTTCTGCCTACTTTAGCACAGGCATTTTCAGATTTGTATTTTTCATGATTGTTTTGTTACTGTATGTTTTAATTATTTGTGCTAATGTTTTTCTCATTGTGGTTATCTGTATGAACAGAAGCTTACATGAACCGATGTACATTTTTCTCTGCAGTCTGTTTCTAAATGAACTTTATGGTAGTACATCAGTCTTTCCATTCCTTCTGATTCAGATTCTCTCTGACATTCACACTGTTTCTACATTGTTTTGTTATCTGCAGATTTTTTGTGGGTATACACATATTAATGTACAGTTTTTTAATTTAGCCATCATGTCTTATGACAGATATCTTGCTATCTGTTATCCTCTGCAGTATAACACACGTATGACATCTAACAAAGTTGCCATGCTTATAGCTCTAACATGGTTATTCCCAGTTACTGAAGTTGCTGTCATGATATGTTTGACTTCCTCTTTACAGCTGTGTGGAAACATCATTGACAAAGTTTACTGTCACAACTACTCTATTGTTAAACTTGCATGCTCTGACACAACAGTCAACAACATCTATGGACTTGTTTACACGTTTACCATACTAGTTAGTGTTGTAACTCTGATCATTTACACGTACATTAAGATTCTTAAAGTTTGTTTTTCTGGTTCCAAAGAGACCAGACAAAAAGCTGTCAGTACCTGCACACCTCACCTCGCTTCTCTGCTCAACTTTTCTTTTGGTACTTTCTTTGAAGTTGCTCAGAGCAGATTTAATATGAACAATGTACCCAATATGATGCGCATTTTCTTGTCATTATACTTTATTACTTGCCAACCACTGTTTAACCCTGTACTTTATGGATCACAAATGTCTAAGATCCGTAGCTCATGTAAACGTCTTGTTTTAAGTAAAATGTAAACTAGTGTTAAAAATCACCTAAAATACATCTTTAGTGTCAAATTATGAACACACTAAGAATATGTATACTTTGATGAGAGACATGTGCCTGTTTATTAAATATGAATATCATTGATAACAAGTCATAATATAAATACTTTTCTACATCAAAGTTGATTTGAATCTTGTGGTGTGATGAATTGTCATTCGTGGTTACAGGGAAATTGTTTAAATTGAAATCATTCAGCTGCAGAAAATTTAAATCTTACTGCAGAAAACAAAGTCTTGGCTGCTTTGTTTTTGCACAGGTCTCTTCTTGTATCAGTTATAGAAAGAGCGAAGGAAAACTCCAAAATCTGAGGTTATATCAAGTTAAACTGTAATTATACAAGGCATTTAGAGCCAACAAAGTCAGAAACAACCACTGAGGCAGTGTGCCTTTCTTTTGTTACTATATACACATATGTTGGTTTAGATTATATTTCAGGTTATAATTCTCCTGCTGATTCAATCTGAAACTGGGGGAATATCTACAAATGTTTGAAGATTAGATTGAAAGTTGCCAGTTGTGTGTATAAAATATTTCCCGTGTCCAAACTGTGTTGGGACATTTATTGGTTCATGAATCTGTGCAACTCAAAATTACCCACTTGGTGAACTTAAACAGTTTTTCTTGCTTGTGGAACAAAATGGTCACATTCCTGTCCTGCTAGAAATGGAACATCTGGAGAGAAACCTTACTCACATTTCAGAGAGCTGTGCTTGGTTAACTTAAGACACTGGAGGAAGCTTGATGGTTCAGATTCGTAGGCCCTGTTCACACCTGGCATTAGCATATGTGTTGGGTGATCGGCTCACAAGTACAACAGTTCACACCTGTCAATGTCATGGATCTTGAATTACTGCTTGTGATCAGATCTCACTTCCCTGCCTGTATGAAAATAAATATGTAGCCACACCGTGTCCATCTCTTCTGTTATTTTTCAAGGAAAAACTTAAATTGCTGGTTCCAGCTTCTTAAATGTGAGGAGTTTCTGCAATACTTTGTCTTCAATGATAGTAGATGAAAAGTTTTAGAAGTTTGGACTGTTGGTTGGACAAAGGAAATAATTTTTAAACATCACTTACTGGGAAATTGTGACAAGCAATTTTTAACAGGGGTTCCAGCAAGACAGCGACACAGTGAAAACGTGGGCTTACTTAGACAAAAAATGAAAAGCCAAATGACTTCGTAATCCTTAGAGAGAAATGGTGCAATGTGTTTCATTTCGAAATCTGCCCAGGTGGTAGTTTCTTGTCAGACAACATCCCACCAATCTCTGGCTGTCCCATGCTACACATCCCTGAGGGTAGCAATGAGTTCCTTGTTCAAAAGTGGGTTAAGAACAAGAAAATCATGGCATTTTCCAGGTAAAGCAATGGGTCTGAAGTATCTTCACACTGTCCAAATGTGGGGAGCTGGAGATTAATGGGTGTTTTCCCAATATATCTCCCCTTATATCTCCTTGCATGTTGTCATCAGGCCCCTCCAAATTGGGGACATTTTGCAAAATAAATGGGTCAGGTGTGTTTTAATACCAGGTATGAACAGCCCCTAAGTGTCAATCAACCAACCAACCTGTTTATCTCATATTTAATCTTAGCCTCAATTGAGACTAAGACCCCAAAACTCTTGACCTCTTTCATTTGGGGCTGGTACTACCACTTCACACTCAGATGAAACCCTTCGAGTGCACACTACAGGTCAGGGTCTGATGGTCTTTGATGAAAGGACTGAAAGCTGCATTTCAACAGACAGGTAGAAAGAGGATTCTTGGTGTCATTGTGTTGCATTTAATGTGGCATCTTTAACAGCCAGCCTTGTTGGACTGAATTCCTTCTTGTTGACATTTTTGCATGTTCTTCCTGTGCTTACATTCGTTTCCTCTGGGATTCTGACCTGACCAAGGTGTTTCTGGAGTCTGTCCCTGAGCACTGCACAATGGCTGCTCACCACATCCTACAAAACGTTAGATACGTGTATGAATATGGACTGAGCCTTCTGTCTGTACTCTGTTCATTTCATCTGCATTTCTGTATGTTTTCTGAAAGCCTATGGATACAGACGAGATGGAGCAGTACCACTAATAGTCATGGGGGTAGTGTAGCAGGACATGACATCTGTCTTCACTTAGTGAAAAGAATTCTTTGTCCACATGTGGACCTGTATTTGTTTAATGTCCTCACAAGCCACCACCATCTACAGTGCTGCCTTTGCATCTGTCTCTTTCGCATGAGGTTCATTATTACAACCTTCTCTGTGATGACATGTTTGTTGTTAGAAACTTTTAACTCTTCTTCTTTGGGGGGACTTATGACTCAGAGCAGCACTAGTGGATTTATTGTGTAACATCCATGACAACATAAATGATGCATGCAAAGATGTGGCAATGACATTTATATTGTGTGAAATAGCCACATCTGCTTTGGTATGTAAGGAAAAGTATTAAGGATTTTTTTTTTAACAGTTGGTTAGGCTGCTGTTTTTGCTGACAGCAGTCTGACGTCATGACTGCTGTCACAAGTTTAAAAAAAAAGCAGAAGCAGACTTTCATCTCAGTGGGCAGGTACTCAGTCTGACTGTCTAAACTGTTCTGTGAACTCTAAGTAGTACTCTGGTAAGTTAATTCGATGAATCTGAAACTCAAAAAATGTGAAAACCTACATCAAAATGAACAATTAACACTGAAAGTAGTCCTCCCTGGGCAAAGTTTAACTGTGTCATAAATGAAAAAGGAGCACGATGGTAAACTCTACTCATGTCTCATATTTCACACTTTCTGCCTACTTTAGCACAGGGATTTTCAGATATGTATTTTTCATGATTGTTTTATTACTGTATATTTTAATTATTTGTGCTAATGTTTTGCTCATTGTGGTTATCTGTATGGACAGAAACTTACATGAACCAATGTTCCTTTTTCTGTGCAGCCTGTTTGTGAATGAATTGTTAGGTAGTACATCAGTGTTTCCTTTCCTTCTGATTCAGATTCTCTCTGACATTCACACTATTTCACCATTGTTTTGTTTTCTGCAGATTTTTTGTGGGTATACATATGCTAATGTACAGTTTTTTAATTTAGCCGTCATGTCTTATGACAGATATCTTGCTATCTGTTATCCTCTACAGTATAACAAACGTATGACATCTAACAAAGTTGCCATGCTTATAGCTCTAACATGGTTATTCCCAGTTACTGAAGTTGCTATCATGATATGTTTGACTTCCTCTTTACAGCTGTGTGGAAACACCATTGACAAAGTTTACTGTGACAACTACTCTATTGTTAAACTTGCATGCTCTGACACAACAGTCAATAATATCTATGGACTTGTTTACACGTTTACCATACTAGTTAGTGTTGTAACTCTGATCATTTACACGTACATTAAGATTCTTAAAGTTTGTTTTTCTGGTTCTAAACAGACCAGACAAAAAGCTGTCAGTACCTGCACACCTCACCTCGCTTCTCTGCTCAACTTTTCTTTTGGTAGTTTCTTTGAAGTTGCTCAGAGCAGATTTAATATGAACAATGTACCCAATATGATGCGCATTTTCTTGTCTTTATACTTTATTACTTGCCAGCCACTGTTTAACCCTGTACTTTATGGATTGCAAATGTCTAAAATACGTAGCTCATGTAAACGTCTTGTTTTAAGTAAAATCTAAACTAATGTTAAAAATCAGGTAAAAGCTATATTTTTTGCATCAAACATATGAAAGCCATGAAAACCATTAATAACCAATCATTAAAAAAATACATTTGTAAATCAAAGTTGGTGGGAATCTTGTGATGTGAAATCTTACTGTAGAACAAAAGTTCTCTCCTGCTTTGTTTTTGTATAAGTTTCTACTTTTATCAGTTATGGAAACAGGAAATGAAAGTTAGAAAGTCTGACATTAAATCAAGTTAAACAGTAATTATACAAGGCCAACAAAGTTAGAAACAACCACTGAGGCAGTGTGTCTTTCTTTTGTTACTATATACATATATTTTGGTTTATGTTATATTTCAGGTTATAATTCTCCTGCTGATTCAATCTGAAAGTGGGGGAATATCTACAAATGTTTGAACATTAGATTGCAAGTTGTCCAAACTGTGTTAGGACATTTATTCGTTCATGAATCTGTGCAACTCAAACTTACTCACTTGGAACTTGTCGAACAAAATGTTCACATTGTAGTCAAGACACCTCATACATACTTCAGGTGGCTGTGCTTGGTCAGCTTAAGACAGTGAGGGTTTGATGGTTTAGACCTGGCATTAACATGTGACGGGGGACCAAATCAGGACACCTTTGCGTACACACTGCTAAAAGAATGTGGTAAGATGCAAGTGTAAATCAGTAATCTAAAGTGATTAGATTAGTGATAGTGTTTTTTATTGAGTGATCTTTGATGTTCATCCATCAGACACTAAACAAAACCCACCACCATGTTTGTGACCAGAAACATTTAGATAATCTGTTCACAAGAAGAAGCCAGTGTCCCTCAATCTAAATTGGGGGGTGGGGGGCGTCCTGCTGATGAGGCACCAATCAGCCTGTTAAGCTCACGTTCAATCTTTCCCTCAGTTGTGAGTAAGGCCCCAAAACTCTTGAAGTCTTTCACTTGAGGTTGGTACTCTCATCCTCACCACTTCACACTTGGCTGAAACCCTTCCAGTTCACACTGCAGATCATGGTCTCATTGTCTGAGACATTCATTTTAAAGCCAGGGGTAAACTGGGCCCTAGGTCTCAATCAGTGTGTTGCACGTAATCCCTCAAAGAAGTAAATGGTAAACATGGAGTATTTTCCAGCCAGTGATGCTTCACTGAATTTCCTCCACCACTGATCATGATCTATTAATGGGGAGACTTGAGAGGTGGGTTGGCCTATCAGGATTAAAATAAACTAAATAAATAATTTCATCTCAAATATAGATGTGTATTTAAAGATATTATTAATGTAGCTTGCATGCAAAATGGATAACGAAAAAACGTAGACCTTACAATCCTGGTCAGAAATCTTGGCATCATCTTGGCTGCTGAACTCACTTTCCAGAAGCATATAAACTTTACAGTTAAAACCACATTTATCCAAAGTCAGCAGCTTTTTATTCCAAGATGATGTTGAAAAACTCATCTGTGCTTTTATTTCCAGTCAGATAGACAACTGTAACACACTGCTCACAGGGATATCTTAAAAGAATCTCCGTTAACTGCAACTACTCCAGGATGCAGCTGCAACAGTTATAACTGCAAAAAAGGCACGCTCCCAATAAATTTCAGAATTGATTATTGCTTGCTGTTTTGAAGGCCCTACATGGCCTGACACCTCACTATCTCTTGGACATGCTCATGAGCTCTGAGACAGTTCTACCCCTCAGGTCACCTGGAACAGGCTGCCTGGTTATTCTCCAGGTCTCCATCTACCTTCATAGGTTTTTTTGTCCAAGCCATTGGAACATGCTACCCAGTCATGTAGGTGTGCCACAACACTATTGTGTTCACTTCAAATCTTATCTTTTCCTTCTTTTAAAGTTTTCTAATTCTCATGTCTTACTATTTCTCTGGTCAATTGCTCTTAATTAATTTTTATTTTGTATTCTAATTGGCCTAATTTATCCACGGTATTTTTTAATGCATTTGTTCTTGTGGCTGCAACTGTTGTGGCTCATTCTCTGCCAAGCACATTTTGTGTCCACCTGGAACGAAATGCACTGTATAAATAAAGTTTTGCTTGCTTGCTTTGCTTCTTGGTGACACTCTTGAGGCAGTTATAGTTTGCTTGTTCTCCCTGTGCTGGCATTAGTTTCCTCTGGGTTTCTGACCTGACCATGGTGCTAGCAGAGAAATGGAGATGGACCTGGAGTACTGCACAATGGCTGCCTACCACATCCTAAAGTCTTTGCAAAACATTAGATACATATTAGAACATGAAATGAACCTTCTGTCTGTGCATTCATTTCATCTGTATTTTTGGACATTTTCAGAAAGCTTAGAAAGTGTGGAGTGCAAGAGTATAGCCAATGACTACAGAACATGATGAAGTTGTTTTAAAATCCTAAAGTATTGGACATGATGTTTCTCATCTGTTAATTGATGAAAATTATTCTTTGTCCACATGTGGATTTATTTAATTTCCTCACAGACCACTGCCATCAACAATGCTGCCTCCACTTTTGTCTCTTTCTCAAGAGGTTCATGATTACAACCTCCTCCAGTGATGCCACACTTGTTGTTGTAAGAAACTTTTGACTCTGAGTGACGCCATCCAGTGGATGTACTGCTTAACATCCACGCCAGCATAAAGGATGCACGGAAGTAAAGAAGTATCTATTTTCATATGTAAAGGGGGCAGAAATTAGCCTTAATACTGAGTCTTTTTGTTTAACGATGGGTTAGGCTGCCTGTTTTTCTGACAGCAGTCTGACGTCATGACTGCTGCTGTGAAAAGTTTAAAAGAAGCAGAAGCAGAGTTTCATCTCATTAAGCAGGGACTCAGTCTGACTGTCTAAACTATGTTCTGTAACCGTTCATAGACTGAATATAGTTTGTTTGTTAACAGAACTGCAGTGAGCATAAATTTTAAACATAATTACATTGTGGAAACATCAGAGTGTACAACAATCATTGAAAGTACTTCTCCATGAGCAAAGTTTAACTGCTGTGTTGTGATCCAAAAAGGAGCATGATGGTAAACTCTACTCATGTCTCATATTTCACACTTGCTGCCTACTTTAGCACAGGGATTCTCAGGTATGTATTCTTCATCATTGTTATGTTATTATATATTTTAATTATTTGTGCCAGTCTTTTGCTCATTGTGGTTATCTGTATGAACAGAAGCTTACATGAACCAATGTTCTTTTTTCTGTGCAGCTTGTTTGTGAATGAACTGTATGGTAGTACAGGCTTGTTTCCTTTCCTTCTGATTCAGATTCTCTCTGATATTCACACTGTTGCTACTTCTTTTTGTTTCCTGCAGATTTTCAGTCTGTACACATATGTAAATGTACAGGTGTGTAACTTAGCTGTCATGTCTTATGACAGATATCTTGCTATCTGTTATCCTCTACAGTATAAGACACGTATGACATCTAACAAAGTTGCCATGCTTATAGCTCTAACATGGTTATTCCCATTTATTGAAGTTGCTGTCATGATATCTTTGAGTGCACCTTTACAGCTGTGTGGAAACATCATTGACAAAGTGTACTGTGACAACTACTCTATTGTTAAACTTGCATGTTCTGACACCACAGTCAATAATATCTATGGACTGGTTTACACGGTTATCATAGTAGTTAGTGTTCTAACTCTGATCATTTACACGTACATTAAGATTCTTAAAGTTTGTTTTTCTGGTTCTAAACAGACCAGACAAAAAGCTGTCAGTACCTGCACACCTCACCTCGCTTCTCTGCTCAGCTTTTGTTTTGGTTGTTTGCTTGAAGTTGCTCAGAGCAGATTTAATATGAACAATGTACCCAATATGATGCGCATATTTTTGTCATTATACTTTCTTACTTGCCAACCACTGTTTAACCCTGTACTTTATGGATTGCAAATGTCTAAAATACGGAGCTCATGTAAACATCTTGTATTAACGAAGATGTAAAGTAATGTTCAAATTTCTATCATATGTATTTGTTAGCATCAAAAATATGAAAACTCTGAAAAGATGTATATGAAGTGTCGAAAGTATAGATTTATTAAACATGAATACTATTAATAACAAGTCATAACAAAAGAAGAAGTCTTGTGATTTGATGAATTGTCTTTTGTGGTTACAGAGAGGTTCTTTAAATTTGAATATAGAAAACAAAGTTCTTTTCTGCCTTGTTTTTGCATAGGTTTTTACTTTTATCAGTTACAGAAAGAGCAAAATAAAGTTAGAAAGTCTGAGGTTATATTAAGTTAACTTGGACACAGTTGGCAGTGTGTCTCTCTTTTGTTATTATCTACATGTTTAAGCTTCTATTTTATTTTAGGTTATAATATTCCTGCTGAATCATTTTAAAACTGGGGTAATATCTATAAATATTTGTAGATTAGATGGAAAGTAGACAGTTGTTTATGAAATGTTGACTGTGTCCAAGCTACATTAGGGACTTTGCACTAGTTTTATTAGGTCATAAATCTGAACAATTTAGATGCAAATGCACCTGGGCAGGAGTTGTGCACCATGCACAGACCCTAGTTAGCACAGCATGTCAGTCTCCAGGAACTGCAAGCTATCTAGCTAGCTCTTTGCATTTCTTGCATGAGGCTGCCCCAGTATGTGGCTGGCAGCTGTGGGCCCGTCAGTCCAGGCTTCATTGGCTTGTGCAGCATATTCCTACTGTTGGGACGTTCCTCAACCATGGCGCAACTCCAGACAGGAGGATCCTCTCTCCTGCACAGCCCATGACATCCAGGAAATGTGAGAGGAAGGTGACGAGGGGAATGATAGCAGCCATGAAGACAATCTCTGTGGCAGGGGGTTGTTCCAATCTTGTTGCTTATTTTCTTGAAGGTGTTACAAGCATATACTTACTTACTGTCATAGAAGGTCAGAGAGATTTGAAGTTGGGGTTAGCCTCACAACATGAGCCATTTGAGCCCCTGGAGACATTTAGACATGTAATAATTCTTTCTCAGGACAGCATTCTCATTAGCAATTGTGTCAACAGAAGCTTCATCCCCTTTCAGTACGTGCTTCTTGCCAGGTGATGCTGGGCTGGTGTTGTGTTCAAACCCTACACTCCAACCTAAGACAACACTCATGGCTCTGACAAGAGAGCAGTGTGGTGATGTGTTTTTGTCAAGGTTAGCCTTGAAAACTGGCAGGCTTTCCACCCATTTACAGCTGGTCTGGTGGCACCAGCTAAGTCTTGGTGGCATCTTGCACTCCGTCCATGGGGGTGTAAATACTGTCTCGACATGACAGAGAATGGATGGTTACATGTGTAACTCAGGTTTGAGTGAGAGACTGTCTGAGAGGAAAGACTATCTCTCCAGGTTCGCTGTGAAACACGTTACAATCAAGAGAGGTTCTCCACTCTGAGAACCTGGGTTACACATGTAACCATTCATTCATAATGATTTATAAAATAAATAACAGGCAAGAATTTGATCTTTTAAAATACATTTTTCCAGCATGACTGAAGAATAGAAATCAAACCTCACGAGAAATATGTGTGTTACAATTCTCAAGAATGAGTAATATACAAATGGGAACAAAATGAATCTTTTGAAACTGAAATGATTCTTTTCGGTGGATATTTGATTGTACTGATGGATCTTTTCTAAAGTGTCCACTTTGCATAGCTTGAACTCCTCCTTTTTTCTGACAGCAGTCTGATGTCGTGACTGTTTCTGAGAAAGGTTTAAAAGAATCAGCAGCAGAGTTTCATCTCAGTAAGCAGGGACTCACTCTGCTTACATCAGTACAGGTGACACATTTTAGGATTCACACAATGACATTAATTGTGTTCTGTGAACTCTCAGTGAACCATTTAAATGACTTTCAATAATAAAATGGTAAGTTTTGTCATATTTATTTTATATGAAATTAAATGACTTAACTGTACACGGACTGAATATTGTTTGTTTGTTAACAGAACTGTTGGACTAAAATGGTCTTACATTTGAAACACATTGTAAAAACCATCAAAATGTACAATAATCATTAAAAGTAGTCCTTCCTGCGAAAAGTTTAACTGATGTGTTGCGATGAGCATGATGGTAAACTCTACACATGTTTCATATTTTATACTTGTTGCTTACTTTGGCACAGGGACTTTAAGATATGTATTTTTCATGATTGTTATGTTGTTATATATTATAATTATTTGTGCTAATATTTTAGTCATTGTGGTTATCTGTATGAACAAAAGCTTACATGAACCGATGTACATTTTTACCTGCAGCATGTTTGTGAATGAACTATATGGTAGTACAGGGGTGTTTCCTTTCCTTATGATTCAGATTCTCTCTGACATTCACACTGTTTCTACTTCTTTTTGTTTCCTGCAGATTTACTGTGGGTATGTATACGTAAATGTACAGTTCTGGATCTTAGCCGTCATGTCTTATGACAGATATCTTGCTATTTGTTATCCTCTACAGTATAGGACACTTATGACATCTAACAAGGTTACCATTCTTATTGCTCTGCCATGGTTATTTTCAGTTACTGAAGTTGCTGTCATGATATCCTTGACTGCCTCCTTACGGCTGTGTGGGAACATTATTGACAAAGTTTACTGTGACAACAACACTATTATCAAACTTGCATGTTCTGACACAACAGTCAGTAACAGCTATGGACTTGTTTATTCATTTATCTTAGTATTTGGTGTCCTGACTGTAATTCTTTATACTTACATAAAGATTCTTAAAATCTGTTTGTCTGGTTCTAAAGAGACCAGACAAAAAGCTATCAGTACCTGCACACCTCACCTCGCTTCTCTGTTTAACTTTTCTGTTGGTGGTTACTTTGAAACTATGCAGAGCAGATTCAATATGAACAATGTACCTAATATATTGCGAATTATTTTGTCATTATACTGGCTGACATGCCAACCACTGTTTAACCCTGTACTTTATGGATTGCAAATGTCCAAAATACGTGGCTTATGTAAACGTCTTGTCTTTGGTAAAATGTAATTACCAGCAACAGGAAAAGTGCACTCCTGCTACATCATGTATATAGTGGTACTTTTAGTAATAATGTACCCTGATGAAGGCCCTGAGCTGAACGTCTTCAAATAAAGTATAACTCTTCCAGTAAGTCAGTCAATGCCAATATTATTTCAACTTCTCAAAGCTTTCTCAACAAAAGATAAAATGTTCTTGAATTTCTTGATCACTGCATTAGTTCAGAGAGAGTATGGAAGGTGTCATCAGCTGATCATCAGCCACCAGCTGATGTAACAGCTGTGGCCTCTATAACCTGACAGTTTTCACCATGTTTCTGCTGTTTCTGTCTTCAAACTTTGCCCATTGCAGCAGTTTCCTTCAGCAGCCCACTCTCCCCCTCTCTATGTACTGTGCCTGCAGCAGTTTTAATTTAATTAAAATCAGTTCTTCAACAGTCTCTCTGTTGCTGTCAATGAGCAGAACCTTTTCTAACTCTATAAATGGTTAATTCATGACTGAAATATATTTCCACCTGTGGTCTCACCAACACAACCCTTCATTATTATTGTGTTCTGAATTTCATGTTCAGAAGAATAAAACAACTACACCAACTATGATTTTAATTCTATTCTGAGTTTTGTTGACATTTGACTGCACTCAAGTTGCATCAGGGATTTAGTAGTAGTAGGTGTGGTTCGTGAGCCTTTTGAACCTTTACTCACTTGACTTGGTGGACGTCAGTAGTTTTTCTAACAAAATAAACATTTATTCGTCAAAGTTGGTTTGAATATTGTGTCGTGATGAATCATCTTTCAGTTTCTACAGAGGTTCCTTAAATTTAAACTATTCAGTGTTTTAAGTCTTGTCTGTCAAAAAGAGGTGAGATCCCCAATGTGCTAAAGCCAGCAAAAAAGGATTATGGGATTTTTTTTTAACAGATCTTAAAAAGGGAAACAGGAGAATTCTTCCAATTTTTTAAAAATAGCAATAAAAGATTTAAAACGGGACATTAAGGAATGAGGTAATGCACAGAGAATATGATATGCAAAAACTGTATGATGATTGAAATTGATTCTCTAATGAATAATGAGGTGTTGTGTTTAATGTAATAATGATTGGCAACATGATTATATGATTGTGAGTGATTATGTGATTTAATGATTATGGCAGAAATAAAACAGTTAAAAGTAAGAAATGTAGGATTAAACAGTAAATCATGTTGAAATATTGAGTAATGAGCTGAGTGGTTCATTGTAACAACCTTGACCCAATGAATAACTAACTTACTGAAAGACCGAAGCAGAAAAAGGAACTCAGATGGCACAAACAGGATACAACCGGTCCCATCGGAGGGAATGGGACTTTGCACAATATACGACCATGTGCCACTTTGCACATAGGCATGAGGGAGAAATGATATAAAGGACAGAACAAAGAAGAAAACTATCTTAGTTCTTGGCTGATTCTCATGTTAGGACCTTGCAGTTGGATCCACCACATCATAGTATCGCAGTCTGGAAGTAAAAACTTCAGGTCAAGATTCAAATTCAAATCTATTTTCAGCTGAGATGAAAGGATTCTGTGAACAGGAATGAACCCTTTCCACCCAGTTGAAACATTAGAATTGGATATAAAAGATTTCTTTTGTTCATTCTGCCCTCAAGCACTGAGGACTTGTAGAGACTTTTTGGACTTTGGATAAAGTCGTGATTTTCATTACGATCCAACATTTCAGCAGTAAAGGAAGGACTGTAGGGGCCATGCAAATCTTCTCTTTCTCTTTGAGGAGCAGAAAACTTGTGACAACAAAGACACCAGAGACGGCAATGGCAGAAGCAGCTGCTTATGTGCAACGTGCACCTTGCCAAATGGAACAGAAGATGATGAAGCAGAATCTGCTAACAATGCCTAAGATTCCACACAGGAAGGAGAGACCCTAGCCCTTCCAGCTGCATTACCTAGTAATGTGAGCCCAGTAGTTTGGGAAGATGCCAGTTTCCAAAGACTAGGAGCATCTGCATTGAGGGGGCAAAAAGAGGTGAACAAGAGCCCCATTAAGGACTATAAATTAGACTTGCACCGATTTCAACTTTCTTAGCCGATTCCGATTTCCGATTTTTAAGGGGTCTGACCTACCGATTCCGATTTTGGCCGGTTCCGATTTTCAGTCTTTCTAAGAACTGTAACTGACAGCATTCACAAACATTTTTGCAACTTTTCTTGTAAATATGTTCATAATAAGACACTGACCATTAAATATTAATTTAATACTTTCTCCAAAATCATCCAGATTACAACCAGGCCTTATTATAATTTTATATTAAGATTATGAATTGGGTGAACGTGATCTCGCGAGATCATCTCACGGGATTTCGTGGGACGCGATTTCACATGATCTTTTGTGGAAGCGGATGTAAACAAACCGGAGACTAACACGGTGCAACAGTTTGAAGTAAAACTTTGGCGTGAGAAAAACAAACACAGAAGTTAAATGAGTCTGGATGAGAAAATGTTTGAGGAGTTGCATCAACACAGGTTGTTTATTCTTCAGCCAGAACAGGAAGTGAGATTTGAACTGTCAGTCTGTGAACAGCAGTCTGCTGCTAGCTTGCTAGCATTAGCCTGAAGTGCGAGAGAGTTTACGGCTGTTTTGTGACATTGTCAGCTGCTCTGTCTCGTTGTAGACTGTCTGTCTTCTCTTTATCCTGTTCTTGGAATCTGTCTCTGACACCAGCTTCAAGCAGACGTGTGTCAGAGTGTGTAGCTGTCATCAGCGCTGTGTTGACGTCATGGTCAGTTTGTCTGCTGTGCGCATGACGTGACCATCGTGGAGAACACGTGTGTGACAATGACGGGCACAGAACCGGATTTGTGACACTGACCGGCCGGACACCGGTCAAGGCCAGTCACGTGAAAACCGGCCCGATTCCGAGCATTGCCGATTAATCGGTGCAAGTCTACTATAAATCTTGGCAGAAAAAGGATGCAAGTGCAAGGAAAAAGCAACCTCCGAGAGACCCGAGCTGGGGGCAGATAATCATCTCCCATCAATCAATCAAATCACCCTAGGAACCTGCAAGATAGCCGGCCAGACAGGGATTAGTGTCTACTACTGGGTCATGGAGCCCTTGGAACGTTGACTGTGATGGGCTGATGGTCATCACTAATGCCAACCTAAAGGTCCATTATACCAAATTTAGAAGGGAACTAGCTGACAGAGCCAGCGGGGAGCACAAAAATGAGGCCAAAGATTGGAGAACCCGGACGCCTGGTGAGTCAGATACAAACAGTTGAGTGAAAGTTACAAGTTTGGGGGGACTACCCTATTAGGCCATTCTTCACCTACCAATCAACCCATATCAGAAAGAGACGCTGGCCAGATTGGAGAGAGATATCGAGTGAGCAAGAGAGCTGCACTTCAGGAGAGCAGTAATATGCACGAATTGCTGATCCAATCACCTACACTGGGAGGATGCCAAAAGAATGGTAATAGCACTGCCTGGCGTGTGGGACAAACTCCAGGAGGTGGTGATAATCACCACTAAAGAGCAAGACCAAGACCGTAAGCAGAGTCCTGGCTGGCATGGAGGTCAACGACGGTCTGAGAGGAAAAGCCAGAATTAGGCCTGCATCGGAACCAAGGGTGAGATTGACATCATGACTCAAGACCGAGCAGTAATAAAGGGCAGTGCTGAGAACAGGATGATGAAGAGGAGAGGAAAAGGATGTGGAGGTACTCAGTGTACGTTGCACCTTGGATAATATGCCAAGAGACATCAGATATGGCTTAGTAACGATCAAAGATGGAAGACAAGCCTACACTCCAGAAGTTGGTCAGAATGGATATGACAGGTATGGCTAGTTGTTTGGTTGCCATTTTACCTTGTTCCCATTCACTTAAGGGATTCAGGTTTTGATGCGATCAAAAGGGAGATTGTAACATACCCAAAATTCCCATCATCCCATCACCTAGCCCCATGTGAATAAAGTCTGTGAAGGCCAGATTTACATGGTTGTCTCCCCAGCAACGAAACCTTGGTTTCACCGTACCAAATGTGTACCATGACAATTGGCTCAACAATACCTGTCCTTGGATATGGATCACATCGTTACAGTACTTTGTGGGAGCTTTCCCAGCAGGGCACACATGGACTGAATTGGGTCTTAGAGAACCATACTGGACAGATATGTATGCTCAGAGAGTCCTAATACCAGAGGAGCTGATGTCAGTACCCCAAGAAGACTTCTAGAGAGTTGTCTGATGTGTGGCACAGAGGGTTTTCCAGGATCTAAATGGCACAGCATTTGTGTGTAATGGCGAGTCTCCTCGATGCCTGATAAATCAAATTCAAACAACAATATGGGGAAAGTGGATTTATGACTGTAGTGGGGTAAGAAACAACAAAACGTTCAAAGCAGCTCTACAGGCCTGGAAGGACGTACACACAATGACCTCTGGGTCAACCTGGTGGAGTTTTGAACAAGAAGAAGAGAAGTAAAGGGGGATACCATGCCTAGGAAACACCAGCAGTTACTGGGTGAAGTATCAGTATGTTGCTACAGTCTACTCTAAAGACCAAAACATATGGCCTGGAGTGTGGAGTGAGCCAACATCTGTTGTCAGCCCTAGGCCCTGGAGCATGAGGTGTGGTAGAGCTAACACCACCTGCACCTTAAGCCCTGCCAGACAGCCAAGATGTTCCCGGTTGGAAGGACCACTGCCGGTCACACTACAAGGGCAAGTACAACACCTATGGACAGCAAGTGGTCTGGAAGAAAGTGCAAGGCAAGTGGATGAGAGTGATCCTGCTGAATTTTGGATGTGTCAAAGCCATCTTGGGGCATGGAATGTCAAGAAAGAAAGAAGTGCAGGAAAAAATGGTGCTATTTGCTGCTGATCAAGCAATCATCCCAGTTGAAGGCCATGCCTTTAAGGCCTCAACACATGATCAGTGGTAGAAATGCTTGCATCTGCCGCTGACCGCTGCATGCAAAGTTCAAATTATTTGAATGGAATTCATTGGTAGCAGACAAGGGAGCCATCATGGCCCCAACAGGATATTCAGAGTGCGTCTACTGTGCTATCTCAAATGTGGGAATACCCAGATTGAGTATGAGTTTCCACAGCACATCTAACAGATAGACAGTTTGGGGTGATTGGCCCGCGACTGCCAGCACTTTGAACAACTGCCAGGCATGTGGGGTCACCATTGAAACCATTAACTCTAGAAGCTGGTGCACAGACAGAGTGAGTAGTGTGGTGTTGGGAGGACAGAATGGGAGAAATTGTTGAGATAGAGCTGAGGGCACTGGACAAGACTGCCAAGGCATATGTCTTGGGCACTGGACTCAAGCTGTTGCAGCAACCATCCAGTCTCACAGCTATGTCACTGCACCGCTCCACAGTGAGAACCATCTGTCTTCAGTGGATAGTGCAACAGAAGATCAGGTTGAGGCCTTGGCTCTCACCATTGAATTGCAGATGGGCAATGGTATTGCAGAATTTAAAAATCAGAATCAGGTTTTATTGCCACGTTGGCTTTCACATACACAGAATTTGTTGTGGTACGTTGGTGCACACAAACATAATACTAGAAATATAAATAAAGATTGAGGCAAATACTGTCAGTAAAAACAGCATAAATAGAAAAGTAAAAGCATACACAATAAAACACAAGAAAAGACCAAAGTGACTAAAAATGTACAGTATAGAAGAAGAACAATATTTACAAAATGTTACTGATATTTACATAGGTGGATAGTGGAAGGAGCTGTGCAGTTTTATGTGGGAGTGCAAGTTCACAGTATAAAGGGATACTGCAATATGCAAAATAGAGAATTACATAAATGTAATGTATAGAATGGAAGGGAGGGTGGGGGCAGTGTCAGTGGGGGTTGTGGGCAACGTTAATGAGGACAGTTGCAGAAGGAAAGAAACTGTTTTCATGACAAGAGGTTTTGGTCCTGATGGATTGCAGCCTCCTGCCGGAGGGGAGTGTCACAAATAGTTTGTGTCCAGGATGGGAGGGATCGGCTACAATCTTACCTGCACGTCTCAGGGTCCTGGAGGTGTACAGGATCTGTAGGGATGGCAGGTTGCAGCCAATCACCCTCTCAGCAGAGCAAATGATATGCTGCAGTCTGCCTTTATCTCTGGCAGTGGCAGCAGCGTACCAGGTGGTGATGGAGGAGGTGAGGATGAACTCAATGATGGAAGTCTAGAAGTGCACCATCATCACCTTTGACAAGTTGAATTTCTTCAACTGTCGCAGGAAGTACATCCTGTGCTGGGTTTTTTTTTGATGAGGGAGCTGATGTTTAGCTCTCACTTCAGGTCCTGGGTAATGATGGTGCCCAGGAAACAGAATGACTCCACCGTGTCCACTGGGGAGTCACACAGGGTGATGGGGGTGGGTGGGGCTGGGCTCTTCCTGAAGTCCACAATCATCTTCACTGACTTTAGAGTGTTGAACTCCAAGTTGTTCACACTGCACCAGGTCACCAGACAGTCAATCTCCCACCAACAGACCGACTCATCCCCACCAGAGATGAGTCCAGTGAGGGCGGTGTTGTCCACGAACTTCAGGAGCTTGACGGACTGATGGCTGGAGGTGCAGCTGTTGGAGAAGAGCAGAGGAGAAACAATGCAGCCTTAGGGGGATCCAGTGCTGATGGTCAGGGAGTCAGAGACATGCTTCCCCAACTTCACATGCTGCCTTCTGTCAGACAGGAAGTCCGTGATCCACCTGCAGGTGGAGTCGGACATGCTTACCTGGGAGAGCTTGTCCTGGAGCAGTGCTGGAATGATGGTATTGAAAGCAAAGTTGAAATCCACAAACAGGATCCTGGCATAGGTTCCTGCAGAGTCCAGATGCTGAAGGATGTAGTGGAGGGCCATGTTGACAGCATCTCGGTGAGGGTTTTGAGGTGAGACAGAACAAGGCACTCAAAGGACTTCATTACCACAGAGGTCACTGCAACGGGTATGTAGTCATCGAGTCCTGTGGTCCTTGGTTTCTTGGGGATGGGGATGATAGTGGAGGTCTTGAAGCAGGCTGGCATGTGGCATGTCTGCAGTGAGGTATTAAAAATGTCTGTGAACACTGGAGACAGCTGATTGGCACAGTGCTTCAAGGTGGAGGGAGAGACAGAGTCAGGTCCAGTTGCTTTGTGGTTGTTCTGCCTTTTGAAGATTCTGTTGATGTCCCTCTCCATCTTGAGAGGATGTAACTGTGGAGGAGGGGAGGGGGGTGCCACTGTGGCAGAAGGGGAGAGAAGTGATACTGTGATAGATGGGCAGGAGAGCGCTGAGGTGGACAGGACCAGAGAGGCTGGGGGGGGGGGGGGTGAGGTGTGACTCCTGGGCTGGAACTGGTAAAGGGTGTTGTCGGGGGTGTATTGTTTTTAACAACAGATAGAAAAGACGGATTTAAATGGGACTAAAGAAGCTGTTGAAAGGAACTGTATTGGCAGACAAAACTTACCTCTTTCTCTCCAAATTGGAAATGAAACCACCCAGCGTCAGCTCTTTGATCAGGTTTTGAAATCCAACACTTTTATTGGTAGAATTATGGGAATTTGTGATGATCTGATTTGAGCAATCATTTTTGAATTAATATCAGCTATATGCTTGCCCTTGCTTAATTTTTGCAAGAAAATTGCCAACTACATTTAAATGTAAGTTGTGGACATGAATTTATACCTTATTCTTGGGCAGTAACTGTTAGGTGTAGTGTGTCCAATATCTGTAATGGGTCTTACAGTTTACTCAGGTTACTGACCTTTGAGGTCTACTGGACAGGCCACTAAAACCATAACCTAGTAATCATACCAAGAGCACAGATCAGTAATAGAAGAGTTGCTGTTAACGGGTGTGGCTGGTGTAGTGTCTGGCTCTAGGGCTATTCAGTCGTATATATAATATAACCTGACACAGCACTTGTGTAAATATATATATATATATACTGTATATATATATATATATATATATATATATATATATATATATATATATATATATATATATGTATATATATGTATATATATGTATACATATATGTATATTCAACTGACCTTTCTTTTCATCATTGCTGGCCTAGCTGTTTGTAGTGTGAACTCTGTGTCTGACGTCATGACTGTCTCTGTGAAAGGTTTAAAAGAATCAGCAGCAGAGTTTCATCTCAGTAAGCAGGGACTCACTCTGCTTACATCAGTACAGGTGACACATTTTAGGATTCAAAGAACGCTCAGAGAACCATTTAAATGACTTTCAATACTAAAACGGTGACTTTAGTAGATTTATGATGTTCATTATTTATGAAATGAAATGTTTTAACTGTTAACAGACTGAATATTGTTCATTTGTTAAGAGGACTGTTTATCTAAACAATACTATGCATTTGACATTTAATGATATTGTAAAAACCTACATCAAAATGTGCAATAATTATTAAAAGTAGTCCTTCCTGTGAAAAGTTTAATGAATGTGTTGCTAAGCAAAAAGGAGGAAGATGGTAAACTCTACACATGTTACATATTTCACACTCGCTGCCTACTTTAGCACAGGGACTTTAAGATATCTATTTGTCATTATTGTTATGTTGTTATATATTTTAACTATTTGTGCTAATATTTTGCTCATTGTGGTTATCTGTCTGAACAAAAGCTTACATGAACCTATGTACATTTTTACCTGCAGCATGTTTGTAAATGAACTGTTGGGTAGTACATGCTTGTTTCCTTTGCTTTTGATTCAGATCCTCTCTGACATTCACACTGTTGCTACTTTTTTTTGTTTCCTGCAGATTTTCTGTGGACACACATATGTTAATGTAGAGCTTTGGATCTTAGCCGTCATGTCTTATGACAGATATCTTGCTATCTGTTATCCTCTGCAGTATAACACATATATGACACCTAACAAGGTTACCATGCTTATTGCTCTGACATGGATATTTTCAGTTACTGAAGTTGCTGGCCTGATATATTTGAGTGCGTCTTTACAGCTGTGTGGAAACATTATTAACAAAGTTTACTGTGACAACTACTCTATTGTCAAACTTGCATGCTCTGACACCACAGTCAATAATATCTATGGAATTGTTTTATCAATTATCATAGTAGGTGGTGTTGTAACTGTAATCCTTTTTACTTATATAAAGATTCTTAAAATCTGTTTTTCTGGTTCTAAAGAGACCAGACAAAAAGCTGTCAGTACCTGCACACCTCACATTTGTTCTCTGTTGAACTTTTGTTTTGGAATTTTCTTTGAAACTTTGCAGAGCAGAGTCAATGTGAAGAATGTACCGAATATATTGCGAATTATTTTGTCATTATACTGGCTGACATGCCAACCACTGTTTAACCCTGTACTTTATGGATTGCAACTGTCCAAAATACGTGGCTTATGTAAACGTCTTGTCTTTGGTAAAATGTAATTACTAGCAACAGGAAAAGTGCACTCCTGCTACATCATGTATATAGTGGTACTTTTAGTAATAATGTACCCTGATGAAGGCCCTGAGCTGAACGTCTTCAAATAAAGTATAACTCTTCCAGTAAGTCAGTCAATGCCAATATTATTTCAACTTCTCAAAGCTTTCTCAACAAAAGATAAAATGTTCTTGAATTTCTTGAGCACTGCATTAGTTCAGAGAGAGTATGGAAGGTGTCATCAGCTGATCATCAGCCACCAGCTGATGTAACAGCTGTGGCCTCTATAACCTGACAGTTTTCACCATGTTTCTGCTGTTTCTGTCTTCAAACTTTGCCCATTGCAGCAGTTTCCTTCAGCAGCCCAATCTCCCCCTCTCTATGTACTGTGCCTGCAGCAGTTTTAATTTAATTAAAATCAGTTCTTCAACAGTCTCTCTGTTGCTGTCAATGAGCAGAACCTTTTCTAACTCTATAAATGGTTAATTCATGACTGAAATATATTTTCACCTGTGGTCTCACCAACACAACCCTTCATTATTATTGTGTTCTGAATTTCATGTTCAGAAGAATAAAACAACTACACCAACTATGATTTTAATTCTATTCTGAGTTTTGTTGACATTTGACTGCACTCAAGTTGCATCAGGGATTTAGTAGTAGTAGGTGTGGTTCGTGAGCCTTTTGAACCTTTACTCACTTGACTTGGTGGACGTCAGTAGTTTTTCTAACAAAATAAACACAATTATTCATCAAAGTTGGTTTGAATGTTGTGATGTGATGAATCATATTTCAGCTGCGACAGAGATTGCTTAAATTTAAACTATTCAGTGGGAGAAGTTTTAAGTTTCTCTGTTGAAAACAACAAACACAAGTCCTTTCAAAGGTTGTTACTTCATCACTTTCAAGCTTTAGTGAGCATGTTTATGATACAATATGATACAATACGATATACTCTATTGTCCCCGTAGGGAAATTTGTATGATGGATTGGATTGGATTCCACAGTTGAAGTAAAATGAACTACAAATAAATTAATCCACATTGCAAATTACAAGATATTGCACATACATGGCACATAACACATATTACACATAGCCCATGGTAAAAACACCATGGCACTATTGCACTCAAACAGCAATATTTAAAAGTTGAATGGAGGTAGGAAGAAATGAGTTTTTAAGTTTACAGTGGGGAACTCTGTATAGTCTGCCAGAGAGCAAGAGCTTGTATTCTACATGCGATGGGTTGGACAATATCCTCTGAGCTTGCCTAAGAATAGACTGCTCATAAACTGACAGGAGGGCCTGGTATTCATTTCTCCTCATCACCTTCATGGTGGTGTGCACCAGATGGACAAGCTTAGTTTTTAGTTGTACAGTGAGGTTCCTATCACACGCTGACATGCCAAATCTGATCACACTTTCTAATACAGCCTGATAAAATAAAGACATAATCCTCTGGTCCACACCATACACTCTGAGTCTGCATAAAAAGTAAAGTCTCTGCTCTACACAAGAGCACACATTTTCAACGTGAACTTTGAAACTGAAGGTGTTGTCCAAGTGCATGCCGAGATACTTGTATGAGCAGACCTGATCAATTTGTATCATGTTTGACCAAAGGACTATGATCCCCAACTGATCTCAGAACCAAAAACTGTTTCAGAACCATCTTGTTAATTTTGTTAACATTTAAAATGAGGTGGTTGGTGTCACACCACTGCACAAAGTTTTCTATTTCAGAGAAGTAGGCTGATGAGCTTGTGTCTTTGTGCAGTAAGCTACGGTTAGCTGTGTTGTCTGAAAATTTAAAAATAAAGTTCCTGGGGTGGCTGTTTGTGCATTCATTTGTGTACAGCGTAAAAAGAACTGGGGAGCTGACACAACCCTGCAAGATGACGCCGCTAGAGTGTCAGCTAGTTGCAGAAGCTCCAACCCCGTTCTGTTAGTTAAGTGTGTTTTTTGTGTTTTTTGTCCTCTTTTTCGTCACCAATCCCACTCGTTCACGTTCAACTATGGATGTGCAACTGGTGAGATTAGTTGTATGCCTTTTGCTTACTTTTGGACTGTTCAAAACTAAACTTGGTGATCCATTCAGCCACGGCTCCATTGTTTACACTCGCAATCAGCTGTTGGCGCTGTGCCACACTCGCATACTCCCAAGTTATCTGATGACACTGCCATCGTTGGATGTGTGTCTGAAGGGACGCTGGAGTACATGAGGGTCATCACTGACTTTGTTGAATGGTGTGGGGTCAACCACCTCCACATCAACGGCAGCAAGACAAAGGATTTAGTGGTGGACCGCACCCCAGACTATCCCAGTGAACATCCAGGGTTTGGACATTGAGGTCGTGGGAGAGTACAAATACCTGGGTGTTCACCTCAACAATAAACTGGACTGGTCCACTAACACCAACGCCCGGTACAAGAAAGGCCAAAGTCGTCTTCACCTGCTGAGGAGTGTGCAGGACACTGCTAAGAACTTTCTATGACACTGTGATAGCATCTGCCATCCTGTATGCAGTGGTCTGCTGGGGCTGTGGAAGCACAGAGAGGGACAGGAAGAGACTGGACACGCTGGTCAGGAGGGCCAGCTCTGTCCTGGACTGTCCCCTGGAGACCATCGAGGAGATGGGTGAAAGGAGGATGTTAACAAAGCTGACATCACCATCACCTGTTCCTGTTTCAGCTGGGCCACAGCCCAGCCAGGGGGACCCAAGGCTCATTATTGTGTGTGGGGAGTTAAGGCTAGTCACCTAGTCGTACCCTACAGAAGAGCTACTGTTGCACAAGGCTAACAAAGTGAATGCTTGCTATAATAGAACAGTGTCAGAATACGCAGACCACCACAGCTTGCTGTGTATAGGGATGCATAGCCACAGACTGGTCAGAGTCCCCATGCTGACCCCTGTCCAACACTAAAACTGCCAATAATAGGCATGTGAGCATTAGAACTGCAGCATGGAGCTATGGAAGAAGGTGGCCTGATGTTGACAACTGTTGATTTGGCTTCCAACAATTGGACTTCAACAATCTGCTGCTAACATCTTTATGTCAGATACTACAGGACACCTTCACAGGTCTGTGGAGTCCATGTCTGTCAGAGCTGTTTTGGCAGCATAAGGGGTCCCACATATTATTACAGTATTAAGACAGTGTTATAAATCCCCAATTTGTTGTGATGGCCACGGGCATGTCCATGCAGCCACGACAGATGCCAATCTACTCCACATGTGTGGAATGCTTCCTCCAAGTGTACTCCAGAAAGTAGTATACACAGCACTAGCAAAACAACCCCACATGGTGCCCACAGCTGTCTATGTATGGGTCAGTTCAGGAATATAATAGAGCCCATTGGCAGCTGGTTTTTAATGTTGTGGCTGATGTGTGTATACATATACATAAATGCATATATGTGGATAGATATTTGTTGTTTCAACTGACCTTTTTTCTTCCTTTACTCTTTGCTTGGCTGCCAGCTTGGCTGTTTGCTGCTTCAACGCCTTCCCAGTGTCTGACATCATGATGAATTCTATGACGAGTTTAAAAGAAGCAGCAGCAACAACATGGTGAGTTTAGTTCTTTTGTCAGTTTGATTTAATGTCTTAAGTGTTAGCAGGCTGAATTCTGTTTGGTAACAACACTTTTTGTATAAAACAAACTAATGACATTTAACAACGTTGTAAAAATCTATATTAAAATACACAATTATCACTAAAGTAGTCCTTCCTGCAAAAAGTTTAACTGATGTGTCGAAAAAGGACGAAGATGGTAAACTCTACACATGTTTCATATTTCACACTTGCTGCCTACTTTGACACAGGGACTTTCAGATATGTATTTTTCACGATTGTTACATTATTATATATTTTAATTATTTGTGCTAATGTTTTGCTCATTGTGGTTATCTGTATAAATAGAAGCTTACATGAACCGATGTATATTTTTCTGTGCAGCCTGTTCATAAATGAACTGTTGGGTAGTACAACAGTGTTTCCTTTCCTTCTGGTTCAGATTCTCTCTGACATTCACACTGTTTCTGTTCCCTTTTGTTTCCTGCAGATTTTCTGTGGCTATACATATGTAAGTGTACAGTATTGTAACTTAGCCGTCATGTCTTATGACAGATATCTTGCTATCTGTTATCCTCTACAGTATAACACACATCTGACATCTAACAAAGTTGCCATGCTTATAGCTCTGACATGGTTATTCCCAGTTACTGAGGTTGCTGTCATGATATGTTTGAGTGCACCTTTACAGCTGTGTGGAAACATCATTGACAAAGTTTACTGTGACAACTACTCTATTGTTAAACTTGCATGCTCTGACACAACAGTCAATAATATCTATGGACTTGTTTACACGGTTATCCTAATAGGTGGTGTCATAACTGTAATACTTTATACTTATGTAAAGATTCTTAAAATCTGTTTTTCTGGTTCTAAAGAAACCAGACAAAAAGCTGTCAGTACCTGCACACCTCACATTTGTTCTCTGTTGAACTTTTGTTTTGGTGGTTTCTTTGAATCTCTTCAGAACAGGTTTAATATGAACAGTGTACCAAATATATTGCGAATTATTTTGTCATTATACTGGCTGACATGCCAACCACTGTTTAACCCTGTACTTTATGGACTGAAAATGTCTAAAATACGTGGCTTATGTAAACACCTTGTCTTTGATAAAAAGTAATTACCAGCAACAGGAAGAGTGCGCTCCTGCTGCATCATATATAGTGGTAGTTGTAATAACAGTACACTCTGATGAAGATGTTGATCTGAACAACGTCTAATAAAGTGTAAATCCTCCACTGAGTCTGTCAATGTTGCCGATGTAATGCAACGTAACATTTGTTCAACTTTTCAAAACGTTCTCGAGAAAGGACAAAATGGTCTGTAATGTATGGAACACTGCATTAGTTCAGACAGAGGAATGAAGGTGTGTGTTATCAGCTGATCATCAGCTGCCAGCTGTGGCCTCTACAACCTGATAGTTTTCACCATGTTTCTGCTGTTACTGTCTTTCCTTCAGCACCCCAAACTGCTTTCTTGTGTACTATGCTTGCAGTAATTTCTGATGAATAGAAGTGTTTATTAAGGGGAATTAGCTGTCCAGCAGAATCTCTGCTGATGCTCAGATTCTTCCAGACCTCCATTAAAAAGCAGAACCAAATCTATTTAAGCTTCCTCTAGTGTTAGGGTCGGCACCGACCCGTTTTTAGGTTTTAAATGCATAAAAGTACTACATAAATTTGTTTATTGTATCAAGACTTTGTGACTTTGTCAGGAACTTCTATTTAAGCAAAATTAAATTGAAAAATAATGCTCTGGTGAAAATGATGACCTTTGTGTTGTTAGGGTCAGTTTTGACCCAGTTATAATATAAGATTATAAAACAATAATAAGTGCCTAAACGGAAATCATAAACACACTATCAGCCAACAGCCCACAGCTAGCTCTTCCTCCAACCACTTGAGCCGCCGGCCGCAATCACAGCTGTCTGATTGTCTTTAGTAGATCACTCAGCATGACAGCTGGAGCAGCTGTAGTGTCTGTCTGTGTTTGTTATGATCCAGAAAAACAATGATTGAACAATTATGATCTATAACATGTAAAATATATAAGGCACTATATTTGACCACACGAGTCCGGCCCAACCTGAGAGAAAAAGTTATATGTGCTTCTATCGGGGCTGGTTGGATATATCTGTGTGTAATTCTGCACACTTCAAACTTCAGAAACTCTCTCTGATTGTTTTGCAGCGGGTCAGAGGAGCGATGATGGGAGGAGGAGATGAAGATTAGGTGGGAGAGGAGGAGAAGGAGGACAGCCACGTATCTGCTCCTCCACTTGGCTCAGGTGGGCCAGTGGATCCAGGAAGCTTCGCAGTTCGCCTCCCCTCTCTACTGCACCATCTCTCTCCCCCGCTCCTCAGCCAGAGTTAATGATGATGATGATGATAATAATTAATTATAAAATACAACATACTTTCAAGATGCTTCAGGTTAAAATATAAGCAGTTACATATCTGCATGACATTTGTAGTTCATTTATTGTATTTTTTT
Organism: Lutjanus erythropterus; assembly: GCF_056507025.1. Taxonomy (NCBI): domain Eukaryota; kingdom Metazoa; phylum Chordata; class Actinopteri; order Lutjaniformes; family Lutjanidae; genus Lutjanus; species Lutjanus erythropterus. Next base: position 32,392,846 of record NC_139320.1, read on the forward strand.
TTTTTTGCAGGCGTTAATGTAAAATAAATAATTTACACATGAAGCGGTTTTGGAGACGTCCTGCTGTCTCCATATATTGTGTGCTTTCACGCCTTCACTCCTGGAAACAGGAGATCTGTCTCCTCGCTTTGAAATTCTTTTCTTTGTTTCCTCCTGGTAAATTCTCCATCATGCTGACACTGCTTGCGCTGTTGGCGCACCTGTCTTTTACAGGTGATGAGAGTTGACTTTCTAATTGGTTTATTGCAAGTTTTGCCTAAACTCACCTGTGAATTAATGAGGGCACTTGTGCACACCTGATAGGTGTATCCCGCTTTGCACTGGTGGCACAAAGGGCGGGGCAGGGCAAAATATCACTCCCGCCCCTGGCACAGGACGGCAAAGGTAGATCTGGACACACCTTGAATAAATGAAATCCATTGTGCCTCGAGCTTACTTGCGCTTTAGATCAGCGTAAGATAGGGCTCCCAGTGTCTGACATCATGATGAATTCTGTGAAGAGTTTAAAAGAAGCAGCAGCAGAGCATCATCTCAGTAAGCAGGGACTCTGGTCTGTTTACATCATGTCACAAATTGTGTTCTGTGAACTCGAAGTGAAGCATTATAATGACTTTCAATAACAACATGGTGAGTTTAGTTCATTTGTCAGTTTGATTTAATGTCTTAAGTGTTAGCAGGCTGAATTCTGTTTGGTAACAGCACCTTTTGTATAAAACAAGCTAATGACATTTAACAACATTGTAAAAATCTATATTAAAATATACAATTATCACTAAAGTAGTCCTTCCTGCAAAAAGTTTAACTGATGTGTCGAAAAAGGACGAAGATGGTAAACTCTACACATGTTTCATATTTCACACTTGCTGCCTACTTTGACACAGGGACTTTCAGATATGTATTTTTCACGATTGTTACATTATTATATATTTTAATTATTTGTGCTAATGTTTTGCTCATTGTGGTTATCTGTATAAATAGAAGCTTACATGAACCGATGTATATTTTTCTGTGCAGCCTGTTCATAAATGAACTGTTGGGTAGTACAACAGTGTTTCCTTTGCTTCTGGTTCAGATTCTCTCTGACATTCACACTGTTTCTGTTCCCTTTTGTTTCCTGCAGATTTTCTGTGGGTATGTATATGTAAGTGTACAGTATTGTAACTTAGCCGTCATGTCTTATGACAGATATCTTGCTATCTGTTATCCTCTACAGTATAACACACATCTGACATCTAACAAAGTTGCCATGCTTATAGCTCTGACATGGTTATTCCCATTTATTGAAGTTGCTGTCATGATATGTTTGAGTGCACCTTTACAGCTGTGTGGAAACATCATTGACAAAGTTTACTGTGACAACTACTCTATTGTCAAACTTGCATGTTCTGACACAACAGTCAATAATATCTATGGAATTGTTTACACGGTTATCCTAATAGGTGGTGTCATAACTGTAATACTTTATACTTATGTAAAGATTCTTAAAATCTGTTTTTCTGGTTCTAAAGAAACCAGACAAAAAGCTGTCAGTACCTGCACACCTCACATTTGTTCTCTGTTGAACTTTTGTTTTGGTGGTTTCTTTGAATCTCTTCAGAACAGGTTTAATATGAACAGTGTACCGAATATATTGCGAATTATTTTGTCATTATACTGGCTGACATGCCAACCACTGTTTAACCCTGTACTTTATGGACTGAAAATGTCTAAAATACGTGGCTTATGTAAACGCCTTGTCTTTGATAAAAAGTAATTACCAGCAACAGTAAGAGTGCACTCCTGCTGCATTATATATAGTGGTAGGTGTAATAACAGTACACTCTGATGAAGACCTTGATCTGAACAACTTCTAATAAAGTGTAAATCTTCCACTGAGTCTGTCAATGTTGCAATGTAACATTTGTTCAACTTTTCAAAACGTTCTCGAGAAAGGACAAAATGGTCTGTAATGTATGAAACACTGCATTAGTTCAGACAGAGGAGTGAAGGTGTGTGTTATCAGCTGATCATCAGCTGCAAGCTGTGGCCTCTACAACCTGACAGTTTTCACCATGTTTCTGCTGTTACTGTCTTTCCTTCAGCACCCCAAACTGCTTTCTTGTGTACTATGCTTGCAGTAATTTCTGATGAATGGAAGTGTTTATTAAGGGGAATTAGCTGTCCAGCAGAATCTCTGCTGATGCTCAGATTCTTCCAGACCTCCATTAAAAAGCAGAACCAAATCTATTTAATTCTCAGTTGTGCTGATTTGTAACAAGAATTTCAAAAGAACAAACAAACAAACAAACAAAAACATTTTCCAAAATTCAGGTACTGTGCTTACATAGAACTGCAGTGGTTTGTATTAGATATTAAATTAGTGAAGAGTTTGCTAAATTTAGAAGTGGTCAGTATGAGGACTGAAAGCTTTGTGAGAGACGACAGGTCCATGGGGCAAAAGGCATTAGCTTTCAACCTGCAGAGAGTGCGCTCACTATTACTTTGTTTAATGCCTGTTTCTCATTATTGTTCCCTTGGAAAGTCTGAGGTCATATAAATTTAACCTTTAAGTTTCCTGTTGTGTTGCCATGTGATGGAAATGTGGGCCAGTTATTCTTGTTGTCAGGGTCCAAAACCTGAAGTTTTATGGTATACCACTCATGCTGGTGTGCTGATTTTTTTCCATTGTATCTAGTGCAAATTACCACAAATCAAACAGTGAGGCACCACAGAACCTCCCCCGGGTTGACGTTAAAGTACAGAGATGGACTCAAAATAGATTAGACAGAGGCAGGATGCAGTTCATTGTTATTATTTGCACACAGCAGCATAAAAATAGACCGAGTTGCAACTGACTTTTCCCTTTGTTAATGTCTACCTTTTATACCTTCTGTAAACACAGTTCCAGACGGTGAGATAATGTTCTGTCTCCTGACAAGCGATGAGTTACATATAACATGCTAGACAGTGTTTGTCCTGCTTGACTGAAGTTTCAGGCACAATGACCAGTACAGTTGTTTATCTTGATATCTTAGCAAGGCAAAGTGACCTGATCACAAATTACCCATGTCAGCTTCCTGTACTCCCTATCCCTTATGAGCAGCTGCACTCATCCCACAGTGGTCATCTTACATGTTAATATGTCTTTGTTTACTGGATCATAGGGTTCAACATTAGGCCTGTGTCACAAAGCTTATTGAGATATTGCATGCTTACTTGAGACACAGCACTTAAACCTCCAAACACACGTGCATTCGATTACCCATACGTCCCTTCCTAACAGTCTTGCATATATTACACCACTAGTCCAAACAGTACAATGACAGGCTATTCAGCTCAAACACCTACGTATTTCACATTTATGTCCAATACAATATTGTGACAGGTTAATATTCAGTTCAACCCCTAATACATTCCATTTCAACTTTCCACACTGGATATAGATTGTAACCATAGTATCAGCAACAATAGAAGAAGAACAATGTAAGCAACGTGGACATAAGGTATTGAGTAAATAAAGTTACTTCAGATAATGTCTCAAGAGAAAGTGTCTCAAAAATTTGTTAGACAAGCCAGAAACTCCGCACATGAGTTGTACAACCAATTCTCTAGAGGTATCTGGAGAGATAGGTTTAGCTACATTGACAGAAAACAGTGCTCAGATTGTGTTTCTTCTTACTGATTAAGTGAGATAATTTTTTGCAGCACGCAGAACATTGCAAAACATTTTTAGGCTGTGCAAGGTAGAAAACTTCCAGTTCTGATTTACACCACATTCCAATCTCCATGTGAAAACATGAAAAGTGCTAAATCCTCTCAAAGTTTGAAAAAAACTTGGGGACGTGTGTTTTTTTTTAAATAAATTAATATGTAACCCTATATTATGCACATGTATGTATGTATGTAGATAGATAGATAGATAGATAGATAGATAGATAGATAGATAGATAGATAGATAGATAGATAGATAGAGGAATAATGTTTTATAATTGGTTAGGTTAGGCTAGACTTTTTTGCTGACATCATGATGGGAAGTTTAAAAGAAGCAGAAGCAGAGTTTCATCTCAGTAGGCAGGGACTCAGTCTGATTGTGAACTCTAAGCAAAGCCATATACTGACTGTAACAAAAGAATGGTAAGCTTAATAAATTTGTCATATGAATTCAACAGTCAGCAAACTGAATATTGTTTGTTAATGGTGCTGTTGATCTAGATGTGTTGTGAACCGAAAGTATCATGATGGTAAACTCTACACATGTTTCATATTTCACACTTGCTGCCTACTTTGGCACAGGGATTTTTAGATATGTGTATTTCATGATTGTTGTGTTATTATATTTTTCAATTATCTGTGCTAATCTTTTGCTCATTGTGGTTATCTGTATGAACAGAAGTTTACATGAACCAATGTGCATTTTTCTGTGCAGCTTGTTTGTAAATGAACTGTATGGTAGTACAGGCTTGTTTCCTTTCTTTCTGATTCAGATTCTCTCTGACATTCACACTGTTTCAACTTCTTTTTGTTTCCTGCAGATTTTCTGTGGCTATACATATGTAAATGTGCAGTTTTGTAATTTAGCCATCATGTCTTACGACAGATATCTTGCTATCTGTTATCCTCTACAGTATAAGACACTTATGACATCTGACAAAGTTGCCATGCTTATTGTTCTAACATGGCTATTTCCATTTATTGAAGTTGCTACCATGATATCTTTGACTGCCTCTTTAGAACTGTGTGGGAACATCATTGACAAAGTTTACTGTCACAACTACTCTATTGTCAAACTGGCATGCTCTGACACAACAGTCAACAACATCTATGGAATTGTTTACTCGTTAATCATTGTAGTTACTGTTGTAACTGTAATCCTTTATTCCTATGTAAAGATTCTTAAAATCTGTTTTTCTGGTTCTAAAGAGACCAGACAAAAAGCTGTCAGTACCTGCACACCTCACCTCACTTCTCTGTTTAACTTTTCTGTGGGTTGTTTCTTTGAAGTTGTGCAGAGCAGATTTGATATGAACAGTGTACCAAACAAGCTGCGTGTTTTCTTGTCATTATACTTTCTCACTTTCCAACCGTTGCTTAACCCTGCATTTTATGGACTGCAAATATCTAAAATACGCACTTTATGTAAACAGTTTGTCTTAAGGAAAATGTGAAGTAGTGTTAAAAGCGGCAACTAGGCGTCCCCTCTAACCAGTGCTCCAGTGTTATGCTGACTCAGTGCCCAATATACAAGATTTGAATCCCTTTTTAAAACTAAGTGTGACGATGATGTTGCAGCAGAAAAAAAATCCACTGTCTTTTTTGATTGTACAGCATAAAGTTACACTGTAAACTACAACATTTGGATTGTAAATCATGTGCAAAAGTGCTGTTCATGGAAGGAGGTTTTAGAAAAAAATTGGTGCAATATAAGAGGGAACTCCACAACATATTCTTTATTTATATTTCTGAATAATTGTTTTGCAATTTGAATAATGAATATCGGAAATGGTGAGGCTCTGAAAGATATTTTAGTGCCAATTGCAAGTGATTGCAGTGAAATCAGAAACCAAGTAGGAGGTCCTTATACACCATTAGACACTTTTTTCCAAGGTCATAGTCTAATTAGAAATCTAATACAATACCATATCAGATATGCAAATTTGCTGCTGACCAAAACTGCTGAGTTGAATCTCAGTGAAACTGTCAAACTCTTCACAATTTATAAAATAAAAAGTAATCCATTTAATTATTAAAATCTATCAGGCAGACATGTATATTCCATAAATATCTATGACATGTAATGTTTGTGATGGCAAATGAGTTGCCAGGTGACAGTGATGAACAAGGAATCACATGCAGGTTTTACATGAAAAAACAAAGGTGAATTCCCTGTTCACATTAAGTGTAATCAGGGGTTTAATGGGCATTTGATCACCTCTTTGAAATGAGGCTGAGAGTTTATTCATCTAGTTTCAGATGAACTACCTGCCTTGCCTTGCCTTGCCTTGCCTTACATCAATGAGGAGAAAAATGGTGGCTAAACTTGGCTTTTACCACCACACCCCTGAACATGACACATTGCTACAAAAGTAAATTTACTGTATACATACAAATGTGCATATGATTCTCCTGTGTACTACAGTATTGTTCATTATTGACCTTCATCAGTAAACTTTCTTCCACTATTGAGATCTACACAACAACATTCAGCTGGACAAAACTGACATTCTTGCACAGTGTAGTAAGTAATCAGTGTCAAAAGAAAATAGATTTGTATAAAAGAAACATTTGCAGGGTTGACTGTCATGGTGAAAAACCAGCTAAACATTTTGACCCATCTGGCTCACATGATGATGAAAGAACTTTTCATTTTTGTGGCAGTTTAATGTTTTGGGTGAGTTACTACCTTTTGCAAAAAATGCAGTAAAGTTGTGATCTTCCATAAAACAGTTGTGTGAATTGTACTTAAAGGTTCGAGAAAGTGTTTCAAAAAATGATTAAGAAAAACTGTAAATGGGGTGGGGGAAAATCATTGCATTTTTTGGGTGTTGCCAGCCAAACAACCAATACCAAACACGGGAAGTGATTGGAAATACACTCGTTGATTTCAGTGTGAGCCCCTACTGTTTTAGCTGATATCCATTCACAGTGGGACTCTGATTAAGGAGTGGATATGAAACTATATCAAATCATCTAGAGAAAAGTACAAAGTATGGATGTGTTATCTGAAAACAAACAAACAAATAACCAAGTATAGTTTCAAAAAGACACACAATATTATTACTAAATAATTCCTTAATATACTTTACTAGCAGATTAATAAATCTGACATCACACATTTGGGAAATAAGGCATGGAATTTACCACAATTGCAAGCAAGAAAAGCATTCCAATATACATGGACCACTGGTCATATGAAATTAGCCTCTAGATCATCAACCTACTACATTTCCAGCCAGTATGCTAGCATAACATTAACTTACTGAACACACATCATATGTATGCTACACCAAACATGTCCTCATTGTTATATGTAATATCAGCATGGGTAGAAATGAATATAACTGAAAATATACACTTACATTCATCACACACCAAATGTCCTCACTCCCTCACTGCCTGCAGAAACTAGTAGAGCAGACAATCTCTCTAACCATGAATATCTGCATGGCCAGCTCCGTAACTTTAGCTATTATGTGCTATGAATTCTTTCTATTCTCCCGTTAAGCCCCCTGATTGTCATCATCTGATACAGATAGCAGTTAAACCAATTTTTCCTCAGGCTACACATAGGTTCTGTCAGTCTTTTAATTCTTTAATTTGATCTGATACATCCAACTGCACTGGTGTGTAGCTTTACAACCTTTCTGATTGTCTAGTGCACCAAGTAATTGTGGGTCAACTACCATCAAAGCTCTATTTTCAGTTTAGGCAGGTATCTCCTGATAAACTATATCCAAAAGTGGTCTGCGATCATTTAGCTTTGTCAACACCTCCTTCTTGTGAGAGTATCAGGGGTGTGGGTCACTTGAGGGAGGGAGGCATCCCGCCATCCCATCAGCAGCATGAATGGTGTTATAGGATGTGGGTTACTGGAAGACATAGCCAAGCGGTTTGGCATCAAGTATTCCTTCCACCTCACATAGCAAGGAGGGAAGGACAACTTGTGTAGCTTCCTGTGTTCCCATCATGACCTGTACGACTATCTTCATGGAACATATCTTCTGTTCCTTTTCCCCCCTGATCTGATAAGACTTCTGAAGGGGTTCCGCATTGGGCTATGAAACTTCTGAGGGCAAAAAAACAGTCTACACCTGTTGAATAAAACAGTAGCTGGAGAAGTCAAAGCCAGCTGGAGGCTAATCAGCCATGGACAGCACAGTTGCCCCTTCCATTTTCTGCATTCTGCATAGCTTCTTTGGTTGTCTTTGATTGCCTGTCTTCTGTTCAAGACCCAGTATTGACATCTGATCTCAGGACCAAGTTGGAGAAGGTGTTCTTTTGTGTCATGGATGAGGTTGTTCGTCACAGCATGGTAAAGATTCAGCATCATTAGGTATATGTCAACTGAAGCCAAATTGTACAGGTTTTGCAGGTGCCCACCAGTGCAGATGAGGTCAAGTTCATTTTTCTATTCTGGTCCTGAACAGCTTAGTCTACTGCATGGCAACAATTGAGAACCAGATTAGAGGGCTTTTACTCCCTCTGGGGTTCATTCTGGCAGGCTCCTAGGAGATGAAGCTCAGCATCATGGAGGCTGGTAGGCTGTGAGGTCCAAGGCTGCTGCCCCTTGTAGACACTGCTCTGTAGTACTGAGCAGTTCCTCCTGATTTGAAAACTGTGTGTCATCTATGGCTGGAACTGTTAGAAGTTGCTAAGCGAGTCCTCAGAGGATACCCATTTTCAGCTCTTCTGTACATTTGGCCTCACCTATGATTTCAGCCAAAGGGAATAGGTCCTGTGGTTTGTGGAAAATTGGTGTCCCTGGAGAAAGAGAAGACTGGGATTGTAGGAATGAGCTACTGACTTTTCTGGAGGTTTGTCACCTGCTGGATTACTGATGCAGCCAGCATATCATTATTCCTTGCCTTGAGGGAGTTCCTGGATCTCGGAAACCCTTGTTCCCATGAGGAGTTGGATTTGACAGGAGTCTGATTTTAGCCAGGTAAGGACCATTGTTGAGTCCATCCACGAAGCTGGCGCCCAGGTGGCACCTTTGATCTCATAATGGAGACATGTATCCTCTCTCAATCTTGCATACTCAGGTAGGCTACTGATCCAAGTACTTGCTGTGACTCTCATTCCAGACACTCCACAGTCAGTTGAAAACCACCCCAGTGTGAAGTTCACAGTCTGAAGAAGTCAAGACAACCACATCGTTCACAAAAGCAAAGATACAATTCTTTGTTTCCCAGACTTGACACTTACCTCGGCTGTGCTTTGACATACTGTCCATGATGAAAATTGGACTGTAGACATGGGGGGTCAAGAACATTTTTGACTTCCTGCTAAGGATACAGACACAGCTGTCACTAAGGTGGCTCACAGCAACAGTCCTGGTGCCCCATACTCCTGTAGTTCAGTAGTTCCTTGCTCCCAAGTTTGATACAGCCTAATGAAGTTCTGGTTTCCAGACCTCCCTTAAGGACAACTGGCTCCCCTAATACCCCCACACCCAGGTTTTTGCTTCAGCCTCCCTGCTGCTTCTGGAAAACCCCAGGCTAACCAAGCCCAAAGAGTTCCCTTCTTTAGCCCAACAGGTTCATTCACTGCTGGTGTCCACCAGCAGGTTCTTAGGTTGCTGCCATGACAGTCACTGATGACCTTCTGAACACATCTCCTACCAGCTGCCTTTACAAAAGAGGCTCTGAACCTGGCCACCTCGAATACCACGCACTCCATCCGCCCAACCACCCCCTCCAGGTTTCTCCATAGTTGCCAGCTTGAGTGTTGAAGTCTCCCGGAAGAACTGTAGGGCATCTAAATGGCACCCTTTATCCAGGACACCACTCAGAATACTCACAACAGTCAGAGCCTCCCTCCTCGCGAGACACAGTCACATAGAGGCGACAGTGATTTCATTAAACCATAAAATAAACTCTTCATTGTTATGATTTACAGCTGCCTCTTGTTTCACACTTAAATATGGCACCACTGACACATGAATGAATATGAATTTTCGTTTATGCAAAGGAAATGGGTTTAGTAGGCTGTCCTTAAGTCTGGCCCAGAACACAGTCACATACACACTGCTAAAAGACGGCCCAGACCATCTCTGAATGTGGTCTGAGCGATCAGATCTCAATATATCCTCAAAGCCTTTTGGGTGCGTTCACACACCTGTCCTCAGAGCTGATCAACTCATCTAAGACACACGTTAGTGCTAGGCGAGGTGTAAACAGCTTTTATGTCAATGTGTTGCAATTAATCCCTTATAACAGACGTGTATAATATATACATTATTACTACTGAACAACCTGCCTGAATTTTTAGTTTTATTAATTTCATCACAATTGTACATTAGTCTCAGCATGTTATTTATATTTTATTCTTTTTATATACGGTATATACATTATGTACATAATATACAGATGAGAAAAGTTCAAGTCAGTCAGTATCTGACTTACTTGATATGATGTATTTTATTTATTTAATATTGTCATTGTGTTAATTATTCTCCTGGTCCAACTGTCGACTGTGCAAAGACAATTTATTTAATTTGTGTTTCAGCAGGGGACCTTTTTTTCATTCATTTTCATTCATTTCATTTCAATCATTTTATCTTGTATTTGTATAATTTGTTTTAACCAATTTATTCATAGAAATATTTTATGTTGTTTCAAAGCTTACCATTCAATTAGATTTTATACTTCATTATATAATTTGTTGATTTTATTGTCGAGCTTGGGTGAAAGACTTTTTTTGTGATTTTGAAAATCCCACTGTGTAAATAAATGTATGCTTTTAATCGATTTCTTGCATCTTTCTCTTTGTGTCATTATTATTATTTTCACCTCCTGTATAAAATATATTCTTTCATACAAACTTAACAAATTACAAGTTACTTACAATTTGTCACTCAAAGATTCAAACCTTCAAACCAACCTTTGTTTAGATATTTATTTTTAAAACACATAATTTGTACATTTATTACTCACATTCATTATTAATTATTTAAGCTGAGGACATAAAATATGCAGTATGTGATTTTCAACATCAATGCCTCACATTTTACCGAAGAAAATACTTTTACATATGATGTAGATTTTTGTCAAATTGAGTCCATACAGAACAGGGTTGTAAAGCGGTTGGCAAACAAGAAAGTATAAAGATAAAAAAATGCGTAAGATAATTGGTACACTATTCATAATAAACCTGCTTTGTAATACTTCAATGAAACAACCAAAAGAGAAGTTGAGCAGAGAAGCGAGGTGAGGTGTGCAGGTACTGACAGCTTTTTGTCTCGTCTGTTTGGAACCAGAAAAACAAACTTTAAAAATCTTGACATAAGTGTAAATGATTAGTACCAGAAGACCAAACAGTACAGTGAAACTGTAAATTAATCCATACACATTATTGACTGTAGTGTCATAACATGCCAGTTTCGCAACAGAGTAGTTGTCACAGTACAATCTGTCAATAATGTTATTGCACAGCTGCAAAGAGGCATTCAGTGATATCATGACAATAATTGCAATAAGAGGAAACAACCATGATATAAAAATAAGAACAGCAACCGTGTTAGATGTCATACGTGTGTTATACTGCAGAGGATAACAGATGGCGAGATATCTGTCATAAGACATGATGGCTAAATTATAAAACTGCACATTTACATACGTATACAAACAGAAGATCTGCAGGTAACAAAAAGGAGCAGGAACGGTGTGAATATCAGAGAGAATCTGAACCAGGAGGAAAGGAAACAAGCCTGTACTACCATACAGTTCATTTACCAACAGGCTGCAGAGGAAAATGTACATTGGTTCATGTAAACTTCTGTTCAGACAGATAACCACAATGAGCAAAAGATTAGCACAGATAATTAAAATATAAAAACACATAATAATCATGAATATTAAGTATTTAAAAAGCCCAAGGTCAAAATAGGCACCAAAAGTGAAAAATAAAACCTGTGAAGAGTTTATCATGATCATCAGTTTAGTTCACAACACTTCAGGTTTTCACAAAATTGTGTTGCATTTCTTCAGTAGATTTGTAAAAATGAAACAGGTTGAAATATAAAATTTGCAATAAAGCAGAACCCTGTAAACAGTGAAGACTTCAGAAAAACAGTTAAAAAAAAAGGTTCAGGTTAGAAATGACAGAACACAGCTGATCACATCCTCAGATTCATCTGCTGCTTTCTGCCTGACTGAGCCGAGACTCTGCTTCTTTTAATCTCCTCGTGTCAGATGATCAGGTGATCAGGTGATCAGCAGCCTGACCTCATTACCATGGGACACATGTCAGTGATGTGTGAAAAAAAACACCCACATTAACAATAAAAACAACTATACAGGAAACAAACACTGATTCATTCATTCACTTTACAACAACAACAACAACAACAATAATAATTCATCGATTAATCAGTCAATAAGCTGAAAATTAATTACTTTAGCTATTTTGACAACAGGTAATAATCATTTTTAGTAGCTGCTAAATAATATGATTGCTGCTGACAGCACTCTGCTCCACCTGTATTTTACCCGCACTTGTGAAGAGCATCCTGAGATACACACTCTACCACAAATCTAACAAAGATTGTATAAACAGATGTATAAAATAAATGAAAATAAATGAAAATAAATCTAATGGCATACAAAATTAGTCTACAATAAAATAAAAATAGATAAAAATGAAGTAAAAACCTGTTTTCCATTGTGGGAGAGCTAAGGGGAGCTTGTCTGAATTTGCTGGGAGCTCCACAGAAGGTAAATGGGAAGTGAGGGGACAACATGAGCCACAGTGTGTTTGTATGTGCCTGTAATATGTTTCTGTAATGTAAAAACAAATGTCTACATTTCATCATTTACATCTCAGTGAGTTCATTTTGACCAAAGAACTGGCCTGAAGACTGCATTCACTTCCACTGTTTGGGAGATTCTTCAGCACTGTTTGCCTGTGAGACTCCAGCAGTGTTTTGTGGACTAAAAAACTAAACGTGACCTGCAATCAGCATGAAGGTGAGTAGATAATGACTGAATTTACTCCCTGATGTCATACACAAACACACCTGGCAGGACGAATGAGGAGTTTTAAAAGCTGTGCTGCATACTCAGAGCTGGCACACACAAAGAGGAAGACTCTAGTCCGTCCCAGTGTCGCTCTGTTGCCTGTCAACCCCTGGCAGCAGGACAAAAAGTCCACCTTTTGTCAGTCTACCTGTCCTTGTTCATCCCACCGTTTCACCAACAATCCAGCTGTTCATTGCCCTGCCTGTCATTCCTCTGAACCTGCTGCTGACTCTGAACTGAAGCTCGGGAGTTTCCAGCTGTCTGTGTTGCGGAGCTGCAGCTTTGCTGAAACATACTGAAGGACTGACAAAGAGAAAGATTGAGAAAGGGACCGTGTTAGGATTTGCAATTGTACCATACGTTGGTTATTTTTGCATTGCCCCTTGTATAAAACACTGTGGGGATCATTGACTTTGTTCTGCTGGTTGTGAATTTATAAAGTCACACGTCTGCAAAACAACAATGACAACAAAACCACAAGATCTCTGTGAACGTCAGTGCCAGCTGCTCAGTACAGGCAGTGAAGAACATTTCCAGATATTCAGTCATTTATATAATAAACTGTCATTTCTAAAATGGACTTCCAAACAGTTTTGATCTGAAGTATGACTTAAGCAGAAAATCAAGTAAAAGTTATTTCTAAAACCTGACTGTTATGAAGAAAGGATCTTATCTCTAGGAAATCCCGACTTGACTGAAGTGATTTTCCTGCTGGTTGAATGGGGTATTACAGCTCATGGTGAGATTTGGATTTATGAAAAATGTGGAAGGAAATATCAATTAAAGTTGTGAGGAATTAATTGTGACACACAACCCAACATATTATTTGTTTGTCCACCAAATAATAAGTGTTGTCACACAGACATAGAGATCTTGAGACTTTTTAAGCCATAATGTTCCACATCCTCTGCTTTTTATTTATTTTACTTTTCAGTCTAATTCATATTAATCATGTTAATTAGACCCTGTCCAACCATTCATAACATTTTATTTAATAACTGCTTGTTCATACAAATTAAAGCCAGTAGTGCAGTTTAGCTCACTGCCTTTTTTTAACTTCAATCTACTCAGTCGTACTTTAAACCACCAAGCCGCCTATCAAAATTTATAATGTTCCACATCTTTAATACAATATGATTTTTATTTGACTTTTAAATTCCATTCATAAGAAATACACCTTTTCCACTTTTTTTTAAAAAAAATTATTCAACTTCAGTTTCAGTTTAGCATGAGCTTTTCAACAGATATTAAAATACACTGTTGGTATTATTCATCAGCAGTTCAGTTCAGCGTCAGTCTTTCAACAAACATTACAATATTCCACATCATTGCTACATTATTTGGTATTTTTCAACTTTCCAGATCAGCAGTTCAGTTTACTGTCAGCTTTTCAACAGCCAGCATTCACAGCCACACTTTCTTTAGACGCTGCCTTTTCTAGTTTGACTTTGCCTTACTGTAAACTCCGACTCCTAAAGATCTTCACTTCAGAGTCTGCTGAGCCTCATAGAACTATAGGGTTAAAACATGTCATTTTTTGTGTAAACTCGTGTTTGTGTGTGTCAGCAAACTTTTATATTTTTTTAGTTACATAGTTTTATATATATGTTTTTTTCCCCAAATGTGATTTTCAGTGTATACTGTGTAATGAGTTAGATTTATTACTGAGCAGAATTAAATCTGGTATTTTATTTGGCCCCTGAATGCATTTCTACAAACTTAATTGAAGTTGTTAGTAACCAGTTTGTCTTGTGTGATGAAGTAACAAAAATGTGTGATTTCTGTCAAAAAACAGATGTGATATTTTTTTTTTAATTTACTGACAATATTTGGTTTTTTTTTCTGTATAGTTAAGGCCACATATTCAGAAACAAGTATATTTTAAAAGTATACAGTAACAGTATAAAAGAATAATGATGAATGTGAGAGACAGATTGTTAGAAACACATAAATTGTTCATCTTCATAGTGACTTCACAAAGTGGCAGTGGCTGCTTTTTGTTTAATAGTAGATGGTTAATAGTACTATACCATTATATGAAATGATAATAATTATGATTCATATCACATGATGCTCTTTGAATGTCACTCTTCTCTAAAGACGATGGTGTTAAAATGTAAAACACTGGAGGAGTTTGCACTTTGTTCAACCACTTTCATTACAAGGCCTTAATCTACATCAGTGACTGAGAGACTAGTTACAGTACAGCTGTTTTACTGATAATTAAAATCAGTAACTAAATAAAATGACAATATTTAGGGACTAAATAGATAGAAATATATTTTGCTTCTGTTTGTTGTCTAGTAAGTTCAGAGACTTCACCAGCTCAGTGGTCTTTAAATATATAAACAGGCACCATTAGAATCAACTATACAGTTTAGTTTTAAAACTTGTAATATTCACATTTAATAAATACATAGGGACTGATGTTAACACACCTACTGACAAAATGTAATTTTTCATCTTACAGAATTTGAGGAAATATGGAAATAAGGGTTTTAAGATCAAAAGCTTACATTTGACCAAAAACAAGGCTTTTACACATGATGCGAATTTTGGTCAAATTCAGTCCATACAGAACAGGATTGAAAAGCGGCTGACATGTGAGCCAGTATAATGACAAAAAGATGCGCAGCAAATGAGGAACATGTTTCATATTGAACCTGCTCTGTACAATTTCAAAGAAACAACCACAAGAAAAGTTCAGGAGAGAAGCGAGGTGAGGTGTGCAGGTACTGACAGCTTTCTGTCTGGTCTGTTTAGAACCAGAAAAACAAACTAGGAGAATCTTTCCGTAAGTATAAAGAATTAAAATTACAACAAAAATTGTTGCAACTGTGTAAATTATTCCATAGACATTATTGACGGTGGTGTCATAACACGCCAGTTTGACGATGGAGTAGTTGTCACAGTACACTTTGTTAATGATGTTCCCACACAGCTGTAAAGAGGAACTTAATGAGATCAAAACAATGATTGCAAGAAATGGGTATAACCATATTATAAGAATAAGTACGGCTGTCTTGTTTTGAGTCATGTGCATGTTATACTGTAGAGGACAACAGATAGCAAGATACCTGTCATAAGACATGACGGCTAAATTACAGAACTCCACATTTGCATAAGTATAGATACAGAAGATCTGCAGGAAACAAAAGGGAACCGGAACAGTGTGAATGTCAGAGAGAATCTGAACCAGGAGGAGTGGAAACAACCCTGTACTTCCATACAGTTCATTTACCAACAGGCTGCAGAGGAAAATGTACATCGGTTCATGTAAGCTTCTGTTCAGACAGATAACCACAATGAGCAAAACATTTACACCAACAGTTAAAATATATAAAGACATAATAATCATTAAGGATAAGTAGTCAAAAAGCCCAAAGTCAAGATAAGCACCAAGAGTGAAATAAGAAAATTTTGTAGCATTTGTCATGATGAATTGAACACTTTGTAATGATTATTGTACCTGTTGGACCTGCAGCATTAACACAGTCTACTTACACTGCAGAAATGAGTTATCATATAAACAAACTGGACAGATTCTGTGAATGCACCATCCTCTCACTGAAAATCAAAAGACAGTTCACGTTAGAAATAACAGAACTCAGTCCCTCCTAACTCAGCTGAAGCCTTCTTTTTAAACATCTCCAAACAGGAGACGCTCCCAGGGGCAGTCACAACAACCTTACACAAGGCCAGGTGAACCTGCCACAGCACTCTGCTGGGCCAATATGGGCTGCTGGACCCTGTTCAGCATCCCGGCCACATTTCTCCCACTGTCTGTACTTTGTGTTTTAAGTATTGTTTAGTATTACAAGGTGGGACATTAAGGTCAGGTAACAACACACAGGTCACCTGAAGGCCCCTGTCATTTCATTTCGTAATAATATTTAGTGGTGCCTACAGTTTTAACAAAACTTTTTACTGCAAACTAATTTCCTCACAGTGGACGTTGGGGCCACTGAGGGGTCTGGTGTCCTGTGGCAGCCCTCTACTCACAGAGATAAGGTGATACTTTCATACGACAAAGCACAGCCACTCAGTGGTTAGCACTGTAGCCATGTACGCTAGGTCAAGTTCTCCTGCAGTTTAAACACAGATATGGGTGTGCTGGGTCATAAAAACTAACATTCTGAGTCATAGCAGATGGGTCGCACAATGTGTGCACATTTACACACACTTCATTAATTATTTAATTTTGTTTATTCTGGACAGTCTCCTCTGTCCTGTTAAGTTTATACATACAGTTTTTAGTTTTGCTGCTTAATATTAAGGATATTTGCTGCAGTGACATTAGTTTGTGCATGGAAATGTTTAAAATGACAGAAAGCAGCCTCCAATCATCTGGACTTCATTCAGTTTGCATACAGGGCTGGAATGGTTAAAGATGCTGCAGTCACGTTACTCAGCTTCCTATAGAGATGTTCCTGGTGACTTATTTCCCTGTCGACTGTCGACGCAAACCAGAAGGACAACTACCATATGGAAATAACGACTGATGATATTAGATAACGAACAAACATTGTTTTTTTTAATTAAATAATAAGTGTTAAAACTTGAAGAAATTTGTGTAGAGTGTATACAGTTACATTTTACCAGACACAACATTTTTACATGTAATGCGGATTTTGGTTATATTCAGTCCATACAGCACAGGATTGAAGAGTGGCTGACATGTGAGCCAGTATAATGATAAAAAAACACGTAACATATTCGGTACATGTTTCATATCAAATCTATTCTGAACTATTTCAAAAAAACAGCCACAAGAAAAGTTGAGCAGAGAAGCGAGGTGAGGTGTGCAGGTACTGACAGCTTTCTGTCTGGTCTGTTTAGAACCAGAAAAACAAACTTTAAGAATCTTCATGTATGTGTAAAAAATTAAAAGTACAAGAATAACTGTTGTAAATGTGTAAACTATTCCATAGATGTTATTTACTGCTGTGTCAGAGCATGCAAGTTTGACAATGGAGTAGTTGTCACAGTACACTTTGTTGATAATATTTCCACACAGCTGTAAAGGCACACTCAAAGATATCAAAATAAAAATAGCAAGAAATGGGTATAACCAGGTCAGAGCAACAAGCATGACAATCTTTTTAGATGTCATACGTGTGTTATATTGTAGAGGATAACAGATCGCAAGATATCTGTCATAAGACATGACGGTTAAATTACTAAATTCTATACTTGCATACGTATACACACAGAAGATCTGCAGGAAACAAAAGGGAAGAGAAACAGTGTGAATATCAGAGAGAATCTGAAGCAGAAGGAAAGGAAACAATCCTGTACTACCATACAGTTCATTTACAAACAGGCTGCACAGAAAAATGTACATAGGTTCATGTAAACTTCTGTTCAGACAGATAACCACAATGAGAAAAAGATTAGCACAAACTATAAATACATATAAAGACATAATAATCATGAAATATGGGTATTCAAAAACCCCAGTTTCAAAGTAGGCAGCAAGAATAAAATACGACACATTTGTACTGTTAACCATGATTTGTACAGGAGTTGTAAAATTTACTTTACATTTTGATTCAACTAAAATCCTTAATTTCACCGGCTCTTCAGACAATATAGACTCAACTTTTGCAGGTTAATGTTGATCAAACCTTCAGCGCTTTTTTTTTTTTTTCTATCTAACTCTAGTGGAGAGGAGAAACTTTTCACAGATGCTAAATATGTGTATGAAAAAACACAAGACATTGAGTACATTTCCCTTTTGGTGGAATGGTAGGTTCAAATGTTTCATTTAATTAATTCAAGTAGCTTCAGTAAAGAGCTCTGACAAGATGAGACACGATACACATCAAACTTTTGCTCACATTAGAGTAGTTGTATGAGCACATAAGAGTAGTCAGTCTACTCACAGTAAATAAATAAATGCAGAATTCCACAAACTTACCATTCCCTCACTGAAAATCAATATATCTATTAGTACTGAAATTAAAACAAAACAGTTGATAACACTTTGTAAATCTTTATCTACTCTCCTGCAGTAGCCAAAGGGTGGTTCCCTCCTAACTCAGCTGAAACTCTGCCTTTGTTTCTTTTTTAACTTTTCAAGCGAGGAGACGCCCACAGCAGCAGTCTGTGTTCACCTCCAGCGTCATTTCCTCTGGTGTTATATTTTCATGTGCTACTGAAGTCAGGTGACGCGGTAAACAGAGACAGTCTGTGTATGGATGGGTGTGTCCTGTGTGAAGCCAACAATCAAAGTTGAATTTTTTAAAACTCAAGTAATGTAGACAACTTACGTATAGTAATTAATGTCATGTAGTTTAACTTCTGTAACTCAAACCAGCATCTTTTCCTACAGATAACCAAATAGTACCGAGTCCTGCACATGGAAAACTGACACTGGAAGAGAACCTTCAGCATCATAGCATACAGCCACTGATCAAGCTGCCATTTTCAACCAGTTGGGAGTGAGAATGTGCGATCAGCATTGGACAGGCCCTTGCACCCCCCCCCCATGACGGTTGGGGCGTCCCCTCAAAAATTCAACTGAGGAGGACTGGAGGAGAAAAATGTAATAATCTAAGCAAATCCAATATTTTCCTCACACCATTCAGTGCTTAAATAATAATAATAAAAAAAAAACAGATAACAAACAGCGTACACAAAAAACAACTCCCTGAACATTTTTCAAGGCAAGTTTGGAGAAGACTGGAAAAATGTGGATTGGAGGAATGGTTGGACACACAAACACCCTCCTATCAAATTTACTTTCCAAAAGTTGTTTACATGTAAACTATACAATAATTATTAAAAAAAAAAACTGTTTCAGTATTTGCTTTCCAGTTTTACAAGGAGCAAACAGAGATGCATATCTGCTGACAGACTGATGAGTTCAGTTTCTGGATCCTCTTTCATAATCTTTTGTTTTTACAGCTTCATATTCAGCTTGAGTTTAGTGATAAACGTGTATCGGCTCTGTGAGAAAAAAGCAGAATGTTACTTTACAGCACAGGGTTTGTTATTTTGTCTTTATGTTTATTTTTCTGATCTTTTCAAATAGGATGCATATATTTGTTTGTTTTTCCACCTAATGCGGGTCAGTTATTGGTTCCTCTGATAATGAGGTCAGTCTTGTGCTGTGGGCGTCCACCAACCTTAAAAGGTTAAAAGAAGCAGAAGCAGTTTCAGCTCAGTTAGGAGGGACTGACAGTCTCAACATGCTGTTATTCACACAGTGTCATGAACTAACTGTAATGTCACTTTTAATCTAAACACTGTATAGACTTTAGTGAGAGGAAGGGTACGTTTGAGGTGTCCTCTGCAGCTGTTCTCCTGATAATCTGTTTTGTCTTTTCAGTGAATTCTGTTTAAATGAGGAGGATCATGATAAACTCTACACAGGTTACATATTTCACACTCGCTGCCTATTTTGACACTGGGGTTTTAAAATACTTGTTTTTCATGATTGTTATGTTCTTATATATTTTAATCATTTGTGCCAACTCTTTGCTCATTGTGGTTATCTGTCTGAACAGAAGTTTACATGAACCTATGTATATTTTTCTGTGCAGCCTGTTTGTAAATGAACTTTATGGTAGTACAGGCTTGTTTCCATTTCTTCTGCTTCAGATTCTCTCTGATATTCACACTGTTTCTGTTTCCATTTGTTACCTGCAGATTTTCTGTCTGTATTCTTATGCTTGTGTTGAGTTTCATAATTTAGCCATCATGTCCTATGACAGATACCTTGCTATCTGTTGTCCTCTGCAGTATAAAACACGTATGACACGTAACAAGATCATAATCTTTATCTCTGTAGCATGGTTGTATGCTTCTGTTATATGTTTTTTTCCATTAGCAATGAGTCTCCCTTTACAACTGTGCGGAGACATTATTAACAAAGTGTACTGTGACAACTACTCCATCATCAAACTGGCATGTTATGATACAATCAACAGCATTTATGGACTCATTGCAACTTTTCTGGTAATCTTTTGTCCTGTAACTCTGATCTTTTACACGTACATTAAGATTCTTAAAATTTGTTTCTCTGGTTCTAAGCGGACCAGACAGAAAGCTGTCAGTACCTGCACACCTCATCTTGCTTCTCTGCTCAACCTTTCTTTCGCATGTTTCTTTGAGATTGTGCAGAGGAGATTTAATATGAACAATGCTCCTTATTTGCTGCAAATATTTTTATCGACCTACTGGCTGACATGTCAGCCTCTCTTCAACCCCTTACTATACGGCCTGAATATGTCAAATATCCGTAACATATGTAAGAATCTTATTTTTGGGTAAACATAGACAACTAACAGACATCATCATCCCAGAGATTTAAGCTTTTTGTGCTTTATGAACACTAACTGTGTATTTTGTCATAGGTTGGAGAATAACTATTTTTACTGTTTTGCTTCATTCAGTCCAGGGAACATTTAAGATTGCCCTAGTAATAAGGATTCATTTTGAAAGAAGCTTGCAGCACATTTTCTAAGGTTGAGAAATGACTTGTATGTATTTAACTCTTTCCCCACCATTGACAAGATATCTCGACGCTGTGGCCGACCATCTGACAAAGAACTGTCATTCAAAGAAGAAAGGAAACTCTGGAATGATCAGCAGAAAAAGAATGTGGTATTATCGAGCATGAAAACATCAGTGCTCAGCTGCAGATCTGCAGATCAGAGATCAGCCAGGCCACAGCGAGGCTGCTCACACCGTAGCCCCTGGGACTCACGCTGCAGCCAGGGCAGAGAGCGCTCCAGCACCTGGGCCTCTCCAAATGTTAACCACACTGGTGACAGCAAAGTCAGTTTTTTGTCTGAAAAGTGGATTTTTTGTTGCAACCAACCAACATTCAAGTCCTTATACAAAGAAGAACTGAATGGAGCTTGAACAAAACATTTTTTGGGTCTGAAACTAGAAGATCTGTTCTTTCTTTTGATATATTCCATGTTAACATATTCATAGAACTGAATATTCTGTTGGAGTTGAAAAATGTGTGAATTTTGTCGAAAATGCTGGTGCTGGCTGGCAACTTTATTAAAATGCTGGTGGGGAAAGAGTTAAAGGAGAGAGCAGAAGAGAAGTCATTATTCATCAGCAGAAGCATAATGTAAAGCTCAGTTGTTTGCATGATTCTTTATTTGATTTGAAAGAAAAAAGAAAGTTCTACCCAATAAACAGTTTAATACTGATTCTAATGTTCTTTTCTTTTGTGCTGCACAACACTGAACATGTTTATATTCACATAAATTTTTATTTTGAATCTGATGCAGGTCTTGTAAACAGCATGTTCTGTTTGTATACACTGCATTAGACCTTGTTCTGAATGGTGGTATATGCCGACTTATTCCGACTCATGGTTCAGGAGAATTCTTTGGACCTGGATTCAAAGCATTTGGAACATGTCTCATCTGGGTTTTTTTTTTTTTTTTACCAGAGTTTGTATCACACGGCCTCTCACCTGGTTAGAGCTAGCTCTGTGCATTGTGATCAAACCAACCAGCAAACAGTTTGAAAAGCTGGGGTAGACATGCATGCACTACAGAAATATATCTGCATGGAAGGAGAAACAGCTACTTTTAAAGATTATGAGAGACTTGGATGTCAGCAGGTTTTTGACATCAATTTGTGGAGATGATGGTTGATGCATCTATTATCTGAATATGCATGGCTGCATGTAAACAGGAATATTATTTGATTATTCATTTTTATTATCTGTGCAAACAGCTTAGTAGGAATATTGTCTTTTTCACAATCAGGACAAAACTGGAATATGCATGTAAAGACAGCCAGTGGGGACAAACAAAGAAGTGTTTCTGAGAACAGGTCTTCTCCTCTAACACCACATTATCTGTCATTTGATAGCTATGCTCTCCAGGTGCTGACAAATGGCTTTCTTTGCTTGTTGAAAAGCTCATGAGTGGGAACGATGATATTTTAGAGCTCTCACACAGTCAGATACGTTGGTGTGTCATGGAATTAAGACACACCCCAATTCCAAAAAAGTTGAGATGTTGCATAAAATGTAAAAAAAAACAAAAAAACAACAAAAAACAGAATGTAATGATCTGCAAAAACATTTAAATTTGTATTCAATTGAACAGTGCAAAGACATTTAATATCCTTTATTGTAACTTAATTGTTTTTATGTTAATAAACATTCAGTCTGAATTTGATGCCTGCAGCATGTTTCAAAAAAGCTGGGACAGGAGCACGTTTACCACTGTGATACATCAGCAAATTAGTGTCTTAGCTGTATTTTCTCATGTCCTGGAAAAAAACTGTTGCTCATCAGTTGCTTACGTGTGTAGAATGAAACATCCATTAGTTTGGCTTCTGTCCACATTATTCCACACAGACTGCTTACTGCTTTCTTATTGGATTTGAAAATAATTTGATAAAACTAAAATAGTTGTGGCAGTCTTTCTGTAAATACTGTGGTGTGCAGCACTGATTTATGCTACATGAACATTTCAATTAACCATCTCATTGTTTTTTAATTTTGTCATGGATTGTCATTATTAATGACATTTATCAACACTCTGCACTTTTAGTTTATAATTTTGTGCTGTTTTGACTGAGTTTAGCTCTAAACAATTTTATGTATTAACCCCCAAGCACACTTCTTCATCTAGTTTTGTAGTCCTGAGCCTTTAGATGGTTGGGTTCTCCCTGGATCAAGGCTTTGATTTTAAGGAATCATATAAAATAAACCACAACTTTCTTTAAAGAGGAATGAGGAGTTCACTGCTCAGTAGACCAGAATCAGAGTCTTGAACTGGATGTGTGCTTACAGAAGAACTAAAGTGAACACAGAAGAGTGGCCAGGAACAAACTCAGGAGGTATTAAGATGTTGTGGAGACTGACTGTAGAAGTCGTGGTAATAATTCCAGAGGTCTGGGACTTATGGCAGAAGTCAGATGATTCCTTGCAGTGTGGTGCAAATAGGTGCATTTATAGTTCCTGTGTTTTTCTGTTGCAATTTTGTTCCAAACACATTACAGCCCCATGGTTTGACCAGACTGAACAGCTCAGACTGAAGCTTTAACATGTTTCTTTGTAAAGTCACATCCTGCTGAGATGTTTTTGCTGTTTCTTATTAATGATGTTTCCAGATGCTGTTGCACTGTGTCAAGCATATTGGTGTAATTTTAATTGTGCTTTTTTTGTCATTACCTCCTCTGGAATAAGGGAGCAATGCATTAATGACCTGTTAAAGAATGGCCTGCTGAATATGATCTATTATGTTTACAAGTCTTCTTCTTCAGCTTCTGAATTCCTTCCTGCATCACAGGAAAAGTTTGACCACCAATCAACCTCCTGATCTCTTAAACTTGACCCTTCAGAGTCTCAGGGCATACAAATACAAAATTTATGACTAAAATCCTGTATTAAAACCATGATGCATTAATTCAACTTCCAGCTTTCTTGGAATTTGGGTGTGTCTTCATTCAATGACACACTAACGTATCGGACTGTGTGAGAGCTATAAAATACATTTGTCCCTAATCATCAGTTTTTCAACAAGCTAAAGAAAGCCATCTGTCAGGACCTGGAGTGCACAGCTATCAAATGACAGATAATTTGGTGTTAAAGACATAAACTCACAAAGGTTCATACATTCAGTCTTTCGCCTTTGTTCGTCCCCACTGTTGAAGCTGCACCCAAAAAGCCCAGAAGAAAAAAAGAATACTAAAGTCATTATTAAACTCTTTATTGGATATTTGCTTTTTTCTTTTGAAGTGAATAAAAAATCATGCAAACAGCTGTGCTTCACAATTATGCTTCCCACTGATGAGCATTGGCTTTTCTTTTGCTTTCTTCTGTTAAATATGTATTATATAAATCATTTCTCATCCTTACCAAATATGATGCAAGCTTCTTTCAAAATAAATTGATTATTACTATGCCAGTCTTAAATGTTCCCCATATTTACAGAAACAAAACAATTACAGTTACAATAGTACACAACAGTTACTCTCCAACAAAACGACAACGACAAAATGCTTACATCTCTGGGATGATGATGTCTGTTAGTTGTCTATGTTTATCCAAAAATAAGATTCTTACATATGTTACGGATATGAGACATATTTAGGCCGTATAGTAAGGGGTTGAAGAGAGGCTGACATGTGAGCCAGTAGGTCGATAAAAATATTCGCAGCATTTTTGGTACACTGTTCATATTAAATCTGCTCTGCACTATTTCAAAGAAAGCTCCAAAACAAAAGTTCAGCAGAGAAGCAAGATGAGGTGTGCAGGTACTGACAGCTTTCTGTCTGGTCTGTTTAGAACCAGAGAAACAGATTTTAAGAATCTTCATGTACGTGTAAAAGATCAGAGTTGCAGGACAAAAGATTACCAGAAAAGTTGCAATGAGTCCATAAATGTTATTGATTATTGTATCATAACATGCCAGTTTGATGATGGAGTAGTTGTCACAGTACACTTTGTTAATAATGTCTCCACACAGCTGTAAAGGGGAACTCAGTGATAATGGAAGAAAACATACAACAGAAGCATACAACCATGCTACAGAGATAAAGACTGTAATCTTATTACACGTCATACGTGTGTTATAATGCAGAGGACAACAGATAGCAAGGTATCTGTCATAGGACATGATGGCTAAATTATGAAACTCAACACAAGCATAAGAATACAGACAGAAAATCTGCAGGTAACAAATGGAAACAGAAACAGTGTGAACATCAGAGAGAATCTGAATCAGAAGAAATGGAAACAAGCCTGTACTACCATAAAGTTCATTTACAAACAGGCTGCAGAGAAAAATATACATAGGTTCATGTAAACTTCTGTTCAGACAGATAACCACAATGAGCAAAGAGTTGGCACAAATGATTAAAATATATAAGAACATAACAATCATGAAAAACAAGTATTTTAAAACCCCAGTGTCAAAATAGGCAGAGAGTGTGAAATATGTAACCTGTGTAGAATTTATCATGATCCTCCTCATTTAAACAGAATTCACTGAAAAGACAAAACAGATTATCAGGAGAACAGCTGCAGAGGACACCTCAAACGTACCCTTCCTCTCACTAAAGTCTATACAGTGTTTAGATTAAAAGTGACATTACAGTTAGTTCATGACACTGTGTGAATAACAGCATGTTGAGACTGTCAGTCCCTCCTAACTGAGCTGAAACTGCTTCTGCTTCTTTTAACCTTTTCAGGTTGGTGGACGCCCACAGCACAAGACTGACCTCATTATCAGAGGACCTAATCAGTGGCCTCCATCATTAAACATGAAGGGCAAAAACAAACTCAGGCTTACTAACTGTTTAAAAGAGAGAAAGGAAAAAATACAAAGAAAACATAACCCAAACTAACCCTGTTCTGTCTTAATAACACAAGGCAGATATGAAGTTGTAAAACAGAGGATTATAAAATAGGATCAGGAAACTGAACTCACAGATGTAGAGATACTTCACAGATTTCTAAGGACATTCTTCCTCTGTCATTTACCCTGAAAACTGGCCTCATAAAAAAATTGTCATTGATGGTAATTTACCATTTTATACCATTTTATATTCCTGGAAACATATTGAATCAAAATACCTTGTTTTTATAAATGCTTAAAAAGTAGTCAGTAGTGTGAAACCTTTTTATGAAACACACAGTTTGTCTCTGCATCTACAAATGCAAGTTAAGACTCTACCATGCAAAGAGAAAGACATATATCAACAACATCCAGAAACACTGCAGACTTCTCTGGACCCAAGCTAATCTGAGATGGACTGACGCAAAGTGGAAAAGTGTGCTGTGGTCTGAGTCCACATTTCAGATTGTTGTTCACAAATCATGGACGTCGTGTCCTCCGGGCTAGAGAGGAAAAGGACCATCCAGATTGTTCCCAGCACGAACTTCAACAGACAGCAGCTGTGATGGTATGGAGGGATTTGGAACGACATATGCTGCCATCCCTGACGTCTTTTTCAGAGACGTCCCTACTTATTTCAGAGAGACGATGCAGAGACACATTGTGGACGTGTTCCAACAGCGTATCTTCGTAGAAAAAGAGTTCAGGTACTAGACTGACCTGCCTGCAGTCCAGACCTGACTCCCATTGAAAATGTGTGGTGCATTATGAAGCACAAAATACGACAACAGAGACCCCGAACTGTTGAACACCTGAAGTCATATATCAAGCAAGAATGGTTAAGAATTTCACTTATTTACTGAGTGTTGTTGAACAATCCTCTATCTACCATTGTATAGAAACCACCCCATATTAAAAAACAGTTGTGATTGGCTGATGGCAGATGGAAAAATGTCTGAGAGGAAAGGCAGCCAGGCATATCGGCCAGAGATTATCCATCCATCCATCCATCCATCCATCCATCCATCCATCCATCCATCCATCCAACTGCTTATCCAAAATCGGGTTGTGGAGGTAACAGTTCCAGCAGGGGACCCCAGACATCCCATTCCCTGGCTACATTAGCCAGTTCTGACTGGGGGATCCCGAGGTATTCCCTGGCCAGAGCAGAGATGTAATCCCTCCACCTAGTCTTTTGTCTGCCCCGTTGGTCTCCTCCCAGCTGGACGTGCCTGTAACACCTCCGTAGGGAGGCGACCAGGTGGCATCCTTACAAGATGTCCGGACCACCTCAACTGGCTCCTTTCCACACAAAAGAGCAGCAGCTTAACTCTGAGTTCCTCACGGATGACTCAGCTTCTCACTCTATCCCTGAGGGAAATGCCAGCCACCCTCCTGAGAAAACCAATTTCGGCAGTCTGTACCCACAATTTTGTTCTTTCAGTCATGACCCACCCTTCATGACCATAGGTGAGAGTATGAACGAAGACTGACCGGTAGATAGAGAGCTTCACCTTCCAGCTAAGCTTACTTTTCATCACAACAGTGTGATAGAGTGAATGCAATACCCTCCTGCTGCTCCGATTCTTCAGCCCATCTCATGCTCCATTGTCCCCTCACTTTAGAACAAGATCCTGAGATAAGTCCCTCACTTGTGGTAAGGACTCATTCCCTACTCGGAGTAGACAATCCATCCGTTTCCTGCTGAGAACCATGGCCTCAGACTTAGGGGTGCTGATTCTCATGCGAGCCATGACACACTCGGATGCAAACTGATCCAGTGAGTGCTGGAGGTCACAGAGCAATGATGCCATGAGAACTACATGATCTGCAAAAAGCAGCTTTGCAATCCTCAGGCCACTGAACTGCACGCCCTCTCCTCCATGACTGCACCTCAATATCCTGTCCATGAAAGTCATGAACAGAATTGGTGATAAGGCACAGTCCTGATGGGGGCCAATGCCCACCAGAGAGGAGTCCAACTTACTACCGAGGACCCAGACACAGCTCCCACTGCCACTGTGGAGTTGTTTGACTACCTCAGTGACTTCCCTCAAAGTGCTCCTTCCACCACCTGATTACCTCTTCATTCAAGTCAACAAGGCCCCATCCTTGCTATATACAGATTGGATGGTACCCCATTTCCCTCTCCTGAAGTGCAGAACAGTTTTCCAGAAGCACTTTGGTGCTGACCGAAAGTCCTTTTCCATGGCTTCTCCAAATTCCTCCCACACCTGCTGCTTTGCCTGTGTCACAGCCGAGGCTACCATCCTTTGGGCCTGTCGGTACCTTGCAACTGCCTCTGGAGTCCCCGGGGATAACATATCCCAGAAGGCCTCCTTCCTCAGACGGACAGCTTCCCTGACCACTGGTGTCCACCACGATATTCGAGGGTTGCTGTCCATTGAGGCACCTATGACCCTAAGACCACAGCTCTATCAGTTGCAGCCTCAGCAATGGATGTTTTGAACATTGACCACTCTGGTTCAATGTCCTCAACCTCCATAGGGATGCCAGAGAAGCTCCGCCGGAGGTGGGATTTGAACATCTCCCAGACAGAGGCCTCCTCCAAACGTTCCCAGCTCACCCGTACTACACGTTTGGGTTTGACGGGTCTGTCCAGAGTCTTCCCCCACCACCTGACCCAACTCACCACCAGATGGTGATCAGTTAACAGCTCAGCCCTCTCTTCACCCGAGTGTCCAGTACATTCGGCCTC
Organism: Lutjanus erythropterus; assembly: GCF_056507025.1. NCBI lineage: Eukaryota > Metazoa > Chordata > Actinopteri > Lutjaniformes > Lutjanidae > Lutjanus > Lutjanus erythropterus. The sequence goes on from NC_139320.1 coordinate 32,421,603, forward strand.
AGATCAGATGATATGATAACAAAATCAATCATTCACCCCCTGCCTTCACTGCCACCCAACTGGCAGCGCACCCAACCCCAGCGGTTCCTCCCGCAGGTGATGGGCCCGCAGGATGGAGGACCGTTAATCATGTAGTTTTTTTGGGCTGTGCCTGGACAGGCTCCGTGGTGTGCCCGGCCACCAGGCGCTCGCTGTCAGGACCCCCTTCCAGGCCTGGCTCTAGATGGGGGCCCCAGGCTTCCTCCAGGCAGTATCATTCTCGCTCTTTCCTTGCTTTTCCATGGGGTCTTTGGACCATTCTTAGTCTGGACCCTTGCCTGAAACCAATTTGCCATGGGAGACCCTACCAGGAGCACTTGGCTCCAGACAATACAGCTCCCATGTTCATAGGGACACGCAAACCTCTTCAACACGATAGGGTGATGGTCCCCCGGACAGGGCCAGAGATTATTAAAACATAAATTTGGAGACACAGTAAACCCTATTTTTTAGTTAATAGCAGCCAGAATAGCCTGTCCTGTATTTCGACCATCATTCCAGGTCTCACTCGACCTTCCGGGTACCGTATGATGTATCTTTCCAAAGCAACGAAGACAAAGAAGCAAGTAAGACCTTTTTACAGAGGATGTGCTCAAATCTGCCAAGTCTGTCTCCATGTTCTGTTGCATTGTTATGCCTGGTTTGGGGGAAAACCTGAGCACAACACCAAAGTAACCTCTTTCCCCACTCCCTAGGATGACCAGTGGCATGGCTGATGCAGCCCAACAAAGAATGATTTATTCATCACTCACATGGAAGCATGGTAGATAGACGTCAGGGTGAGCATGGCCCAAAATAACAAACAAAACGATCTGGGGATAAATTAACTAACGTTCCTACCGGCAAAGCAAAGTAAAATAAAGACAGGTATCTTACCTGACTCCCTAATCATAAACAGGAGAAAAAGGGGTGTGAAATAAATGGGCTTCCCACCCCTACAGCTACCAGGACTGTATTTACATTTTGAAAAAGGCAACAAGTTCTTCAGACTGGGTTGGACGATGTGACATGGTCTGGTTGGGAGTTGGGAAACAGTGATGCTGATACTGGCAGGTGCCACTTTAAAGTAGGCGGCCTCAGCATCCGAGCCCATCATCAGCACCCATGCTGGGGATGAAATGAGGAATGAGAAAACAGCACCACCCTCTGGCAAGGAAGGAGAAACCAAGAACAAACATATTGCCATACAATACAATTTATCATGACCCGGGTCAAAACTCACATTCTTTCCCAGATGTCAGCAGTCTCTTCTAGCTGTCGCTCTATTTTCAACTGTGCCAACTACTTAACTAGAGCATTTCCATGAGCATAATGAAAAACAATAAACTTTATTTATATAGCATCTTTCAAAACAAAGATACAAAGTGCTGTACAATAAAACCAAGACATTAAAAATAGAAAAAGACATCACACATCAACACAAGGAGAATAAAATTACAGAATCAATGAAAGGCCATTTTAAAAAAAATGTGATTTAAAAGACAGAACAGAGTTTGGTGCACTGATCTCCTCAGACAGGTTTTTCCACAGCCACAGAGCTCTGCAAAGGCTCAATCGCCCTTGTGTACAAATCTCGATCTTGGAACAACCAGCAACGACACGTCTGATGATCTTGGGGAGCGAGAAGGAATATAGGGAACTAACAGCTCAGCTAAATAACTAGGCCTCTCAGAGCTTTCTAGGAAATGACCAATATCTTAATGTCTATTTTAAAAGCAACAGGTAACCAGTGTGGGGAAGTCAGGGTGAGTGAGATGTGGTCATACTTATTGGACTGAATTAGAATCCAGGCAGCAGAGTTTTGGACGAGCTGGAGATGGGAGAGGGATGAATTAGAGTCAGCTAAACACCTGGTTACGAAAGCATGAATAACAGTTTCCAGATTTATGGCACAGAGGAATGTTTTGATCCTTGAAATGTTATGGAGGTGATGAAAACAGGATTGAACCATTGATTTGATGTGTTTGTCTAAACTGAAATTATGATCAAAAATGACACTGAGATTTCTGCTATGCTGGGTTATTGAATGGGCCAGAGAACTGTTTGATGATTGTTTGATGTTTGAAAGTTTGCATTATCTATACCCGTGATTTAAATGTCTGTCCAATTTAGATGTAAGAAGTTTTGTGACATCCATTTGTGGATGTCATGGAGGCAGTTTAGGAAATTGAGGGGTCACTGCTTGATAGATTTGAGCATCACCCATGTAAAAATATGATATTATTTTTAATATTATTAATATGATATTATTTCTGCATATGAGGTGGTCAAGAGGGAGCCTATAAATGGAAAAGAGAAGTAGACCTAACACTGAGCCCTGGGGCACCCCACAATGGACACCTGTTGCGGCAGACGTCTGTCTGAGGTACGAACTAAATCACTGTAGAACAGAGTCACCAATAGGGTTGGGCAATATGTTAAAATTTTCCAACCGACCATCATCAGGCCATCCATCAGCGATTGGCAATACCTTCATCCCCGCTCCCATCTCCTCCATCCTCTCAAGTCATGCTGCGCATGTTCATTACGTCCAATAAACTCACAAAGTTTCAAGAAATTAAATATCATTACACCTATTTTCCATTTGAAACACAAATACAATCATACACCTTTTGAATTTATGTTTCTCTCTTAATTGGCTTAACTCCTTCTCACACTTCAATCTAACTCAACACAAGAACATGTACAACTCTTCTAAACTAAACTATCTTTGTTAGTCTGTCCCCTCTTCCAATAACCACCAGCTCTGGTTTGGTCTGATTAAATCTTTAATTCAAATTGTGAAAAGAGTGCAAAGAGTCCAACTGTGCAGGCTGAGTGGGTGTGTCTTGTGCTGGTGGATGAGAGTGCGGAGCAACAGCTGTCACTCTTCAGACCATTACATTAGCAAAATCAAATGACAAATATTGCCCCAAAATCAGCCAAGAAAACCAACTGGCGATGGATGCAGCCCATTGTCGACGGGTGATATATTCATCCAGTCGCCCAAACCTAGTCACCAGAGGCCACCCTGGTTTCCAAACCCTCCAAGAGGATCTCATGGTCTATCATGTCAAATGCTGCACTTTGGTCAACGAGAACTAGAATGGACTTGTCGTCAGCAATTAACTATGACCATGTGTGCAATAAAGTAAGGGGGGGCATAACTTGATTGTGTAACCTGAAACCACCAGAAGTTCAGTATGGCAAATTCTGAGGGGCAGAGTAAAATCTGTGCATGTTCACGTAAAAAAATCTGTGCATGTTCACGTGGGTATTTATGACCTCTTACCCCTACTGCTGCAACTGAAACTGCTTCGCTTCTGTTGCCTTCCTCTCATTGAAATGACTGTAGACGACAAGTGAGTACATCGAAAGCAATGCAAAAAGAAGAAGTTAACTTTTTTACTGACATTAATTAAACATGAGTATCAATGACTGAGACTTTTCATAATGAGGTCACGCTGCTGCTGTGGGTGTCCTCTGTCTTTAAAACTTTAAAAGAAGTCAAAGCAGAGTTTCTGCTCAGTTAGGAGGGACTCACAGTCTGACAACAGCAGGTGAATGCAATTTACATAATATCACAGATATTTTGTACATGTTAACCAAAATATCACTGTGCTTTTTAAAAGAAAATAGTTAGTAATAGTTTAGGAACGTTTTTTCCATGATAATGAATCTGTTTAGTATCACTACACAGACTTCTGTTCATGTGTGCTTCATGTTGAAGATTAAATTTGTGCAAATCAAGTCCAAACTGAAGCTGGTTAAACTGTTACAAATCCAGAACAAAAGGTAATATAGTTCTTGTCTGGTTTGAACAGCAGTGAACTTAAAGAAGGACGATGATAAACTCTACACAGGTTTCATATTTCACACTTACTGCCTACTTTGACACTGGAACGTTAAAGTACTTATATTTCATGATTATCATGACTTTATATATGTTTATTGTCAGTGTAAATGTTTTTCTCATTGTGGTTATCTGTCTGAACAGAAGTTTACATGAACCAATGTACATTTTTATGTGCAGTCTGTTTGTAAATGAACTGTATGGTAGTACAGGATTGTTTCCTTTCCTTCTGATTCAGATTCTCTCTGACATTCACATTATTTCTCTTCCTTTTTGTTTCCTGCAGATTTTCTGTGTGTATACGTATGGAGGTATTGAATATCTAAACTTGGCCGTCATGTCTTATGACAGATATCTTGCAATCTGTTATCCTCTACAATATAACACACGTATGACATCAAACAAGATTGCCACACTTATTGCTCTAACATGGTTATATCCTTTGCTTACATGTATTACATATACAGTATATTTTAAATCAGGTTTAGAGCTGTGTGGGAACATCATTCACAAGGTTTACTGTGATAGCCACTCAGTTATTAAGCTGGCATGCTCAGATCCCATCATAGTTAATGTATACGGTCTCCTTATATGTTTTGGCACAATTTTTGGTGCTTTATTTTTTATAATTTTTACGTACATGAAGATTCTTGTTGTTTGTTTTTCTGGTTCTAAAGAGACCAGACAAAAAGCTGTCAGTACCTGCACACCTCACCTCGCTTCTCTCTTTAACTTTTCTGTTGGAGCAAGTTTTGAAATATTACAGAGCAGGTTTAATATGAACAGTGTACCTAATATGATGCGAATATTTTTATCATTATATTTTTTTACATGTCCTCCACTTTTTAACCCTGTAATGTATGGTCTGAATTTTTCAAAAATCCGTGTCATGAGTAAAAGTCTGATGTCAAATGCTGGATATTGATATTAAGTCTTCTAATAAATTTACCTTTTAGCTTTAATTTCATCAGATCTTTGAAGTATTAAAATATATAATTGTGCATTTTGATATGTTACAAATAAAGTAGATGAACTCAATTTTCCAAACCTCTTTTGTTTGTGTAAATAGAGAAACATGCAACCACAACATTAATGAACAATCTGTGCAACATTTTCAGAAATGCTAGTTTGCATCATGTTGTTTCATATGAGTTATATATAATATACAATGAGAAACAAAATGGTTTTATTTTTTTTAATTACAGTTATAAACAAGGCCTTTTTAAAAGTAATGTAAGCAGATTTTTTTAAATTTTAGATTTATATTCCAAAATAATATATGCTAAATACTAACAAATACTACTTACTTTATGAAGTGCATGCACAAACGTAGTTTTATCACTAGAACCAGTGAAGCATATTTCAAGTTATGTTTTTATACAGATTTTATTGGATTATCCAGGGTGTCCATAAAGTCTCTGTACAATTTAACAAATTTATTACAAAAGTAACTGGATAGACAAATCTGTGGAAATTATTACAAAATAAAAAGTAGATAATGAAGGTTTTTTTTTTTTTTTTGCCTCATTTAATACACCTCTATATGGGCACCATTAGTTGCATGAAGCACATCAAGACAGTACTCAGTTTCTTTCCATGTTCACTGTAGTATCGCCTCATCAATGGTGGCAATGACATCAGTGATCTTTTGCTTCATGTGTGAAGCATGAATAAGGATTAAAAACTTTGATAACTACTGAGTACATAGAACAAATCTGATTAACATATCTCCTCAATTGCTTTTGTAATACTTTTTTTTTAAATTGTAAAGAGACTGTGGACACCCTGACACCGAAGTTGTTCTTAACACTCACTGTCCCGTCTGAGCTCACAAAACTTTTATTGAGTGTTTCTGTCAGATATCTTTTGATTTCAGACACTGCACATCCATCACTGTACGGTTTAAATCAGTCACACAGTTTCCAACAACAGGCCATCACTCTGATGAACACTTCAACCAGTCAAACAGTGTCAACAACATCCACTGACATCCATTCCATCTTTTTACAGTTTGAATGCACTGTCCTGTTTTTAACATCAACATATCACCACACACTGTTACTACAAATATAAATCATGCATGCACAATATACTGTATACAGACATGTTATATACTGAACATGATCATCCAATCCACGGTTAATATTAAATTGATTCATATTATTAGTACTATATATATTTCTAATATATTAATATTGCTTCGCATTATTTGCATTGCTCATAATTTACTTCCACAACACTTGAATTGTAAATAGACTTTATTTTGTCAGTTCTTCTTCTTTGTTGGCCTTGTTTAGCTTTATTGCTTCTGTTTTGTTGTCCCTGTTCTCAGCTGTTCTGTCTAATGAATGTCTATTCTTGTGTACACTGAGTACACTGAGAGCAATGGAATAATAGAGTCAAATTCCTTGCATCTGTACACATACTTGGCCAATAAAACTGATTCTGATTAAGTATTACCCCATGTTGCCTCCATTTTTTTGCACATCATAATCCAGTATGATACATCTGTGAGAATAGGAGGTTGCCAGGTTCACCTCTTTGTCTGTCAGAGGGATTCAGATTAGACTTTGACTTTGTTCATTGCATGTTTGTCCTAAATACAGATGGCCCGCTTTTTATTAAAGTGATAGGAAAATATTGTATTGTAGTGTGTAGTACACAGCAGCAGGGGTCGGTCTCTGCATGGCTGTACAGCTAAACAAACAAACATGCTGCCAGGGAAATAAAATTACAGGACTAGCTACTAAAAAAGAAGAAAAATGTCTCTGTACATATTTTGGATTCCGTCCAGATGATAAAGGTAAACTAAAAAACACTGCAGACTGATTGGTCAAAGTGGTGTTTTATTGTGAGTCTGTAGCTTTAGTGAGCATGAGACCATCTGTGATCATGGGCAACGTACGATCTCTCCCCAGTAAGATGGAAGAGCTCATGGCACTGACCAGGCTGCAGAGGGAGTACCAGGAGTGTAGCATGTTGTGCTTCACAGAGACCTCAGCTTGTGAGAGCAGACAGGGAACTAAGCTTCAGACATTGCACCCCCCATCCCTCCTCCTCATCTCATCAATAACCAGTGATGTTACCCCCATGATCCAATCATTGAAGAACATAGTAGAGTGGACTGAGAATCAGGAAAAGCTCTGAAAACAGCAGGCCAAGCCAGTTTCCAAGCACCAGAAGCACCTGCATCGGGAAGAAGAAGGAAAAAAAGAAGAATCCCATTAGAGAACCACATGTCTCGGCAGAAAGTCGGGGCAAGAAGAAGAGACAGCTATAAGGAATCAGGGGTTGCCAACGATTCCGGACAGGTGCCAGACTAGGACCAGTCTACAGCAGAGAGGCTTGCTGGAGAAAACTCAGCATAAAGGTGAGGTGGAAGAAGCCCCCCAGCTGAGTGGCACAGAATAGTACTGTGAAGTGAAGTAACTGCAATACTGGACGGACCTAGAATTAGGAAGGTGCAAGATAAAGAGGGCAAGGATAATAACAGTCAGTTACTACTGCGCTCAGGCTCTCAAAGCAGACCTCACCATTTGGGAAGAGAATGGATTTGAGGATGCCAAAGGCAAAATGGTGGCCCATCGAGACCTGTGAAAGAAAAAAGCTGAACTATAGCTAAACATGGACCTAGATGTGGTGCATCAGAAGGCCCATGGGAAGGAGGGAGCAAACTGGCAAGGAAATGATGAAGTGGATCGCTACACACAACAGAGAAGAATGATCGTTGTTTGGACCAAGAAGTGGGACGAAACACCCGAAGGAAGGGTGGTCCCAGAGGAATCCGTGGTGGAAGTGGTGCAGGCTGTACATGAAGCACTGGGCCATGCAGGTACCATGCCCAAACAGAAGGAACTGGAGAAGCAGCGACTTTGGATTCTAGGAGGCTGAGTTCACCAGGCGCTCAAGGACTGTGAAGTATGTGGTCAATATAATGCAGGATGTAGAGGACAGAGGGTGGGTGGCCTCAACATAAAGAGAACCATTCCATGGGGATTGGTATGCATGGATGTAGCCGGCCCAATGGGGGTGACAGGGAAGAAAGGGAGAGAGAAATACCTTTTGTTGCTGCTGGATATGTCAGGATATGTGATTGTCAAACCAGTGAGAAAAGCTAACTGCAGCAGTGTAGTTAGCATGCTAGATCAGGCATGCTATTAACTGGGGATACCAAAAGAGTTGTGGACAGACAATGGTAGTCATTTTAGCAACTCACAAGTGGACCGGTGGTGCCAGCAGAACTGGGTAATAAGGGTTTATTCACATCCTTACGCCCTGCAAGTCAATGGGGTAGTGGAGGGAACCACTGCTCTGGTAAAGAACTGGATTGGGAAGAATGGCAACACCATGGAATGGAGCACCCAAGCCCTGGAGATTGGGAAGGTCTTGAATGACAGGCACCGGGTCGACAGGCCTTCCCCTTCCAAGGAACTGAATGGACGCCCATTTACATCACAGGAAGTGGGGTTGGGCAACAAAGATAAGAAGTTGGCCCTGGAATTAAAACTCCCAGTCCATGTCAGACAGAAGGTATGGATCAAGGCCCGAGACCATGCCACAGACACTGCAGTCAAAGCTAAGTACGAAATATCTGACATAGTAGAGAAAGTTTTAGACAGTAATACAGTGTTACTGAAGAAAAAGGGAATCCAAGGAGTTGAGCAGCTCAAGCCAATTCCTAGCTAGGAGAAAACCAGGATCCAAGAATGGCCAATAACGCACAGAACCCACCCCCCTATGTCAGAGTGGCCACTGTCTCTGGGGTGGTTGCCTAAGGAGAACACCCTCAGGACTCTGGGCACGCAGGGGACCGAGAAAACTAGAATGTGCTAAATGAGGATTCCTGTCAGTGGAGAAGGAAGTGATTGAGCTGAGGGAAGTTAAAAATTCCTGTGCAGTTTGCTCGAAACTATCTACTCTAACAGTCCAGTGGGAAGGCCCAGGAGTAAGAAACCACTCAAGCCAGATGGAGCAAGAAGTGAATTCAAGAACATACCTGTTTGTAGGTTTTGCCAAGTGACCATGCTACCCAGGTTAATTATCTTGACTCAGTGGGATCTACGAAGGACAAAAATAAAGCCAGCAGGGTGCAATTGCCAGTGGAATGGAGAATTTGTTCAATACTGTAGTGGTTTCTTAAGAAAGATTAAATCAAAAGACTTGTTTATATGTCTTTGAAGACGTTTCGCCTCTCATCCAAGAAGCTTCATCAGTTCATGCCAAGTGTCTGAGATTGTGATTCCGGCATTCCTTCTTAGTAAACTGAGAATCAAAACAGAATTCCCAACCGGAGAACTAAGCTATAAACACAAGAAGACCAGCTGTCTGTAGTCAGTGCCAGAAAATGCATGATAAGTTACTAAAATGAGTAGTGAAGATAGATCATTTTACTTTGAACAAACCTGGAAATGTATATGGCCCACCATACCTAGAATTACCAAATCAGACAATACTGCTAGACTGGCCGAAAAGGGATTATGAGCCCACTGGACTCTACTGTGGTACTGGAGGATACTTCTGGAGCAACTAGGAGTAGAAACGGAATGCAATCCCTGAACAGGTTATGCATCGAGAGGTGATATTAGATGGGATGGAGCTGCAGAGGTATCGTCCCTACGACCACAGGGGATAGCAGAATCAGCCGGTGCCAACGTGTCCAGAAACAAAGGACAAAGGACTTTTTGCTTGTGTTTACTGGCCAAATCAATGGCAGTGATAGTCAGGCTACTTGCCATCGTGGCTATCCTGTACTGTTATGGTAGGGCCCTAACCTATACCAGGGTCCAACATGGTGCAACTAAAATTGTGCAGCAGCCTGCTTTTCCTCCGCATTTCAGAAAGAAATGGGATGTTTACAGCATTGCATTTAAAGTTAGATAATGATTTATCTTAAAAAATGTGATGCTTTTTTAAAGATCAAATTATCTAAAGTACAGTTTGTCACAAAAGTGAGAACACCTCTCACATTTCAGCAACCATTTTATTATATCTTCTCAAGGGACAATACTACAGAAATGAAACTTGGATATACTTTAGAGTAGTCAGCGTACAGCTAGCAGTATAGATTTTCTATCCACTGAAAGTTACTCAACACACAGCCATTATTGTCTAAATAGCTGGCAACACAAGTGAGTACACCCTCAGTGATACCTGTACATGTTGTTCAAACATGCAAAGCCACCTGTCCTACTCATCATGTTCATGTTTTTCCCTGCTTGACTGGACCATACAAATTTGTGTGTCATGGATTAGAGCTGTTAAATTTGGTGCTTTGGGTACATGTTCAACATGGCACCTCATGGCAAAGAACTCTCTGAGGATGTGAGAAATAGAATTGTTGCTCTCCACGAAGATGGCCTAGGCTGTAAGAAGACTGGTAACACCCTGAAACTGAGCTACAGCATGGTGGCCAAGGTCATACAGGGGTATTTCAAGACAGGTTCCACTCTAAACAGGCCTCAACAGGCTCACAAAAGAAGTTGAGTCCTCGTGCTCTGCATCATATCCAGAAGTTGGTTTAAAAAAACAGATGCATGAGTGCTGCACGCATTGCTGCAGAAGTTGAAGAAGTGGGAGGTCAGCCTGTCAGTGCTCAGACCATACGCCACACACTGCATCAAGTTGATCTGCATGGCCGTTGTCCCAGAAGGAAGCCTCTTCTGAAGCTGGCTCACAAGAAAGCCCGCAAACAGTTTGCTGAAGACAAGCAGTCCAAGAGCATGAATTATGGGAACCATGTCCTGTGGTCTGATGAGACTAAGATAAACTTGTTTGGCTCAAATGATGTCTAGCATGTGTGGCGGCGCTCTGGTGAGGAGTACCAAGATAATTGTGTCTTCCCTACAGTCAAGCATGGTGGTGATAGCGTCATGGTCTGGGGCTGCATGAATGCTGTTGGCACTGGGGAGCTACAGTTCATTGAGGGAACCATGAATGCCAACATGTACTGTGACATACTGAAGCAGAGCATGATCCCCTCCCTTCGGAAACTGGGCCGCGTGGCAGTTTTCCAACATGATAGCGACCCCAAGCACACAACACCTCCAAGACAACAACTGCCTTGCTGAGTAAGCTGAAGGTGAAGGTGATGGACTGGCCAAGCATGTCTCCAGACCTGAACCCTATTGAGCACCTGTGGGGCATCTTCAAACGGAAGGTGGAGGAGCGCAAGGTCTCTAACATCCACCAGCTCCGTGATGTCATCATGGAGGAGTGGAAGAGGATTCCAGTAACAACCTGTGCAGCCCTGGTGAACTCCACACCCAAGAGGATTAAGGCAGTGCAAGATAACAATGGTGCTCACACAAAGTATTGACACTTTGGGCACAATTTGGACATGTTCACTGTGAGGTGTACTTACTTGTGTTGCCAGCTATTTAGACAATGATGGCTGTGTGTTGAGTTAAATCTATACTGCTATACAAGATGCACACTGACTACTCTAAGTTATATCCAAGTTTCATTTCTTTAGTATTATCCCTTGAGTAGATATAATAAAATGGTTGCTGAAACATGAGGGGTGTAGTCACTTTTGTGACATACTGTATATACAATAATTAAATTAGCTCCACCTCAACCAAAGATTAAAATCTTGTTTACATATTAATAGTCTCATCTTTACTTTATAGATTTATGATATGATATATTGACATTATGCTACATTGTAATCATTATGTCATTTTGATTCAAATGATCAGAAACCTGTACTTTTGGTTTTGCACATTGTTTACACATACTGATACAGCAGAACACACTGCATATTTTTCAAACTTTTTGTTTCTTATCTGTATTTTTCTCCCTGTCTGTATTTTGTTCTTATCAACATCTGTGGTCTATTTCTTCTGCTGTTGTCAGGCCAACTTTCCCTCCTGGAGATGAATGAAACATCTCATCTCAATCTACTAATAAAAATAATCCAATAAAATCTGTATAATAACATTACACTGTACACTGCAAGTACGATGCACTGGTTCTAGTGATAAAATTGGATCTGTTTATGCACTTCACATAGTAAATGGTATTGGTATTAGTGGTATTAGTATTTAGTATTTATTATTAGCATTTATTATTTTTGAATATAAATTTAAAGTTTAAAAAGATCTGCTTGCATTATTTTAAAAAATGAGTGCCTTTGTTCTCATTCATGATTTGTACATTAGAAATGATCTGCAGATATAATAATTCTACTGGTGCAGCCACAAAGGCCTTGTTTAGACAATATAGTCACAGACAGGTATGTCTGTGATTACAAAAAAACCCCACACGAAAAAAAAAAAAAAAAAAAAAAAAAAGAAACAAACAAAAAGTTATATACAACTCATTTGACACAACATGATGCAAACTAGCATTTCTGAAAATGCTGCAGAGGTTATTCATGAATGTTGTGTTTGCATGTTTCTCTATTTGCACAAAAGAGGTTTTGAAAGTTGAGTTCATCTACTTTATTTGTAACATTATAGCAAAATGCACAATTATACATTTTAATACTTAAAAGGTCTGGTGAAATTAAAACTAAAAGATAAATTTGTTAGAAGACAAATCAGTATCAATAGCTGGCATTTAACATCAGACTTTTACTCATGACACAGATTTGTAAAAGATTCAGATCATACATTACAGGGTTAAAAAGTGGAGGACATGTAAAAAAAACAAAACAAAAAACAAAATGATAAAAATATTTGCATCACATATATATCATATACTGATGCAGCAGAACTCACTGTATTTCTCTGCTTATGTGTATGCTGTTCTTATCAAAGTCTTATGCTTTTGTCAGGCCAACTTTCCCTCCTGGTGAAGAATAAAATGTCTCATCTCAATTCATAAATAAAAATAATACAATAAAATATGTATAAGAGCATAAACTGAATTATGCTGCACAGGTTCTGGTGATAAATCTGTGCATGTACAGCATATAGTAAGTATTATTTTTATTGCATGTAGAAAAGAAATTTAAGGTTAAAAAATCTATTTACATTATTTAAAAAAATCCTTGATTCTTACATTTAGAAAATATCTGCAGAAATAATGATCCCTTTTGGTGCAGCCCCAAAGTCCTTCTTGGGATGATGTAATCACACACATAGGTATCTCTGTAAGTACAAACAAAACATTTTGTTTTTCGCTGTACATTATATTCAGTTTATCTGACACAACATGGTGCAAACTAGCTTTTAGAAAACTGTTGCACTGATTATTTATTGGTGTTGTGGTTGTATGTCTCTCTATTTATACGAACAAAAGAGGTTTTGAAAGTTGAGTTCATTTACTTCATTTATCACATTTGTCTAACAAACTGCACAAATATTCATTATAATACATCAAAAGTCTGAATAAAATTAAAGTTAAAAGTTAAATTAATGAATGAAAGCTAATTAATTTGTCAGATGACTTAATATTATTACCCAGCATTTGACATCAGACTTTTAGTTCTGACACGAATTTTTGAAATATTCAGACCATACATTACAGGGTTAAAGAGTGGAGGACATGTGAGGAAATATAATGATAAAAATATTCGCATCATATTAGGTACACTGTTCATATTAAACCTGCTCTGTAATATTTCAAAACTCGCTCCAACAGTAAAGTTTAAGAGAGAAGCGAGGTGAGGTGTGCAGGTACTGACAGCTTTTTGTCTGGTCTCTTTAGAACCAGAAAAACAAACAACAAGAATCTTCATGTACGTGAAAATAATAAAAATTAAAGACCCAACAATTATGCTAAAACCTATAATGAGCCCATATACATTAATTATAAGAGAATCTGAACATGCCAGTTTGACAACAGAGTGGCCATCACAGTAAACTTTGTGAATGATGTTCCCACACAGCTGTGAATGGGAATTTAAATATAATGTATATGTAGTTAATATAAACAAAGGATATGACCATGTTAGACCAATAAGTGTGGCAATCTTTTTAGATCTCATATGTGTGTTATATTGTAGAGGATAACAGATTGCAAGATATCTGTCATAAGACATGATGGCCAAGTTTAGATATTCTATACAACCATATGTGTGCACACAGAACAACTGCAGAAAACAAAAGGGAAGAGAAATAATGTGAATATCAGAGAGAATCTGAATCAGAAGGAAAGGAAACAATCCTGTACTACCATACAGTTCATTTACAAACAGGCTGCACATAAAAATGTACATTGGTTCATGTAAACTTCTGTTCAGACAGATAAGAACAATGAGAAAAACATTTACACTGACAATAAACATATATAAAGTCATGATAATCATGAAATATAAGTACTTTAATGTTCCAGTGTCAAAGTAGGCAGTAAGTGTGAAATATAAAACCTGTGTAGAGTTTATCATCGTCCTTCATCATTCACACCTGTACATGCAAGACAATAATTCTATTTATATCTGTAAAAAGCATTCCTAAATGGATCATTTTCAAAGTCACAATAATATTTTGGTTAACATGCACAAAACGATATCAGTGACATTATGTAAATTTGGGCATTCGCCTGCTGTAGTCATACTGTGAGTCCCTCTGAACTGAGCAGAAACTCTGCTTCCTGCTCTTTTAAAGTTTTAATGTCAGAAGAAACCCACAGCAACAGTGTGACCTCTTTATGAAATGTCCCAGTGAGTGATACTCATGTTTAATTAATGTAAGCAAAAGAGATAACTTTGTCACTTGCTGTTTGTAATTTCTAACAAGAGGTGTTGTGATATACCAGTATTGACAACAACCATATTCAAATGATCCACCTATCCATCTTAAACTGGGGGTAACAGTTCAACAGGGGACCCCAGACATCCCTTTCCCCGGCTACATTAGCCAGCTCTGACTGGGGGGTCCTGAGGTGTTCCCAAGCTAGGGCAGAGATATAATCCCTCCACCTAGTCCTCAGTCTGTTCTGTGGCCTCCCCCCAACTGAACATACCTGGAACACCTCACTATGGAGGTGACCAGGTGGTATCCTTACAAGATCCCCAAACCACCTCAACTGGCTCCTTTATATGCAAAGGAGCAGTGGCTCTACGAGTTCCTCACAGTTGACTGAGCTTCTCAACCTATCCTGAGGGTCCTGAGCAGTGACCCCCTCACCTCATACTCCTGCAGCTCCTCCCACGTTTACTGTGGAACCCGTCATAAGCCTTCTCCAAATCCACAAAACACATGGATAAGCATACTCCTAAGCCCCTTACGAGCATCCTCATGATTGAACATGGTGTTCGTTATGGACGGTCCATGATTAGCACAGAAGTCCAGAAACAAACACCCGCTCGGGTTCAAATCGGGGAGGCCGTTCTTCCCAGTCACACCCCTCCAAGTGTCTCCATCATTGCCCACGTGTGAGTTGATGTCTCTCAGTAGGACTATCGAGTTCCCTACTGGAGCCCCATGTAGGACTCCATTCAGGATCTCTAAGAAGTCTGAACACTCTGCATAAGCACAGACAGCAGTCAGAGTTTTCCACCTTACAACCCATAAGTGTAGGGAGGTGACCCTCTTGTCCACCAGACATTACTTAAAAAAACTGAGTAGCTTTGGTCTTAGTCATCATTTGTATATTTAGAAAATATCTGCAGAAATAATGATCCTGTTGGTGCAGCCCCAAAGGCCTTGTTGAGACAATATAGTCGCACACATAGGTATCTCTGTAATCCTCCGTGCACCCTCATACACATTTTTGTGTTTTTGAGTTTTGTTTTTATGATTATTTTGGCTGTGTTCATGCAAGTGGCATAAAAATTCACAAGGCTGTGTGTTTTTTGGTCAATTTTTTAAATTCACCATCAGCTTTTATAATAGGACTAAAAAACATTGTGTCAGAAATTTACTCCCTTTCAGCTCCTTCGACACATTTTTGTGTTCATTGACTTCCATTAAAACCACAATTCTTTGATCCCCATAAAAAAAGCCTTAAAAAGTGATTTCTTTCAATTTTCTTTTTCTGTTCAGTGTGAAAGAGGATTAAAAAACACCATTTTCCCATATTTGTCATTGGTTTTCAATGTCCTGTTTCAAACCTTGAGCTGAATTGATTCTACGAGCTCCTGCAGAACAGGTGAAATAATAAATTCAACTTAAGTGGTCTCTATCTGTTGCCAGTGATGTCAGCATCTAGTGTATATGTATGTTTAACAAATTAGTTTGTGTGTGTATCCAAAGTACAGACACTAAAATCCATATGGACAAAAATAGCTCACTGTAAACCCATATGTGAAATATAACCTGAGCTTGAGTTTGACTTTTGCTTTGAAAACAAGTTCAACCCAAGTTCATCTAAGTTCAGACTCCCATGATTGGTCAAGTAATAAAAACATTGCATTTATCATCATCCTTCTTTAAGTTCACAACTATACACATTAGACATTAATTCTCTTATCTTTTGTTATGGATTTGTCACAGTTTAGTGGATTTGGAAGGTGTATGATAGGGTTCCATGGGAGATATTGTGGGAGGTGCTGCAGGAGTATGAAATGAAGGGGTCACTGCTCAGGGCCATCCGATCTCTGTACATCCAAAGTAAGAGCTGTGTCCGGGTTCTTGGCAGTAAGCTGAACTCTTTCCTGGTGAGGGTTGGCCTCCATCAGGGCTGCACTTCATCACCAATCCTGTTTGTGATATTCATGTACAGGATATCAAGGCGTGATTGTGGAATGGAGGGGTCACAGTTCAGTGGCCTGAGGATTGCAAAGCTGCTTTTTGCAGATGATGTGACTGGGATGAGTTTCAGCACCTCTAAGTCTGAGGTCATGGTTCTCAGCAGGAAACCACTGGATTGTCTACTCCGTACTCCAAGTGAGGGAGTTCAAGTATCTTGGGGTCTTTTTCTTGAGTGAGGAGACCATAGAGTGTGAGATGGGCTGGAGAATCGGAGCAGCAGGAGCGGTATTGCTTTTGCTTAACTACCCTGTTGTGACAAAAAGAAAGCCTAGTCAAAAGTCAAAGTTCTCGATCTACCGATCAATCTTTGTTCCTACTCTCCTCTATGGCTATGAAGATTAGGTGATGACCAAAACAACGAGATCACGGATATAAGTGGTGATTGAATATTGATATCATGGGGAAAACACTTATATGATTCCCCGACTGTCATTGTAATATCATTAAGATGGCTGACAGGTGCAACATTTGCATTTTGGGTAAAACAGAAATTTTAACTAAATTTGGCTCAGCTCATAGGACTTGTTGTACATTTCTCTTTCAATAATCAGCTCCTGCTTGATTTCATTAGTGACGATGGGGTGAAAGGGGGGTCATCAAGAAGACTTTCTGGAGTGACTGTGGGAGATAAACCTTCATTGGGGTCTTCAGGTGTGTATGTTCCTTCTCTGGTGTTTTGCCCATTCACCTTCCTAGTTGGAATATTATTTGAGGAGTTATCAAATCATTGCTGCAAGAAAGAGGAATACTTTAGCAGACACAATACTGCAAGAAGTTTCAGACATCCTGGACTTACCTGATGATCATATATTAACCTTGCTAATGGGACTGAAACTTGGGGTGGACTGTTCACCTCCTTCCTCTTCCACATCTTCATCTAAGAGCTGATTGTTCTCTTCAGCCTCTAAGCTTTGGTGACTGGACGCTCTTAAGTAAAGAAGTGGCATGAAATTGAGCATTGTCTGAGCAATTATTGTTTGTATGGGAATTGTGCACTGGAATTGCCTGGCTCTAGGGAAGGTATAGGTAGATATTACTCTGACAGAGCCCCAAGATGATGTGATACAAGCAATGGCTCCCAGGCTGACAGCTGGGAAGAAGTGGGTCCCATCTGAAGCTGTAGAGCAAGCAAAATCTGCTCTCAGGCATGGAGACATTGTGGGTCAGGTGCAGCATGGTAGAGGTGGTTTCAGTCTGGTGCCAAGTTGGGCAATTGGACAAAGTGGGAAAACCTAGAGCACCAAAGTGTCCAGATGTTCCAAGAGGATCTCAAGGTCCATCATGTCAAATGCTGCACTTAGGTCGAAGGGAACTAGAATGGACCCCTGGCCAGCATCAGCTGCAAGTAATAAGCCAATTAGGACTTAGTACTGTGATATTTTCTAAAACCTGACCTAAAACCACGGTAGTATGTCAGTATGCTCTCTATGGAGCACCGATAAAAGGACACCAACAGTCTCTGGGTGATGTCGTTCTTCCTGAGCACTCTAAGAAAGTGCAATCTCTGCGGGGCCTTTTTCAGCAGCTCAGAGGTGTTCACGCATCAAGTCAAGTTTTCCTCAATGTGGACTCCCAGGAAGCGGAAGTCAGCCACCCCCTCCACACAGTCCCCACTGATGATTGATGGTGGAATGTCCGTTTTCTTCTTCCTGAAGTCCATTATCAGCTCCTTGGTCTTTGAGGTGTTGAGGAGCAGGTTATTCTCCCTGCACCACACTGTCAGCTGCTCCACCTCATCCCTGTAGGGGGACTCATCCCCCCAGAGATGAGACCCACCACCATGGTGTTGTGCAGGGGGCTCAGCACACAGCCCTGTGTGGAGCTGGTGCTGAGGCTGAGGGTCGTGGATGTGTGGTGACCCATTCTAACCCTCTGGCTCCTTGCTATGTCCCTTGGAATGTTGTGTGGACTGAGAAACTCGGCTGTAACACTCCACTTGTGCCAAACTCCTATCTTAAGGAGATTATGCTGTCTGTAGAAGATGTTCACCCAACAGAATTTACACAGGACAAGAAACAACACATACACAAAAACCCAAACAAAGCACTGACAGGGAAAGCACTGAGCTCCTGCAAGAGTATGCATCGCCATCTTGTAAACATCCAAACAATTGGAGTGATGGCCTGTTGTTGGAAATTGTTCTTGTATCCAGTAGCTGATTTAAACCATACGGTGACGGATGTGCAATGTCTTAAAACAAAATATGTCTGACACAAATAGAACAGTAAAAGTTTTGTGAGCTTAGATGGGACAGTGAGTGTTAGGAACAACTAGTTGGCACCCTTGAAAGTATAGTGACAGCTGGTAAAGAATGTGACTTGACAGATTGGAGCACATCCTCTATAAGAAGGTTGTTACTTGCTTATTTGCTTTCCACTTACCTTCATTCTTTTGCAACTTTATACTTGTTTTTCTCTGCATTTCAGAACGAAATGTCATGTTTACAGCACTGAGTTTATCATTTCAAAATGATTTATCTTAAAAATGTGATGCATTTTAAAAGATCTAACTATGTAAAAGTATATAAAATAATAAAACTAGTTCCACCTCAACCAAAGATATTAATATTCTCATCTCTACTTCTTCTTGAATGAATTTGTCTTGGTCATGATTTGTACATTTAAAAATATCTGTGCAGATATAATCATCCTGTTGGTGCAGCCCTAAAGGCCTCGTTGAGCTAATATAGTCACACAGACAGGTATCTCTGTAATTGCAGAAAACAAAACAAAAAACAAAACAACCAAAAAAAAAAAGGAACAAACAAAAAAACTCTCTTTGTCATTGTATATTATATACAACTCATCTGACTCAACATGATGCAAACCAGCATTTCTGAAACTGTTGCACAGATTAGTGTTGTGGTTGCATGTTTCTCTATTTAGGCAAACAAAAGGTTTTGAAAGTTGAGGTAATTTACTTTATTCATCACATAATAACAAACTACACAATTATACATTATAATACCTCAAAGGTCTGATGAAATTAAAGCAAATTAATTTGTTAGATGACTTATTATCACTAGCTGACATTTGACATTAGACTTTTACTCATGACACGAATTTTTGAAATATTCAGACCATACATTACAGGGTTAAAGAGTGGAGGACATGTGAGGAAATATAATGATAAAAATATTCGCATCATATTAGGTACACCGTTCATATTAAACCTGCTCTGTAATATTTCAAAACTCGCTCCAACAGAAAAGTTTAAGAGAGAAGCGAGGTGAGGTGTGCAGGTACTGACAGCTTTTTGTCTGGTCTCTTTAGAACCAGAAAAACAAACTACAAGAATCTTCATGTACGTGAAAATTATAAAAATTAAAGAACCAACCATTATGACAAAACATGACATGAGCCCGTAAATATTAAGTACGAGAGAATTTGAACATGCCAGTTTGACAACAGAGTGGCCATCACAGTAAACTTTGTGAATTTTGTTCCCACACAGCTGTGAATAGGAATTTAAATACATTATATATGTAATTAATGTCAGCATGGGACATAACCATGTTAGAGCAATAAGTGTGGCAATCTTTTTAGATGTCATACATGTGTTATATTTTAGAGGATAACAGATTGCAAGATATCTGTCATAAGACATGACGGCCAAGTTTAAAAATTGAATACTTCCATATGTATACACACAGAAAATCTGCAGGAAACAAAAGGGAAGAGAAATATTGTGAATATCAGAGAGAATTTGAAGCAGAAGAAAAGGAAACAATCCTGTACTACCATACAGTTCATTTACAAACAGGCTGCACATAAAAATGTACATTGGTTCATGTAAACTTCTGTTCAGACAGATAAGAACAATGAGAAAAACATTTACACTGACAATAAACATATATAAAGTCATGATAATCATGAAATATAAGTACTTTAATGTTCCAGTGTCAAAGTAGGCAGTAAGTGTGAAATATAAAACCTGTGTAGAGTTTATCATCATCCTTCTTTAAGTTCACAACTATAAACATTAGACATTAATTCTCTTATCTTTGTTATGGATTTGTCACAGTTTAACCAGCTTCAGTTTGGACTTGTTTTGCAGAAATTTCAACTTAGATGAAGCACACATGAACAGAAGTCAGTGTAGTGATACTAAACAGATTAATTATCATGGAACCAAATGTAAAAAAAATTTTCCTAAAAGGACAATTTTTAAAGTCACAGTGATGATCCGGTTAAAATGTACAACATTTGTGACAGTATGTGAATTTGAGCATTCACCTGCTGTAGTCATAGTGTGAGTCCCTCTGAACTGAGCAGAAACTCTGTTTCGACTTCTTTTAAAGTTTTAATAACACAAGACACCCAACAGTAGCAGTGTGACCTTATGGAGTTATATTTGTGTGATCAATTGCAAGCAATTGTAGATTCTGAGCACAGAAAAACATTTTGTGCAAGCATACATATTAGGTTTTGAGGAAAAATTAAATGTGAGCAATAAAAAAAACACTTTAAATTGAGCAGACAAAAATCTATTCTGTGCATGAACATATTTGCTAATGCTACGATCAATACGAACGTGCAATAAAATAAAAATTTCCCTTTCACTCAGTTTCACTCTGCCCCGTCACAAACTTGTTCTTGGTGCACGAGCAGTCTGCAGCATACTCACTCAAGATGTGTCTCTCTCTCTCGACCTGTCCTCGCTGTGTGCTCAACTTCCCCTGCACCTTCGCTCAAGTTGTACACGGGTGTTACAAATGTGACACGGTGTCATTGTTGCCACCTACCAAAGGTCAAGAGGGCGGGAAATTCGACTGGATGAAAGCACATCCTAGGTCAGTATTTCACTTTAAATATTAGTATTATTGAATGATATCACATTATAGTGCTGCCATGTCGCACTGATTGAATTAACATTAACGTTACACCTCCATGTATCTTCAGACATTGGCCGTTGAGTGACAATTTTCACAATTTCATATCCCTCTTAAGCAAAAAAAAAAAAAAAAATGTCAAGCCACAGCCACATGTAAATAGTTTGTGCTGTAGTATTATATCATGTTTTATGAACCTTTATCAAAGGAGAGGAGAACCTTATCAAACTCGATATGTAGGTTATAAGTCTATTTCAGTTTATGATGACAGACATATCAGTAAAGTGCCTTCTTCAGGTGTTACATTTTGAAATAAGCCGGAATAAGGTGCGTTAACCATTCTTTAATTAAGACTGTCAATTTTGCCAACTATCATAGAAGTAACATTAAATTAGGGATAATGTATAGCAAGCCGGTGATCTGTTGAAAAATAACTCCAGACAGGGGAATGGAACACTGATGCACAGCTTACTTATGGCTTACTAGTAAAACATTCAATAATGTGACAAAAATAAATAAAACACATTTAATGTTAACTGAAAACACCAGCCATTGCTCTGAAAACACCCAGCTGGTAACACAGGACAGCATTTTTGGAGGTGTGTCTCGTCCTCAGCTGAGACGCTCTGGTTGCTACAATACAGAATATCCACGGTATAGTCATTAAGTTTATGTTTCACAAGCTGCAGCACAGACAGATAATGCTAGTTTATGTTATCAACAAATACTGAATGTGGAAAGTTGGCAAAATGTGTTGTGACTTTCATATCTTTCTTTGTTTTACTGTTTAATGAGCATTTTAAGCTGTATGGGAGTTGAGTTAAGTTACTGCAGATGGAAACAAATTTCCTGGTTTTGCTGCTTCATAACGAAAGCTTTTAAGTAACAAAATAGCTGGGGACTTTTACTGTGAAGAATGTAGAGGAAGTTCAGTGTTTTACAGCTTCTCGACTCTGCTGAGCTCTCAAACTCCGTATGGCAGTTACTATGGCTTCACTAGCAACGGAGCAGCAGAGCAGTGGTGATACCTCAACAAATACACACCGC
Source organism: Lutjanus erythropterus (assembly GCF_056507025.1). Lineage (NCBI taxonomy): Eukaryota > Metazoa > Chordata > Actinopteri > Lutjaniformes > Lutjanidae > Lutjanus > Lutjanus erythropterus. Next base: position 32,443,990 of record NC_139320.1, read on the forward strand.
TGAATTTTGGTGATTAATGAATCAGAATCAAGTATTTAAGAGTGCCATGTAATAATGTTAGTAAGCTTCTGCTTTTCTCCCTGACATTAATTGGCTGACCTAACGTCAGCAACCTACCAAGATAGCTAATTTGCTTTACAAGCTAAAGGTGTACAGACAAAAACAAAGATAATTTCATAAAGGTTGAATAACAACCATGATGTTCAAATGATCCATCCAGCCATCTTCAGCCACTTAGCCGAAGTTGGGTAGTGGAGATAACAGTTCCAGCAGGGGACCCCAGACATCCCTTTCCCGGGTACATTAGCCAGCTCTGACTGAGGAATTCCGAGGCATTCTCAGGTCAGGGTGATGGTTCTCCAGGGAACTATCACCTTATCATGGTGGAGAGGTTTGTGTGTTCCTATGAACCTGGGAGCTGTGTTGTTTGGAGCCTAGTGCTCCTGGTAGGAACAAGACCTACCTTCAAAAAAACCTCATGAAAACCAAGGACGGAGTGTAGAGACTCTGCCTGGAGGAAGGTCCTGTCTGGAACCAGGCCTGGAAAAGGGGCCCGTCAGCAAGTGACTGGTGATTGGGCATGTCATGGAGGTAGGGGACCGGATCTGGAAAGCAGAGGCTGGCTCTGGGGACATGGAAGGTCACCTGTCTGGTGAAGAAGTAGCTGGAGCTTGTGCAGGAGTGGAGCGCTATCATTTAGTTCTGGTGGGGCTTACCTCTACGCACAGTCTCAGCTCTGGAATCTCACTGCTGGATAGGGGTTGAACTCTATTCCTCTCCGAAGCTGCCCGGGGTGTGAGGCGGCAGGTGAGTGGGTGGATACTCACAAGACCTCGTCTGAGTTGGGCTATGTTGGAGTTCACCCCAGTGGACAAGAGGGTCGCTTCCCTGTGCCTAAGGGTTTTGGGGTGAAAACTCTGACTGCTGTCTATGCTTACGCTCCGAAAGACAATTTGAAGTATTCAGCCTTCTTGGAGACACTGAACGGAGTCCTGCATGGGGCTCCTGGAGGGACTTTGTAATCCTACTTCAACGCACACGTTGACAACAAGACACTTGGAGGGACGTGATTGGAAAGAATGTCTCCCTGATTTGAACACGAGCAGTTGTTTGTTACTGGACTTCTGTACTAGTCATGGACTGTCCATAATGAACTCCAGCAAAAGGATCTTCAAAAGTGTACCCGATAGCAGAGCACCCTAAGTCTGGGGTTGTGCCTAAGGAGTGGCATACTGGGGTAGTGGTTCTTTGTTTCAAAAGGGGGGCCAGAGGGTGTGTATCAATTATAGAGGCATCACATTACTCAGCCTCCCTGGGAAAGTTTACTCTAAGGTGTTAGAGAGGAGGGTCAGACAGATAGTCGAACTTCAGATTGAAGAGGAACAGTGCAGATTCTGTCCTGGTCATGGAACAGCAGACTAGCTTTTCACTTTTGCAAGGATCCTGGGAGTACCCCCATCCAGTCTACATGTGTTTCGTGGATTTGGAGAAGGTGTATGACAGGGTTCCACAGGAGACATTGTGGGAGGTCCTTAGGTCTTGCAGGAGTATGAGGTGAAGGGGTCACTGCTCAGGGCCATCCAATCTCTGTACACCCAAAGTGAGAGCTGTGTCCACTGGATTGTGTTTTTGTTTTGTTTTTTTTTGCTTCTTTCTACTTTTTTTTTTTTTTACATATCAGAAAGAAATATCATGTTTACAGAACTGAGTTTATAAAAACGATTTATCTTAAAAATGTCATGCATTTTGAAGGACCAAACTAGGTATTGTATATAAAGTAATAAAACTACCTACACCTCAACCAAAGATTAAAATCTTCTGCACATATTAATATTCTCATCTTTACTTATCATAATCATTATGTCATTTTGATCCAAATTATCACTAACCTGCACTTTTGGTTTTGAACACTGTTTACACATACTGATGCAGCAGAAAACTAACTTGATTTGTTATCTGTATTTTTCTACTTATTTGTATGCTGTTTTTATCAACATGTACTGTTGTAAGGCCTGTTTTTCCACCTGGGAATAAATACAATGTCTCAACTCAATTCATCAATAAAAATAATACAAAGTAAGTAGTATATTTATTATTTCAGAATATAAACTTAAACTAAAAAAAGTTACATACCTGATTTGTACGTTTAAAAAATATTTGTGAAGATATAATGATTATATTCTATTGCAGCCCAAAAGGCCCTGTTGAGATAATATAGTCACACATATCTGCCTCAACATGGTGCAAACTGGCATTTCTGAAACTATTGCACAGATTATTCATTAGTATTATGGTTGCACATCTCTCTAGTTCCACAAATACATGAGGTTTTAAGTTAATTTACTTTATTTGTCCCATTATAACAAACTGCACAGTTATTCATTATAATACTTAAAAGGTCTGATGAAATTAAAGAAAATTAATTTGTTAGATGACTTAATATCGCTAGCTGACATTTGATATTAGACCTTTACTCATGACACGAATTTTTGAAAGATTCAGACCATACATTACAGGGTTAAAGAGTGGAGGACATGTAAGAAAGTATAAGGATAAAAATATTCGCATCATATTAGGTACACCGTTCATATTAAACCTGCTCTGTAATAATTCAAAGCTACCTCCAAAAGAAAAGTTTAAGAGAGAAGCGAGGTGAGGTGTGCAGGTACTGACAGCTTTTTGTCTGGTCTCTTTAGAACCAGAAAAACAAACTACAAGAATCTTCATGTACATGAAGATGATAAAAATTACAGCACCAAAAATTGTGCCAAAACCTAATATGAGTCCGTAAATATTAACTGCAAGAGAATCTGAACATGCCAGTTTGACAACAGAGTGGCCATCACAGTAAACTTTGTGAATTTTGTTCCCACACAGCTGTGAATGAGAATTTACATATATTGTATATGTAGTACATGCAATCATAGGATATGACCATGAAAGAACAATAAGTATGGCAATCTTGTTAGATGTCATACGTGTGTTATATTGTAGAGGATAACAGATAGCAAGATATCTGTCGTAAGACATGATGGCCAAGTTTAGATATTCAATACCCGAATATGTATACACATAGAACAACTGCAGGAAACAAAAGGGAAGAGAAACAGTGTGAATATCAGAGATAATCTGAATCAGAAGGAAAGGAAACAATCCTGTACTACCATACAGTTCATTTACAAACAGACTGCACATAAAAATGTACATTGGTTCATGTAAACTTCTGTTCAGACATATAAGAACAATGAGAAAAACATTTACACTGACAATAAACATATATAAAGTCATGATAATCATGAAATATAAGTACTTTAATGTTCCAGTGTCAAAGTAGGCAGTAAGTGTGAAATATAAAACCTGTGTAGAGTTTATCATCGTCCTTCTTTAAGTTCACTCCTGTTCAAACCAGACAAGAACTATACTACCTTTTTTTTATGGATTTGTAAAAATTGAACCAGCTTCAGTTTGGACTTGATTTGCACAAATTTCAACTTAAGCATAACATTCATAACATGTAGTGATACTAAACAGATTCATTATCACTGAAACAGTAAAAACATTCCTAAACTGACTATTTTCTTTTCAAAATCAAATCTTGTTTTCCTCAAATTTCAAATTCAACATAAAGCACACATGAACAGAAGTCAGTGTGGTAATACTGAACACATTCATTATCACTGAAACAAAAAAAACATTCCTAAAGGGACCATTTTCAAAGTCACAATAATGTTTTGGTTAACATGTACAAAATGTCTGAGACATTATGTGAATTTGTACATTCACCTGCTGTCGTCAGACTGTGAGTCCCTCCTAACTGAGCAGAAACTCTGCTTTGACTCATTTTAAAGTTTTAAAGACCAAGGACACCCACAGCAGCAGCGTGACCTCATTATGAAAGGTCTCAGTCACTGATACTCATGTTTAATTAATGTCAGTAAAAAAGTTAACTTTTTCTTTTTGCATTGCTTTCAATGTACTTACTTGTCGCCTACAGTCATTTCAATAAGAGGAAGGCGACAGAAGTGAAGCAAAGCAGTTTTGATCGTTGCAGTAGGGGTAAGAAGCAGTAGCCGCCCACTTACATGTGCATAGATTTTGCTCTGTTCCTCAGACTTCACTGTGCTGAACTTCTGGCGATTTCTGCAACCTAGTTTCATGGCTAGTATACCTGTTGTGGACCTTTGGTTGGGTCATTTTAAACGGTGCTTGGCTTCTCTTATGACAGGCTCTGATCTTGAATGTTTTTAAAATTGCTGTAGTTCAACCACTTTTAAAAAGACCATGTCTTCATTCCTCTGACCTCAACAATTCAGATTTCCAAACTTCCATTTTAGCCAATGTTTTAGAAAAAGTGGTAGCAGAGCAACTGCTAGCTTTTATCCATGAGAGACATATTTCTGAAAAATTCCAATCAGGTTTTAGAAAACATGACAGCACTGAAACTGGACTTCTTAAGGTGGTAAATAACTCATTGCTTGCAGCTGATGTTGGCGACAAGTCTATTCTAGTTGTCCTGGACCTAAGTGGAGTGTTTGACATGATAGAGCATGAGATCCTCTTGGAGCATCAGCAGAAAACTTTGTCACTTGCTGTTTGTTGTCCAGGGAGCGGCACAGATTGCAAACTGTAGATAAATATATCTGTTAGTTGTTGCTCCTCTCGACTCCTTTTGATTGTGTTCGCCTTCTCTCTCAAACTTTATCAGGGCCAATAGCATTGGAGGGAAGTCTAGGTATGGCCCACATTTCCCAATATTTGCTACTAGTACTACTACTCCCTGGCATGAGAATCCTGTGGTGTCTACAGTTTGGGCTGATTCCAAGGCTGATGTAGCCTCTAACAGTCTACAAGCTTCCCATCACCAAAGTTGAGCGGCTGAGGAGAACAATCAGCTCTTAGGTAAAGAGGTGACATGAAATTCAGTGTTGTGTCATTCAATATCAGCCTGTATGGGAATGGTGCACTGGAACTGCTTGTATCTACCATCATGGAGGGAGGAATACAAATGCACCGAGGTGAAGACAGATATGCCCCTAACAGAGCCCCAAGATGATGTGATACAAGCAATGGCTCGCAGATGGACAGCTGGGAAGAAGTGGGTCCCATCTGAAGCTGTAGAGCAAGCAAGATCTGCTCTCAGGCATGGAGACATTGTGGGTCAGGTGCAGCATGGTATACGTGGTTTCAGTCTGGTGCCAAGTTGTCCCACTTCGACAAAAAAGCCCAGTTTCGACCAGCGGCAGAGGCTGGCGGTTGTGGAAGTCCAGCAACAAGAGGAGGCAAGTGTAAAGTGTAGAAGCAGTCTCACAGGCAAAACAGGACAATTGGAGAAATCGATGGTAAGAACAAACTTGTCAGAGGGTGACTTTGTGTGGGAACTTATTTTGTGCGCACGGTAAGAATATTTCTACACACGTGTTAGTGAATGAGTCCCATTGAAAGCAATTTAAAAGGAAGAAGTAAACTTTTTGCCCTGACATCAATTAAACATAAGTATCAATCATTAGTTTGTTTCATGAGGTCACTCTGTTTCAGTGGGTGTCTTCTGTTGTTAAAACTTTAAAAGAAGTGGAAGCAGAGTTTCTGCTCAGTTAGGAGGGACTCACAGTATGACTATAGCAGCTGAATGCCCAAATTCACATAATGTCACAGACATTTTCTACATGTTAACCAAAATATCACTGTGATTTTGAAAAGAAAATAGTCAGTTTAGGAATGTTTTTTACTGTTTCAGTGATAATGAATCTGTTTAGTATCACTACATGTTATGAATGTTATGCTGACGATGAAATTTGTGCAAATCAAGTCCAAACTGAAGCTGGTTAAACTGTTACAAATCCAGAACAAAAAGGTAATATAGTTCTTGTCTGGTTTGAACAGGAGTGAACTTAAAGAAGGATGATGATAAACTCTACACAGGTTTTATATTTCACACTTACTGCCTACTTTGACACTGGAACGTTAAAGTACTTATATTTCATGATTATCATGACTTTATATATGTTTATTGTCAGTGTAAATGTTTTTCTCATTGTGGTTATCTGTCTGAACAGAAGTTTACATGAACCAATGTACATTTTTATGTGCAGCCTGTTTGTAAATGAACTGTATGGTAGTACAGGATTGTTTCCTTTCCTTCTGATTCAGATTCTCTCTGATATTCACATTATTTCTCTTCCCTTTTGTTTCCTGCAGTTGTTGTATGTGTATACATATTCGGGTATTGAATATTTAAACTTGGCCGTCATGTCTTATGACAGATATCTTGCAATCTGTTATCCTCTACAATATAACACACGTATGACATCTAACAAGCTCGCCACACTTATTGTTTTTTCATGGTTATATCCTTTCCTTGTATGTATTACATATATAATATATTTAAATTCCTATTCACAGCTGTGTGGGAACAAAATCCACAAAGTTTACTGTGATGGCCACTCTGTTGTCAAACTGGCATGTTCAGATTCCCTCATAGTTAATGTATACGGGCTCATTTCATGTTTTGTCACAATTGTTTGCTCTTTAATTTTTATAATTTTCACGTACATGAAGATTCTTGTTGTTTGTTTTTCTGGTTCTAAAGAGACCAGACAAAAAGCTGTCAGTACCTGCACACCTCACCTCGCTTCTCTCTTTAACTTTACTGTTGGAGCGAGTTTTGAATTATTACAGAGCAGGTTTAATATGAACGGTGTACCTAATATGATGCGAATATTTTTATCATTATATTTCCTCACATGTCCTCCACTCTTTAACCCTTTAATGTATGGTCTGAATATTTCAAAAATTCGTGTCATGAGTAAAAGTCTGATGTCATTTGCCAGACAGTGATATGAAGTTGTCTAACAAATTCACGTATTAGTTTCAATTTAATCAGACTTTTGAGGTATTATAATGACTAATTGTACTGGTTGCAATAATGTGACAAATAAAGGGAATTAACTCAACTTTCAAAACCTTTGTCTTTGTGTAAATAGAGAAACATGCAACCACAACACTAATGAATAATCTGTGCAACAGTTTCAGAAATGCTAGTTTGTCTTTTCTTCAGTGAGAACTGTTGGTGAGCGTTTAATAACTTCAACATCTGTCAACAGTAGTATGCAAGTTAACATTAGCCACAAGGGTTAGCGTTTATTATTGCCTAACAACATCTCTCATCTCATATTGATGTCTGTTATCTCTATGTGGCACCAAAACCTGAAATCAGAGATTTCAGTCATACCACCAGTACTAGCAGTAGTATTAACTGCAGTCTGCAGCTCCAGCTGTGTGTGTGTGTGTGTGTGTGTGTGTGTGTGTGTGTGTGTGTGTGTGTGTGTGTGTGTGTGTGTGTGTGTGTGAGATTGATTCTGGACCATTTTCCTGTAAAGTAAAAGTTACATTTTATTTACACTGGATTGATGCCAAAGGTCCGGCACAGGTGTCCTCAGAGAGCAGGTCACTTTGAATTATTATTATTATTATTTGCATTATGTGGCACCTCATCTATGGCTGGATTTATGATGATACAGTAATCATACTGTAATCACAGTAATCATTTTGATTCATTTTCTCATAATGTCAGATTTCATGATGAACAATTTTTTTTTACCTTTGTCAGAAATGAATTTTCAGTTTTCACCAATGTTGTCCTTTCCTGTAGGAACAGGCTTAGAGACTACGGTTCTGTAATACAGAACTTTTAAGATTTTGAAAAGTAAAAGTTTAAAGTCGTACAAACAAACAAACAAACAAACAAACAAACAAACAAACACATGGCTCAGGAAGGGAAAGCAGTGCTAGGTCCTGGCTGACCCTGGAACGAGCACTCTGAGGAAGTCCTGAATCCAACCAACATGTCTTCTATGGACGAGGCAGAGTTTGGATCTCAAGCCCAAACTGGCAGAAGTCCCAGTAGTAGTTAAGTAGCTCTTTGGTGGCAGGTGTGAATGATATTTGCTTTGAGATTCTGAAAGCCCTGAACATTGTTGGGCTTTCATGGCTGACATGTCTCTTCAATATCACGTGGAGGTCTGGGACAGTGCCTGAAGAATGGCAGACTCAGGTGGTGGTTCTCATTTTTGAAAAGTGGGCCACAGGGTTGGCTCTTATTGTGTTGGACTCTTGTGGGGAGTACGGTGGGGTACCAAGCCACTGATAAAGGTATCTGGTCCTTAATATAACTGGAGTGAGAGCTGTGTCCATATTCTCGGCAGAGGTCAGACATCATTTTAGTAAGTCTTAGGAAGTCGGACTATTCAGCATTTATCTCTGAAAGGTTTGTTCCACTTCAAGGGTGAGATGAAAAAGGCTGCAGTGACAATTTTATGAGACACAGGCTTTTAAGATCGTTTGTTCATAGGTTCACTTTGCCCTTTTCCTGTTACCATCCCATTTCTCAGCAGGATCGTCGCTGCCATGTCCTGCCCTGGCTGGGCCAGTGCCGGAGCCGTCTCCTGTCTTGGCTGGCCTGCAGCCATTTTCTGTCCCAGCTGGGTCATTGCCACCGCAGCCATCTCCTGTCCTGGTGGGTTTGGCTGGGCTGCAGCCACTTCCATTCCTGGCTGGGCCATCACCACCGCAGTTTCCTTCTATTCTGACTGGGCCACAATCACCTTCTGCCCATCACAAGCTGCAGCTGCCTCCAGTCCCCCTGGTGTCACCAACTCATCAGATAGATGCTCTGTTGCTACATCGTTGGCCTCCTGCGGGGACCCATCTTCATCTGTGCTGCCATCATCGGCATCCAGAGGGGTCCTGTCTTAGTCTTTGGCATTCTTCTCGCCCACCAGAGGGGACCCTTCTTTGCTTTGGCCCCCTAGTCATCCTCCAGAAGGGTCCTGTCCTCGTCTTTGGTCACCTGCTCATCCTCCTGAGGGGTCCTGTCTTCGCCTTGGCATCCTTCTCATCCACCAGAGGGGATCCATCTTTACATTTGGCCTCCTGCTCGTTCATCAGAGGGAACCTGTCTTTGTCTCCTGCTTGGCCACCAGAGGGGTCCCACCTTCATCTTCACCAACAACCTCCAGAAGGGTTCTGCTGCCTTCCACGCTGACCCCCAGAAGGGTTTTGCCATCTTCCCTGGTGGCCATCACTCTGGAACAGGGTAAATCTAGACTCATCAGACCACATGACTTTTGTCCATTGCTCAAGCAAAATCTGCTCTCAAGCATGGAGACATTGTGGGTCTCTGGGTAGAGGTGGTTTTGGTCCAGTGCCAAGTTGTCCCACTTGGAAAAAAGCCCACGTCAGACCAGTGGCAGAAGCTGGTATTGTGCAAGTCCACCAACAACAGGAGGCAAGGCAAAGTGCAACAGCAGTCTCACAGGCAAAACAGGGCAACTGGACAAAGTGGGAAAACCTAGAGCACCACAGTGTCCAGATGCTCAAAAGGATCTCAAGGTCCATCGTGTCAAACGCTGCACTTATGTTGAAGGGAATTAGAATGGACTCCTGGCCGGCATCAGCTGCAAGAGATAAGTAATTTGGGACTTGGCACTTTTAAAAATGTTTTTGTTATGAATAAAAACTAGTAGTTGCTCTGCTACCACTTTTTTCTAAAACTTTGGCTAAAATGGCAGTTTAGAAATAAAGTCTAAATTGTTGCTGGTACACCCCGACTGAAGGTCCACAACAGGTATACTAGACAGCAGTTAAGCACTAAATACAAATAAACACTCTCATGCACAGCAATAAAGCCTGATTCACCCTGAATATTAAGTTACAACAACTTCACCACTTCGTCCATGATACTTTTCCATGCTAACATGTTTACCTATATAGAGAGCAGGGGGTGTGGCAGTATGCAGATTGCTGGCCGTGGATACGAGCCTATCAGTTTAGAATGGTTCTGATTCACAAACATATGTTATATTGGTAAGAAACAAACTTGGCCGGTGCGCATGTTTCATGAATCACTTTGGGTCACTTTGTGTGGGAACTTATTTTGTGCGCACAGTAAGAATATTTCTACACACATTAGTGAATGAGTCCCATTGAGAGCAATGCAAAAAGAAGAAGTAAACTTTTTGCCCTGACATCAATTAAACATGAGTATCAATCATTAGTTTGTTTCATGAGGTCACTCTGTTTCAGTGGGTGTCTTCTGTTGTTAAAACTTTAAAAGAAGTGGAAGCAGAGTTTCTGCTCAGTTAGGAGAGACTCGCAGTATGACTACAGCAGCTGAATGCCCAAATTCACATAATGTCACAGACATTTTCTACATGTTAACCAAAATATCACTGTGATTTTGAAAAGAAAATAGTCAGTTTAGGAATGTTTTTACTGTTTCAGTGATAATGGATCTGTTTAGTATCACTACATGTTATGAATGTTATGCTGAAGTTGAAATTTGTACAAATCAAGTTCAAACTGAAGCTGGTTAAACTGTTACAAATCCAGAACAAAAAGGTAATATAGTTCTTGTCTGGTTTGAACAGGAGTGAACTTAAAGAAGGATGATGATAAACTCTACACAGGTTTTATATTTCACACTTACTGCCTACTTTGACACTGGAACGTTAAAGTACTTATATTTCATGATTATCATGACTTTATATATGTTTATTGTCAGTGTAAATGTTTTTCTCATTGTTCTTATCTGTCTGAACAGAAGTTTACATGAACCAATGTACATTTTTATGTGCAGCCTGTTTGTAAATGAACTGTATGGTAGTACAGGGTTGTTTCCTTTCCTTCTGATTCAGATTCTCTCTGATATTCACATTGTTTCTACTTCTTTTTGTTTCCTGCAGATTTATTGTGTACACACTTATGGAGCTGTTGAATATCTAAACTTGGCCATCATGTCTTATGACAGATATCTCGCTATCTGTTATCCTCTACAATATAACACACGTATGACATCTAAAAAGATTGCCATACTTATTGTTCTTTCATGGTTATATCCTTTGCTTACATGTATTACATATACAGTATATTTAAATTCCTATTCACAGCTGTGTGGGAATAAAATTCACAAAGTTTACTGTGATGGCCACTCTGTTGTCAAACTGGCATGTTCAGATTCCCTTGTACTTAATATTTACGGACTCATTTTATGTTTTGTCATAATTGTTTGCTCTTTAATTTTTATAATTTTCACGTACATGAAGATTCTTGTTGTTTGTTTTTCTGGTTCTAAAGAGACCAGACAAAAAGCTGCCAGTACCTGCACACCTCACCTCGCTTCTCTCTTTAACTTTACTGTTGGAGCGAGTTTTGAATTATTACAGAGCAGGTTTAATATGAACAGTGTACCTAATATGATGCGAATATTTTTATCATTATATTTCCTCACATGTCCTCCACTCTTTAACCCTTTAATGTATGGTCTGAATATTTCAAAAATTCGTGTCATGAGTAAAAGTCTGATGTCATTTGCCAGACAGTGATATGAAGTTATCTAACAAATTAACGTATTAGTTTCAATTTAATCAGACTTTTGAGGTATTATAATGACTAATTGTACTGTTTGCAATAATGTGACAAATAAAGGGAATTAACTCAACTTTCAAAACCTTTGTCTTTGTGTAAATAGAGAAACATGCAACCACAAAACTAATGAATAATCTGTGCAACAGTTTCAGAAATGCTAGTTTGTCTTTTCTTCAGTGAGAACTGTTGGCGAGCGTTTAATAACTTCAACATCTGTCAACAGTAGTATGCAAGTTAACATTAGCCACAAGGGTTAGCGTTTATTATTGCCTAACAACATCTCTTATCTCATATTGATGTCTGTTATCTCTATGTGGCACCAAAACCTGAAGTCAGAGATTTCAGTCGTACCACCAGTACTAGCAGTAGTATTAACTGCAGTCTGCAGCTCCAGCTGTGTGTGTGTGTGTGTGTGTGTGTGTGTGTGAGATAGATTCTGGACCATTTTCCCGTAAAGTAAAAGTTACATTTTATTTACACTGGATTGATGCCAAAGGTCCGGCACAGGTGTCTTCACAGAGCAGGTCACTTTGAATTATTATTATTATTTGCATTATGTGGCACCTCATCTATGGTTGGATTTATCACGATACACTAATCAAAGTGTAATCACAGTAATCATTTTGATTCATTTTCTCATAATGTCAGATTTCACAATGAACAATTTTTTTTTACCTTTGTCAGAAATGAATTTTCAATTTTCAACAATGTTGTCCTTTCCTGTAGGAACAGGCTTAGAGACTACGGTTCTGTAATACAGAACGTTTAAGATTTTGAAAAGTAAAAGTTTAAAGTCGTACAAACAAACAAACAAACACATGACTCAGGAAGGGAAAATAGTGCTAGGTCCTGGCTGACCCTGGAACGAGCACTCTGAGGAAGTCCTGAATCCAACCAACATGTCTTCTATGGACGAGGCAGAGTTTGGATCTCAAGCCCAAACTGGCAGAAGTCCCAGTAGTAGTTAAATGGCTCTTCGGTGGCAGGTGTGAATGATATTTACTTTGAGATTCTGAAAGCCCTGAACATTGTTGGGCTTTCATGGCTGACATGTCTCTTCAATATCACGTGGAGGTCTGGGACAGTGCCTGAAGAATGGCAGACTCGGGTGGCGGTTCTCATTTTTGAAAAGTGGGCCACAGGGTTGGCTCTTATTGTGTTGGACTCTTGTGGGGAGTACGGTGGGGTACCAAGCCACTGATAAAGGTATCTGGTCCTTAATATAACTGGAGTGAGAGCTGTATCCATATTCTCAGCAGAGGTCAGACATCATTTTAGTAAGTCTTAGGAAGTCTGACTATTCAGCATTTATCTCTGAAGGGTTTGTTCCACTTCAAGGGTGAGATGAAAAAGGCTGCAGTGACAGTTTTATAAGACACAGGCTTTTAAGATATTTTGTTCACAGGTTCACTTTGCCCTTTTCCTGTTACCATCCCATTTCTCAGCAGGATTGTCGCTGCCATCTCCTGACCTGGTGGGGACGTTGCTGCCGCTGCCGTCTCCTTTCCCAATGAGGCCATCGCCACTGTTTCCTCTCCCGGCCGGGCCGTTGTTGCCAGCACTGTCTCCTGCCCTGGCTGGGCCAGTGCCAGAGCCGTCTCCTGTCTTGGCTGGCCTGCAGCCATTTTCTGTCCCAGCTGGGTCATCGCCGCCGCAGCCATCTCCTGTCCTGGTGGGTTTGGCTGGGCTGCAGCCACTTCCATTCCTGGCTGGGCCATCACCACCGCAGTTTCCTTCCATTCTGACTGGGCCACAATCACCTTCTGCCCATCACAAGCTGCAGCTGCCTCCAGTCCCCCTGGTGTCACCAACTCATCAGATAGATGCTCTGTTGCCACATCGTTGGCCTCCTGCGGGGACCCATCTTCATCTGTGCTGCCATCATCGGCATCCAGAGGGGTCCTGTCTTAGCCTCTGGCATTCTTCTTGCCCACCAGAGGGAACCCTTCTTTGCCTTTGGCCCCCTAGTCATCCTCCAGAAGGGTTCTGTCCTTGTCTTTGGTCACTTGCTCATCCTCCTGAGGGCTCCTGTCTTTGCCTTTGGCATCTTTCTCATCCACCAGAGGGGATCCATCTTTACATTTGGCCTCCTGCTCGTTCATCAGAGGGGACCTGTCTTTGTCTCCTGCTTGGCCGCCAGAGGGGTCCTGCCTTCGTCTTTGCCGTTGGCTTCCAAAGGGGTCCCACCTTCATTTTCACCAACAACCTCCAGAAGGGTTCTGCTGCCTTCCACGCTGACCCCCAGAAGGGTTTTGCCATCTTCCCTGGTGGCCTCCAGGTTTCCACCTTCTTCATCGACCTCCAGAGGTGTTTCACTGGTCTGGTTGTCTCTATGCCTGCTCATCAGAGGTTTTCTGTACATTAGCCCTGTTTCTTGGTTGCCCTTCAGATCTGCATTCCTCCCCTGGGTTGACCCCAGACAATCCGCCTGAGATCTCCAACTCCACCTCTGTAAAGCCCCCAGGCTTTCTGCTTGGGTTCTCCAGCTCCACCCCTGTCAAGCCCCCAGGCCGTCTGCCGTACATGTCCAGCTCCATCCCTGTCAAGCCCAGAGCTCATCCAACTGAGGTCTCCAGTTCCTCTTTTGTCCTGCCACCAGGTTGTGTTCCTAAAATCTACAGCTCTGCCTCTGACTTGCCCTCAGGCCAGTGATGTAAGCTTTTTGTATGGTTTTGTTTTGCTCATTGAATACTACTGAACAGCTCCTGTCTGTCTCCATTGCCTGTATTTAGGTCCAAACCGGTAAACTCTTGAATTGTGACAGTATTGTTATCTTGGAATATACCCATGCCATCAGGGAAGAAAAAAAACTGTTGATGTAAAAATCTGCTCATTCAGTATATTCAGGTAGTGAACTGACCTCATTTTTGGGCACATAACGTTGCTGGACCTGGACCTGAGCAACAGAAGCAATCCCAGATCATAATACTGCCCCCACAGGCTTTTACGGTAGGCACTAGACATGATGGGAGCATCACTTCATCCACCTCTCTTCTTACCCCCCCTTGCCCCCATCACTCTAGAACAGGGTAAATCTAGACTCATCAGACCACATGACTTTTGTCCACTGCTCAAGCAAAATCTGCTCTCAAGCATGGAGACATTGTGGGTCTCTGGGTAGAGGTGGTTTTGGTCCAGTGCCAAGTTGTCCCACTTGGAAAAAAGCCCACGTCAGACCAGTGGCAGAAGCTGGTATTGTGCAAGTCCACCAACAACAGGAGGCAAGGCAAAGTGCAACAGCAGTCTCACAGGCAAAACAGGGCAACTGGACAAAGTGGGAAAACCTAGAGCACCACAGTGTCCAGATGCTCAAAAGGATCTCAAGGTCCATCGTGTCAAACGCTGCACTTAGGTTGAAGGGAACTAGAATGGACTCCTGGCCGGCATCAGCTGCAAGAGATAAGTAATTTGGGACTTGGCACTTTTAAAAATGTTTTTGTCATGAATAAAAACTAGTAGTTGCTCTGCTACCACTTTTTTCTAAAACTTTGGCTAAAATGGCAGTTTAGAAATAAAGTCTAAATTGTTGCTGGTACACCCCGACTGAAGGTCCACAACAGGTATACTAGACAGCAGTTAAGCTCTAAATACAAATAAACACTCTCATGCACAGCAATAAAGCCTGATTCACCCTGAATATTAAGTTACAACAACTTCCCCACTTCTTCCATGATACTTTTCCTTGCTAACATGTTTACCTATATAGAGAGCAGGGGGTGTGGCAGTATGCAGATTGCTGGCCGTGGATATGAGCCTATCAGTTTAGAATGGTTCTGATTCACAAACATATGTATATTGGTAAGAAACAAACTTGGCTGGTGCGCATGTTTCATGAATCACTTTGGGTCACTTTGTGTGGGAACTTATTTTGTGCGCACGGTAAGAATATTTCTGCACACGTGTTAGTGAATGAGTCCCATTGAGAGCAATGCAAAAAGAAGAAGTAAACTTTTTGCCCTGACATCAATTAAACATGAGTATCAATCATTAGTTTGTTTCATGAGGTCACTCTGTGGCAGTGGGTGTCTTCTGTTGTTAAAACTTTAAAAGAAGTGGAAGCAGAGTTTCTGCTCAGTTAGGAGAGACTCGCAGTATGACTACAGCAGCTGAATGCCCAAATTCACATAATGTCACAGACATTTTCTACATGTTAACCAAAATATCACTGTGATTTTGAAAAGAAAATAGTCAGTTTAGGAATGTTTTTACTGTTTCCGTGATAATGAATCTGTTTAGTATCACTACATGTTATGAATGTTATGCTGACGATGAAATTTGTGCAAATCAAGTCCAAACTGAAGCTGGTTAAACTGTTACAAATCCAGAACAAAAAGGTAATATAGTTCTTGTCTGGTTTGAACAACAGTGAATTTAAAGAAGGACGATGATAAACTCTACACAGGTTTTATATTTCACACTTACTGCCTACTTTGACACTGGAACGTTAAAGTACTTATATTTCATGATTATCATGACTTTATATATGTTTATTGTCAGTGTAAATGTTTTTCTCATTGTTCTTATCTGTCTGAACAGAAGTTTACATGAACCAATGTACATTTTTATGTGCAGCCTGTTTGTAAATGAACTGTATGGTAGTACAGGATTGTTTCCTTTCCTTCTGATTCAGATTCTCTCTGATATTCACATTGTTTCTCTTCCCTTTTGTTTCCTGCAGTTGTTCTGTGTGAATATGTATGGAAGTGCTGAATATTTAAACTTAACAATCATATCTTATGACAGATATCTTGCTATCTGTTATCCTCTACAATACAACACACGTATGACATCTAAAAAGATTGCCATACTTATTGTTCTTTCATGGTTATATCCTTTGTTTACATGTATTACATATACAGTATATTTAAATTCCCATTCACAGCTGTGTGGGAACAAAATTCACAAAGTTTACTGTGATGGCCACTCTGTTGTCAAACTGGCATGTTCAGATTCCCTCTTAGTTAATGTATATGGGCTCATTTTATGCTTTGTCACAATTGTTTGCTCTTTCATTTTTATAATTTTCACATACATGAAGATTCTTGTTGTTTGTTTTTCTGGTTCTAAAGAGACCAGACAAAAAGCTGTCAGTACCTGCACACCTCACCTCGCTTCTCTCTTTAACTTTACTGTTGGAGCGAGTTTTGAATTATTACAGAGCAGGTTTAATATGAACGGTGTACCTAATATGATGCGAATATTTTTATCATTATATTTCCTCACATGTCCTCCACTCTTTAACCCTGTAATGTATGGTCTGAATATTTCAAAAATTCGTGTCATGAGTAAAAGTCTGATGTCATTTGCCAGACAGTGATATGAAGTTGTCTAACAAATTAATGTATTAGTTTCAATTTAATCAGACTTTTGAGGTATTATAATGACTAATTGTGCTGTTTGTTATAATGTGACAAATAAAGGAAATTAACTCAACTTTCAAAACCTTTGTCTTTGTGTAAATAGAGAAACATGCAACCACAACACTAATGAATAATCTGTGCAACAGTTTCAGAAATGCTAGTTTGTCTTTTCTTCAGTGAGAACTGTTGGCGAGCGTTTAATAACTTCAACATCTGTCAACAGTAGTATGCAAGTTAACATTAGCCACAAGGGTTAGCGTTTATTATTGCCTAACAACATCTCTCATCTCATATTGATGTCTGTTATCTCTATGTGGCACCAAAACCTGAAGTCAGAGATTTCAGTCGTACCACCAGTACTAGCAGTAGTATTAACTGCAGTCTGCAGCTCCAGCTGTGTGTGTGTGTGTGATGTTTGTGTGTGTGTGTGTGTGTGAGATTCTGGACCATTTGCCCGTAAAGTAAAAGTTACATTTTATTTACATTGGATTGATGCCAAAGGTCCGGCACAGGTGTCCTCACAGAGCAGGTCACTTTGAATTATTATTATTATTATTATTATTTGCATTATGTGGCACCTCATCTATGGCTGGATTTATGACGATACAGAAATCATACTGTAATCACACTAATCATTTTGATTCATTTTCTCATAATGTCAGATGTCATGATGAACAATTTTTTTTTACCTTTGTCAGAAATGAATTTTCAATTTTCAACAATGTTGTCCAAGAACATGATGGGAGGGATTAGATACGAGGTGTGTCAGAAAAGTAACAGGACTTAAGTGTGCTGTGTGAGCTTTGAGTGAGGTAGGGATTACCGGGTTGCGTGTGACATAATATCGGGGAGTACATAACTGCAATCTCAGCTCTCTGCAGCCATTTTATGTTTTTTCATGTGCTTTTTTTGGACACAGAGCAACGAACCAACCTGAATCTGGTTTTGGAAAGCCACTTAAACTTCCAGAAAAAGCTGGAGGCTACAGAGAACAACTTATAGGATACCTTGCTTAGCCTAACATCATCCTTTGGTCTAAGGGTCCAAACTAGGATGCAAGTTGACTGTGCCCTGGAACCAGCCAACTGGAATGTGTCACATGCACTGCCTGGCCAAGAAAAAAGTCACACACTCTAATATTTTGTTGGCCTGCCTTTAGCTTTGATTACAGCACACATTTGTCATGGCATTGTTTCAATAAGCTTATGCAGTGTCACAACATTTATTTCTATTCTAGAGTTGCATAAATTTTTCACTAAGATCTTGTGTTGATGATATGAGAGTTGGACCTCTGTGTAAAGTCTTCTCCAGCACATCCCAAAGATTCTCAGTGGGTTTAAGGTCTGGACTCTGAGGTGGACAATCCATATGTAAAAATGATGTCTCATGCTCCCTGAACCACTCTTTTACCATTTGAGCTTGATGAATCCTTGTATTTGTCATGGTTTGGGTTTTTCATAGTCACTTCCTGTTTTATTTTGTGCATCTTGCCTTGTGTGTCTTTGTTGTTTCTATTTCCAGTCTTTGTCTGTTTTCCTGCACTTTTTGACCACTGATTATTTTCACCTGTCCTTGACTGTCCTCACCTGTGTCTTGTTATCCTTCCTCTTTCTAGTGTATTTAACCCTGTGTCTTTTCCTCCGTAGATGCTGGTCTGTATGCTTTGGTTTGTCTTTAATCTATGTGTTTTCTTGTGGAGTTTTGTTGCTTGTGTTTTTCCCGTGTACGGATTTGTTTGCCTTCTCTTTAAGTTTTTTGGTTTGGTTTTCCTTGCCTTGTTTGAGGACTCTCCCTTCACATTGATGTATGCTTTTTGCAGGGTTTTGGTTTGCTCATTAAATATCACTGAACTGCTTCCCTCTGTCTCCAATGTCTGCATTTGGGTCCCATCCGGTAAACTTTTGAGTTGTGACAGAACATACCAGCCGATATGGACCCAGCAAACAGGCAGACTAACATGAACTTAATGGTGTTATTTCAACGTTCTTGTGTATTATGGAGATTTGGTCCAATTCCACTTACCAAGGAAATAAAGCAAGCAGCCTTTTCATTGGCACAAAAAGAACTTAGTTCCAGGCCTTGGTTAAAGAATTTTATTCCTCAAAAAATATTGGACTTTCTCTGCCCCACTGACTGTCCAGCTTCTCCTCAGCCTGCTAGCCTCCTGCCAGCTATAGAGTGCCAGCTAGAGTAGGTCTGCATCGACCTACAGGCTCCCAGTGTGTTAATTTGAAGCCTGCTTCTCAGCCAGTCTGTTCCCTGCCTATCCTACCCCTAAGTCATTGTCTGAGAAGATTCCCAGTCACAAGCGTGGCTGTTGCTGACATCAATCCACTCAGCTGCCCAGCGTCCCAGAGCCTCAGATACTCAGCGCCACGGAGGTTTTGCTGATCAGCGCCATGGAGGTTATGCTGCCCAACATAACGGAGGTTTTGCTGCTAGAACTATGGAGGTTCTGCTGCCTGGTGCCACAGACGTTTCACTGCCCAGCAACCCAGCCTTCATCCTTCCTGTTGTGGTGGGGCTGCCACTGCCATCTCCTGTCCGGAGGGAAGAGCACCACCATCTCCTGTCCCGGGAGGGTTGCCACCGCCATCTCCTATTCCAGTTGGGCTGCGGCCATTCCCTGTCCCAGTGGGGCCGCTGCCACTGCCATCCCCTGTTCCACTGGGGCTGCCATTGCCATTATCTCCTGTCCCTCCACGACCATTGCTGCTGCTGCCACCATCTCCTGTCCCGGTGGGAAGCCGCCACCATCTCCTGTTCCGGTGGGGCCGCAGCCACCTCCTGTCCTGTCTGAGCTGCAGCCATCCCCTGTCCCGATGGGGGCCACCACCGACATTCCACAACCACTGCCATCTTCTGTTTTGGTGGGTTTGCTGCCGCCATCCCCTTTCCTGGCAGGGTCGTTGTTGCCATCTTCTTTTCCAGTGTGGCCATCGCCGCTGTCTCCTGTCCCAGCGCGGGCCATCGTTGTCACTACTGTCTCCTGCCCCGGCTAGGCCTCTGCCGCCGCAGCCATCTCCTGTTCCGGCTGGGCTGCCATCAGTCCCTGTTCTGGCTGGGCTGCAGCTGCAGCCATCTCCTGTTCCGGCTGGGCCCCAGCCATCTCCTGTCTACATTCTGTTTCTTCTGGGACACAGCACACCATGCACTGCTTAGGCTGTTGCAGCCCAGGGAGGCTATTATGAATCACAAAAATGTCTTTTCTGGCTTCCTCCTTGAACACAGGCAGTGCAGCAGTGTGTCCACAGTACAGACTGAATGTGGAGAGGTAGCGCTCAGTGGTGTTTCACAGCAGTTAAGCTCTAAATACAAATAAACACTCTTGTGCACAGCAATAACGCATGATTCACCCTGAATATAAAGTTACAACGACTTCACTGCTTCCTCCATGATACTTTTCCTTGCTAACATGTAAGAACAAACTTGCCACATGTTTCATGAATCAGAGGGTCACTTTGTGTGGGAACTTATTTTGTGCGCACAGTAAGAATATTTCTACACACGTTAGTGAATGAGTACCATTGAGAGCAATGTAAAAAGAAGAAGTAAACTTTTTGCCCTGACATCAATTAAACATGAGTATCAATCATTAGTTTGTTTCATGAGGTCACTCTGTTTCAGTGGGTGTCTTCTGTTGTTAAAACTTTAAAAGAAGTGGAAGCAGAGTTTCTGCTCAGTTAGGAGGGACTCACAGTATGACTACAGCAGCTGAATGCCCAAATTCACATAATGTCACAGACATTTTCTACATGTTAACCAAAATATCACTGTGATTTTGAAAAGAAAATAGTCAGTTTAGGAATGTTTTTACTGTTTCAGTGATAATGGATCTGTTTAGTATCACTACATGTTATGAATGTTATGCTGAAGATGAAATTTGTGCAAATCAAGTTCAAACTGAAGCTGGTTAAACTGTTACAAATCCAGAACAAAAAGGTAATATAGTTCTTGTCTGGTTTGAACAGGAGTGAACTTAAAGAAGGACGATGATAAACTCTACACAGGTTTTATATTTCACACTTACTGCCTACTTTGACACTGGAACGTTAAAGTACTTATATTTCATGATTATCATGACTTTATATATGTTTATTGTCAGTGTAAATGTTTTTCTCATTGTTCTTATCTGTCTGAACAGAAGTTTACATGAACCAATGTACATTTTTATGTGCAGCCTGTTTGTAAATGAACTGTATGGTAGTACAGGATTGTTTCCTTTCCTTCTGATTCAGATTCTCTCTGATATTCACATTGTTTCTACTTCTTTTTGTTTCCTGCAGATTTATTGTGTACACACTTATGGAGCTCTTGAATATTTAAACTTGGCCATCATGTCTTATGACAGGTATCTTGCTATCTGTTATCCTCTTCAATATAACACACGTATGACATCTAAAAAGATTGCCATACTTATTGTTCTTTCATGGTTATATCCTTTGCTTACATGTATTACATATACAGTATATTTAAATTCCCATTCACAGCTGTGTGGGAATACAATTCACAAAGTTTACTGTGATGGCCACTCTGTTGTCAAACTGGCATGTTCGTATTCCCTTGTACTTAATATTTACGGACTCATTTTATGTTTTGGCACAATTTTTTGTACTTTAATTTTTATAACTTTCACGTACATGAAGATTTTTGTTATTTGTTTTTCTGGTTCTAAAGAGACCAGACAAAAAGCTGTCAGTACCTGCACACCTCACCTTGCTTCTCTCTTTAACTTTACTGTTGGAGTGAGTTTTGAATTATTACAGAGCAGGTTTAATATGAACGGTGTACCTAATATGATGCGAATATTTTTATCATTATATTTCCTCACGTGTCCTCCACTCTTTAACCCTTTAATGTATGGTCTGAATATTTCAAAAATTCGTGTCATGAGTAAAAGTCTGATGTCATTTGCCAGCCAGTGATCTGAAGTTGTCTAACAAATTAACATATTAGTTTTAATTTAATCAGACCATTGAGGTATTACAATAACTGTGCTGTTTGTTATAATGTGACAAATAAAGGGAATTAACTCAACTTTCAAAACCTTTGTATTTGTGTTAATAGAGGCATGCAATCACACTAGTAATGATAAATCTGTGCAACAGGTTTAGAAATGGTAGTTTGTCTGATCTTCAGGATGAACAGGTGGTGAGGTTTTAATATTTGCTAACAGTAGTAGGCAAACCAACATTAGCCACAAGGACTAGAGTTCATCATTGCTTGGCAACATCTGTCTTATACATATTGATGTCTGATGTTCCTGAGGCCTCTCTAGCAGAGATGGAGACCTGTGTGTGTATCTGCACCTCCAGCTGTGTGTATGTGTCTGTGTCTTAGATAGAACATTTTCCTGTAAAGGAAAAGTTACATTTTATTTAAACTGGATTGATGCCAAAGGTTACGGCACAGGTGTCCTCACAGAGCAGGTCATTTTGAATTAATATTATTATTTGCATTATGTGGCACCTCATCTATGGTTGGATTTATCACGATACACTAATCAAAGTGTAATCACAGTAATCATTTTGATTCATTTTGTCATAATGTCAGATTTCACGATGAACATTTTTTTTTTACCTTTGTCAGAAATGAATTTTCAATTTTCAACAATGTTGTCCTTTCCTGTAGGAACAGGCTTAGAGACTACGGTTCTGTTATACAGAACTTTTAAGATTTTGAAAAGTAAAAGTTCAAAATTGTATTTCAGAGGAGAAGACAGGCATTTTCACATATATTTAAAATGTGTTTTTAAGAGAAGAGGAAGGATAGTGGATGTAAATACGTTTGAAAATATATTAATCAGCATGAATTGATCAAGAAGAAGCTGTAGCACCTTGCCCCTGACAGGGAAACAAGGGCCATCTCCTGGAGATGTGTTGGAGTTCTCCCTTGAGAATGAGAGGGTTGCCTCTATGTGAGTGGCTCAAAGGAATGCTCTCTTGATTTCACTGAACAGCAGTACAGAGAATCTGTGTGGGCCACGTACATTACGTATAAATAAAGCTGGACACTTGGTTAGCCTTAAGGAAGTTCTAAGAAACAGACAGTGTTTGGTCCTGGCTGACCCTGGAACGAGCACTCTGAGGAAGTCCTGAATCCAACCAACATGTCTTCTACGGACGAGGCAGAGTTTGGATCTCAAGCCCAAACTGGCAGACGTCCCAGTAGTAGTTAAGTAGCTCTTTGGTGGCAGGTGTGAATGATATTTACTTTGAGATTCTGAAAGCCCTAAACATTGTTGGGCTTTCATGGCTGACATGTCTCTTCAATATCACGTGGAGGTCTGGGACAGTGCCTGAAGAATGGGAGACTCGGGTGGTGGTTCTCATTTTTGAAAAGTGGGCCACAGGGTTGGCTCTTATTGTGTTGGACTCTTGTGGGGAGTACGGTGGGGTACCAAGCCACTGATAAAGGTATCTGGTCCTTAATATAACTGGAGTGAGAGCTGTGTCCATATTCTCGGCAGAGGTCAGACATCATTTTAGTAAGTCTTAGGAAGTCGGACTATTCAGCATTTATCTCTGAAAGGTTTGTTCCACTTCGAGGGTGAGATGAAAAAGGCTACATTGACAATTTTATGAGACACGGGCTTTTAAAATCTTTTGTTCACAGGTTCACTTTGCCCTTTTCCTGTTAATGATACTGGTTACACTGCTGTTGTCTGAGGGATGGGTTTAGTTCCTTCTTTGCTCTACTTCACAGCACAAAGCTGCTTGCTGGTTTGGTGTCTGTTTAAATGGCAGTTTTTCTTTGGCAACTGGAGTTTCCAGGAAGTCTAACAGCCATGCCATCCTCAAAGCTACCTGAGAATGTGGCGACTGCACGACACTGTGGAGGGCTAGATAGTTCCTCTTGGTTGTTCTCAAACCAGGCAGTGACGCAGGATTCACTTTGTAGTGTCAGTATAGAAAATCTTTACCACCTTGAGCAGCAGCTTGACGTCCCATAGGCATCTGAGGTGATAGAGATGTTGAGAAGCTTTCATTGTGGAAAGAGGCTATACCAGAAGGCAAAGTTCTGGACCTACTTGTGAGTCTAATTTCAAACCCGCACCAATGGTTGTGAGATTTGGGTAATGACAAAGAAAATGAGATGGTGGATCCAGAAGGCTGACTTGAGCTCCTGATTTGAATTCTACCGGGACTCCTCCCTGTGACAGCATTCTAGGTAGCCCTACTGGGACGGGACCATGAGGCAGACCAAGAACATGAGATTACATACGAGGTGTGTCAGAAAAGTAACAGGACTTAGTGTGCTGTGTGAGCTTTGAGTGAGGTAGGGATTAGCAGGTTGTGTCAGCGTGTGACGTACTGCTTTTGTTAACAGTAACAGTAATTTCAGGGCATCAAGCAATGGACACAGAGCAATGAACCAACCTGAAGTTTCTGGTCTGGCTGGGAAAACTTCATCAGAAGCACTCAGAATACTACAGCAAGTGTACGGAGATGAGACAATGTCACGCTCACAGGTTTTCAAGTGGCACAAGAGGTTCAAAGAGAGCCGTGGTGGAAGACGACCCCAGGAGCAGAAGGCCTTCAAGGAGCAGGAATGAGGCCAACGTTGAGCGTGTGAGGCAGGTGGTGTGTTGCGATCGCTGGCTGACTATTCGACTGATCGCAAGTGAGCTGGGCATGAACCATGACAGCGTCTGGAAGATTATCACAGAAGATTTGGGCATGAAGAAGATCTGCATGAAGATGGTGCTGAAGCTGCTGAATGATGACCAGAAGGGGTGGCACATGCAGGTGTGTCAGGACATCCTCGAGTGTGTCATAATCTTCCAGCTTCTGACAGAGTTTTCTGCAGCTGAAACTTCAGGTTGGGTTGTTGCTCTGTGCCCATTACTTGACGGCCTGAAATTAAGGAGCTGTTAACAAAAGCATGTGAAAAAACATAAAATGGCTGCAGAGAGCTGAAACTGCAGTTATATACTCCTCAACATTATGTCACACGCTGACTAAACTGCCTGGCCAAGAAAAAAGTCAGAAGGAGGAGGAGAATATGCTGCCATTCTAGTCAATGCTGTAATTTAGACTAGAAGCACCACTGCGCATCTCAGCAGCGTCCCAGAAGCGGCTCGGCACTCCACTCCGCAGAGAATATGCAGCGAGTCTATTTTTGACAGATGGCGCATCAATTGGCACAGAGCAGGTCGAACAGGTAGGAAGTCAGGCACAGAAAACGGGAGAATCCGGTCGATTTTCAAAATAAAAGACCCCGTGCAGACTCACGGTCATAAAGACAGAAAGAAAATAAATAATTTAACTACGTAGCCTGCTTATCCATGGTAGAAGCACAAAGAGCAAGGAAAGAGGACTCAATCAACAAAATAAGAGCAAGTAAACCTAATCAGACGGGCAAAACGCTGCGCTGCTGAAATGCTTCTGAGACAGTGCTGGTGTAAATTGAAGTCACGTGCATGACAGAGCAAAACCACGGCGCAGGCACGCCTAGTGTAAATTACAGGTCAGAAACTAAAACCTAAACTGTACATTTATTGCCAGACCAACAACTTTACTGCTCAGTATTACCTCTGCTCAGAGACCATTCACCGTCACTCTGACACCACAGACAGTCATCAGTCACACACCCTCTCTCTTGCTAACTTAAGTTACACACTCACTACACTAAGCTACTCTGACCAGTGAGAAGTCTGCAGTGTTTGTTGGCTCATCTTTATCATGGGGACCAAATCCAAAATACTCTCAAATAGGAGCAGAGGCATTTTTCTTTATTAATACTTAGTTCTGTAACTTTATCCCCTGGCTGCCATGTTTCTCAGCTCAGCTGTGCTGCAGTGCAGATGCTGTGGTGTGCGCTGGGTGCCAAAATACATCACTTTCATATTTTTAGTTTAATAGAAAGAGGAGCATCTGTATTTAGGGTGGTGTTGCAAATCATGTCTTCAGCATTTCTTAATACCCTGGTATACCTCTCAAGCTTAATTAGTATCTGTATCAGTTTAAGGGTACTGGTATTGTAATGCTTTAAACAGTACTCTACAATGCCCTACTGGTGACCTATCCACCTATCCAGAGTATGCACACAGTTTGCCAAAGAATTTCTATTAAATGCACTGACAAACTGTCAAATCCAAAATTATTGTAGCTGATTTTTGTCAGCTAACACATGCTGATATGTACATGGACTAATCCAGCTGGACAGGCCAATATTAGCTAATAATTTATCTGGCATAATATGTATCATGCACCCCTATGGAGGATAACTGAGCATTTGTTTGTCTCTATGTTAATTCTTCCTAAACTGCCTTTAAAACTGCAATGAGGTCACACTGTTGCTGTGGGCATTGTCAGCCTTTAAAAGTTCAAAAGAAGTTGAAGCAGAGTTTCAGCTCAGTTAGGAGGGACTCACAGTGTGACTACAGCAGGACAACAGTCACTGTTCAACTTTACGTAATGTCACAGATAATAAAACTAAGGACTGACTTGGAAAGGCAATGGTACGTTTGGCAATGTTTGTTGAAGCTGTTTTCATGACGATGAATGTGCTCAGTGTTTTTTTCAAATCTGCAACAAAATGTAACATAATTATTCTTCGGTGTGTATCGTAGAAAGTGTTATGATCCAAACTGAACATCATGATGAACTTTACACAGGTTTCATATTTCACACTTGCTGCCTACTTTGACACCGGGACTTTAAGATACTTATGTTTCCTGTCTGTTGTGTCTTTATATATTTTCATTGTTTGTGCCAACTCTTTGCTCATTGTGGTTATCTGTCTGAACAGAAGCTTACATGAACCAATGTACATTTTTATGTGCAGCCTGTTTGTAAATGAACTGTATGGTAGTACAGGGATATTTCCTTTCCTTCTGATTCAGATTCTCTCTGACATTCACACTGTTTCTGCTCCAGCTTGTTTCCTACAGATATTATGTGTTCACTCTTACGGAGGTATTGGATATTTAAACTTAGCCATCATGTCTTATGACAGATATCTTGCAATCTGTTATCCTCTACAATATAACACGCGCATGACAAAGAACAAAGTGATCATTCTAATTTCTGTCGTATGGTTATTCATATTTATTTCCAATTTTGTTGTACTAGGATTAAGTGTTCCTTTACAGCTGTGTGGGAACATCATTAACAAAGTGTACTGTGATGCCTACTCTGTTGTGAAGCTGGCCTGCTCTGACACCCGAGTAATTAACATATATGGACTCATGGCCACTTTTGGCACAATCTTTGGGGCTTTACTTTTAATCTTTTACACGTACATGAAGATTCTTGTAGTTTGTTTCTCTGGTTCTAAAGAGACCAGACAAAAAGCTGTCAGTACCTGCACACCTCACCTCACTTCCCTTCTGAACTTTTCTTTTGGAGCTAGTTTTGAAATATTACAGAGCAGGTTTAACATGAGCAATGTACCCAATATGTTGAGAATTTTTTTATCATTATATTTTCTTACATGCCAGCCACTTTTCAACCCTGTAATGTACGGCCTGAAAACGACCAAAATCCGCATTGCATGTAAAACTCTGATATCAAAAGTAGACAGTTAATAGGAGATTTTCTCAATGTGTCATTTC
This sequence comes from Lutjanus erythropterus, assembly GCF_056507025.1. NCBI lineage: Eukaryota > Metazoa > Chordata > Actinopteri > Lutjaniformes > Lutjanidae > Lutjanus > Lutjanus erythropterus. The sequence goes on from NC_139320.1 coordinate 32,471,329, forward strand.
AGTTAGGCCTTTAAAAGATTTTAATGTATAATGGTGTACTGTTTCACATGATCACAATTAAAGTACATGAAAGTATGGAGGGACATCATGTCATACTCATGATAAAGCTGTACAGGAGCTTTAAAAATAACCATGTGCACCATGTCATGTAAGACTGAGAAATGAGCTGAATGTATTAATTAACAGATCAAATGAACAGTTACACCTATATACATGTATTTTAAGTACATTTCATGTTTCATATTGCATAAATGACCGATTCATATCTGTTTGTTAGTTTCTTAGACAGTTAATAAGTCAGCACACCACAGGGCCTTCAGATCTACACAACTAGACTACTTTGTTCATATATATTTGCATCAATCACTATTATGCCATTATAGATTATAGTGTATACATGTATTGTATGTGTAGCATATGAAGCTTTTCAGTCTCATTTACCAGCATTTCTTGTTGTGTTTTTATTTATTCTGTTTCTTACATCTTCAGTCTGTTTCTTGTGCTGCTTTAACATGAAAAAGTATAAAGATGTGGAAGAAAGATCTTGTCTTTTCTTATTTTTAACAACTTGAGTTGAATCAATAGGTCAAATTAAGGAAGCTTTGTGTTGAAGTAGGAGTTAAATGTTCATCTCAAATAAGGTTTTACACAGATCACAATGTTAACCAACTTGTTAGTAAAGACCTCATCACAACACCATTATGATATTATCTGCTTTGCTTCTTTTTACTAGTGTTGCTTGTGAGATTCATTTAGTAGATTGAGAAAATATGCATAAAAAAACCCCCTAAACAATTAATAGATTAACACACCATCAGGCGGGGTCATTCCTTGCCAATATGCCGACTGTACAGTTCTATATCATGGTGTGTACTATCATGAAACGTTGTGGACATCACTTTTTTGCCCTCTCATTTGTTCAGGCATGTATAATGTGTTGGGCATAATGTTCCCAGCTGAACTCTGCAGCCGCTGTAATTAGTAAAACACCCCCCCACAAGAGAGAGAAAAGAAAAGAGAGGAACAGCAAACCAGCTTCATACATATTGATCCTTACCTTACTGAGCAGGAGAGGATTTCTACTAAATAAGAAAATGAGAGAAATGTGGCTGAAAAGACAATTATTATTACACTTAAAGTGTGAATATTAACTAAAGCCATGAATGAGGACATGTCTACCATGATGTGGTGGATGAGGTGTGTAAGCTGAATACACAGACAAAAATTAGATTGAACCACCAAAAGTGGTCAGAATGTGCAACATGCGAACAGGTCAACAAAGATCAAACAGAAATAGAATGTTGTAAGACCAAATGGAAATTAAGATCAGCAAAGACCAACTTAAATAAAATGGCAGAGGAAAAATGTGAGGTCCATTAAATCAGCATTGACAGCAGTAATTAGAGTTCACTGACCAAACTGAAATTACCATGGATGATGCATGAGGGTTTAGTATGCACAAAATAATAAAAGGTCAGCAAGGACTGAACAGATTTAAGGCTGAAAGACCAGCTTAAATAAAATTAAAAAGGTGATAAAAGCTCTGGCACACAAGCAGAAATTATGGCGCAATGACCAAACTACAAATAACATGAATGATGCATGAGGTCGGTAGACCATGGTGTTTGTATGTACAAAATAATAAAAGATCAACAAGGATCAACATAAAATAAATGTCACTCGACTGAACAGAAATTCAGGTCAATTAGAGACCAACGTGTAACAGCAATGACGGTGGAGCTTGTTGTCAGAGGCCATGCCCCAGGACAGCAAGCCCTCACCCCTATGTCGGAGACGTCCACCTCTACCACAAACTGCCAGTCAGGGTCAGGCATGTGGAAGATGGGGTCAGACATGAAATAGGTATTCAGTTCTTGAAAACCCCAATCCACCACCGGGGTCCAGCGGAACAGGACCTTGGAGGAAGTCAGGGCTGTGAGAGGGGTGGCCATGGTGCTGTGCCCATGGATGAAGTGCCGATAGAAACTGGCAAACCCCAGGAACCTTTGACGTTGCTTCAGGTCTCCGGGACAGGCCAGGATGTGTGTCACGGTCTAGTCCTTCTTCTCCACGAAGAAAAAACCCACCCCTGCTGGGGACAAGGAGGGACAGATGATGCCGACAGCCAGAGAGTTTTTAATGTCTATATGGGGTTTATGGCAGCGGAGCCAGGAATACCCCAGGATGAGAGGCCGGGCAGGAAAGGGGAAACTGGTTGAACCCCAACTGCTCAGCGAGTCCCACGAGTTAGACTTTTACTTGCTCCCCCTACCAGGTTGACAATATCCAGCTCAAATCTGGTCAGAGATGCCTTAAGGCCTGAAGACTGTGACCTATTGTCAAACGGTGTTGCAATGACGGCATGGTAAAGTTTGTTTTTTTGCCAAAACACAGGAAGTTGCATTAACTAACATGTGTATGTGTTTGAATCTGCCTGAAACTTGATGTTCGATAACAGTCCTGTCCTGAACATGTAATATGGCTTCTATCAGTGGGGCCTTTAAACAGCAGCGACATTTTTTCCTGACATATGAAAATCAGTATACACATTTATCATACCCAGGCGCACAAAAAAGTTTCCTGGACCCACAGGCTAAACCCGACATGGTGATGGAAATTTTTAATGAAGTAGTCAAGTTTGTCTACATGTTTTAACAAACTTCTCCTACAGAATGAATCAGATTAACTTCAAAATCACTGTGTGCTATGTCAACTAGTTTGTGACCAAAAGTAAAACATGACTATCAATCATTGGCACCTTTCATGATGACGTCACTCTGTTGCTGTGGGCGTCCTCTGTCTTTAAAACTTTAAAAGAAGTTGAAACAGATTTCCTGCTCAGTTAGGAGGGACTCACAGTATGACTACAGCAGGTGAATGCTCAAACTGACATAATGTCACAGATGCTGTTTTTGTACATTTTAACCAAAACATTATTGTAATTTTGAAAAGAAAATGGTTTATTTAGGAATGTTTTTTACAATTGTTTTCATGATAATGAATCTGTTTAGTATCACTACACTGACTTCTGTTCATGTGTGTTTTGTGTTGAAGTTGAAATTTGTGCAAATCAAGTCCAAACTGAAGCTGGTTCAATTTTTACAAAACCATAACAAAAGGTAATATAGTTATTGTCCAGTGTGCACAATAGAACTGTTGAACCTAAAGAAAAACGATGATAAACTCTACACAGGTTTCATATTTCACACTTAGTGCCTACTTTGACACTGGAACATTAAAGTACTTATATTTCATGATTGTTTTGTGTTTATATATGTTTATTGTCAGTGTAAATGTTTTTCTCATTGTTCTTATCTGTCTGAACAGAAGTTTACATGAACCAATGTACATTTTTCTGTGCAGCCTGTTTGTAAATGAACTGTATGGTAGTACAGGATTGTTTCCTTTCCTTCTGATTCAGATTCTCTCTGATATTCACACTGTTTCTGCTTCTTTTTGTCTGCTGCAGATTTATTGTGTACACACTTATGGAGCTGTTGAATATCTAAACTTGGCCATCATGTCTTATGACAGATATCTTGCAATCTGTTATCCTCTACAATATAACACACGTATGACATCTAACAGGATTTCCACACTTATTGCTCTAACATGGTTATATCCTTTGCTTGCATGTATTGTCATAATATATTTGAATTCCCGCTTACAGCTGTGTGGGAACATCATTCACAAAGTTTACTGTGATAGTCACTCTGTTGTCAAGCTGGCATGTTTGCATGCACATGTAGTTAACATATACGGACTCATTGCATCTTTTGGCACAATTTTTGGTGCTTTATTTTTTATAATTTACACGTACATGAAGATTCTTGTTGTTTGTTTTTCTGGTTCTAAAGAGACCAGACAAAAAGCTGTCAGTACCTGCACACCTCACCTTGCTTCTCTGGTTAACTTTACTATTGGAGCAAGCTTTGAATTATTACAGAGCAGGTTTAATATGAACAGTGTACCTAATATGTTGCGAATATTCTTATCATTATACTGGCTTACATGCCAGCCGCTCTTTAACCCTGTGATGTACGGCCTAAATCTGTCAAAAATACGTGTCCTGAGTAAAAGTCTGATGTCAAATGTCAGTAATTGATATTAGCTTTCATTTAACGATACCTTTACTTTGCAAACTGTTGTGTAAATAGAGGGACATTCAACCACAGTACTGATGATGAATCTGTACAGCTGATTGAGAAATGGCAGTTTGCACCATATTATGCCAGATTGAATGTATGTATGTATTTATGTGAATGAGCAGAATGTATTTAAAATAAGATTTCAGAATTTACCATTATAACTAAATATATTCTACCTCATACCTCAGCTCCATGTTAGTTTAAATATTTTCTGTTTTTCTGTTTCCTCCGGCTCTGACCTGTTTCTTGTGCTGCTGCAACACCTGAGTTTCATTTTTTTTTTAAGACCTTTCTTATTCAGTACAGCTGACTGTAATCTAATTTGCTGATTGAGACAGAGTTCAGATTTCCATCACAAGAAGTCAGGCAGAGGTACAGATCACAAGGTTATCCAACAATGAATAAACACAGTTAGGTCTACTGCTGGTCCTTTGCCTTATTATACTGAAGTCCTTGTCTCTCCTCTGTTCAGCCTCTTCATCAGAACCAGCAAAGTATACTTATATTAATATTGCATATGTATTTGAAATACATATATATGCATTGTTATTGATAAATTGATATGAAATATGTTATTGATCCGCAGGAAGTGAAGTTAGCCTCACAACAGCAGTGGAAATAGACCAGAGAGGCAGAACAGGAAACAACTAAGTTTGAAAATTTCTAAAAAATTAAAGTTAAACAACTATACACAGTGTGTTGCCATCAACCAGTATGCATAAATGTATGTGCAAAACCAAAATTGTAGGTTTCTGATAACACAGATTTGGAAACAAAGGAAACACTTTGCACATCCATTAAAAAAGACAGGTGCACTGGAAAGAGAAGACCAAAAAGTTACAAAAGGAATCCTGCACACTGTCTAACTTGCAATATATCATTTATTTGCAATGTTCAGGCAAAAAGTTTGCAGGGGGTTCTGTGGGAGTATGGGGTAGCAAGGCCGTTGCTATGAGCTGGTGACCAGGAGGCTGGCAACGCAGACAAAGACGAGACCCCTCTAGCAGTGGCAAAGAAGAGGACCACCTCTGGGAGGCCACCTGTGAGGCTGAAGCACAGGGCAGACAGCTGGCACCAGAAGATTCAGCCAAAGGTTGGGGCCATGGCTGCAGGGCTGGAGACTGGTGACTGTGAACTTGGCAAGCAAGGTGGAGAAGCCAAGGAAACCAGAGGCTGCTGCAGCATGAGACCAGGTGATGACTGTGGCCCAGTCAGAGCAGAGGGTGACCGTGGCCCAAACGAGACAGGGACTGACTATGGCAGTGGCCCAACTGGGACAGGAGATGGCTGCAGCTTCAGCACTGGTGGCCCAACTGATACAGCACTGGGCAGCAGACCCTCCATGAGTGCAACATTAATTATAGGCTTCTGGAGGGCTTCCAAGAAGGTGGCTCTGGGGCTGGTAGGAAGGTGGTGGCTTGAAGCATCCATGCTAAATCCAGCATCAGAGTCACTTGGAGTTTAGTTTGGGCTTCAAACTTGCATTTAGGTTAGCAATAACTGTTAAACTCTCAGACACAAAAGGAGAATCTATACACCGGGGATTTGACAAAATAGTCCTTTCCATCAGGGAATACATGAAGAACCTTAGTTTAATGTTCTGGGAGCCTTTGATAGCTAAGCCCAATCTTGCAAAGTTTGAGTTTAGTCTTTCAAGCTCCTTCAAGCAAGAAGAGTCTGCTGCGTTCATTGTGGACAGTTCATACTGTCACGTGTGCATCAAAACTAAACAAGATGGAGGACTAAAAAATGTAAATGGGGCAAAGCAGAAACCGTTTAAATGTGTTTTAATAAAGAAACAATACACAAAAAGCTTACGTGCAAGGCAAGCAGGGCAGGTCAAAACTAGAGTCCAAAAGACAAATAAATCCAACGAGGCAAAATGAGGAACAAAAGTCCAAAAAAAGGACAAAGACAGGAAGTAAAGTCAAGACACATGAGGAAGGACCAGGACTACAAAATAAACCAGGAAATAACTAACAAATAGTCAAACACGTCATTCAACCAAAACTCCTTTAAGATCTTTAACAACTTTTATCATGAAGTTTTTTAGATTAGCCTGACACAATTTGAAGTCATTCTGAAGTACAATGCCTGGATTACACACTTAATTCAAAATGGCCGACTCCCTGTTGGCTTTAGGGTTTGGCTCCAAAAGGCTTTTTTTGTAGGTTTGTTCTGCTAAATTCCATACATCTAGGTGAAATGTACCATGAGGGATACTTTGTTGGATTTTTTAAGGGGGCACTATTGAGCCATTTTGCAACACTCACAGGCCCATATCAGATGTAAATTCATACCAGGTGGTGCTTGGGGTCTAGAAAGGCAGGTGGTGGGTGAAGGTTTGGGTCAGTACCTGTGGAATGTCAGACTAGAGTGGTGTTTGATGTGAGGGTATCACAGTGGTCAGCATCCTGGGAAACCTTAGGCCCAAAAAAGTTTCCTTAGCTTAGCCACATGGATAAGGGTGAGGAGCTAAACTATTGAGAATGAACTCAGAGTAGAACCGCTGCTCTTTAGCATTTTAAGGAGCCAGTGGAGATGGTTCAGACATTTGACAAGGATCCTCCTGGGCGCCTTCCTTTAGAAGTTTTCTAGGCAGATTCAACTGGTAGGAGACCCAAGAACAGTCTAGAGAGATTACGTATCTCATCTACCTCATTTGAGGAGTCAAATATATTGCTGGAGAGACGGATGTTTGGATTATCTTGTTTAGCCTGTTCCCACTGCAGCCCAGTGATGAGCAGCAGAGACTGGATAGACAGATACTGAGCGTGTGACTCTTGTTCTAATCTCTGTCCTCCAGGTTACAGACTTCATATCATCAACAAAGTAAAAATAAACTCCTCAATACTTGGCAGACCTGGAGTCTTAAGTCAATTTTATTAATGCTGCCCAAAATCACAAAACACAAATTTGCCTCAGAGGTTTCAACAATCTCTGGAGGCCTCCTCTCCTATGACCTCCTTGATTTGGAAAACTCCGCAAAAAAATCAAGTTTAACGGGAAGACACCTCAGGAATACCTGTAGAAGATCCCGCCTCCTCCAACTGAAAAAGAAGGAAAATTAACATGAAACAAGACTGGCAATACTAAGTAAAAAAGAACAAAATATAATATCAAGTGTTTTTTTTCAGAGTACACTTATTATTTGTACACATGGTGAACAAAGCAGGCAGAGACACTTAAGTGTAATGTCTTGATATCATATCATCTATATTGATTTATCTTTATATATATTGTAATTGGCCTGAATTCTAGATCAGTCACTCAAGGACAGGTTTTTAGATACTGAGGAACACAGGTGTTCAGCAGTACCTTAACTCACTTTTGCCTCTGCATGAAATGTTTGAAAACTGAAAGATGTCTGCTGTCTTTCTCGACCTTTCATACTTACTTAAAATTGTTCTACAATTATACAGTTGGGTTTCAAGTCAAGGCAGCTAATTATAATTATTTATTTTGGTTGCTGCTCCAACACTGTGTTAAAAATGCTATTTCTTGATTCTAAAACGTGTCCGCTGTAAAATATATTCAGCTTATTCATCAAATCTGACACTACACGATGCACACGACACTTTCTAAAACTGTACAGATTTACAGTGTAAACACAGTGTATGGTTAGAGTAATACAAAAGTCCAATAACATTAAAGAAAACAGGCAAATCTGTTGGGTGGCTGCTAACACTATTGGCCTACATTTGTAACCAGACTTTTACATGTAACACGGATTTTAGACAGTTTCAGGCCGTACATTAGAGGGTTGAAAAGTGGAGGGCATGTAAGAAAGTATAATGATAAAAATATTCGCAACATATGAGGCACACTGTTCATATTAAACCTGCTCTGCAATATTTCAAAACTAGCACCACAAGTAAAATTGAGCAGAGAAGCGAGGTGAGGTGTGCAGGTACTGACAGCTTTTTGTCTGGTCTGTTTGGAACCAGAGAAACAAACTTTAAAAATCCTTATATAAGTGTAGATTATTAAAATTAGAGGACCAAAGACTGACAGGGCACTAACAATGAGTCCATAGATGTTATTGACTGTGGTGTCGTAGCAGGCCAGTTTCACAATCGAGTGGTTGTCACAGTACACTTTGTTAATGATGTTTCCACACAGCTGTAAAGGAACAATCAAAGGCAATGTCAAAAAATTCACAAGAAATGGAAGCGACCATATTAGAGCAATAAGGACAGCAACTTTTTTATATGTCATACGTGTGTTATATTGTAGAGGACAACAGATAGCAAGATATCTGTCATAAGACATGATGGCTAAGTTTAAAAATTCTACACTTCCGTAAGTGTACACGAAGAAAATCTGCAGGAAACAAAAAGAAGCAGGAATATTGTGAGTGTCTGAGAGAATCTGGACCAGAAGGAGCGGAAACAAACCTGTACTGCCATATAATCCATTTATAAACAAGCTGCACATAAAAATGTACATAGGCTCATGTAAGCTTCTGTTCATATATATAGCTACAACAAGTAGAACATTGGCAAAAACAATAAAAATATATAAAGACATAACTATCATGAAATATAAGTATCTGAACAGTCCGGTGTCAAAGTAGGCACCAAGTGTGAAATATGAAACATGTGTTGAGTTTATCATGAGCCTCCCTTTGATGCCTTTTCAAAGTCAATGTGATACTTAGATTAGAGATCACAGAAATAAATTTGTAACATTGTGTGAATTTGAGCCTCCACCTGCTGTCCTGCTGCAGTCACACTGCACACCCTCCCTAACTGAGCTCAAACTCTGCTTTAAAACTTTTCAAGACTGAGGACACCCACGGCAGCATTGTGACCTCATCATTAAAGCTTTCAGTGATTGATACTCATCTTTAATTCATGGTTTCCCGTTCTCACTCTCAACCCAAACAAACACAGAAATTCAGAACAGGGTTGGTGTCCCCTGTGAGTCCAAAAGCTAGATTAGACTACTATCTTAGATTACACACTGTACATGAACTTATGTAACTAAGGCACTTATTTTAACCCAGACAGTGATCTTTTCCTAAAGTTTTAGTGCCTTTGCTTAATACTTTACTTAATATTTGCACACATATTATTGCTGACTTGACTGTGAAGCCCTTCATGTGCAAAACTGATGCCACATTAACACAGATGGTTTCAAGTCACCTACATGCTTTGTGTCTGATGAAAGAATCCATGCAACAAGCAGACAAGTGGAAAACATAAAATGTCTCACAGAAGGCAGTGGATATAAGTTATGTAAGGTGAGATGGCTGGATGGACCGAATCATCTTGTATATATTCACATCTGGAGACCCAGGGTCTACTGGAAACTGTTAGTGGGTGACCATGGATGTATGCTGACACAGTGTACAGACTTGACGGGCTCAGTAACTTCAGTTAGATGGGAGTGCTTCAAAAATGTACATTACAAAGTATCCTCAAGATCGTGATGTGGGAGGGTCTGCAACTTGACAGGACTCAGATCAAACCTGGAGGCGTTGTTTATGTCACCATAGTGATATGGTGGTGACAGTGGGACAGGTGTCCAAACAAAGCAACCAGAATCTCCTGAATACAAGCACACTGGGCAGCAAATTAAAAAGGAAAAATGACATGGAGCTTTTGTTTGTTTAGAGAGGCCGTAACATATCCAGGGACTCATCCAGGATTTTAAACTGGGACGTATTTGATTAAAAATAATATGATACTTGATTTTGTCATATTTTGAGAATTTATGTTATGTCACTTTAGTAAAAATGTGCATATCGAGATATGTATCGTATACAGCAGAATAGCAAACAAAAAATTAATTGCTGTATGAAAAACATGCAGGTTGAAATGATGGATAGAAAGGCAACAACTTCCTACCCTGACACACCACATGGTTTACACAGAACCACCTGGGAAGCCATCCATACAAAATGTTTGGAAAAGGGCACGCACTTTCAAGAAAACCCCAGGCAGATGATTCGATGAAACATCTGTCTCATTTAACACAAGCTAACTTCAACTTTACCCACCTAACTGATGCTGAAACCAACTAGAAAAAGAGCAAAACTATCTTTTCCATGGACAAACACCTTCAGCATCGTTCTCGTTCTGTTTGTGCGTCCTCTCCAGTTCTGATATAACTGATGCTTTCACAGTATCTACGCTAACCCCTTCAGGAGCCGCCATTGTTTGTTCGAGACAAGCTGTTTCCATGGATGCTTCTCGCTGTCGGCGTACCTAAAACCATGGCCATAGCTGCCAGTAGTCCCTCCAAGGATCCTGATTGGCTCACACCACCTCTGGTGTGGACACAAATGGATAGCTTTGAGCCTGGTAAGCATGATCTTGTGATCTTGTGTTACAGGTCCCGGATGGCAGGATGAGCAGACAGATGTTAATGTCCTGTTAAACAGGAGAAAGGATGTAGCAGAGGTGTTTGTTGTTGTTAGACAGGTCGCTCTCGGCATAATTTATTGACACAATGAACTCTATTCCGCATCAACTTCTATCATTTTATCTGCAGATTTAGATTGGCCACAAAATCATAACATATAAACAATAATAGTTCTGTACAATTGGCACAGATACTGTAAATTTACTGTACAATAACTGGTATATGTCCACAAAAACCTTCATCTAACTGCAATTTATTGGCAATTGCCCTTTAAGGGTATGTAAATGTTACACTTTCAAGAACGGAGATGTGGCCGATCCTTGGTGTAGCACATTAAATCTTTATTTCTGTAGAAACGGCAGAAATAAATCAACATCAGTACTCAGCGTCTGTGCTGTTTCTATATTACTCATTCGGCCTGACGTCTCACTCTACTAGTGGCTGCCTTACTCCAAACACACATTACAATTTAAACAAACAGAATGAAATCACAGTCGTTATAAACATGAACCCATCTGTGATGAACTTCCTCTTTTAACTCTCCATTTGCTTTCAAATGAACTGTTTTTAAACTGTCAGTATTTATTATTGTTTTGTTTACCCCATGTTCACCAAAACATCCATGAATTTATCTACTGACATCATGTTTCCTATATAAACTCGTTTTGCACTAAAATAGTAAAACCTATGTTAATTTCACCATTTAGGCTCTTACTTTGAAAACCCACCGGAAACTGCCTACTGCCTCTCCGGTCCGCCACTGACCAGAGCCGACATGTACGCCACTGACCAGAGCTGACATGTGCGCGGGCTTCGCTACGGCTAGCACCGGTGTCATTAGCCTTAACTTATTCACACACAAATGAACGGTTTTAAATCTTCCCACACTGTCCATTAGCCCACGCTAACTTCCAACTATCACCTCTGTTTGTGATTTTGTTTACCGTTGCGCAGTTTGCACTTTAGAAGACAGTTTCACAGTTCATTTTTAGCATCCTGCGCATTACCCGCCACATTGGACTGCTATTCATTACCATGGGCTCACTCGTTTCCATTCAAAGTTACGTTCACACTCATTACATGTCGCTGTCACAGTCTAAGGCTTTTACACATTGTATTGTTTCCCTAATTCATTCTGGTTATGATTTCTGGGCATCTTACCTGTAGAAACGGCAGAAATAAATCAACATCAGTACTCAGCGTCTGTGCTGTTTCTATATTACTCATTCGGCCTGACGTCTCACTCTACTAGTGGCTGCCGTCGCCCCTAGAGACCTCAGGCGCACAGCGCCCTCTGCTGACCCGATATTTCAACCAGGTAAGACATAACCAGACGTGCTAGAAAATGAATGAAATCACACAGAAATATCAATACAATCATTTTTAACGTGTTTTAAAGTCCTTAGCTGTTTCTATTGAGTTTCAATTTTAAATGGGGGGCAAGATATTTTAATCCAGTCTTTTACTGTTAATGTCTCTGAAACCCCTTTTGATGTTTATAAAACACACAGTGCCACACTCTCCCCCACAATTTTTAATGTCTCCTGACATTACAACCAAAGTTCTACCAAGGTCGCCAGAAGTGTCTCTGCTCGTTATACTGAGTCTCTAACACTTCACAGTGCCTCGCAATCAATGACGGCTGCCCTAGAGTCTCATAGCTCAATACAATGGGTGGCTGTCTGAGTCGGTGTGGGTGTGCTCTTACCATCTGAGACTTTTCTTCTCCCAACTCACCACTTTCAGGAACCATAGAAACAGGTGGATCCAGTTCATGCTGCTCAGCCAGTCGTGACATATCAGCAACCTCTCCACTCTGGAGTGGCACATCCTCTTCGCTCTGTAGTGGCACATCCTCTTCGCTCTGTAGTGGCACATCCTCTTCTGAGGGTGGGGAATCCTGGCGAGGCTGGAAGGGTTCTGCCTCAGGATTCAGTGACGCTTGATGTTGCTGTCTCTCCCTGCCGAACCTGAGATGCCACTGGTAGGTGCTGTCGCCATCATCATCCTCAGAACTGCTGTCTGATGCTGGCTGCTGCTGTTGGTTGTAGCGCAGTGTCTTCTTCCTTTTCGTGGGTGTCTGGGTGTTTCTCTGCTGCAGTGGAGTCTGTGCTGGTGGCAGCTCAAGGGGTAAGTGGTCGCATGGCAGTAGAAGGTTTCTATGGACCACTCTGTCCCTTCCAACACCATTCTCTGGGCTGATCTGATAGACTGGGCTGTCATCGCCCTTCCTGTCTTTCACTCTGAAAACCTGGTCCTCCCAGTAGGACAGGATCTTCCCTGTGCCTCCTCTTGGAGTGAGATTTCGGATAAGGACCCGATCACCTGGTTGGAGGTCCCTGCCTAGCACTTTCTTGTCGTAGTTGGCTTTCCCACGAGCTGCTCCTTTATCTGCATTTCTGGCAGCGATCTGGTAGGCCTCCTGCATTCTCCCTTTCCAATGACTCACATAGTCCTCATAACTTCCATGAGCCTTGTCCCCTCCAATGTTGAACAGCAGGTCAATCGGGAGGCGTGGAGAGCGTCCAAAGATGAGGTAGTAAGGGGTGTAGCCTGTGCTCTCATTTTTTGTGCAGTTGTACGCGTGGATGACTTTAGCCAGCGACTCCTTCCAGTCCTTCTTTTCCTCTTCCTCCAGGGTACGCAGCATGGAGAGCAGGGTTCGGTTGAACCTCTCAACCTGTCCATTACCCTGCGGGTGATATGGTGTCGTATGTGAGCCCTGGATACCAGAGAGTTCTTTCAGTCTTGCCATCAGTCTGTTCTCAAATTCTCCTCCCATATCGTGATGCAGCTTGCTGGGGAAACCGAACTTCAGAGCAAAATCGTTAAAGAGCTTGTCAGCCACAGTCTTCGCTGATTTGTTTTTTGTAGCGTAGGCCTGTGCGAACCTTGTGAAGTGATCCACGACCACTAATATGTACTCGTAGCCATGCTTGCACTTGTCCAGATGGAGAAAGTCGACTGAAACTAGCTCGAATGGATATGTGGTCTGGATCGGAGTCAGGGGTGCACGGGTCTGCCTAATTGGTTTCTTCCTCTTCACACACTCGCAGCCTTTGGTCACGAAATGTTCTACATCCTGTTGCATTTGTGGCCAGTAGAACCTCTCTCGGACCAGGTCAAGTGTCCTTTCGACCCCCAAGTGGCCCATGTCCTGATGCAGCTCTTTGAAGATCAGTGGGTGGTAGGACTTGGGGGCCACTAGCTGCTCTCGTCGGAAGGTCCTACGGCGCAATACACCGTTTTCATCCAAGTCAATTTTTAGCCACTGTTTTAGCAATGTAGCAACTGCTGGCTGCTCTGCTTTGATCTCAGTTCGACTTGGTCTGTGTTTGCGGCTCTTGTACCAGATGACTCGTGATAATACTTCATCCTCTTCCTGAGCCTTACAGATCTGGGCTGGGGTTAGAGGCTGGCCAGTCGTGCTGTTGCAGTCCCTTATAAGGCTCAAAGCACAGGCCTGGATGACTCCAACACCCTGACATGGGTCCCTCTTTTCAACTTTTACACTCTCCATGAATGCACTGACAGTCTCTCCATTGACCTCTCTCGTACAGCTATTCATGTAGTCCTCGATGCTGAGCGGCATCCGGGACAGTCCATCGGCGTCATTGTTGTTCTTTCCTGGGCGATAGCGTAATGTGAAGCGGAAATCAGCCAGTTCTGCCACCCATCTGTGTCCTGCAGCATTGAGTTTGGCAGTTGTGCGCACATATGTCAATGGGTTATTGTCCGTATAGACCACAAATGACTGGGCATGATACAAGTAGTCCCGGAAGCGTTCACAGATGGCCCACTTCAACGCCAAAAACTCAAGCTTCCCCGAGTGGTACCGTTTCTCTGACTGGCTGAGGCTGCGGGAGCCATATGCCACCACCCTCATCTTCCCCTGTTGCCGTTGGTACAGCACCGCACCCAGACCATCCTGGGAGGCATCACAGTGAAGTGCAAAAGGCTGGTCGAAGTCAGGGTACCCCAGGATGGGGGGTTTGGTGAGGGCCTCTATCAGCTGATTCAGCACTTCCTGGTGCTCCGTGGTCCACTGTATCGGTGTGCGAGAGGGTAAGTGACCTTTCTTTGTTTTTCTGTGTTCTTTTTGCTTCCCCAGCGATGATTCTGGGTCATGTTGTTCAGACTTGGGTGGGGCAAGGAGGTTGTACAATGGCTTGGCTTTGCAGGCGAAGTTGGGGATGAAGGAGCGGTAATAGGACAGGAAACCTAGCATCTGGCGTAGGTCCCCCACCGTTGCAGGCGTTCTCTCCTTCAAAGCCATCACAGGCGCAATCTCCGCAGGGTCCATTGTGTAGCCCTCTCCTGTTACCAGTTTTCCCAGGAACCTCACTTTTCGTCTGAACAGTTCACATTTCTTTGGTGTCAGCTTTACACCGTGTTCCTTGTAGCGCTGGAGAACAAGGCGGACGTGTTCCAGATGTTCATCGAAACTGCCACTGTGAACCAGGTTATCATCCAGGTATGGGAGGCAAATGGTGTCCCTCAGACCAGCCAAACAGTGCTCCATGCTTCGTTGGAACTCAGCGGGCGCAGAACTCAACCCAAATGGGATGCGTACCCATTCGTAGAGCCCCCAGGGCGTGATGAAGGCTGTTAAAGGGCGGCTCTCTTCATCCAGGAAGCCCTGGTGGTACGCTTTGCCCTGGTCCAGTACAGAAAACCACGAGCTCCCACCAAGTGTGTCCAGCATGTCCTGTATTCTTGGTATCGGGTGGCGGTCGGGCACTGATTTGGAGTTTAGTTCTCTGTAATCGCAACAGAGGCGTAGGCTGCCATCTTTCTTGCGGACACATACCACCGGCGATGAGTACGGGGATCGTGAAGGTGTTATCCAACCCCTGTTCAACAAATCCTGCAAGTACTCCTTCACTTCTTTATGGAGTGGTCTTGGGACTGACATATAAGTCTTTTGTACCGGACTGGTGTCATGAAGTGTAATGTGCATCTTTAGAGATGGAATACAGCCTACATCATCACTGTCGTATGCAAAGGCTTCGCATTCCTCTCTCAACAGGACCTTAGCTGCTTCCTGTTGAGCCTCAGGAAGATGGCTGAGGTCAACTGGCGGATCCCATTCCTTTGGCCTCTCAGCTCCCACACTCTCAGGTTGAACTTTGCTCAGTGCCTCTTTTTGTTCAACCTCTTCGGGCTGAAAGCCTGCTGAGTATACTGTTTTTACTGTCTCTAAGTGTCCAATAACTTTATGTTGATCCAAATAAATGGTGTGGTCAGTGGTGTTGGTAATGGGGACTGGTATGTATGTAACTCTGCTTTCAGGAATACGCACCAGTACTTCACTGAGAGACACACCTTCAGGTGGGACATTGAGCATGTCTGGTGTGAACAGCATGTCCTGGCCTCGTGCACGTGCATTCACATGTGCTCTAACGTAGATGGTAGAGACTTGGTTTGGTGGCAAGGGCACTCTTTTCCCCCCAGTACGGGCCACACCAGTGTCTGGATCTGAACCGTTCTGCATTAACTTGACCACATTTTGTGCAGTTCTCACAGTAATGGAGAGTGCTTTGCTTACTTTGTGT
The DNA here is from genome assembly GCF_056507025.1 of Lutjanus erythropterus. NCBI lineage: Eukaryota > Metazoa > Chordata > Actinopteri > Lutjaniformes > Lutjanidae > Lutjanus > Lutjanus erythropterus. Next base: position 32,487,401 of record NC_139320.1, read on the forward strand.
GCGAGCTGCTTTCTTTCTCCTTTTGTCTTTGTCTCCTCTCCATTTATCACAGCTTCGACAACGTTGTAGCCTATGATGGGGTCACTGGCAACTGCTGGGTCGCTGGATACCAGTATAGGTACTTGCAGTTCATTCCTGTCATCATCCAGCCGGAAGCTGACTTCAATCCAGCCAACATAGGGTATCAGCGTGTCATTAGCAGCCAGAACTGTCAGCGTGTCACCCTCTAGCAGCTCTGCAATGGGCCTTATGACTGTGTGAGGCAAGTACTGTTGACGCCAGGGCTCATTAATGATGCAGGACTGAGCACCTGTGTCCCACAATACTTTCACTGGATGATTGTCCATGTAACAGCTGACAATACATCTCTTCCCAACCAGTCCTACCAGCTGTGACTGGTGCTTGGAGGGTAGGTATTGGACTGTGTTCACTGCTGCGGTTGTGTCTTTGTGTATTGTCACTGGCGATGTCGGGCCGACAGGTCTCTGCCGGCTTTGGGACCCTCTGTCCGGGACTACTGGTGGTCCCGCCCCTGTAGTCCTGGCCCGTTTCCCGACAGCTGCCTCTGTACTCTGCATCCACGGGAGAAGTGGCCTTCTTGCCCACACTTGAAACAGTGTGGACAGTTTTCACCTCCTCCCTCACTTCTGCACTTTTGACAACCTTTCAGTCTTTGTTTCATCACAGGGGGGTGATGGTTAGCCTCTCTTACCATGAGCAACATCTGCTTCATTTCAGTGCGCAGCTCTTCCAGCATCTGTTGTGTGCTCATAGTCTGCTCGGCTTTGTTTTCTTTACCTTTCACAGCTTTGACAGTCGCGGTTGTGTTGGGTTCCTTGGACTTATTAGGGCCATTAGAAGGGGCGGAGCCAGCTTGTATGTCGGAGCTAAGTTCTTGCACCTTGGGGCCTTTAGCAATGGCGAGTTTCTTTCGCTTTTCTTGTCGCTCACTTTCTACTCTTGAAGCTTCATTTACTTTTTCTATGAGTTCTTCGTCTGTAGTTTTAACATTATTGAGGTGGGGCAGGATGTTAAATTTTACAGAGTCACTCAATAGTCCAGTCTCGATGGATCTGAGGAACTTACGCTGGATCGTGGCTCGGCTGTAATGTTCCTCAGCATCTTCATTCTCAGCTTTCCATAACAGCTTCTCCTTTAACTCAATGGCACGAAACACGAAGTTCAGGGCCGTCTCTTTCGGCTCTTGAGATAAGTTAATGAGTCTATGGTAAAGGTCTGTGGAGCTATCGACTTTATAGTGACCTCTCAGGATGGTCAGGAGAGCTGAGAGTGTCAACCCCCGCTTGATCTCCAACATGTCTCTCAATGGCAGTCCTGGGCTCACGGCCCTGATCACCGCTTCGGTTATCTCAGTCTCGGTGTGACCCTTTTCTGCTCCCATCTCAATCTGTCTGATGAGGCTGAGGTACGACAGCTTATCCTTCTGCCCACTTTCTCCTATTTGTCCACAGATTTTAAACTCTCTCCTCAGTGTGACCTCAGGCAGTGTGCAAACTGGGCTTTTCAGTGGAGGTTCTGGGCTCTTAAGGAGAGGGTGGCGCAGTGGTGAGCACCTCTCTTCTGTCCCTGCCTTTACGAATGGCTGTAAGTGATGTGGCCGAGAGGGCTTCTCCTCCAGTCCTCTCTCTGCAGCAATCTCATGTCCTTTGTCTTGTTTTTCCATTTCTATCAAGATATTACTCAGGATTTCTTTAACTTCATCATCACTATGATCTATCTCGATCTCATCCAGTACATCCTCTGCTTTCCGGATGAGCAACCTCCGGGGCACGCTGCCAGGCTCTCTGCCGTCCAGGCCGCCACATTTCAGGGACCTGCAGACATGTATGAGAGGTTCCTCCCTCAGCTGCCATAGGGCTGCACTCACTTGATCTCGCAGAAGCTGAATTTCCTCCATTTCACTGAAGGTTGATGAAGGTTCGTCTCTTGGGTAAGGGGAGGGGAGTTGATGGTCTTGAAGTCCACCTACGCCACCTCCTGGCTGGCTCGCCAAAATATGTTACACTTTCAAGAACGGAGATGTGGCCGATCCTTGGTGTAGCACATTAAATCTTTATTTCTGTAGAAACGGCAGAAATAAATCAACATCAGTACTCAGCGTCTGTGCTGTTTCTATATTACTCATTCGGCCTGACGTCTCACTCTACTAGTGGCTGCCTTACTCCAAACACACATTACAATTTAAACAAACAGAATGAAATCACAGTCGTTATAAACATGAACCCATCTGTGATGAACTTCCTCTTTTAACTCTCCATTTGCTTTCAAATGAACTGTTTTTAAACTGTCAGTATTTATTATTGTTTTGTTTACCCCATGTTCACCAAAACATCCATGAATTTATCTACTGACATCATGTTTCCTATATAAACTCGTTTTGCACTAAAATAGTAAAACCTATGTTAATTTCACCATTTAGGCTCTTACTTTGAAAACCCACCGGAAACTGCCTACTGCCTCTCCGGTCCGCCACTGACCAGAGCCGACATGTACGCCACTGACCAGAGCTGACATGTGCGCGGGCTTCGCTACGGCTAGCACCGGTGTCATTAGCCTTAACTTATTCACACACAAATGAACGGTTTTAAATCTTCCCACACTGTCCATTAGCCCACGCTAACTTCCAACTATCACCTCTGTTTGTGATTTTGTTTACCGTTGCGCAGTTTGCACTTTAGAAGACAGTTTCACAGTTCATTTTTAGCATCCTGCGCATTACCCGCCACATTGGACTGCTATTCATTACCATGGGCTCACTCGTTTCCATTCAAAGTTACGTTCACACTCATTACATGTCGCTGTCACAGTCTAAGGCTTTTACACATTGTATTGTTTCCCTAATTCATTCTGGTTATGATTTCTGGGCATCTTACCTGTAGAAACGGCAGAAATAAATCAACATCAGTACTCAGCGTCTGTGCTGTTTCTATATTACTCATTCGGCCTGACGTCTCACTCTACTAGTGGCTGCCGTCGCCCCTAGAGACCTCAGGCGCACAGCGCCCTCTGCTGACCCGATATTTCAACCAGGTAAGACATAACCAGACGTGCTAGAAAATGAATGAAATCACACAGAAATATCAATACAATCATTTTTAACGTGTTTTAAAGTCCTTAGCTGTTTCTATTGAGTTTCAATTTTAAATGGGGGGCAAGATATTTTAATCCAGTCTTTTACTGTTAATGTCTCTGAAACCCCTTTTGATGTTTATAAAACACACAGTGCCACATAAACATGTCTAATCCACTTCTGACTAGTGTTGTTGTGAGGGAGAATTACTCTCCGAAAATACTGAAGATTACCTGAGAGACTAACTAACAACCGTGTCTAAACATCTTAAACAGCTTATAAAATACAACACAATAAAACACATTAAAATAACAACTGATGGGAGCTAAGTTAAAGATGTCTAAGGTGCGGGCAGGACCCCCTGTATATGGCAATGCGTACCAGGCCATTACGGCATAGGCTGCATGCTAGCCGCTAACACTACTGTGGGCTATACCACTGTGTTTACTCATATAAAGTCCTTCAGAAACACATAAAAGTTGCGCTATCTGTTCAGAACATTTACCCAGCATCATAACAACTCATGCTTGTGACATTCAATGGGCTTATGCGCCAAACTAACCTGTTAAACAGGAGAAAGGATGCAGCAGAGGCGTTTGTTGTTGTTAGACAGGTCGCTCTCGGCATAATGACGTGCAACAACCGGTCCCCTAGGAAAGGCGCTTAGGGCACTCCCTAATTTGCTCCGCCACTGCCCCCTAGTGGCCTGGATAAAATGCAGCTCTAATTCACCCCAAAATCTACAAGCAGAATACTCCTCAGATAGAGTCAGATTTACATCAAAATAGGAAACAAAATATACAGCCAAAAATGTGACTACATTCTGTGGGGGTCACACTTGCAAATCCAGCTGCCTCGCAACTTCCATCTTCATACTAATATTAACATAGTTTGTGAGCTGATGCTTAGCTAATGTTATCTTAACAGCTAATTAACTTTGTTTATCAATCACACTGGGATCATTTTCACTTGTTAAGGACTTGAAGCTCAAAGGTTAGGACTTGAGACCAGACTTGGGACTTGAGAGCATTAAATGCAAAACAAAGACTTGGTCCCACCTTTGGAGGAACCCAAACAAGGAATACAATGCTTTGTCCTTATGTTAATTAAACATCAGTATGAACCGTTGATAATGAGGTCAGTCTGCTGCTGTGAACGTCCACCATGAAAACTTTAAAACAGCAGCAGAGTCTAGAAGGACTGGCTGTGTGTTAACAGCAGGTCAGCAGATGAGTTCAATGTCTCACACAGTGTCATCAGTTGAGTTTTCTATGATGATAATGAATTTACATTGATTTTTACAGTATACACTGAAGTCTGTTTATGTGCTGCACAAAACAAGTGCAACTTTAAACCTGTTATATACAAATATATAACAAAATGTACATAATGTTTGGTCCATGTGCTCAGTGAAATTGTTGTGAACAAAAATTGGGGCTCATGAAAAACTCTACACAGGTTTCATATTTTGCACTTGTTGCCTACTTTGACACTGGCCATTTTAAGTACTTATATTTCATGATTGTCATGTTTTTGTATTGTTTAATCTTCTGTGCCAATTTATTTCTCATTGTGGTTATCTGTCTGAACAGAAGTTTACATGAACCAATGTACATTTTTCTGTGCAGCCTGTTTGTAAATGAACTGTATGGTAGTACAGGGTTGTTTCCTTTCCTTCTGCTTCAGATTCTCTCTGACATTCACACTGTTTCTGCTCCCTGTTGTTACCTGCAGGTTTTCTGTCTCTATTCTTATGGAAATATTGAATTTTTAAATTTAACCGTCATGTCTTATGACAGATATCTTGCTATTTGTTATCCTCTACAATATAACACACGTATGACATCTAACAAAGTTGTCATTATAATTGCTCTGATATGGTTACTCACATTAATTGTCAATTTTTGCACATTATCTCTGATTGTTCCTTTACAGCTGTGTGGAAACATTATTAACAAAGTGTACTGTGACAACCACTCGATTGTGAAACTGGCCTGCTACGACACCACAGTCAATAACATCTACGGTCTAGTTGTTACTACTTTCTCAGTCTTTTGTCCTCTAATTTTAATTGTTTATACGTATATTAGCATTTTTAAAGTTTGTTTTTCTGGTTCCAAACAGACTAGACAAAAAGCTGTCAGTACCTGCACACCTCACCTCGCTTCTCTAATCAACTTTTCTTTTGGGGCTTTCTTTGAAATATTACAGAGCAGGTTTAATATGAACGGTCTACCTAATATGTTGCGAATATTTTTATCCTTATACTTTCTTACATGCCCGCCACTCTTTAACCCTGTGATGTATGGCCTGAAACTGTCTAAAATCCGTGTTGCATGTAAAAGTGTGATCTCATGTTCATGATCCTGATTTGGTTTAATGTGCTCAGACCTTTGTGGTGATCTAATGTAGAACAGCCTATTCTGTTTCATTGTGAAGAAATAAAACATTTAGTCTATTTTTAAACCTATTTTGCTTGTGTGAATACAGGAACATATTATCATCAATTCCGATAACAAAGCTGTGTTGTAGGCATCATTATTACAGCCTCAGCTGTAACCAGTGTTTGAGAATTTCAGAGAATAATGATGCAAGAGAGAAACACATGATGCAGGTTATCCATCTATTAATCGTTCATTTTGTCTTTTATCTTTACATATATTTTTATTTGGTTTGATTTAGATTTGGTTAGATGCTAAACTGTATCTCATCTTTCAAAATAAAGGCAACAAGCTTAGTAAGGTATTGGAATAAGATCCTGGTTTGGGTTACCTTATTAACAAATGTTAACATATGTAATGTAACTTAAGATTGTTAGACAACTTTTCATACCTGCAAACTAGCTGCTTTTGTAAAATGTATACAATGGATACAAGGTTTGAGCAGAGCCATAGAAAAGAGGTAAATCTTGTTTGCTGCCAACTGCATAATATGCTGTTACTAACTTAACATTAGCTAACTAGTAGCTGAAATAAGGTTAACCTGCCAAATCAAGTTGAAGGGTGTCCTAATGTAACCTATCAAATCTTTTCCAACTAGTTTGGAAGGTTTATAAGTTGCAAGGTAAATAAAAATGAACATGTAATGAAACAAAACCCAGCAGCATTCTGTTTTAATGACTGACTGTGTTAAGTGGTGACTCACCAAAATAAGTGGAAGTACTAGTAATGGTGTTTGGCTGGAAATATACATACTGTTTAACCGCATGTTTGCAGCTGTGTGTGCATAGTGCTAATTTCTGAGGATGCACACAATGATCACTTCAAATGGATGCAGGATACGTGAGGCAGCCATGACACACTGGCCATTTTAAGTACTTGGCCTTTATACAATCCTATATGGATGTATAAAGGTGCGTATGTGTGCGCGAAGTTAAAATCAAGTCTATCTCCAGCCTTGCATCATATTTGGTAATCCAAAAGTAAAGGCACTTACTTTTACTTAAGTACTTTACACAGTAATTTTGCTTAAGTACTAAGGTAAATGTAAAAGTAGCAATGTCTGCAGAAAACACGATCAGAGGATGCACCAGAATATGAATATGTCACCTTTTCACTTCTTATGAGTTCGTAGGTCTAAGTTTAAAAGAAGTCAGCATTAACTTCTGATTTCACACATGAACGCTGGTCTCCTGGATTAAAGTCCTGTGTTTGTTTGATCCATCCATCCATGCTACCTCCTCCGTATGCGGAGTTTATCAATCTTTGTACTACACTGCCTGATTTGACAGCACATCAAGATGTAACGGTACAAGAGTACCTAAAGCATTGTAGTTTAAAGTTTAGGAGCTCTGACCAAGCCACCGTATTTGACAAGTTGAGAGTGAAAACAGGCTGTTTCAGCAACTGTGACTTGTAACTTGTGAACATTAATGTGGAGCACTTAATATCTTGTTGTGCAAAGCCATATGTCTCTCTACAGCAGTGTTTCCCAACCCTGGTCCTCAAGGCACACTGCCCTGCATGTTAAAGTTGTAATTATTAACCTCAAATGATCAGCTCATCATCAAGCCTCTGCAGAAGCCTGATAACAACCTGATCATTTGAATCAGGTGTGTTGGAGCAGGGAAACACACAGGACAGTGTGCGTTGAGGACCAGGGTTGGCAAACACTGCTCTACAGCACTCAGCACTGGAGAAAGGTCTGACTCCACATGTGCACATTCTGCTATAGGGGGAAAAAAACGCCCTGCGCTCACAATTGTCTTGGGCGGCACTAAGCCCAGGAGCGACGGTGCATCTGGACCAGGGACCTTGAAAAAGCAGACAGTGGATTCCTGGATGTCGAATCAAACAAGTCACCCAATTACAGGCTTTTACACAGACTACTTAATATCTAAACTCCAGTGCCTCTGATACTGTCTTTGAAAAATGCACACCACTGGTGTGGAGAGGAGGATAATGCTTTTATTCTGACATCTGTGGTCATGAAATCTTTCAAGAGACTGGTTTTTAGAGAATTTTCCAATTTTAGGTATCATACTAAGGCCTTGAGGTCACTGGGAGGCCTGCACTAAATTTTCCCTTGAGACATGCAGCTGTCTGATCCTTTAAGATAAACAAGAGAACAACCTGGGTAAGGTCAGAGATGTGTTTGTCTTGTCTCTCGGAACATAACAGACATAACTGTAATCAGAGATTGGGTATCATTAATAGGGTTTCCATCCACCTATTCTTATTTGAATTTTCAAAAATAGTGAAAATAAAAATTAATGGAAACGCTAGAAATTTGAAAAAAGGCCGAAAATTTGCAAAAAAGTTTTTACGCTTGGAGGGGGTGGATTTTGTCTGCGTATCGGTAGAAGGAAAGTCAACTTTTTGCTATGGAAACAGGTTTTGCGGATAAATGATGACTGGACCGGATACCACGTCACGCATCTGGACCGGATTTCACGTCACATGTATATGTTGTGGTCACAAAAAAAGGCGGCGGACGATAAAGTAAGATATGTTTGGGGGGACGAACAAACTGAAAAATTTCTGGGGTTAATAAAATAAAAGTTAATAAAAATAAAGTTAATAAAGTCGATCAGGAATCTGTCCATGATCAGTTGTTGACTGTCAGCCGAGTGTGTTGTTTGTTTTGTGGCAGAGAGACACTCTCTGATGACGTCATCTCATGGCGCACTCTCCTCTCAATAATCGAAAAATAATAACGGGCATAAAGTCGCATTTTCTTTTTGCGAGACATTTGGATGGAAACCTGACTAATGAGAGCAAAGGGTGCAGGCCAGTAGGCTAATTCTATATGCTGTAGATGTGTTTGAAGGTGAAATATATGTGAAAGAGTAAAGTAAGATCTTAATGGACATGGGCGTGGCTTATATGGATACTTTTTTTCTGGAACCACAGAATCCAGAAAAAACACAGAATCCAGGAAAAACAGTATATATAATAAGTTACTTTTTACTTATTACTCCTTTAAAATGTGATATTACATTACTTATTACTTGGTATCAAAAGTAATTAGTTACAGCATTTGCTGTATTACTATATTACTTTTGTACCCTGTTGGCAGCCTTGTTGCTCCCTCACACACGCACACACTAGTTGGGAGTGGAAAAAGTAATAATATTACATTAATACATTACTATTGCTGTCCTTTATAGTTGCTGTAGGACTGTTAATTTGTCACTTTATTAAGTTTGAATAAATTTTAGGTGAGAAACATTTACTGTAGATTCCCACCATGTGGTCAGTTGATCCCAATAACATCCTTTTGGATATTTGCCCCATGGTTTTTGTAATAAGTTTCTTTACTTTCTTAGAATTGTCCCAGATGTTGTATGTGTATTATATTTTATTGTTGGATGGTGGGACATTCCTAATTTTGCATACTGGTACCAACATGCAGACATGTTTCAAACCATCTCTTTTTTTTGTACCACCTCGATATATTTAGTATTTCTGACAAAACGCAAAGGCGAGTAAATGTTTACTATGATGGATTTTTTCTTGGCAAGATGATCTTTGTAGAAATGAACTGAAACCAACGGGTTTTATTTAAAACTTGATGATGAGTTCTCCTTGTTTGGATAAAATGATGGAAAATAAAACCTGCAATGGCCCTTTAAAGCCTAAAATCTCAGATTACTGAGTTCCCTCTGAGTTTCATTTGCTTCACTTTCTTTCATTTCTAAGTAATAAACTTGTGATAAGTGTTTGTTGTGGCTGCAGCCAAACTCCTGCAGGAGAAACAACAAAACAAACCATTATCTTTCCATTGGTCACTACACAGGAGCATCAACACAGTAACCATGGTGACAGAAGAGTGTCCTCCAGTGATTCCCTGTGATGCAGAGTGTGCTAATTAGCCTGTTAGTGTAGCTGCTGAAAGCCTCCCGAGTGTCCAAGTGTCCACACAGACTCCTGTGACTCCTGTGTGGTGTTAGAGGTGGAAATAGCTGCTGTTGATGAAGCTGGTGGAGAGTGGAGCTCCGCCGGGACTCATTACTGACAAATGAGACAGTAAACATGATGAAATCACACAACTTAGTCCTCACTGTCCTCTCTGTCCACCTTACATCACAAATAAACACAATTAGACACGTTTACATCATCTAAAAGTCTAAAAGTAATCTGACCTGCAGAGGAAATAAAGTTATGACTGACCTTTGACTGAATGATGTAACGTGACACCGGTATGATGTGCAGCCGACAGGTGATGTTTGATTTCTGATGGGTTCAGATATTTCCAGAAAGCTTGTTTCTTGATAAGGAGACAGAGACAGCTGTCTTCTCCTAAAGCTGCAGAAAAACAATAACATCAATGTTTTTACTTCAACAGCAGAAAGGCTTCAACACAGATTCACAGAGAAGTGATATAGTTTCTTCGGGCAACTGAGTCATACTGCACTGTGGTAAATATGGAGTATATGGAGTATGGAGTATATATTCAACCTGTGCAGAGTAATCCAGTCACTGCACCGAGCCCACATTAAAAGAAAGCATCAAACCAATGTAAGAAGGTAAAAGCTTTATAAATAATTAAAACCCAGTGTCTTTTGCATCTTACACCTAGAGAGGGACACCCAACCTATGTCTGTCTCCAGTCATAAATCTTAAAGCAGACTGATAAACAGAGTCCAGGGGCTTCAGAGTGGCAGCAGAGTTGTGCCTGTATAAAATATCACCGTAGTCTAAAACTGATGAAAAAAAAAGTTTCCTCAACAAGCATTTTTCTACGATGCAGCAGAAAGGAGAGTTGATTTCTATAAAAGAAACCAATTTTCATCCTCAAAGAAGACAAAAGCTGGAAACATGATATTTAAAGGTTAACTTTTCATCTATCCAAATACCAAGGTACTTCTACTCTGTGAGCCTTTCAATATTTGTACCTTTGTTAGTAGAGATGATGAGGCTGTCAAGGTTGGTCAAGGTCATATTTTTAGATCTGGTGAACAACATGAATACAGACACATGCATTTGTTATGACTACTTATTTGGGAAAAGTATCTAAATGCAATTATTTTGACGGATATTGTAATTGTGATATGATCTGCAATTAGAGGAAATTATCATTTTATATCATTTTTCTCATTTTCGATGGAAAAAAACATATTGAAATGATTATGGTTTGATTTTTCCAGGGATCTGTACTAAACAAAGGTATTTTTTTAAGTCTGTAGAACATGATGTGTAGGCCAGATCATCTCTGCAGCACCATTATATTTCATTTAAATGGCATTTTGACACACATTCCCCCTGTAACAAATATTGCACCTCTTCCAGTATGAAAATCACAATTGTCCATATTGCAATTTCATTAAAATTTCAATTGATTGTTCAGCCCTCTGACTAATGATCAAAAACTAGTGAATCAATAACTTTGTTAACAGTCAAACATCAAGCTTTTTTTTTTTTAATTGTATGATATATTTGTATGTATTTGTAGGATTTCAGTAGGCACGGCACATCTGCCCTGTGGTTTTGATCTGTCCTCTACACATCTGCAGCCCCGACCAGCAGAACCATTTCAGCAGCGGAGTGTTTTGTTCACCTGATTATTAAATTTACTTGATTTGTTCCATTTTCCTTGCTCTTTGTGCTTCTACCATGGATAAGCACTCTATGAAGGTAATACTTACTTTTCTTTCAGTCCTCATAATTGCGAGTCTGCACAAGGCCTTTCATTTTGAAAATTGTCCGGATTCTCTCAATTTTTTTTGTATTTGACTTCCTTCTCAGAGCAGAGAGTTGCTTCTGGGACGCGGCGAGGTGCTGCTGGTGGAATCACAAGCATCGTGTAAATTGGCTGCAATCAGCTTCGGCTGCCGCGGCGTGGTCACGCCCCATCGGCTGGACTAATGCAAAATACAAACCTGTATTCAACTAATTATAATGAAAACTATTTAAAACAATTTTCTACTAATTAAATGCAGAAATATACACCTTTAACCAAATATAATTTATCTGTAGAGTGTGTTTAAGTTCATTACTTTATATTTTTTATTTTAGTAATTTATAATCTAGTCAGTACCCATATGCTATGCTGTGCTCTCCCCCTCTCTCAACTGTTTGCTCCGCTGCTGTGGTCTGTGTGACAGTCACACTCTGCTCTGCGCGCACACACACACACACACACACACACACACACACACACACACACACACACACACACACACACACACACACACACACACACACACACACAGAAAGCACCTGCCTGGTGTCGACCATTCAGACCCATGTTGGTTTCTGGTTTCTGTTGAATTAGACAAACACGACATGATATCTGCCACCAGCTTTGTGTGGAAATACTTAAATATTAAACAATGAAGATGTAAATTGTACACTGTGTTGGACAGATAAAATGCACTGGACTGAATTTTCCTACAGCATTTGGAATCTCGGACAAAATACCTGGTGAAAGTCTAAAGCTTCAAGAACACTGATACTTTATCCAGAAAACATCTGCATGTGGTGTATTTACCTCAAGCAGTTGGTTGTGGCAAAGAGCAGCCCTCAGGGAAGACAGACAGCCAAAATCTCCTGAAGAATCTATCCAAAGCTTTTTAACAAGTGAGTGAGGGCTTTAGAGAGTTTTTCTTTTAGTGATCATTAACTTCATTAAGCCGACTATATTAAACAATGCAGCCCATACAGTGCAAGCCATCTTCTACGCTCTGAATGCGAACAGAATATGGAATCTTTCTCAGCTCAATAACGTGACTTTAAAAACACCAAATGACTTGTTTTAACAAATTTCGTCTCAAATAAGTCTCAAATATGACATATTGTGACTTCCATGTGGCTGTTCAGTCCCACAGTAACAAATCACAGGCTGTTCCTCACAGTTAGTCAGTGTCATGTTTCATTTTCATCAGGCCGGATCAGATACAGAGATCAAACAAGCTTCTCTTTCTGTCTCTTCTCACATGACATTCCTGATTAGCATTGTTTGGTCCAACTGCACCTATAGAAAGTCCATCATCATCAACATATATGGGATGGTTTTATTTGGTTGTCCAATCTAGAGGTAGTCCAGGGCAACAGTCTCAAATGGATATTAGATAGGGAGACGGCTGTTCACCTCTGAACCTGGCATACTTGCCAGGCAGCCATGTTTTGATCTCCACCCCCACCTCCTGGCCATCAATAGCATCACCACAACATGCTCGACATTTTCACCTGACTGGATTGTTCATCTCCTTTTTGTTTGTCCTACAAAAACAAGCGGCAGATACAGGAAGCACCAGTTTGCCTCTGTAACCCTAACCTGTCCACATTCTGGTCTGTACTTGTACGTGTGTATAATGTATATGTACATACATGTACAGATACATTTATTCATTTGGCAATGACAGGACAGGGAGCAATAATCAGAGTACAGATAACGACTATGTGATGTTGAAGATGTGATTTATCCTACCTGTGCTCCACTGCCCTTAAATATCGCCTCTGACTGCCTGTTTGAGTGTGAAAAGATCAGACTGGAACAAGTCGTCTTTCTAAACTATCTTAGATCTGGTATGATTGGCAAAAGCCATTCATATTGCACTGTACACTCAGAAAGTGCGTGTGAATGCTGCCTAAAAGCAAAAGAATCTAGCACCCTCAAATTATTGAAATAAGTTGGATTACTAATATACTTTATGTCCTTCACCCACAATAACATAACGCTATTAGTTTAAAAGAAGTTATGAAAAATTCTGACCAAGAAACTTAGTCCATTTAAAACATAAATTGTCAGTTGTCAGTGAACAAACTACAAATCTGTGCACAAATCAGCAACACATTTGCAGTTCAGTCATCCAGAACATTTTAATTTGTTTTATGGAGCTTTCTGTTACGGTTTACTTCCCAAATGCAGACAACCAGAAGGCAGGGGGGAGAGTTCAAAAGATATTTAATTAAGTGCAGGCCAAAAACAAAACTTACATGAGTGACGAGGGTGAATTCAAAAACAGGCAGGGAGAACAAAACCAAAAAATCCATGAATCAAAAACACAAGGAAACACTGACCAACACGGAGATGAGATGAGAGAATGAACCACCAAACTAAGGAAGACGAGACACAGGATTAAATACACTAGGAAGGGGAAGGAAAACAAGACACAGGTGAGGGCAGTCAGAGACAGGTGAAAATAATTAGTGAACACAAAGGGCGGGAAAACAGAACAAAGACAGGAAGTAAAAACAGGACACACGAAGGAGGACCAGAAACTACCAAAATAAAACAGGAAATAAACCAACAAAATCCAACACTGTGACACTTTCAAACTCTAAGTTGTCCACACTTAGTTTCTTATTTTGATTGCATGACATTGTGGGACTTTCAGTCCAATTTGTCTCTTCAGCCAATGGCAGCGTCAGACGGAGGATATTAAAGTGCTGTGTCAGCGTTCAGTAGGGACAGGTGGATGGAGGGATGGATGGAGGAGAGTCAGTGGCTGCAGACATGACACGTTTCCTGATGGATGAACTCCCAAAAACTGACAACAAGTAAAACCTGCTGATTTCTGTTGTACAGAGCTGAACTGTCAGCAGCTCATCAGCTTTAACCTTTCATAAAATCTTATTTTCTTTAGGGGAAATTATTTCATCTCAGATTGTTTCAGAAATTTTATTTGACTGTCATTTATTGTGGTTCTACTAATTTGATCTGTCTTATTCTAGAAAGTGACATTTCAAGCTCAGCTGAAGTGAGAAGCAGTTAAATGATTTTTGTACAGAGCTAAACTGCAGCTCATCAGCGTTAAATCTTCAGTTTGAGTCCTGAAATCTGATTTTCTGCAAACCAAAGAAAGAATCAGACAGTTGGGGGAGATTATTTCAGCTCAGATTGTTTCAGACATTTTCTATATAATGATTCTTGCTTCAGCAGCCGAATATCTGGATTAATTTCATTAAGTTTTCGGTGTATTTTCACTTCTCTCTTCAATTTGAAACCAAAAAATCCTGAGCCGAGATGATCCAGCTCCACTTTTTGTGAGGTTTGTTTGCCAGAATGTTCCATGATGTTCATGTGTTGTTTTCCCCATGTATTATATTTGCTGTTGAGTCCTTTTAAAGTTCCCATGCAGTCATGTTGAGAAAGGTGATAAATGTTACAGTGTTTCTAGTTGGCATGTTTTCTCGGCACATATGTTGTCAGATTGATTTTAGTAGCTCAAAATCACAAATTTTTCTTTACAAACTGCACAACACTCAACGCCCTTTAAACTTAGACCCTAGACCAAGATGAGGAAAACCTTTTTCCCTTTTTTCCTGTTAAAGGAGAAATAGAACAAGAAATATAACTGAAAATGGAGAAAACACAAAGACAATGTTTGGAACACCATAATGATAATTTATAGTTTCAGATACAGTGTAAAAGTGCTTGGAGAAAAGAATAGAAAAGAATAGATAATTATAGGCTTAAAATAACATCATGATCGTCAGAAGTTTGGGTCTTATGTCCTGATGTTATTCATGTCCAGAATCAGGTATCACAGCAGTGTCTTGCTTTTTATTTTTGTTTGTCCAAGTACAGAAATAAACTAAGAGTTAGTAAGTAAGTAGTCTTAGGGCCAAATAAAGGTTTGGAAATATAAAGTCAGTCCAGAAAAGTCCTGAAGATTTCTTGCTTATAGCAAGTGAAGCAAAATCTTCTCAGATGTTGAAACATTCTCTAAATGAGAGTCTCATTTACCAAGAAGAAAAAAAAACACACTAAAAATGACTCATATTAGGTTATCTATGTTTTATAAAGGAGACATATTTCAACAGATGATTTTTTTGCTGACTTGAAGTTTAGTTTTGACAATTGGGGATGAATGAAATATACTGTAATCACCCTACAAACACAAAGCTGATCTTCAACTTTGGCCTGTCATTATAATGCAGTTATATTCATATGTAATCAAAGACAATGAATGATATTAAAAAAAACTTTATATTGTATATCAGTTGTATATTGTATCAGTATTGTATATCAGTCAGCTGATCTTAATTGTCCCACTGTGTTGTCAGACATTTATTCTGCAAAATATCAGTCTAGTAGAAACTGTTGAATTCATTACACTTATATATACATATATCCAAAGTAATATTTATGAACTGTATTTACTTTGTCTGCCTACTCTGTAAATATCAACTCAGCACATTTCCTAGACAGTCAAAGAGTAAAGAGTGTTGTATGTTGTAAAGATTGTGAAGACTGCTGAGGCAAATTCGCACAAATTTGTCAAGTTGCTGAAGTTATTTTGTTCAACTAGAAGGCATCTTACAGGATCGTCATTTGCAGTTTGTGAGAGCTGCATTTTCAATTTGTGTGGTCTCTTTCTGTTTTCAGGCTGATTGAACTGAAACCCTGAGTGAGGAGGTTCTCTTCAGAGAGAAGGATGGAGAACATCTCCTCACACCAACGCTTCATCCTCAATGGCTTCCATGAACTCGGAGCGCTGAGGCCCGTCCTCTTCATCCCTTTCTTCATCATGTTCGTTGTGTCACTGTCAGCCAACTCCCTGCTGCTGTATGTCATCATTTCTCAGAGGAGCCTCCACTCACCGATGTACATCCTGATCGGCGGCATGGCGTTTATTGACCTGAGCCTCCCGCTGTTCTTCGTCCCGAACATGCTGCTGAGCTTCCTGTTTGACTGGAGGGGAATCTCTCTGATTGGCTGCCTGGTTCAGATGCATTTAATTCACTTTGTAGGGGTTTTTCATTCAACATTGCTTGTGTGGATGTCACTGGACCGCTACTTTGCCATCTGCACACCACTTTCATATCATGAGCACATGGCTTTACTGAGATTCCTCAAGTTCATAATCCCACTTGTGGTCAGAAATGTCCTCATGATCACACTGTTTGTGAGTCTGGCAGGAAAGTTGTCATTCTGTGCTGCAAATGTGATAAATCACTGTTTCTGTGAGCACATGGCCGTGGTGGAGCTCGCCTGTGGAAGTACAGCCATCAACAACCTGGTGGGGTTGATTTCAGTGCTCCTCATCCCCGTCGTCGACTTCATCTTTATTGCTGCATCTTATGCTGTGATTTTCAGCTCTGTGCTGAGGTCGGGCAGGTCAGGGATCAAAGCGCTCCACACCTGCATCACCCACATGGTGGTCATAATCGTCACCCTGACAATTGTACTTGTTGCTTTGATGTCTTATCGGATCAGAAATAATCTTCCTGCGGCTGTTCGGGTTTTCTTCAGCACCATGTACCTGCTGTTCCCGAGCTGTTTCAACCCGATCATCTACGGCATCAGAACCACTGAGATCCGACAGCAAATCCTGAAGACACTGAGGACCTGATGCTTTGTCCAGACTGTGCCCCATTCTTAAGAAAATACAGAACATAAGTACGATAAAAAATAATAATAATAATAATAAAGAAGGGTACCAGTCAGAGTCATGTCTGAAATGTAATAATAATATAGAAATAAAATAGCTCTGTCAGACCATGCAAAACAATAAACAAACAGCAATGAAATGTTCCTTACCAAAAACCAGCAATCCAAAAGCAAACAAACAACCAATTCAGCTTTTAGTAGGTGTATTGACAAACAGCCAACAAAGCAATATGGGTGTGTATGTGAGTTTGTGCGTGCCTCAGGTGAGGGGTCCATTTTGTTGTCACCACAACCCCGAAACATCTCAGTCACAAAAAAGTCAGCCAAAAAAGAAAAAAAACACAAAACATTCTGGGTCAAACCCAATCAGGGAATCAAGACTAAATTATCACCGTCTGTAGTTACAGTGATTCTCAGTCTGTCCAGGAAGTTATGATGTTGTGATCGCAACAATTCAACCAAATTCAACCAATCCCCATAAATTATGCATGACCTTGCAATTTTATCCAAACTCTGCAACTTTTTCGCAAATCTGACTGATCATTGTTGCTTCCTGTGAATTCCACCAATCATAGCAGTCGCTTTCACAATAATCATACATGTACGTCTTACTGAACTGACATAATGTTTCATTATTTACTTTATTGTGTTTATATTGTTTTATTTTGTCACAGGTACTGAAAAGAACACATTTGTCATTTCTATTGACATTTATCAATGCCCTGTGGTGTGTTTGTTGTGTGTGTTGGTGACATTTCAAGAAAACGCCAGCTCAACTGAAGTAACCAGTTAAATGATTTCACTCCACTGGCTGAATGTTCAAGATTAATTCCATGAAGATTTCAGTGTGTTTTCAGTTCAGTGTGAAACCAAACAGCTGCAGTGGCCCCAACGGGACAGGAAGTGAAGGCGGCGGCGATGGCGGCCCCACCAGGACAGGAGATGGTGACGGTGACCCAGCCAGAACAGGAAATAGCTGCAGTGGTCCCACCGGGACAGGAAGTGGCTGTGGCCCAGCCGGAACAGGTGATGGCTGCGACCCAACTGGGACAGGAAGTGGTGGCAACCCAGCCGGAACAGGAGACGGCTGCGGTGGCCCCACTGGGACAGGAGGTGATAGTGATGGTGACCCAGCCGGAACAGGAGATGGCTGCGGAGGCCTCACCGGGACAGGAAGTGGCTGTGGCCCAGCCAGAACAGGTGGTGGCTGCGGAGGCCCCACCGGGACAGGAGAGGACGGTGGCGGCGACCCAGATGGCTGAGTGCAGCTGATCAAGCTGTTCACACGCCATTTTTAGTTCCTCTGCCACAGAAAAGTCTGCTGGGTCCATTTTTGGTTAGTTCGTACTGTTATGGGTGCGCTGCGTAAACAAAGTAGTAAAACAAAGAGTGGACCCAAAATGCAGACTGGACAAAGGAAGCAGAGTTCCAAAAGGATTTAATGCAAACAAAAGGTCAAACAAACAAACAAAAGCTCAGGCTTACTTTAACAAAATAGGTATCCTCCAAGAACGTAACAAATCCAAAAACATGCAGAAAGACAGACAGGGCTCAGGACATCAACGCAGGAGTCACAACGACGAACTCACAAAGACACAGGGAAACACAGGGACTAAATACAGAGAACTAATGAGAGACAGGAGGGTAAACAGGTGAAACACATCACAATCAAAAAGAGTGGGAAACAGACAAAGACAGGAAATAAAACCAAAGCACATGAGGGAGGACCAGAAACTACCAAAATAAAACAGGAAATAACCAACAAAATCCAAAACCATCACAATTGAATATGTGGTATTCCAATACTGACCCCAAATTCTTTCAGTTCCTGGAGTGGGTTCAACTTGAAACATGTGGCTGCAATAACAAGCTCTTAATGTCACAATATGTGGGCTTAAAGACATACTTATCAAGAATAAAAAAAATAGCTTTAGCTAAATTGTTGTTTTTTACTACAGTGTGGTTGTTTGTAAGTACAGCTGGACACATCAATATTTGAATTAAAAGATATGATCTGATTTGCATTAGATACCCCTGAAGGCACCACCCTTCGAAAAGGGAATCTGATAGCTTGGTGCTAACTTCTTTGTTTCTCCTGTTGTTTATGAAGCTAGCTGTCAGATTTGTATGTTGTAGCTGCTGCTGGAGCTAAATAAACCTGTTTACTCTGTTTGGTTTGGCTCTCACCTAATGCATTTTCAGTCTCAACAAACAAATCAGTCCACACAAATGATCAACAATTATGATGTTCAGTTATTGAGGCTCTGTTCTGTCCTTGTTATCTCATTGGGGAGAACTTGTTAATTTATTTTAAGGTGTTTTTAAACTTTTAAGTTTTGCACAGTTTTTTCGATTGAATGACAATACAGTGACAGCCAATGGCAGCGTCAGACAGAGGGTTTTTAAGTGCTGAGTCGGCATTCAGTAGGGACAGGTGGAGGAGAGTCAGTGGCTGCAGATGAGACACGTTTACTGATGGATGAACTCCTAAACACCGACAACAAGTAAAACCTGCTGATTTCTGTTGTACAGAGCTGAACTGCAGCTCATCCTGAAATCTGATTATCTGCAAACTAAAGACAAAAATCAGACAGTGGGGGGGAGATTATTTCAGCTCAGATTGTTTCAGACATTTTACTATGTAATGATTCTTGCTGCACTGACAGAATCTTTGGATTAATTCCATGAAGTTTTCAGTGTGTTTTCAGTTCTCTCTTCAATGTGAAACCAAACAACCTGAGCAGAGAGGATCCAGCTCCACTTTTTGTGAGGTTTGTTTGCCAAAATATTCCATGATGTCCATGACTTGTTTTTCCCCTTTGGCCTGTATTTGGTGAGAAGCACTTTCAAGAAATACACACTGTTAAATGTTAAGAAATGTGGTTAATATAATTGTATTTTTAGTAGACCATATTTGGTTTATCATATTAATTTATAGTTTAAGGTTTCAGAGTGTAAAAGTGTTTGGAGTAAAGCATGAGGTCCCAAAATCACCAGATTAGGCAACATCACCATAAGATACTGACAGGCCTAAAATATATTCATCATTGAAAGTTCTGGGCTCCATGTTATCACAGTACAAGTTTTGTTTTTTATAATGAATAGATTCAAAATCTGTCCAGAATGTTGGAAGGTATCACAGCAGTGTCTTTCTCTTTATCCTTCTTCATCAAACTACAGAACTGTTGGGTAAGTAATGCAATGAAATTTACGAAGCAAATAATAGGCCCTCAAAAGCCCCATCAGTTATGCATCTGTCATTATCTTACAGCAATATTCACACATAATTGAAGACACTAAAAAATACATTAAGATCATCATCATGTGATTGGTAGTTGATCATAACGTAATGTGCTGTCTAACACCAACATCTGCAGAACTTCAGTCACATAGAAACTGTTGAATCCATAACACCCATTATATATTTATATTTTTGTACTGTAGTTACTTAATATTCATTGTCACGCAGTAGTGTGTGTTGTCCACCTTGTAAAATCTTGTGAGATAAATGAGCAAAATTATTATTTTCTGTAAAATTAAACTGTCATTGTAAATGAGATGTAGCTTTTGATCAGAGAGTGAAAACAGAATGCAGGCCTGTGGTTTGGATTTGGTGATGGACCTGCTCTTTATTTTGTACAGCTAGATGGCATCTTACAAAATTATCCCGCAGTTGTGTGGGCCTCAAATGTTCTGTAATACATTACTTGAAAGGGTATGCATGAGAATGATATGACACTGCCATAACCATGTCATGACACCTATCATGAACATAGAAGAGTCTTTATGAATGTTTATTTGAGATGTCTTTCGACAGCTTGACATTAATCAAGACAACATAAGATGTCATAACCATGCCATAGCTGTTGTAATAATCAAACTTAAAGTGTTTAGCTTTGTGTGTTAACGCTGGACCCACTATAAGTTCAGAGTGCAATTCACTTTAACACCACTGTCATACTGAGGTGATTTACAGCAGCTCCAACCAAGACTCCAATCTGGATTTTGCTCCATCTCAACATTTGGTAATTTATGGGTGGAGGGTAGCTTTAGCATTACATGTTGCTAAGGTAACTGCTAACTGCTGCTAAGTGTCACTGTTGCGATCTAGTTGGCTCAGTTAATGTTAACCCCTAACCCATCGACAGTTTAGAGCACCGAGGGACTTTTGGTGTCCAAATTGTACCACTGGAGTTAAAGTCAAGGAAAACATTAATGATACAGTTATAATGATCTTGTGATGGCCAATATCAAAAGCAACCACATGTGAGAGTCTGTCTGATAATTAGGCCTGCTGTAGCATGTTTATGACAGGTTATGTTGTATGTGGTTGATCTTACGTGGTCATAACAAAGACATTTCAAACAATGTCACTTTGAAATAAAGATGACAGTTGACTAAATGACACTTAATGTCAAGTCATAAACTTTTATAGAGACTCCTTCATATTCATGAGGTGTTATGTCATTGTTGTGACAGTATCATGTCAGTCTTATACACACCCCTTCCGATAAAGAGTTCAAAAGTATTCAAATCATTTGGTCTCTGTGTGTTTTCAGGATGATCAAACTAAAACTCTGAACAAGGAGGTTTTCTGAGTAGGGGAGGATGGAGAACATCTCCTCACACCAACACTTCATCCTCAATGGCTTCCATGAACTCGGAGCACTGAGGCCCGTCCTCTTCATCCCTTTCTTCATCATGTTCGTTGTGTCACTTTCGGCCAACTCCCTGCTGCTGTATGTCATCATTTCTCAGAAAAGCCTCCACTCACCGATGTACATCCTCATCGGTGGCATGGCGTTTATTGACCTGAGCCTCCCACTGTTCTTCGTCCCCAACATGCTGCTGAGCTTCCTGTTTGACTGGAGGGGAATCTCTCTGAATGGATGCCTGGTTCAGATGTATTTCCTACACTGTGTTGGAGCTTTTCATTCAACGATACTTGTATGGATGGCACTGGACCGCTACTTCGCCATCTGCACACCACTTTCCTACCATCAACGTATGGCTTTACTGAGATTCCTCAAGTTCATAATCCCACTTGTGGTCAGAAATTTTCTCATGATCACACTGATTGTGAGTCTGGCAGGAAAGTTGTCATTCTGTGCTGAAAATGTGATAAATCACTGTTTCTGTGAGCACATGGCTTTGGTGGAGCTCGCCTGTGGAAGTACAGCCATCAACAACCTGGTGGGGTTGATTTCAGTGCTCCTCTTTCTTGTGGTTGACTTCATCTTTGTTTCTGCCTCTTATGTCATCGTATTCAGCTCTGTGATAAAGTCTGGCAGGTCAGGGGTCAAAGCACTCAACACCTGTGTCACCCACATTGTTGTCATCATCATCAGCCTGACTGTTGCTCTCATTGCTTTCCTGTCATATCGGATCAGAAATAATCTTCCTGCAGCTGTTCTTCAGCACCATGTACCTGTTGTTCCCGAGCTGTTTCAACCCGATCATCTACGGCATCAGAACCACTGAGATCCGACAGCACATCCTGAAGACACTGAGGAAGTGATGCTTTGTCCAGACTGTGCCCCATTCATAAGAACATATTAAATATCTGTAACACAAAATGTCATTATAATAAGGAAGTCCAGGTGCAAGCAGCATTGAGCAGGCCCTCGCACCCCCGTGCATCAGGGGGAGCGGTAGCAGTGATGTTACCAGACTTCAGTCAACACACATCTGAACTTTCAGGACTATCAGACTCTGCTGCATTTTAATGAAATATTGGACACTGCATGAAGAAGTTAAATATTATTTCAAGTGTTCTCTATGTGGCACAAGAGAACATGAACAATCTGTAGTTTCTGTCTCTGTCTATCAAATGTAGATCACGCCATACAAACTTCATGTAAATTGAATGATGTTGGTTACAAGGGACTTACTTCCTGTTACCAGTAGGTGGCACTATGACAAAGATTCATTATCGGCCTGTGCATGTCTTCAGGTCTTGACCTTTATAAAACAGGTGGAATCTGGAAAAGATCTGATGATGTGGAGCCGAGATACAACACCTTCTTGTTTAATGGCAGAACACTGAAATTCAACGCCACCCCAAAGACACACTGTTCACTGAAAATTCACAAGCTTCATAATATATGATCCACCAGGTCTTCAGGCTTTTCTAACCAGATTTGAGGAGGATCTTGTTACCCTGCTCAGAGAAACATTAGATATTAGAAGAGATGATCCGTCATTTCCAGTTGCCACTAGGTGGCACCATGGCCATCACTGAATAGTGGCCTTTCTTCAAGTCACTTTTTTTATCAAACACAAGGTTTGGCAAGATTTGACCATTTGCCATCAAGTTACAACAACTTCCTGTTCAGCAAAGCAAGTTTGATTTCTTGCAATGGCAACTGCGTTCAATAAAAAATCAGACTTCGCAATGTAGCATCATCACCGTCTAAGAGCTTTTCTGAATAAATTTTAGAAGAACCTTGATAACCTACTTGACAGAGTACATCAAAGGAGAGAATTCAATTCAACCTGAATCTGTCATTTTCTCCGTAGGTGGCGCTATGACTATAGTTGTCATGTTAATGAAGCTCAGCGTAAGTTCAATCAGGAAGACCTTCTATTACGCTGCCTTCATTCACAACTTCCTTTACTTTGCCCTACATCAGGGCTGCACCTTATCACCAATTTTGTTCATGACATTCATAGACAGGATATCAAGACATAGTCATGGGAGGGAGGGTGTGCAGTTCGGTGGCCTGAGGATTGCAAAGAGATGATGTGGTCCTGATGGCATCATCAGTCTGTGACCTCCAGCACTCACTCGATCCATTCATATCAGAGTGTGTAGTGGCCGATATGAGGATAAGCACCTCTAAGTCTGAGGCCATGGTTCTCAGCAGGAAATTGGTGGATTGTCTACCTCAGAGTAGGGAATGAATCCTTACCCCAAGTGAGGTAGTTCAAGCATCTCGGGGCCGTGTTCTTGAGTGAGGGGACAATGGAGCATGAGATGGGCCAAAGAATTGGAGCAGAGGGAGCAGTATTGTGTTCACTTTACACCATTGTTGTGATAAAAAGGGAGCTTAGCCAGAAGGTGAAGCTCTTAATCTACCACTCAATCTTCATTCCTACTCTCACCTATGGTCATGAAGGTTGGGTCATGATCACAATCAGTGAGATCTCATGACAGAACAAGATCGCAGATACAAGCGGCTGAAATGGGTTTTCTCAGGAGGATGGCAGGCATCTCCCTTAGGGATAGGGTGAGAAATTCAGTCATCCGTGAGGAGCTCAGAGTAGACCCACTGCTCCTTTGTGTAGAAAGAGCCAGCTGAGGTGTTTCAAGCATCTTATAAGGATGCCACCTGGTTGCCTCCCTAAGGAGGTGTTCCAGGTATGTCCAGCTGGGACTAGACCCAGGACTAGGTAGAGTGATTGTATCTCTGCCCTAGCCAGGGAACACCTTGAGATCCCCCAGTCAGAGCTGGCTAATGTAGACGGGGAAAGGGATGTCTGGACTCCCCTGCTGGAACTGTTACCTCCACAACCCAATTTTGGTTGAGCAGTTGAAGATGGATGGCTGGACAATAGATTCCTTGCACCCTTGCTGCTAAGGCCCTAATAAAATGGAAAAAATGAAATGAATTAGCTGGCAAGGCTGAGGTCAAAACCTTGCCACTGCTATCAAGTGTCTTGAAGAGGGCTACCACACATCTGGTCATCTCCCTACTTGAATGACAGCCACCCCTTCATCCCGTGCGATTCTTCTCAACCTATCTGCATTCCGATTGGTAGCCCCTGGCCTATTGGGTGTAAATACAGGTCAGGGGTCAACAGTCAGTATGCAGATAGTGACTATTTGTCCAACTGCTGGCCCGGAGTCTGTCAAGTCAAGCTCAAGTTAACAAAAATAGATATGCAACATCTGACTTCAAAATAATTGTCGTCCAGGGACACTGACCAAGCTGCCATCTTTAACATGTTGGAAGTTGGAACTGCTCTCTGAAAGTGTTGTCTGGGAACAAATGGATGTAAATCATTTTAACAACACCGTAAATTTAAGGGAATGATTTCACTAATTTGAGGAAACTTCAACATTAAAAAGAAAATGTGAGTCTGCAAATTACATTGTGGGGGCTCATCACTAACTGACCACATGACCAAAATCAACCTGTAAATGTTGGTCCTGCAATAACTTGATTATTTTAAGAGAAGTTATGAAAAAAATAGAAACCTGTGCACATAAATTAGGAACGATTTTCCCATTCAGTCATTCAGGCTCCATTCTGTTCTTCCCTCCTTACTGGGAATAACTGGTATTTTAAAGTAGGAAAATAGTAGTTAACTTAAGCTTTCCACAATCAGTTTCTTAGTTTGACTGCATGACACTGGGACCTTGAGCCCGACTTTGTGTCCTCAGCCAATGGCAGCGTCAGACAGAGGATATTAAACTGCTGAGTCAGCGTTCAGTAGGAACAGGTGGATGGAGGGATGGATGGAGGAGAGTCAGTGGCTGCAGACGGGACACGTTTCCTGATGGATGAACTCCCAAATACCGACAAGTAAAACCTGCTGATTTCTGTTGTACAGAGCTGAACTGTCAGCAGCTCATCAGCTTTAACTCTTCATAAAATCTGATTTACTTTGGGGGAAATTATTTCATCTCAGATTGTTTCAGACCTTTTTTTTTACTGTCATTTATTGTGGTTCTACTAATTTGATCTGTCATTTCAAGAAAACGCCAGCTCAGCTGAAGTGAGAACCAGTTAAATGATTTCACTCCACTGGCTGAATGTTCAGATTAATTCCATGAAGATTTCAGTGTGTTTTCAGTTCAGTGTGAAACCAAACAGCCTGAGCAGAGATGATCCATCTCCACGTTTTATGAGGTTTGTCAAAATGTTTCATGGTGTCCATGTGTTGTTTTTCCACTTTAGCAGGTATTTGCTGTTGAGCTCTTTCAGCGTTCTCCTGCAGCCAGACAACATATTTACTGTTAGTGTTTCTTGAAGGCACAGTTTCTGTGTATTTCTGTTGTCAAGTCAAGTCAGATTAATTTAAATAGCTAAAAAGCACAAATTTTCCTCAGAGGTCTGTAGATCATTGAACATCCTCTATTCTGACACCCTAAACTGTATTATCACAGTAGACATATCAGCCTTTCTGCTAAATATATCCTGAATTGTCCAGAATCCTGGCATGATCCATGATCCAAATGTTAAAAAAAAATCTTGAAAAAAAAAATCACATTTTTGTCATTTTCTGTAAATAACTGAGAAAATCTATGTGCCTACAGTAAGACAAATCACTGCACTTACTTACCAAGAAAAAGAAAAAAAATAATACTGAAATAAGGTTAAATTGTCAGTAATAGATGATTTAGGGATTAATTAAACAAGACCCCATCATCTATGTGTCTGTCATTATATTATTTTTATAATAATATATAGACATTGAACAATACATGATAGAACATTCTTTCTTCCCACTGTTGTCAAATACTGCATGTGCAAAACATCAGTCTCTTAGAAACTGCTGAACTCATTACACTTATATACTATATGTCTGACACATTTTCTGTATTCTTTTACTCAATATTGTTGTGATCCTCCATATTATAATTCTATGACTGCTTCAGCTGCCTAATCTGTAAATATGACATCGATCCAGCTTGTTTTCATCATCTGAATGTTGCACGGATTGAAAGTCCTGTGAGGAACAACTGTGAAAAATAGTGATTTGAAGCTCATCATATAAGTTAAATTGACTTAGTAAATTAGATGTAGTTGTTTGCTGGGCAGCTGTCAATCACTGATCTAAAGCAGGCTGCAGTCCTGTAGTTTTAAATTTGGTTCTGGACCTGAGGCCTGTGCTTTAAAGCAGGATTTGGGGTTAGTGAGGTCACTTCAGGATTAACCGTTTGTCAGGGTTACGACGGTGGTTCACTTTTCTCTGAGGTATATCCTCGTGATCATTTAAATGCTGCACACCTATGTTCTAGTGGCAGACTCAGGCTGTGTGTGTGATTTATTGATGAAATATATCCTGTCACAATCTTGTCAGTCTGAAAATTACGCCCAAACACATGAAGCCCAAACAAGTCTGTTTGACACTGCTGGGGTTGCAGCTGATAGAATGATGCTACAATACTCATACACACCATGAGAAAACATCTAAGCAGCACATTCATTTAATAGATTACACATGTAATTATAGTCAGATCTAGTTGTGCCCTAATGATGGGTAGTGATATTGTAAGACTCAACTTTTTTCAGAGTTTTTGCCAGCTGTATTTTAAAGCTGCAGCTGTGTTGTGTTAGTCTGGATTATGTGTTTAACTGTAAAATATTCTGCCAGAGAACTTGTCCATGTTTGTGATTGGTCACATGGTAGAAACACTGTGTCTTACATGTGAATGTGCTCAAGCCTAGATGGGGAAAAAACCAGGCTTACCTACTGAAGTGATTGAAGTTGTTCAGTTTAGAGAAGCCAGATAACAGAAAGGTATCTTGGGTATGTTGCACTTGCTTCATTCTATTGTTAAGACAATTCTAAAGTTATTTTGTACAACTTGAAGTCATCTGACAGGAACATCATTTGTAGTTTGTAAAGTTACATTTTGAAATTATTTAATCTCTTTCTGTTTTCAGGCTGATCAAACTCAAACCATCAACAAGGAGATTTTCTGAGGAGGGGAGGATGGAGAACATCTCCTCACACCAACACCTCATCCTCAATGGCTTCCATGAACTTGGAGCGCTGAGGCCCGTCCTCTTCATCCCTTTCTTCATCATGTTCGTTGTGTCACTTTCGTCCAACTCTCTGATGCTGTATGTCATCATTTCTCAGAGAAGCCTCCACTCACCGATGTACATCCTCATCGGCAGCTTGTCTTTTATTGACCTGAGCCTCCCGCTGTTCTTCGTCCCCAACATGCTGTTGAGCTTCCTGTTTGACTGGAGGGGAATTTCTCTGATTGGCTGCCTGGTTCAGATGCACTTCATTCTTTTTGTTGGATCCTTTAATGCGACGATACTTGTATGGATGGCACTGGACCGCTACTTTGCCATCTGCACACCACTTTCCTACCATCAACGCATGGCTTTACTGACATTCATCAAATTCATAATCCCACTTGTGGTCAGAAATTTTCTCATTATGACACTGATTGTGAGTCTGGCAGGAAAGTTGTCATTCTGTGCTGCAAATGTGATAAATCACTGTTTCTGTGAGTACTCGGCCTTGCTGGAGCTCGCCTGTGGAAGTACAGCCATCAACAACCTGGTGGGGTTCAGTTCTTTCTTTATTTTGACTGACTTCATCTTTGTTTTTGCCTCTTATGTGGTGATATTCAGCTCTGTGCTGAAGTCTGGCACGTCGGGGGTCAAAGCGCTTCACACCTGCATCACCCACATTATTGTCATCATTGTCACCATAACTGTTTCACTCGTTGCTTTCCTGTCATATCGGATCAGAAATAATCTTCCTGCAGCTGTTCGGGTTTTCTTCAGCACCATGTACCTGCTGTTCCCAAGCTGTTTCAACCCGATCATCTACGGCATCAGAACCACTGAGATCCGACAGCACATCCTGAAGACACTGAGGACCTGATGCTTTGTCCAGACTGTGCCCCATTCATGAGAAAGTATTAAATATCTGTAATACAAAATGTCATTATAATAAAGTTGTCCAGGTGCAAGTAGCATTGAGCAGGTCCTCACACCCCTGTGCATTGGGGGATTGGCAGTCGTGATGTTACCAGACTTCAGTCGACACACATCTGAACCTTCAGGACTATCGCACTCTGTTACATTTTAATGAAACATTGGACACTGCATGAAGAAATTAAATATTACTTCCAGTGTCCACTATGTGGCACAAGAGAACATGAACAATCTATACTTTCTGTCTCTCTGTATCAAGTGTAGACCAGGCAGAGTATACTTCATGTAAACTGAATAATGTTGGTTACACAATTCTTTCTTCCTGTTACCAGTAGGTGGCATTATGACTACGATTCAGTTTTGTCCTGCACATGTCTTCAGGTCTGGATTCTTGTCAATAATGACCCACGCCATGCCAAAGACAAATTTTTCAAAGAAAACTCACAGGCTTCACAGTGTATCATAAACGTAGTCTGAAGCATAGGGCCACTGACCAGCTGTCGTATTTAACATGTTGAGTGACAGCAGTCCAAAAAGTCATAAAAGACTGAGATGGGTGTTCTCTAAAAGTGTGTGTGAATGCTGTCTGTAATTTCGAAATTTCAGAATTTTAATAACAGCATAAATTTAAGAGAATGATTTCAGTAATTTGAGGGAACTTTGACACTGAAAAGAAACTGTGAGTCTGCCAGTTACACTGTGGGGGTCATCACCAACTGACCACTTTACCAGAGTCAACCTGTAAATGTTGATCTTGTATTAACTTCTTGTAAGAGAAGTTCCACAAAAATCTGGGAGATCTTTATAAACCCCAGACTATATGAACCCAACAACACCTCTCTGGGAATTTCACCCAGAGAATATATACTCACTATATAAACACACACAAGTTCTTAGGTAGGAAAGGAGGAACAGAGATGTGTATTTCAAGTCCAACAAGAAATAATTCATTAAAATTCAAAAGTAATTAATTCAGTATTTGTTTCCTGCTAAAAAGAAAGAGGATGTTATTTTAAAAATATATGATTCTTTATTACAAAATTAAACCTTATAATTCTATAAGGTCCCTGCAGGGACTTCATTACAAGTACAGGAAGGAAGGGTGCCAAAGGAACCATGGGTTGAGGGAAGTGAAAGGAGAAGGTCAGGGTGCTTCACCACCACCACCAGCGTGTGTCACTCAACTGCTCACACTCAACACTGCAAGACAAAGGCACACAAGGTTAGCAAGGCACAGCAAAGTAGCATGTAGTAGAGATACATATATTCACACTCACTGTTAGAAAGGCTGGTACACAGGTTAGAGACACAACAGAAGTACATTCAAGGAAAACTGGAGGAAAAGATGAAACCTCCACCCAATCACCCACCACCTGTAGAGCCTAGCAACCCAACCAGCCTGCTACCATCAAGAAACCCAGCAATACAACATTTTTACAGGACAGTTGGTATAGAAAAGAGATAAAATGAAGCCCTCTTTCACCACCAGCAAAGTGGGCTATGATTCAGGCCAAGAATTGACCAAAAACGAAGGTCCTTAGTAAAGACAGTTAACAGAATGAAATACAAATTACATAAGGAACCACTGGTAATCCTGGATAATTTATACAACAAATAAGTATGGGACAAAAACAGCAGTGGCAACAGAGCTCCTCCTAACAAAAGCGAAAAAAACCAAAACAAAAAAAACAACAATATTAACTTCAAATCTGTACAGCAGTGGGCAAGACAGACACTATACCACATTACCTAAGACAAATAGAGCGACG
This sequence comes from Lutjanus erythropterus, assembly GCF_056507025.1. Taxonomy (NCBI): domain Eukaryota; kingdom Metazoa; phylum Chordata; class Actinopteri; order Lutjaniformes; family Lutjanidae; genus Lutjanus; species Lutjanus erythropterus. Next base: position 32,517,670 of record NC_139320.1, read on the forward strand.
CTAAATCATCCAGAAGCCATCAACATGTAACATTGTTCCTATCATGAGAAGCGCACATCAGTACTCATAATATGTATGAATGAATGTATGAATTATAGTTAGTTTATAAAAAAGAGGCATACTTTTAAGCTGCAAGTTATGTGTGATCATCTGGAAACATAAGCACACCACACTTGTCAGCTTACATGTTTACTGTACAAATGCATTGGGTAAGGCAAACGCTACCACCGGCCACCTCGAGTATGCCCGCAAACAGCACCTGCAGGGAGGCCAGCAAAATTTTACTCAGTCAACATGCACAAATGCGTCTTCTATGAGTTTTAGTTCTTTCCATAGATTTTCAATTGGATTCAAATCAGGTGATTGGCTGAGCCATTTTAGCAGTTTTATTTTCTTTCTCTAAAACCAACTGAGAATTTCCTTAGCTGTGTGTTTGGGATCATTGTCTTGCAGAAATATCCACCCTCGTTTCATCTTCATCATCCTGGTAGATGGCAGCAGATTTTTATCAAGAATGTCTTGGTACAGTTTTCCGTTCATCCTTTCTTCTTATATTTAGTTTGCCAGTACTGTATGCTGAAAAACAGACCCAAACTATGACGTTCCCACCTCCAGACTTCACTGTTGGTACGGTGTTTTTGGGGTGATGTGCAATGCCATTTCTCCTCCAAACATTGTGTGTATTATGGCATCCAAAGAGTTCAATTTTGGTCTCATCTGACCAGACTACATGCTCCTAGTATTTCACAGGGTTGTCCAAATGTTGTGCAGCAAACTTTAAATGAGCTTCAACATGCTTTTTCCTCAGCAATGGAGTCTTGCATAGTGACCATGCATACAGGCCATGGCAGTTGAGTACATATCTTATTGTTTTCCTTGAAACAATTGTAACTGCTAATTCCGGGTCTTTCTGAAGCTCTCCACATCTGGTCCTTGGCTCTTGGACAACTCCTCTGGTAATTCTTTTCACTCCTCTGTCAGAAATCTTGCGAGGAGCACCTGGTCATGGCCAGTTTATAGTGAAATGATGTTCTTTCCACTTCCTGATTATGGCCCCAACAGTGCTCACTGGAACATTCAGAAGTTTAGAAATCCTTCTGTAACCAATGCCATCACTATGCTTTGCAACAATAAGGTTGCAAAGGTGTTGAGAGAGCTCTTTGCTTTTACTCATCAAGAGATGTTTCTTCTGTGACACCTTGGTAATGAGACACCTTTTTATAGGCCATCAGTTGGGACTGACCACCTGATATTAATTTGCACTAACAAAGGATCGGATCTCTTTCTAATTACCGATTGATTTCAGCTGGTGTCTTGGCTTTCCATGCCTTTTTACACCTCCCTTTCTTCATGTGTTCATTTCACATTATTACACGTAATTTAATTTATGGACATCTATGGTTTGATTTCTTTATATTTGTGAATTGCATGGGTTGTTACCAACATCTGGTGAAAATTTCATCTCAATAGCACCTTTAAAAAAATATTTCCTGAGAAAAATTGTGACGTTTTCAATATTTATTTTTCCCTGCTGTATGTAACATCTGTGGCCAACCCTGCCTCTCACGGATTGGTCTTCAAAGTCACAGCAGACACTGTGCTAAAACGTGACTCCAAGGCACAAGATATCTATTGTCTTTTAAGACTTTGATGCCAAAGTGATTGGAAACAGCTGATGTCTGTTTACTTCCTGCTTGTGATTACAGGGTGGGACAAACACGGTAAAGCTCCTCTCACTACAGCAATGAAGCAGTAGTTAATTTAAGTTTTCCATACTAAGTTTCTTATTTTGATTGCATGACAGTGTGGGACTTTCAGTCTGACTTTGTGTCCTCAGCCAATGGCAGCATCAGACAGAGGATATTAAAGTGCTGAGTCAGCGTTCAGTAGGAACAGGTGGATGGAGGGATGGATGGAGGAGAGTCAGTGGCTGCAGACGGGACACGTTTCCTGATGGATGAACTCCCAAATACCGACAAGTAAAACCTGCTGATTTCTGTTGTACAGAGCTGAACTGTCAGCAGCTCATCAGCTTTAACTCTTCATAAAATCTGATTTACTTTAGGGGAAATTATTTCATCTCAGATTGTTTCAGACATTTTATTTTACTGTCATTTATTGTGGTTCTACTAATTTGATCTGTCTTATTCTAGAAAGTGACATTTCAAGCTCAGCTGAAGTGAGAACCAGTTAAATGATTTCACTCCACTGGCTGAATGTTCAGATTAATTCCATGAAGATTTCAGTGTGTTTTCAGTTCAGTGTGAATCCAAACAGCCTGAGCAGAGATGATCCATCTCCACGTTTTATGAGGTTTGTCAAAATGTTTCATGGTGTCCATGTGTTGTTTTTCCACTTTAGCAGATATTTGCTGTTGAGCTCTTTCAGCGTTCTCCTGCAGCCAGACAACATATTTACTGTTAGTGTTTCTTGAAGGCACAGTTTCTGTGTATTCCTGTTGTCAAGTCAAGTCAGATTAATTTAAATAGCTGAAAAGCACAAATTTTCCTCAGAGGTCTGTAGATCATTGAACATCCTCTATCCTGACACCCTAAACTGTATTATCACAGTAGACGTATCAGCCTTTCTGCTAAATATATCCTGAATTGTCCAGAATCTTGGCATGATCCATGATCCAAATGTTACAAAAGAAAAATCGCCAAAAACTTCACATTCTTGTCATGGTCTGTAAATAACTGAGACAATCCATGTGCCTACAGTAAGACAAATCATTGCACTTACTAACCAAGAAAAAGAAACAAAAATGAAATCAGGTTAAATTGTCAGTAATAGACAATTTAGGGATTAATTAAATATTTATATTATTTTTATAATAATATATAGACATTGAACAATACATGATAGAAATCAGCGTTGTGTGTTTGTCAGTTGATCAGAACATTCTTTCTTCCCACTGTTGTCAAATACTGCATGTGCAAAACGTCAGTCTCTTAGAAACTGCTGAACTCATTACACTTATATACTATATGTCTGACACATTTTCTGTATTCTTTTACTCATGATCCTCCATATTATAATTCTATGACTGCTTCAGCTGCCTAATCTGTAAATATGACATCGATCCAGCTTGTTTTCATCATCTGAATGTTGCACGGATTGAAAGTCCTGTGAGGAACAACTGTGAAAAATAGTGATTTGAAGCTCATCATATAAGTTAAATTGACTTAGTAAATTAGATGTAGTTGTTTGCTGGGCAAGTGTCAATCACTGATCTAAAGCAGGCTGCAGTCCTGTAGTTTTAAATTTGGTTCTGGACCTGAGGCCTGTGCTTTAAAGCAGGATTTGGGGTTAGTGAAGTCACTTCAGGATTAACCCTGGGTTTGTCAGGGTTACAACGGTGGTTCACTTTTCTCTGAGGTATATCCTCGTGATCATTTAAATGCTGCACACCTATGTTCTAGTGGCAGGCTCAGGCTGTGTGTGTGATTAATTGATAAAATATATATTGTCACAATCTTTTAACTTGAAAAGTAGGTCTCAACACATGAAGCACATGAATGCACAGCCTAGTCTTTAGGGTTCATTCAAATTTAGTAATGATTTAATCTGTCAATCATTTTCTCTATTAATTAATTAGTTGTTTGATCCATAAAATGCCAAAAATGTTGATCAGTGTTTCCCAAAGTCCAAGATGACATCCTCAAATGTCTTGTCCACGAGTCAAAGATATTCAGTTTAATGTCAGAGAAAATGTGTACATTTTTTTGCAATAATCGATTAATCTGTTTTCAGGCTCATCAAACTCAAACCCTGAATGAGTAGGTTTTATATGGAGGGGAGGATGGAGAACATCTCCTCACACCAACACTTCATCCTCAATGGCTTCCATGAACTCGGAGCACTGAGGCCCGTCCTCTTCATCCCTTTCTTCATCATGTTTGTTGTGGCACTGTCAGCCAACTCCCTGCTGCTGTATGTCATCATTTCTCAGAGGAGCCTCCACTCACCGATGTACATCCTCATCGGTGGCATGGCGTTTATTGACCTGAGCCTCCCAGTGTTCTTCGTCCCCAACATGTTGCTGAGCTTCCTGTTTGATTGGAGGGGAATCTCTCTGATTGGTTGCCTGGTTCAGATGCACTTCATCCACTTTTTTGGAACTTTTCAGTCCACATTGTTGGTATGGATGGCACTGGACCGCTACTTTGCCATCTGCACGCCACTGTACTACCATGAATGCATGGCTTTACTAAGATTCCTCAAGTTCATAATCCCACTTGTGGTCAGAAATGTCCTCATGATCACACTGATTGTGAGTCTGGCAGGAAAGTTGTCATTCTGTGCGGCAAATGTGATGAATCACTGTTTCTGTGAGCACATGGCCTTGGTGGAGCTCGCCTGTGGAAGTACAGCCATCAACAACCTGACTGGGTTACTGACTGTGTTCTTCATCCCTGTGGCTGACTTCATCTTTATTGCTGCCTCTTATGTGGTGATTTTCAGCTCCGTGCTGAAGTCTGGCAGGTCAGGGGTCAAAGCACTTCACACCTGCATCACCCACATTATTGTCATCATCATCAGCCTGACTGTTGCACTCATTGCTTTCCTGTCTTATCGGATCAGAAATAATCTTCCTGCAGCTGTTCGGGTTTTCTTCAGCACCATGTACCTATTGTTCTCGAGCTGTTTCAACCCGATCATCTACGGCATCAGAACCACTGAGATCCGACAGCACATCCTGAAAACGCTGAGGACCTGGTGCTTTGTCCAGACTGTGAATTATTCTTAAGATAAAATAAAAAATCTTTAATATAAAATGTCTATATTATTTAGAAGTCCAAAATACCCATAGCACATAAAAATTAGGACAGACTAATCGTTGATGCTGTCCTGTTCAGGACTTCGACAGGGTAAGAGCTAACTGGCTGTGTCAACACTTTGCCTCTGCTACCAAGTGTCTCATTGGGCTACTCTCTGGTCCTCTCCTGACCTGAACAACAGGCAGCAGTACATGCCCTGCCATTTATCTTGTGATTTGCATTCTGATTGTTAGACCCTGGGCTCTATGACATTACTTCGACTGACCTATAAATGTCTTATATGAATAAACTCTCATTTTAATTGTGCTTAGTTTTGGTCTTATTGGCACTCTCCTTAAGCTACAGTCTGAAAAAGTCTGAAAATTATATTTCTAACAGGAGGAGAAACTGATTTCAGTAATTTAAGGAACCTTCAAAAATAAAACCCAGTGGCTTGTCTTCTGTAGGGCTTTTTCAAGTTAATATTAAGTATTGTGATCAAAAGTAATTAATATTTAAATAAAATTAGACGATTTAACTTGCATGCTTGGTCAAGGCCTGACACTTTGGGGAGTGGTTTCCTTTGCACAAGGGAAGCTATGACACCATCAAGGGGCCCTAGTGGGTACAACAGACCGGGACCAGTATAGTTAAACACAAGTTTACAAGACTAAGCCAGCTTACCATGATTCCAACATGCACTAACTGAGAAACAGGGCAGTATCAATCAGGTAATCATCTGTTAAACAAATTCTGACATCTTAAAGCGATAGTTCCCCCAAAAATGAGGTGCTGATGTGAGGATGGCCGAAGATCTCCAGTTCACAAAACACTCCCAGAGCTTCAGCAGAAAACAGTGTTGCAGCCAAATCCAGTACATTTGAAGTGAACGGTGACCAGTTTTAAAATGTAAAAAAAGAACACAAAAAACACCAAATGTCTCCATACTGCTCGTGTGGTGTAATCCAAGTATCCGTAAACTGTGCCATTAAAATTTGACCCAAAAAGACACCATTTTCACCAGGTTTTTAACCTAAATGTCAACTGTAGCCTCTCAGACCTGATCCATATGCATACGCCTGAAGCGGGTACACAGGCTCTCGCCCAATCGGCGTGACATGAGATATACGAGATCTCACGATACCTTCACATCTGCATTTTACTTGCTACCTGGAAGCAACTCAGACGAGAGAGGTCTGCTCGGAAAGAGTGGCCTGTTACATGCACAGTTGACTTCAACTATGTTGAACTTCAACATAGAAGACCGCTTGGGTGACAGTCTTCAAGCATGTGCATGCGGATCAGGTCTGAGAGGCTACAGCTGACATTTAGCCTAAAAACATGGTGTAAATTTTTTGCGTCAAAATTTTAATGTCGCGGCTTACGGACACTTGGATTACACTACACGAGCAGTATAGAGACATTTTGTGTTTTTTTTGTGTTCTTTTTTTACATTTTAAAACTGGTCACCATTCGCTTCAATTGTACTGGATTTGGCAGCAATGCTGTTTTTCTGCTGAAGCTCCTGGAGTGTTTTGTGAACTGGAGATCTTTGCCCATTCTCACATCAGCGCAGGGGTGAGTAGATATTGAGTGAAATTTCATTTTTGGGTGAACTATCGCTTTCAGTAGATTGCACTGAATATGTGGTATTCCAATACTGACCCCAAATTCTTTCAGTTCCTGGAGTGTGTTCAACTTGAACACTTCAAACATGTGGCTGCAATAACAAGCTCTTAATGTCACAATATGTGGGCTTAAAGACATACTTATCAAGAATAAAAAATAGCTTTAGCTAAATTGTTGTTTTTTACTACAGTGTGGTTGTTTGTAAGTACAGCTGGGCACATCAATACTTGAATTAAAAGATATGATCTGATTTGCATTAGATACCCCTGAAGGCACCACCCTTCGAAAAGGGAATCCAATAGCTTGGTGCTAACTTCTTTGTTTCTCCTGTTGTTTATGAAGCTAGCTGTCAGATTTGCATGTTGTAGCTGCTGCTGGAGCTAAATAAACTCTTGTTTGGTTCAGCTCTCATCTCATGCATTGCCAGTCTGAACAAATAAATCAGTCCACAGGAATGATTAACAATTATGATGTTCAGTTATTGAGGCTCTGTTCTGTCCTTGTTATCTCATTGGGGAGAACTTGCTAATTTATTTTAAGGTGTTTTTAAACTTTTAAGTTTTGCACACTTTTTTCGATTGAATGACAATACAGTGACAGCCAATGGCAGCATCAGACGGAGAGTTTTTAAGTGCTGTGTCAGCATTCAGAAGGGACAGGTGGAGGAGAGTCAGTGGCTGCAGATGAGACATGTTTACTGATGGATGAACTCCTAAACACCGACAACAAGTAAAACCTGCTGATTTCTGTTGTACAGAGCTGAACTGCAGCTCATCAGCTTTAACTCTTCATGTTTGAGTCCTGAAATCTGATTATCTGCAAACTAAAGACAAAAATCAGACATGGGGGGGGGGTTATTTCAGCTCAGATTGTTTCAGACATTTTACTATGTAATGATTCTCACTGCACTGACTGAATCTTTGAATTAATTCCATGAAGTTTTCAGTGTGTTTTCAGTTCTCTCTTCAGTGTGAAACCAAACAACCTGAGCAGAGAGGATCCAGCTCCACTTTTTGTGAGGTTTGTCAACATGTTTCATGATGTTCAAATGTATTTTTTCTCCTTGGAAGATGTTTGCTGTTGAGCCCTTTCAAAGTTTCCATGCACCTTGAACACAGTTTTACAGTTAAATGTTAAGCACTGTGGTAAATGTTACTGTGTTTTTATGAGGCATACTTGCTCAGCATGTCTATTATCAAGTCAAACTGAGTCATACAGTTGAAAATCATAAATTTTCCCTGAAGGTCTTTACAAACTGGACAACATACAACATCCTCTGTCCTTAGACCCTGGATTTAGATCAGGAAAAACTCTTCCTTTTTTTTTTGTTACAGAGTAAACCTCAGGAGGCGTAACAGATGAACTCTGTGTTGTCTCAACAGAGCAGACAGATGGACCCTGAGTAGAATTACAATATGGAGAAATACAAAGACAGTTTTTAATGTAACACAATCATAATTTGGAGTTCATATTAAAGAATGTAGATCACAGAAGACAGAATGTGTCTCCAAAAACACCAGATCAGACAACATCAACAGAAGATACTGATAGGCCTAAATTAAATAAGACAATCATTACGAGTTTGGGTTTTATGTATCATATAACAGGACATGATGGTTTTCCTGCTGAATATATCCAGAAAATGTCCAGAATCTTGGCAGGTCTCTTTAAACATCTCTTTATTGCAGCAAGTGAACAAAATCTTCACAAATCTTGACATTTTCTGTAAATGAGACTCTTACTCACCAAAAAGAAACACAAAAAAAAATACTGAAGTAAGTTCAGGTGGAGTTTAACACATTACTTTAATTGTTTTTAACTCTTTTAAATGTGTTTTCTTGAATTAGTAAAATGCCCTCACATTTGGGCATTATAATGATTATGATGTGTCTGCCATTGCTTTACTGTAACATTCATATATCGACAACATTGAATAATACATTAAAAAATCAGCATTGTAGTTATTCTATACTTAACATATTTTTTTGCACTGTATTTGTTCAGTATTGTCATTGTGACTCTTCATATTATAATTCTGTGACTGGTTCAGCTGTGCACCCTGTAAATACAACAACTCAGCACATTTCACAGACACTCAAAGAAAAAACGGTGTTGTGTGTTGTACAGATTGTAAAAATCTCTGAGACTGACATGACACCATCATAACCCTGACATAACATCAGTCATGAACATAAAGGAGTCTTTATGAACGTTTATGACTGCTGTAATCATGTGTCATTCAGTCAATTGTCATTTTTCTTGCAAAGGGGACATTGTTTGAGGTCTCTGTGAACATCACATCATGCTGTCATAAGTGGTTGTTTTTGACACTGGCAGTAATGAGACAATTATAATTGTGTCATTAATATTTTCTGTAACTTCATATGTCGTGATAACAATTTGGACTTGCCATTAAGAAGTTATTAACTGTGATAACAGTATTAAATGCTTTAATAACAGGGTCAGGAATAATTTTCTTGACTTCAACTTAAGTGGTACATATTTCTGTGTTATTAACCTGTCAAATGTCCACCTTAAAGCTACACTGTGCAAGAGTTTGTCTTTGTTGCAACTTGGAGCCACATTCATGAGGACTCTTTCATGTTCATGACAGGTGTAATGTCAGTTTTATAAACAAAATTGTGATATATAATTTGATCTCCCTCTGTTTTCAGGCTGATCAAACTCAAACCCTGAGCGACGAGGTTTTCTGAGGAGAGGAGGATGAACGTCTCCTCACACCAACACTTCATCCTCAATGGCTTCCATGAACTCGGAGCGCTGAGGCCCGTCCTCTTCATCCCTTTCTTCATCATGTTTGTTGTGGCACTGTCGGCCAACTCTCTGATGCTGTATGTCATCATTTCTCAGAAAAGCCTCCACTCACCGATGTACATCCTCATCGGTGGCATAGCGTGTGTTGACCTGAGCCTCCCTCTGTTTGTTGTTCCCAACATGCTGCTGAGCTTCCTGTTTGACTGGAGGGGAATCTCTCTGATTGGATGCCTGGTTCAGATGTACTTTCTCCACTTCATTGCATCTTTTCAGTCCACAATGTTAGTATGGATGGCACTGGACCGCTACTTTGCCATCTGCACGCCACTGTACTACCATGAACGCATGGCGTTAATGAAATTTCTCAAGTTCATAATCCCTCTTGTGGTCAGAAATGTCCTCATGATCACACTGTTTGTGAGTCTGGCAGGAAAGTTGTCATTCTGTGCTAAAAATGTGATAAATCACTGTTTCTGTGAGCACATGGCCTTGGTGGAGCTCGCCTGTGGAAGTACAGCCATCAACAACCTGACTGGGTTACTGACTTTGTTTCTTAATCCTGTGGCTGACTTCATCTTTATTGCTGCCTCTTATGTGGTGATATTCAGCTCTGTGCTGAGGTCGGGTAAATCAGGGGTTAAAGCGCTCCACACCTGCGTCACCCACATTGTTGTCATCACCGTCAGCCTGACCATCGCACTCGTTGCTTTCCTCTCTTATCGGATCAGAAATAATCTTCCTTCAGCTGTTCGGGTTTTCTTCAGCACCATGTACCTGTTGTTCCCGAGCTGTTTCAACCCGATCATCTATGGCATCAGAACCACTGAGATCCGACAGCACATCCTGAAGACACTGTCGTGTTGTCACTTTGTCCAAACAGAAAGTCATTCCTAAAAAAACAACAACAAAAAAAAATCAAATATTCAAATATTCAAATATATAAATCTAAATATTAATGTAAAATGGCTCTATTATATAGAAGCAAATTTTCATGAGGAAAATGTGGTGGCCAAGCAGAGTATTGCAGACTTCAGTCTCCCCTCCAACGCTGTCCAATGTCTTCTGAGTCATCCCAAAGCATTCCAAAGCCAGATGCAATATATAAGGGAAGCATCCAGGATGCATCCTAATCAGATGTCCAAATCACCTCAGCTGGCTCCTTTCAGAGCAAAGGAGCAGTCGTTCTACTTGGAGCTCCTCCCCCGTCTCTAAGTTTCAGACACCCTATGACGGAAACTCATTTTAGCTGCTTGTATCCGCAATCTCATTCTTTCTTCTGATTCTTTCACTAGCCAAAAGTCATGACCATAGAGATCAAGTGGCAAATCAAAATGCTTTGCCTTTTGCCTCAGCTCCCTCTTCACCATGATGGTCTGGTACAACACCTACATTACTTCTGATACCACACTAATCCACCTGATGATCTCAAGCTCCATCTTCCCATCACTCATGATCAAAATCCAGACTCATCCTTACTTCAACTCCTTCGCTTGGGACAGCAATTTAGTCCCAACCTGGAGAGAGAAATCCACTGTTTTCCAGCAGAGAACCATGTCCTCAGATTTGGAGGTGCTGATTCCCGTCCCAGCTGCTTCACACTTGGCTGTAAACTGCACCTGTGCATGCTGAAGGTGTGATGAAATGAAAATAACCATGCCAACTGCAAAAAGCCGAGACACAATTCTGAGGTTTCTCAACTAAACACTTTCCTTACCTGGCTGTGCCTTGAGATCTTGTCCACGAAAATCACAAATAGGATCAGAGGCAAGGGGCAGCCCTGGAGTCCAAGACCTACTAAGAAACTGTTTAACTGTGTGCCGAGGACACGGACACAGCACACAGTTTGGCTTTACAAAAACCAGATGACCAAATGTCCTGGTATCCCATACTCCTGCAGTACTCCTCACAGGATCCCCCAAGGATCTTGGTTGTAAGCCTTCTCCAAATCCACAAAACACATGTAGGGTGGATGGTCAAACTCCCATGACGCCCCCAGCAGCCCTACAAAGTTAAAGATTACATGGCCTGGATGGATTCCATATCATTCCTCCTGAAGCTGGGGTTTGACAATCAGAACCTCCTTTTCAGCACCCTGCAGTAAACCTCCCTGGGGAGACTGAGCAGTGTACTCCAATACTTGGAACACACCCTTTTAGAAATCTTGCATCCATCCATCCATCCATCCATCCATCCATCCATCCATCCATCCATCCATCCATCCCCCTTTTAGAAAATGGGAATAACTACCCTGGTGTGTTACTCTCATGTCCTGTCCACAACCTCCATGCAACATTGCACAGGTGTGTCAACCAACACATCCCAACAATGCCCAGAACCCCCAGCATCTTGAGGCACATCTCATCCACACTGTGTGCCTTGCCTCAGAGGAGCATCTTGACGGTCTCAGTAACCTCTGCCAGAGACATGGACAAGGCCTCCCCTGAGACCTCTGACTCTTCTTTCTTTATAGAAGACATGTTAGTGGGGATCCTCAAAGTGTTCCTTCCAATATTCCAACAATATTCCCAGTCTGGGTCACCATTTCTCCTGTCCAGTTGGGCCTTCCCCTTCCTGAGTCACTGGTTTACCAGAATTTCCTTGTGGCCAACTGAAAGTCCTTCTACATATTCTCCCTAAACTCCACCCATACCTGAGTTTTCACTTCAGTAACAGTGGAAGCTGCAGCCCTTCTCGCCTCTCAGTATCAGCCGCCACTGAGTCACATCACAGGCTTTTCAGGTACCCATTGTTTAAGATGGTGCACAGAATTCGCAGGGAGATCTGCAGGGAAAAAGGGCAAGGTAATTTTTTTGTTCTTACTCAGTTGAGGGAGTTGGAAGCCTGGCACAACACAAAGCATTTGATAAGGCTGCATAGATGGTTGTCACATAAGGCTGAAATGGTCCAATCACAACTCAGCAAATTATTGTTATTACAAGCCATTTTATTCTATTAAACTCTAAGTCCCACCCAGGTTTTTGCTTTAGTGATTGACTGGGCAATCAAAGCAACATGTGATGTCACAATAGTGGGTTTCATGGAGGGTAACGTGGGGGATATCTGAGAGGGACAGTGCCTGGACCTTAGGGTAAAGCTTGGAACTGGGTCAATGTCATTACAAAAAAGAAAGAAATGCACTCATTCAGTGTGTTTGATAAATGCCACTGCAGGACTATTAAATGTCACTATTAATTATGAGATTAAAAAGTCAAAATTGTATAGCAAACTGTTTGAATCTGTGTCTCCCATGTGTGATAGATGGGGTAGTGCTGAAGTCTCACTTTCACACCGACTCTGGCATTGTCCAGTACTGGGGTCATTTCTGGCACAAGATATTTAACGGGTTTTCTAAACCATATCGAATGAACGTTCAGTCGGACTACAAATTGGCAATATTTGTCTCCTCTGACATGACAGTGGCCCTTCCCTCTCATCAAAAGCAGCCTCCCAGAACAGGGATGGCTGCAGCTAAAAAAATTAATATTACTAAACTGAAAGTCTCTGTTGTCCCTGTGTTTCAAAAGGTGGCTCATTGAAACGGTTTCTATTGCTAGGCAGAACAGATTTGTTTTAACAAATGGAATTCACAACACTATTCTCAAAAATATGGAAGCGGTTTTAGGTATTCCTTGGTGAGACCTAACTGTACAGCCTATGAGCCCCACTGCTGTGTTTTATCTTGTTGTGTTTCGTGCCAATCCTGCCTTTTCCTGACTGACTGACATTCTGACAATCCTCCACCCATTTGTGCGTGTCTTCTGTTATGTGTGTTTTTTGCTTTGTTTTAAATTTTATTTTGTTTTTTGTTTTCTTTGTTTGTTTTTTTTTGTTGTTGTTTTTTTTTGTTTTTTTCATTCACAGCCTCGACCTCCCTGACAGAAGGGACACTCTCCTACTTTACCAGAATTGTTGTGGTCTAGCATCCTTGGACCAACCTTGGGAGCTCTGTGATTCCATTCATTTTATATAATGGTATTGGGTGTTTCATGTCTACTGTGTGGGTTTGTTTTGTTGTGGAAAAGTTAAAATAAAACACACACAAAAAAAAGTCAAAATGATAAAAAGTCAAAATTGAGATTTAAAAATAGAAATTTTAAGAAAATGAATTGTAATGATGACATAAGAAGTTGAAATTATGAGTGATTATGACAATTTTGAAATAGAAAGACAAAATGATGAAATAAAAAGTCATAAATTACATTATTTCACAGTTTTGATTTATTTTGTTTACTAGCAGAAATGGGCTTCCATAAGAGGGAGATTCTCGGGTTTGGAAACGGTGAGCGTCATATTACTTTTATACTTTGAGTACATATGAAAGCCTGTACTTTTTCACTTTTATGTAGTAAAGAAATCAATCAGTACCTCTGTTTTCACACAAGTATCTGTATTTCTACATCAGTAGAAAATTGTGTACTTTTACCATCTCAGTGAGCTTTAACATTGAGGAAACTTACCACGTGTCATCTTCCAGTCTTTCCCAGCCAATCAGTCACCTCCATATCCAACAAATATGGTCTTATTTAAGTCCCAAAGGTCCAGCTGATCCAATCCAGTAACATATTTAGTCCAAAACACATGATTTAAAGTGATAAATCCACTCAAAAAGCAAAAAACAAGCCAGCAAAACTTGTAGTCCCCAACTTGGTGACTGATTGGCCTGTCTGTTTCTGTCTCTCACCACAGACGTCATTCCAGAAACATGTTCTCTCTACTGCAGTCTGACCTTTTGATTGACACCTCACTTGAGCCAATAGGAGCTTCTATATGCTGTTGACAGCCAACAATAGCCAATGGAAAGATAGAGCCAATTGCCACAGACTGTGCAGATGACAGGCGCTTTGTACAGCCAATGAAATCCCCAAAATGACAACATGCTGGTTTTAAATATAAAATAAAGACAGAATACGGAAATTAGTTACATTTAGGTAGTTTTACTGTGTTTTTTTTTTCTTATATGATCTGTTTGATGCCTTTATATGTACAAAGTTTATTCGTAACAAGAGATAGAGGCACAACACTGTATTTATTCTTCAGTTACTCCCAGGCTGGGGTTCTTGGAGCCTACTAATGACATTTTCTTAGAAAAAAAAACTTGACATACCCTTAGAAATACATAAATACATAGTAAATTTTCATTTTCTGTGGGATTGTGATAACATATTAACTAGTTATGGCTAAACACTGTGGATTCATTGTGTTTTCCATCTAATAAGTCACAGTTTTAGTCACCTGCAAGCATGTGTTTACATAAAGAATCCAGGAAGAAAAAAAACAAACAAACATCTAATTCACTGAATTCTTCTAAGTTATATCACTGAATGCCAGTCAGACTCACAATTATTCTGACTGTTCGGGAAAAAAAACCTTCAGAGTGTTAGCTTTCAAAAGAGACCAGGATCATGCATGAGCTCCACACGGTTCACAGGCAGCTTTTAGTTTACTTTGTGTATCATGTGGACAAATGTTTCATGCACAGTATGCTTAAGTTGTAAATGTCATTTGCATGCAGTGTTTTACAAAGCAAAAGTTTTCAAATCTTAATATCTTCTTTGGGCTGCAGCGTAACGAGGTGTTGGACTTTGTCTCTTCAGCCAATAACAGCATCAGACGGAGGGTATTAAAGTGCTGAGAGCAGCCAGGTGGGGATTATTTCACCTCAGACATTTTCTACAGTCATTGTCATATATGATGATTCTCCTGCACCTATCTGTCAGTATTTTAATTAATTTCAAAGATTTTTCATTTTTTTCTTCGATGTGACACCAAAACACCCTGAAGAGAGATGGACCATCTTCACTTTTCATGAGGTTTGTTTCTAAACATGATTCATGGTGTTGATGTGTTGCTTTTCTAGTGATAAATATTTGCTGTTGAGTTCTTTCAAAGTTTCCCTTCAGTCTGAAGACAAATTTACTGATAAATGTTGCATCTGTATCCTCCTCTGGAGACATCAGAGTGCCCTTTCTTGTTGCTCATATTTACATTTTCTTCATTTTTTCTTTATTTTATTCACAGGGTTTTATTTAGAGCCACAGGTAATAATTTAAATTCTATTTTGGTCTGCAAATAGAAATAAGAACATCACGTATAAATCTACAAATTCATGTCAATAAATGCATAGCCTCTTACAGAAAATGGCAGATTCTTAAATAATGCAGTAAAAAAAATCACAATAAAGTAATTTTACATAACTTAGATATGTCTGCAGTCTGAAAAAGGTTCAGGCTGAAGCTACAGTTTATGACACAGCCTGCTCTTTAAACAGCACGTCATATTTAGCAATCAACAACACAACAAACCAAAAGAGGCAAACAAGACAATGAAAATAACAACAAAGGATAAAATAAATGTCTGTTAAATTAAAATAATCCACTGGTGGTGACCAGTGAGCCTGTTCACCCTTAACATGTAACGAGGTAATATTGCTTTGATTACTTGATGTTGGTTTCTGGAGGCTTCAGGTTTTTACTTTGTCTCTGATGAAGTTGTTGGTTTGGTCTGCTGTGTTTCGTACAGCGTGTACAAAAGGGTAAACCTACATACAAAATTCAAAACACATGATTGTACTGTAAAAAAAAAAATCTAAATCTTAACCATCATTTGTCTTGTTATCTTGAAGCAGGTAAAAAATGTTTGTCAGCTGATCATATTTGAGAATGTCATGTTTAAACTGCGGTGACAGCGACACGAATATAAATAATTGGTGTAATTTCTTTCCTTTATTCATAATCCCCTGATCATTCAGATAATTCTCATGTTATCATGTTTAGCTTTACTTTGCTGCTGATACACACATTTGTGTATCTGTGGCTCCAGCTGTGTGTGTGTGTGTGTGTGTGTGTGTGTGTGTGTGTGTGAGACAGATTCCAGAGTATTTTCCCATCAGTGTCAATCAGCTAAAAGTCACAGTGTGTTCATGTTGAAGCTGCAGCACAGGTGTCTCACACAGCTGTGACCACAGGGAGACACCTGTGATTCAGGACACGTTCTGAGCCCAGAATTCCAGCTGTTGTCTTCAGCCTGATTATTCAGAATGCCAAAATGATAAAACGGTGCAAAAATTCATTTACATGATTTTACTTGGTCAGATGGTATTGCAATCAGATATTTTATCATCTGATTTGATTATACCTGGTTTTATTATTTAAAACTCTTGCTCTTACTCTTACTTATTTCAGAGAACTGTTGTCACACACTTGTGAATTTAAAGGAATATTTCACCACAGAATCAAAACTACATATTACTTATATTACTTGTAGTGCCATTTCTCCATGTAGATTGTTTTGGTGTGAGTTGCAGAGTTTTCGAGATGTTGGCCGTTTCTCCAGTGTAATGGAACTAGATGGCCCTCAGCTTGTAAAGCGCAAAGCAGAAAAAAAAATACACTTAAAAAAATCAAAATCAGTATCTCTTTCCTCATGACCCGGTCACTCAAGATAATCCACAGACCTTGTTGTTTGTTGTGAGCGATTTCATGTAGAAACTACTTTACTCTAGTAGAAATGAAAGTAGTTCAAGTTTATTCTTCTGCAGAAACAAAACAGTTTCTACATGGGACTGGTCACAGTAACTTTTGTGGATTATGTTGAGTAACCAGGTCATGGTTTCTGGAAAGAGAAACTGGTTATGAATTTTTCAGATGTATTTTCTGGCTCTTTGAGCTCAACATGCTGAGTACAAGTTACTATACCGGGGAGAAGGCAGACACCTCTACAGCCAATATCTCCAAAACTGCAACTCAAAATCCAGATGGATAAACAGCTCTACACAGCAGGGTAAAAATGTCCCTTTAACCACAATTATGCGAGTGTATGTGTATGTATGATTTAGTTTTATTCATGTATCTGTCGCTGTTGGCATGTGTGATACAGAGCCTGTAATACAGAAGCCTGGAGTCCAGAACAAATGTTTTTCCAGAACAAAGTTTACTTTCCCTGCATTTTACTTTAGGTTACAGAAACCTACAGAAAAATCACATGCATTTGCAAAATCACATGTGAAATGTATGGAACGAGTTTTTCACTCGTTAAACATGTTCTTTGCATGTATGTGGTTTCGTGGTTTTTCATGGTCTAATATGTATATTCTCATGTTAAACACATGCCACATGTGGTAGCATGTTTCCTACATGTGATCACATGTGGAAGGTGTGTTTCATTCATGTTGGGATGACCGTTTGTGTCCTTGTGAATGATATTTGATTGTTTTCAGGCTGATAAAACTCAAACCCTGAACCAGGAGGTTTTATTCAGGGAGGAGGATGGAGAACGTCTCCTCGCATGAACTCTTCATCCTCAATGGCTTCCATGAACTCGGAGCGCTGAGGCCCGTCCTCTTCATCCCTTTCTTCATCATGTTTGTTGTGTCACTGTCAGCCAACTCCCTGCTGCTGTATGTCATCATTTCTCAGAAAAGCCTCCACTCACCGATGTACATCCTCATCGCTGGCATGTCATGCGTGGACGTGAGCCTCCCACTGTTCTTCGTCCCCAACCTGCTGCTGAGCTTCCTGTTTGACTGGAGGGGAATCTCTCTGATTGGCTGCCTGGTTCAGATTTATTTTGTTCATCTGTTGGGAACTTTTCAGTCCACGTTGCTGCTGTGGATGGCGCTAGACCGCTACTTTGCCATCTGCACGCCACTTTACTACCATGAACACATGGCTGTAACACGATTCCTCAAGTTTGTGATCCCTCTTGTGGTCAGAAATGTCCTCATGATCACGCTGATAGTGATACTTGCAAGACCGTTGTCTTTCTGCGCTGGCAATGTGATAAATCACTGTTTTTGTGAGCACATGGCCCTGGTGGAGTTGGCCTGTGGAAACACTGCCATCAACAACCTGGCAGGACTGTTGACTGTGTTCCTCATCCCTGTAGCTGACTTCATCATGATCACCGCCTCCTACATTGTCATATTCAGCTCTGTGCTCAGTTCTGGTAAGTCAGGTGGTAAGGCGCTCCACACCTGTGTCACCCACATTGTGGTCATCACTGTCAGCCTCATCATCATACTCATTGCTTTCCTGTCTTATCGGATCAGAAATGGTCTTCCTGCAGCTGTTCGGGTTTTCTTCAGCACCATGTACCTGTTCTTTCCAAGCTGTTTCAACCCGATCATCTACGGCATCAGAACCACTGAGATCAGACAGCACATCCTGAAGACACTGACGAGCTGTAGGTTTGTCCAAACGGTGTCCCATTCATAAGAAACAGTCATATTAGGTGTCTAGTCTGACTCACCGGATGCACACTCCTGCCATTGTTCTCCTGCTTCAAGCAGCAAGCGGCCCAAGACATTTGTAATAGGGTTAAAGAAATGCAAACAAAGCAGGGCATTTATTCCTCTGTAGCAGAATGTGTATAAGTGGAACCAGAACTTTCTCCAGCTCTAAGTGCTGTGGAGAGACATCTGGCTATGTAAGGCTATTAATGACCCAGTCGAGTCAGTTTTAGTCATATAGATCATAACAGAAATTATATCAACTTAAAATTATCTCTTTTAAGCATTGCCCCCTGCCTGTTTTTCGTTTACAGGTGTCACGCAGCAGAAATGCTTTCATTTTTAACATGTGTCTCGTATCCCAGCTGTGTCTGAGGGGCATAAACCTGACCTGAAGCTTTTATTTAGACCTAAAGTCTATTTTTTTTGACACGCATAAACACAAATTTGTCACCTAATAAATGCTACTGGAAACATATTTTATCCCCATTTTAGAATCTGGGTGGAGCAGAGTGTGTTCCACAGCCAGAAATCACCTCTCTCTGCTCTGGTTTAATCCCACCGACTCTCCCTTCACCCAACAGCTGGTGAGCCAAACACAGGAACTTGTTGGACTTTCTGCAGGGTTTTCAGGGTCAAACTGTACATTTACTACCATTAGACAACTTCACTGTTAAACTTTGATCCTTCTGTTCTGATCACTATCACCTGTCTGCTCTTAGTGCAGCCATAAGCACTTTCTCATCTCCCTCCTCTATGTTTATCCATGCCCACTGCACACACACATGCACAGACTGCAGGGCTTATGCATCATGTTGATATAATTAAAAGTAAAACTACATATTGTGAGCAAAGTTTGGCTGCTCCGTTGCTGCTGGGCACTTTGAAATGTGCAGACAATACAGAGCTGATGTACAGATGCCTCACTGCTCCACCCAGAGGAATATTTCTTCCAGCTGAGCCCTTTGACCTAAATGAAGAACTGAATCTGTCGTGTTTCTTCTAATTTGTTAAACCCTTTGAACATTTTGTCTTTGTAACTTTAAGAGAGGTCTGTGTTCCAGATCTTGTTTCTGACATGGTGTTAGTCCTTTGGCTTAAACAAAAGAATTCATTTGTCATGTACACAGTATATAAATATATATCTACACATGATACTGTGAGTTTTGCACTTTTATAGTCGTAATTGTGTAACTCTTAGGAAGGTCTGTGCTGTGTTTTTTGCACGGTGTTGGAGGTGTACCACTTGGACAGTGACAGGGTCAACTCCCACTCTCGGACTCTTATCCAATAGATCTGAAACCCTGTTCAACCAATTATTTATTGCCACTTTGCACATCTGGAGCCAAATTTATGAAAATGTTCTTAGATCCTAGCCTAGCCTTGAGATAAGTTCTGCTTAAGTTCAATTCATGAAAGACACTGAGCATAACAAACCTTGCCTGCATGGGGTCAAGTTGTAACTTAAGCACTTGAGATCTCAACTTACAACTGACAGCACCTACCCTAGAGCTGCAGTAGGTAAAAAGCCTGAAAACGGTTGATTTTTGAGTCTCATCTAAGTTAGGTTTCATTTTCTGTGTCCTGAGCCCCTCCCACTAGACGAGCAGCACGGCCTTCATGAGCGCAAGCAACAGTTTACAGAGGCTATCATGAGTGACAACAGGCCGACCGACATCAACTGTGTGTAATAAAACAGACACCAACAGACAGTAAAACACACAGACAGAGGAGAGAAACTACAACATAAAGAAAAACATAAAGATTCAGTGTGAAGATACAGAAGTACTGAGAGCTGAACATAAAGAGACTTTTAAAAACGTCTTTCTCTCTGCTCTCCTGCACACATGAGCTGAGTAGCAACTCGCACAGCCAAAAATATCAGCACAAAAGCACAGCATCAGTAATTGTGTGTGATTTAATCACCCTGTATACAGTGCAGATAAATCCACTTTTTAATACCAAAAGTTTAAAAAACAAACTGAGCTCTCATCTGGCAGGTCCGCGGCTCCATGATTTCTTCATTGTTGCTGCATAAGGTTGAAGTAGGAGTGGAGATAAATCGTCTTTTTAATCCCAAAAGTTTGAAACATACACTGTCAGCGCCTCTCCTGTCAGTAAAGGAGCCGGCATCAGCAACTCCGGTGTCTTTTTCCTCCAGAAGCTCCAGTCTGCTGCGGGCCCTCCTCTGAAGAGCTCCCTGGCTCTAAGCAGCTGTCTGTCGGCTTGGTGTCTCAGCTCCGCCCGGTCCTCTCAGCACTTAGCAAAGCTCCACGAGACACGTGAATGAACACAACTGACGGTGAACTCAGTAATAACTGAGTGAGCTGACAAACTCCTGGGTTGAGGATGTTGTTCATTAGGCTCTTTTCTCTTTTTTATAATGCCGTTTTATAGCAACTCTTCCTGCAGTAGTTTCTGTCATTGATTCATGGTCCTAAAAGACCTGTGATTGATTTAAGTCTACCGTCACAGGGCAGATTGTCTAAATGCTGAAAAGAGAGCCATAGAGGAGGAGCAGAAGTCTAATTCACTCTTAGAACATCTGATTTACATTTTTATGAAATTAATGAATAGTAGTAGTAGTATTTTGTAGTAGTAGTAGTGTTGAAATGTTAGTCTGTCTGCACAATGAAAGGATGTAAATTAATTAAATGAAGTGTGCTCCAGTCCGTGTTTTTTTTGTATGTCTGACTTGTCCTCTCTGTCGGGTCTCGTCCACATTGTCACAACTTTGAAAATGTATTGCAGGAACGCAGAACAGAGTATCAAACATCTAAATGAAACTTGTGAAACTTGAAACGTGAATATTGATTTCTTTGAAAATACAGGGCTGTGGAAATCTTTAAATACTTTGTACATAATTAAAAATGAGAAGAAAGAGTTAAGGTGAAATCTGCAGAAAGGTGTGATCCGAGGAATCCAATGGAAAAACTGGTTGCCAGTTGGCTGCATTTTGTGGGAACAAATTACAAATCCCAACACAAAAATCTGTCAAACTCATCATGAAGTTTTTCCAAACTTAGTGTCTTGTTTTGACTCTGTGATGCTGCTGCTCTCTGGGATTTTCAGTTCGTCACACCAACAGCATGACGAAATGTTTGACTTTTTCTACTCAGCCAATGGCAGCGTCAGACAGAGGGTATTAAAGTGCTGAGTCAGTGGTTTAGCAAGGACAGGTGGATGGAGGGATGGATGGAGAGCCAGCGACTGCAAACACGACACGTTCACTGACCAACTATCAAACACCAACAAGTAAAACCTGCTGATTTCTGTTCTGCAGAGCTGAACCCCCAGATTTTTTCTAAAATAATCATATATCTTGAGTCCTGTTTATGTGTTTCTGGGACCCACCGTCTCCTTTTATTTCTAGACAGTGACATCTCTGGAAAACTCCTAAATCAAAGGAACCAGTGTAAGTATTTCCCTCCACTAACTAAATCAGTTTTGTCTTCATCGTGAAGCCAAACATCCTGCAGAAAGACAAGCTCCTTTACACTCTGAGAGGTTTGTTTGCTATAATAAATCATTCATGCTTGTTTTTCCTGGTGACAGATTATTGATGAACCATTTTAAAGTTTACTTGCAGTCACCCGTCCTGTTAAATGTTAGAGCTGTATTTCTGGTAAACTGACATGACTAACCCTGCTCTTCTCATGTTGCTCATATTTCTTCTACTAATGAAATGTTTACTAATGTTTACTTACTCAAACTTACAGTTTCTAAAGCTGACCTCTGGGTCAAACAAAAGCCTGTAAAATGATAAAAAATAGTAGGCAGGTGAAGAGAAAGAACAGTGAGCCACATGGATGGTGAGAGGTGTCTACAGGCCTGTTTATAGGAACTCTTTTTTTGTTCCCTGATGAAGTTGTGAGTTTGTTCTGGAACTTACTGAAAAACCTCCTCTGGTTAAACATGCAGAGGTTAAGCTTCTTCTGTTACAGAATTCTAATCCAGTGAAGTCACATTTATTTGCTCAGCCTAAAATCATAAATCATAAGTTTTCCTCAGGTCTTTACAGTCCGTACAGCAGACAGAACCCTCTGACTTTAGTTCAGACGTCAGTTCAGAGTAAAAACAGAGGAGAGCTCCCTCTTACATGATGGACAGACATGTAGTTGGTGTCGAGTTTAGAGAGTTTAGACAGCTGGACCAGCAGAATTACACTCTTGGAGAAACACAATTAGGGAAATAAAGTACAAACTTTAACTGTGACAAGTGAAATATTATTGGAGATTTTCTGCTGTGTGATGAAATTAAACTAAGACAAAGACTAAGACTAAGACAAAAGCACATTGAACTCAAACTCAAATGTGACATGTGATGATCTTTTGTTTTGTGAGAAGTCTGAAACAGTTAGACCAGTCTAATGAATGTTGACAACCTGAAAAAATGAGCTGAGCTTGATGAAATATGATTCTGACACATTCAAATAACAGCTGGAGCCTCAACACTTCACACACTTTTCTCCACTACTGGTCATGATAATGAATTGGCAGCTATACGATTAGCTGGTTTCACTGGTAGTATTTCCTTCTGTCTTTCTTTTCAAATGTATTCTAAAATTGTACTAATAATCCCCATTTTTACCAAAGATAGCTGTAATATGATTTTTCTTCTGCAACTGTAATGTAACAGTTACCTATTTTTGTATCCTGATTATGTAATCATGTTAAATGTAATCAATTACTTCCGCTCTTCTGTTTATTGTTTTAAAATACCTGTTAGTCAATGTAAGAGTGAGGGCAGGTTGCATTACTGTGATTTGAACTTTGGTGGCAGGGCCCCTCCTTTGCGGGTCGCCACTTTCAGCATAACTACGTCTAAAGTAGACGTAGAAGGTACCTCACAGAAACATAATTTGCAGTTGTGATGAAGTGAATTCATTACTAAGATCTTTGTCTCTGTTTTAAGGCTGATTAAAAATCTGGATAAAAAGGTTTTAAGACGAGAGGAGGAGGGAGCCGCTGATGGAGAACATCTCCTCACACCAACACTTCATCCTCAATGGTTTCCATGAACTCGGAGCGTTGAGGCCCGTCCTCTTCATCCCTTTCTTCATCATGTTCGTTGTGTCACTGTCGGCCAACTCTCTGATGCTGTACATCATCATTTCTCAGAGAAGCCTCCACTCACCGATGTACATCCTCATCGCTGGCATGGCATGTGTTGACCTGAGCCTCCCACTGTTCTTCATCCCCAACATGTTGTTGAGCTTCCTGTTTGATTGGAGGGGCATCTCTCTGATTGGCTGCCTGGTTCAGATGTATTTCCTTCACTTGTTAGGGGCTTTTCAGTCTTCTTTGCTGCTGTGGATGGCACTGGACCGCTACTTCGCCATCTGCACACCACTTAACTATCATGAACACATGGCTTTACCGAGATTCCTCAAGTTTGTGATCCCTCTTTTCATCAGAAATGTCCTCATGGTCTTGCTGGTTGTAACTCTTGCAGGATCTTTATCATTCTGCTTCAGAAATGTCATAGACCACTGTTTCTGTGAGCACATGGCCTTGGTGAAGCTGGCCTGTGGAAGCACCACCATCAACAGTCTGGTGGGGCTGATGGCAGTGTTCATCATTACTGTGTTCGACTTCATCATGATCACCGCCTCCTACATTGTCATATTCAGATCTGTGCTCAGTTCTGGTAAATCAGGGGTCAAAGCGCTCCACACCTGTGTCACTCACATCGTGGTCATCACTGTCAGCCTGACTATCATACTCATTGCTTTCCTGTCATATCGGACCAGAAATGGTCTTCCTGTGCCTGTTCGGGTTTTCTTCAGCACCATGTACCTGCTGTTCCCGAGCTGTTTCAACCCGATCATCTACGGCATCAGAACCACTGAGATCAGACAACACATCCTGAAGACACTGATGAGCTGTCGGTTTGTCCAGACTGTGCCAAATTCATAAGAAACAGTTCAAAATATTTTATGTTAAGTATCTAGTCTGCCTCACCGGATGCACACTCTGTGAAAATGGTAAATTATTAATGGGATCAACCCATTTCAACCTGATCATTTACGGCATCAGAACCACTGACATCAGACAACACATCCTGAAGACATTGAGGAACTGATGCTTTGTCCAAACTGTCAATTATTCTTAAGAATTATTTTTTGTACCATTTCTATTAAAAAATATCTTTCTATTCTATGGAAGCCCTCAATTCACAAGAAAAAGAAAAGATGAAAAGTTAAAATGGTAAGTCAACATTCTAAAGTTTATTGAAGGCATTATAATGTACTAAATTAACATTTTGACTTTTTGAGACAAAAACACAAGATATCAAAATGACCAGATTGTAAACAGAAACAGGGCTGCCCAAAGTGGGGTGGTTGGGTTGGGTAGTTCACTTGGTAGTTCCATGTACTAAAGCTGTGGTCCTGGGGCCTGGGTTTGATTCCTGGCTGTGGCACTTCTTTCACACCTTTCTTGACTATCTTTGCTCCTCCTGTCTGATAAAGGCAAAAGGCCATAAAAAGCTCTAAAGTACTTTTCATAATCTGAACAGGTGGGCAGAGTGACATTTTACGCAGGAAGTTGCCAGTCAAGTAAAGCAACTTACACGACATTAGGTGTTTGGTCTTGGCCCTGGCTTACCTGTAAGTTTTAACCATCCAAGAGAAAAACCTGACACAGTAGATGATTTGTTACACAGACCTATCTGGGAAGTTGTCCATAGAAACTATATGTATTAAAGAAAAGTGAAAACACTTGGTAGGTGAATGAAGCATCTGTCACGTCTAACATGGGCTATCTTCAGCCAATTAGTTCAACTCAACCTGACCAAAGCCGGTTGGGAGAAGAGTGGAAATATCTTTTCCATTGATAAAATTCTCTCCAGTTCTGATATAACTGAAGCTATCACAGTATCTACACTAACCTCTTCAGGAGCTGCCATTGTTTGTTCGACTTACATTGTTTCCATGGACACGCTCTTGTTGTTGGCACATCAAAAACCACAACTGTAACTGCCAGTAGCCTCTCCGAACATACTGACTGGCTTGCAGACAAAATGCTTGGAGCCTGCAAGATGGATTCAGTCATGATCTTGTGATCTTGTGATCTTGTGGATCCAGCTACCTCACAAATTCACAGTTTGGCCACAAAAGGTGTAAACACCAGGTATATATGTATCTTGGAAAACATGGGATTATTTTATTCCCGTTGAGACGAACATGAGGTAATGGTGCACATCAAGCTCTTGTGGCCAAAACAACAATAAACACAACAAATGAGCCTGTTAAAAACTTACACAGGAAAAAAAAGGAACTTAGGAAAAACTATCCTGACAAAACCTTTTCTGACCTGTTCCCAAGTCATAAACAGACAGAGAGTTGTGTCTGTGTCTTCAGCACAATGTCAAACATGTCCTCAGTGGGTGTTGGACTCCACCAGGGCTGCTTCTTGTCTCTGATCATGTTTGTGATGTTCATGGACAAGATCTCAAGGTGCAGCCGGTGTGAGTAGTGTCCAGTTTTGGAACATCAGACTTTTTGCAGATGATGTGGTTCTGTTGGCTTCATCAGACCGTGACCTTCAGCACACACTGGAGCGGTTTGCAGCTGAGTGGGAGGCGGCCGGGATGAGAGTCCGCACCTCCAGGTCCAAGGACATGGTTCTCTGCTGGAAAACAGGAGATTTCTGGGGGTGAGTAGCTGCTCCAAGCAATGGAGTTGAAGTATCTTGGGGCCTTGTTCACAAGTGGTATTAAATGGAGCCTGAAATCAACAGGTGGATTGGTGTGGTGTCAGCACATTGTACTAGAGTGTTGTGGTTTAGATCAAGCTAGGCTGGAAGGCAAATCTTTGAATTTACTGGCAGATCTACATTTCAGTCCTCACCTGTGGTCTCAAGCTTTGGGTTGTGAGTGAAAAATGAGCTTGTGGATACAAACAGCCAAAATGTGTTTCTTATGTAGGGTGTGTGGGCTCAATGAGGAGCTCAGGCATCCAGAGGGATCTCTGCTCATCGTCCAGAGGAGCCACTGCTCCTCCACGTCAAAATGAGCCGCTGAGGTCATTCAGGCATCTGATCAGGATCCTACTTCAGGCCTCTTTCTGGAAGTTTTCTGGGCACGTCCCTGAAGGAGACCCCTTTGTGGACCCAGAACTCGCTGCAAGGATTACATATCTCATCTGTCTTTAGAACACCTCAGGATCCTCCAGGAGGAGCTGGAAAGTTTTCTGGTTATAACTACGTATCAAATAATGTCATATTACAAAGAAACATTTATTATTATAAGCTAGTTTATCTTGTTAGATCATGAAACATTCTCATTAAATCAGAAAATTACAATTATGGTTGATTCTGTGTTATTTTCTTGTGATTTTTTTTATTTTTAAAGCTAAATGTTATGTAGTCATGAAGAACAACATGAGAAATATCTTTTATAATTATTACGTGAAAATGATCTTAAGGAGTAACTGAGCAAAGATGTTTTTCATCATGGTTGTTGTAGCAACAGACACTGTCATAATGCCAGAATGGTCATACAAACAGTTATTCCAGATGAGTAACAGAAATAGTGCAGCTGCTTTCTGTTAATGATGTACTGTTAACATTATAACTGTTGATCAGATAAACTGTTCATAAAGGAGTCACAAATGAAACTGGTTTGTACAAAAATCTGAGTGATCTGAAACATAACATGATGTAATAAACCAGAGGAAACAGACTGCAGTGTTTGTGTCCACCACTAGATGTCAGTGTGCCGCCATCACAGCGTCTCTGCTGGTCAACACACAGGAGAGTCATGTTCACTCACAGAGGGTGATGAGCACAGACTCACAGGCTCATCGGCAGGAACAGAAGAGTCTTTATACCACTGACAGTACTAATACCACATGTGAAAGTACTCTACAAGTAGAAGTAATGCATTTTAAACCTGAAAGTATAATCAGTAAAACATACAAAAGTTAAAGGTAAAAGAACTCATGTTGCAGTAAAATGTTTCAGTCTGTCAAAAAGACTAATATTCCTGCTGCATTCATGTGTATGTTGCTGTTTGCTGTGGATGTTTAAGGTTGAGTTCATTTTAACGACTTTATATACTGTTGGTGGCTTTAATCTACAGCAGTGCATCATGGTCTATAATAGTGTTTCTCAAACTTATTACACCACATACCATCTCGGAAGGTATTGAGCTCTCCAAGTACCACCTAACTGTTTTGCACTGTTTGGTGTTAGCAGGTTTAGTGAACAGTTCACATGGTGCATCTTAAGTAGCCAAGAGGTGTTGGGCTCCGTTCACTGACATCAGAGAAGGGAAGTAAAAAAGACGTAACAAGACAAAAGAGACATGACAAGATGAAAAGGACATAACAAGACAACAATAAGAAAAGAACACAAAATATGTAACATGATAAAAGAGATATAACAGGATGTAAAAGACGTAGCAATACAAAAAACAACATTAAAGATGTAACAGGATGAAAATGACATAATGAAAATAAAAAGACATAAGACAAAAAAAAAGATGCAAGAAAGACCAGAAACAATATAAAAAACTTGTACTTGCCTGTACTTTTTCACTTTTACTGCAGTAAAGACAGCTGTGTGTACTTTTGCCTCCTCTGACTGTCGTCCACTTTCAATATGGCCGCTCTAAATATTCAAATATTCTTGTCCTGAGCTGCACTCCTTCTGTTTGGGGCCATGATTGCAGTATTTTTGAAGCAGTCAATTTCATTCTCTTCGTTTGACCTCTGCTTACTATCTTGCCATGACACTGTAGTTTGTAACTAGCCGATGTGGATGATGTGTACGAATGCTATGTGCATGATCACGACTACGTAACAGGCTGATACTGAAATGTTTCAGTGATCAGATATTTTATGTATTTTCATTACAAATTTTGTTGCATTTCAATAGTATTTTATGTTATAAAATTAATTTATTTCATGAAAAATATATTTATTTCTGACATCCCTTTGTGTACCACTAGAGGAACATGTACCACATATTGAGAACCTAGGGTCTATTGATACGAAAACTCATTTAGCAGTTTGGCTGTTTATTCCACTGTTTTTTGTTCATTGCTCCATTTCTGTACACCAACACTGATGTTTCCTTTTCACACAGATTACAACTTCATCTAGATGTGCAATAAAGACAAAATGTGTTTCAGTAAAAATATTGAGTGTTTTTCTCAGCAGTAAACTAATCTGATACGACCTCCTCCTGCGACAATATTGAAACAGTAAATCAGAGGATGGAACATGTTTCCTCTGAGGTTGAAACTGTAAAATATAATTAGTTTGTGGCTCGCCCCTTCAGGAATCTTCAGTCGGCAGTTTGTTGTTGTCGCTTCTTGAAGCTAATTGGCCCCCAGGTCAAAACAGTAGAGTTTAGTTTCCTCTGAGAAGGACGCTGGGATTAATTATCTGCTCTGTTTAATTAGTCTTCACTGGAGGGACTCAGACTGCGGCTGTAATGAGATTTTTGTGACTCCAGTTTTAATAAATGAACACGTGATCGGACGACTCAACAGAGACACCGGCTCACGTCAAGGCTTCCTGCTCGTCTTCACTTCACCTGTTGACCAACACAGGTGTTGGTTTATAGAAACATAGTATTTATCATTTTTTACAACGGAATAAGATGACATAATTTTATTTTGTTGTTACATTTTGGATCCTTTTTGTACCTTGTTGGACAAAAGACCACCTGAGGTGCACATCATATCACTGCCGTCTCTGTTCTCTGGACACCAGCCGTCCTCACCAGCAGAAAAGATCTGTAGATCGTCTGTGCAGCTCATCACAACTCATATTTACATTTAGGCTGCGACCTCCAATGGCTGTAGTCACGCTGACAGAAGGAGGATAAAGGCCTAGATCAGTGTTTCTCAACCCTGGTCCTCAAGTACCTCTGTCCTGCATGTTTTAGATGTTAGATGATCAGCTCGTCATCAAGCCTCTGCAGAAGCCTGACAACAAGCTGATCATTTGAAACAGGTGTGTCAGAGCAGGGAAACATCTAAAACATGCAGAACAGGGGGACTTGAGGACCAGGGTTGAGAAACACTGGCCTAGAGGACCTTCAGGGTTCCCCTCTGTCTGATAAGAGCGCTGCCACCCTGTTCTGTTCTGGTGAGCAGAGCTCAGCTGTCAATCATGATGTGAAACCCCCTTTTAATAACATCAAATAACTAATCAAAACCAAACCAATGAGAAAAATGAACACCTGAACAAACATCAGCATGATAAGAACTATCTTAAATGACAGAATCCGTCTTTGGGAAATATTTATTTGATGTGGACTTTTATGTTTTAGTCCCATCTGCTAACATGGAGGGGGTGGGGTTTATGAGCTATACTGCCGTGTGGTCACTGTTATAAAAGATGAAGAAAGCACATTTGAGACTTGCTTTATAAATAACTTGAACAATAAATATATTATTAATTGAGTGTCAAAATTGGAAATATAAAAAACAAATCAAAGACAAACATGAACTGAAGGATTTCTGCCGTTTTGTTTAGAATCACAGATTTTAAATGAAGTAAACATGACGTCAACATGTTAATTAAACTCTGGAGAGTCTTTATTCCGGCTCCTTCTCCTCTAACACGCTCAGGGACGTTTAAATTGGATAAAACTGGTATCAGCCAATCAGAATTCTGTTGCATTTGAGGTCAGTTTTCCTGTGGGACATTTGGACTTAAGGTATAAGATGAAGCGAGAGAAGAGAGAGATCTTTCTGACGACCAGCTGATGAACCATAGCAGGTAGGAAAATTCATTTTTTCTCCAGTAATTGATTGTAATTATATTTGTTCACCATCTGATAAAACAACACAACTCAATGATCTTGTGAGTCTCAATGTTTAAGTATTTCATTTATGTAAAATTCCTCTTCCTTTATTTATTCCTTCCTTTATTATTTGAAACAGGCCATTATTAGAGACAGGCCTTTATTTTAATTTTCTCTGTTTTTAAGTGTATTTCATTATGTTTTATCTTGTCTGAATGTCTTGATAAATTCAGTATAATGTATATTTCCAAACCACTGAATAGTTGCATTATATTCACGACTGTCGTCTTTTCAACATCTTTACTTCTTTCATAATTAATTACACGTGTTCATCTTTGTCATTCTTTTATTTGCTTTCATGCTACTGTCACTGAAACTTAACATCACCTGCAAAGATGGTTGACATTAAAAATCTTTAATCTCGCTTTTCTGTCAGGCTTTTAATGTGAAATACCTGCAGAAACTCGCTTGCTAGATTAACAAAAAGTAGCTGAATGAACCAACAACAAAGTATAAGTTACAGTAACTTAAGAAGTGAGTGACAGTATTTACATATAAATCAATAAATGGAATCGGTGCTGTGAAACTGACTTTATACAGATGTTTGTTTGTGTCCAGGGCCTTATTTTAAATAATAACTGCATTTTGACCTGATCTACAATATACTATGTTACACACCTACGCCTGTAATTTACAATGAAAGCATCATGTTTATGGAGGATATAGACAGATTATTTTACAGCCACAGTTCCAGGATGATAAATTCAGAATAGTTTTTATCCGTATACATATAGAAATGTAAATTACATTTGTATGTGTGTTTATGGAAACCTGTGCATTTGTTTATTTATGTGTCCGTTTAAAATGAAATGTTGTTTGAATTAGTTTTGCTTTGTTTATCGTTTTTTCTCTCTTGAACCTAATTTTTTATTTTTTTTTTTAAAGTAGCTGTGTTAGTCCAAATGTTAATGTGTGAGACTTAAGTCAAAGGCTATAATCTGTTCTCTCAATAAAAGTTTTCAAATGTATGTAAATGTGTATGCATGTATTTAGAAATGACAACTATTCTCCACTGTTTTTTTCAGATACAACTTAGGACCACAAAAACAGCAACATAAAACCTTGTATCTGCATGGCTGGACACCAGCAGATTTAAGTAACAAAATATTTTTGTGAATTGGATGAAATGGTACTTAAATCTATCACATTTGATTAAATCTTATTGTTATAATCACCTTGACTCTAAATAAAACCAAATTCTTTTGATTTAAATCATTATTTATTGTAAAATTAGTAATGAAGTAAAAACAGAAACTCAATAAGTATTTACTGAAGAAAGTGTGTGTGAATGCTGACTGCACTGATGCTGACTGGCAAGTCTTTGGGATAACTTTATGAAAATGTTTTGGTCTCAATTCATTGGCTGAGATTTAGATGTAGATGGGAGGAAACTGCAGAAAATCCTGTAACACTGATGCAAGAATGAGGTATCCTGCATAAGACGTATCCTAGACAACATGCTGCTGCATAGCATTCACTTGTTGTCTTACACACAGTAGTATATTATGATAGATTGATTAATGCCTTAGTCACACATTCTTTTGATTTTATTGACCATTTCTGGGAAAAACCACTGATATTTCTAAAAACTGAGAAACATTTCCTGAAGGAAGTGCGTGTGAATGCTGTGTACATGGATGCTGACTGCCAAGATTGGCATTTGTATAACTTTATAACCATAAGAAAACTCAGTGATTCTAATGTATTGGCTGAGTTAAAGGCTAGATTTATATGAGAGGAAACTTATGTGACACTGATATAAGAACGGTGTATGCAGCTCACTAACATTGTTGAAAGTTTTAGCAGCATCACATTTTCACTCGACTGTTTCTTTCTGAACTGGCGGTGTTCAGGTGAAGCTGCGTCATGTTGGAGGCATCGCTGTGCAGGAACTTCTCCCACAGCACCTTCGTGTTCAGAGGTTTTCCTGAGCTGCAGAAACACCGCCGTCTGCTGGCGCTGCCGTTCTCCGCCTCCTACCTGTTGGTGCTGCTGGGAAACTCTTTGCTGGTGTACGTGATCCAGCACGTGGAGAGTCTGCACAGTCCCATGTACTTCCTCATCTGCACGCTATGCGTCGTCGACATCCTCGTGGTGACCACCATCATCCCCAACATGCTCCTCGCCCTCCTGTTCGACAGGGATGAGATCTCATTGGCTGGCTGCTTGACGCAGATGTTCTTCACTCACTTCCTGTCCTCGCTGGAGTCAACATTGCTGCTGGCAATGGCGCTGGATCGCTACGTTGCCATCTGCCAGCCGCTGCGCTACGCCAAAATCATCGACTCCTCCATGTTCGTGAAACTGCTGCTCTTCACTCTGGTCCGCAGCGGCTCCATCATGGCGACGCTGGTCGGTTTGGCAGGCTCGCTGCAGTTCTGCAGTTCAAACACCATCCAGCACTACTACTGTGACCACATGGCGCTGGTCAGCCTGGCGTGCGACAGCACAGAGAAAAACAGTGCGGCAGGCCTCGCTGTGATCATCTGCTTTGTGGGCGTGGACATACCGCTCATCTTCTTCTCCTACATGAAGATCCTGAGTGTTGTCTTGCGAGCAGCGGCGGCTGGCGAGGACCGCTGGAAAGCGTTTCACACCTGCGGCACTCACCTGATCGTGATGATGTGTTTCTACCTGGTGGGCAGCGTCACATTCCTCTCTCACAACCTGAACATCCCCATACCGACAGACGTCAACACCTTCATGGGGCTCATGTACATCTTGTTTCCCGCCACCGTCAACCCCATCATCTACGGCGTTCGGACCAAAGAAATACGAAACGGCTTTTTGAGGATTTTTAAACTCAGGCTGGCAAAAATAATGACGGTGAAAGTTTCTCCTGCTGGAGAAGGACAAACGAGACACGTAAAGTCAATTTCCAAGTTTCCAGTTTCCAATTAATAATAACATCACTGTCATTATCGCTTTGGGAAAAAAAATCACACTATAACAGAGAAAATCAGTATTGATGTGTGTTTTACTGAAAACCTTCAAAAGCACTAAAATGTTGCCTGAACACACCATGAAGACTTGTCTTTTTTTAAAAGGGAATTCATATTTTTACATCATTCTCATTTTCATTGAAAAACATTAAAATGACTGTGCTGTGATTTATGTGGGGAACAGTAGAATCTCTGCAGCACAACAGTATTTAATTTAATTATTTAATTTTATTTCGACATATTTTGACTTTAAAAAAATATTTGTCTTCAGCAATTTGAAAATCGCAGTCAGCTATATTGTGATTCTGATAATATTTCAAGTAACCGTTGCACTGTTGTTAAATTTTGACTTTGGATGTTTTTTATTTATCACAGGTTTTACTCTAAAGACCAAACCGAGACAAATAACAGACTGATGATTCAGATTCACATCATGTGTTATTAGAATGCAGAACGCAGCACCTGAACTTCTGATTGTTTCATCAATTTAATCCTATTTACATCAAAAACATCACAATACCAAACCGTTGCCACAAATGTCCTTTTTATTAAAGATGCAGTGGAATATACAGGTTTCCTCCAGGCCCTGTCAAAATAAAAGCCAATTAATAGCAGGTTGTTGAGGTTTTGGATGTTTTTGATCGTCATCCTGTAAAGATGAGTGGCAGCGAAAACAAAACAGATTCATTCAGTCTGTCCGGTCGAGAGTGACACATCTTCTCTCCAGTATCTCTCTCTCTCTCTCTCTCTTTCTCTCTCTCTCTCTCTCACACACACACACACACACACACACACACACACACACACACACATACACACACAGAGTTCTGATAACATGGTGAGACGTTTCAGTCACTGTTTTACTTTGAATGTTCAATTCAACCATTGTTTTGTGTAATAAATGTTCAGTAATTCCAGACTGTTTTAATCTCAAGTCTCCTGATACTTCACATGAATAATAATATGTTCATTAAAGAACCATACTGTTGTTTTTTTTGTATTTTCTGTTATGACACATCTGTTTACATCACATCCCTGCTGATCATTTTCTGAATCATCCTGCAGTTTTTATGTTGACTTCATTTCTTCGATGCAGCTGTTGGTTTGATTTAATTGCTGCAGAAAGAAATTCGATCCTTTACTTTTAGACATTATCATCATGATGTAGGCCGGCGTCCACATGGCGTCAGCAGGGAAACGTTTTAATCCAACTACTTCAAATCTCAGTTCCTCTGTACTTGACAAAGAGCCAATTTTGCTCAAAAGCCAGTCCCTCCAGGAAGTTGCAATGTTGCGACCTCATTAACAATCAGCGCAAATTCAGCCAATCCCTGTGAACTCTGTGCAACCTTGAAATTTTGTCCAAACTCTGCAAGTTTTCTGCAAATTTGACCAATCTTCCTTAAGTTTTACCAATTAATTGACATTTATCAACACTGTGCACTTTTATTGTGGACTTTTGTGCTGTTTTGACTGATTTTTTGTGCTCCAAAAGCTTTTGCTTCTTTATGATTTTCTTCATCTACAAATAAAACACATTTTGTTGGAGTTTTTGCAATCCTGAGCCTTTTTGGTGAGGTTACTTAAAACACTCTCCCTGGAGCAAGTTGCCTTTGATTTTAACAAATTATACAAAAAAAAAAAAAATATCACAACTTTCTTTTGCAATTTTCACTTGCTCAGTTGCTCACTTGCTGCAATTTTATTGCAAAAATGCCCACTGCCTACAAAATTGCAACATGCATTGCAATTTTTTTTGTAGAAAAGCTGCCATGAAATCCAGCATTTTCCTGAAGGGACTGAAAACTGTAATTTGTTTCTAGACATGATAAAATAAAATTTAAAGGGAGCTCTTACTAATGCTGCAAGTCATTTGGTCGGAGGTTAAATTCACAGTTATAGGTTGTTGTTTTTTTGATTAATATTTGAATTTTACCTGAGTTTCAGCTCTGATACAAATACTTTGATTAATTAACTGTCTCAACATCTCACATCAGCGTTCTGTACATGACAGTTTTTGAAACTCGTTGCTACAGACACGTTTGGTCACTGCCACAGAAAGATTGAGGTTGAACATGCAGCATTTCACTGTTTCCATACAGCGAGCCAACTCAAGCGGATGAAGTGTGAAGAATAAACTATGAGCGGTGCCACTTGTGTTTCCTCCCTCTGCAGATGAGTACGTTATTTATTCAAACTGTCATAATTTTCCTGACATCGCTGTGAAGAGAATTCAGACTTTTTTCTTCAAGAAACGTTCTACAAACAGAGAACTTTGTAGAACTGAATTATGGAGTTTGACTATTAAACTGTTTGTTCAAGATTTCAGCGCTCAGGATTTTTTGGGCGGAGCTGAAATATGACAAACAAATGACACCGCCTCCGCCTCCGCCTCCCCCTCATACTGCGAGACGGAGTACCACGTTTCAAGTCGTAGTGGTGTTTGACACTGGATCAGTGGATCAAGCGCGCCCCCAGCATTTCAAAGCAGAGAAAACTGCAGATTTTTTCATGATTTTGACAGCTAATTTCCTAAACTTTAATCTTTCAGATTTGGTTGGGTGGTTAATAACACATTTTGGTGGTGTGACAAACTCAGAACACACATTTATTGTGTGTATTGCTTTACGCAAACTTAAAGTCAGCCTTGTTCCTATATAGTTGAAGAATCCCTGTAAAAACGGTTTCTGTGGATATTGACTCTGACTTGATTTTTGACATTTACTATGCAGACATTAAATATACGTGAACATGTGAACATCTTCGTTGTGTTTCACTTGAACTATTCGTCTGTAAATTTTCAGAAAATGTGCAGAAATTTGGGTGAAATGTTCTATCCATATATGTACCAAACATTTAGATTAAATCAGCCTTCAGTTGTTGAGTAGATTTGTCTCGAGATGAAGTGAAGGCAGCAGCTGATTGGACAGATTTAAAAACTGATGATGTGATTAATAATCGATTATTAAATTAAACACAAAGTATTTTGATAATTTACTAATCATTTTGAGTCATTTTTAAAGAAAAAACTCCCCTTTTCCAGTTTCTTAAATGTGAATATTTTTCTGGTTTCTTTACTCCTCTCTGACAGGAAACTGAATATCGTCATCTTGGACTTTGTGGAACACTAATCAACATTTTTAACCACTTTATGAAGCAAAATACTGATTTACTTAGTGGAGGTTTAGGTTTAAACCTATTTTTAAACCTTTGACCTTACGATTGTGACAGGATTAATTCATCGATAAACTGAGAAAATCGACAGATAAATTGTCAATGAAAATAATCATTTTTTGCAGCCCTACAATATTTCCACTAGAGGGCGCCTCTCAGAGTCAAAAGTTTTCTGACATTGTAGATGTTAGCATGTGGACATTAAATACATCCCAACATGTGAACCTCTTTGTTGTGTCTCTGTAAACTTTCAGAAAATGTACAGAAATTTAGACTAATGGAACGCAGATTACAAACAGAAGGCTCCGCCCATATCTGTCTTTAACGTTTAGCATAAAATGAGCTGTAGATGTCAATGGATGAAAAAACTGATGATGATTTGGAAAATGACCAACATGAAACATCAAATGCTCCTTTAAATCAGGGCAGTCCTCTATAAAGTTTGATTATTCATGACATTAATAAATCATAGAAAGTATTATTGATGTATTTCATGCAAACCAGTTGACTGCTTCCTCTCAGCTGATTGGCAGCTCTCTCTCTGACAGTTTCAGGTCATCTCGGCAGGTCGGGACGTCCTGCAGATGACTCTCGACGCTCTGCAGCTCCGTCCGCTGTCAACACAAACCTCCGTCCGCTGCTGTGGCTCGAGTGGTGAACTGTTCCAGAAAGTTGGCAGTGTTGTTGTTGTAGTTTATGGAGACCCTCTGATACGACACATCGAAACTAATCTCAACACAACGTTACTCCTGTTCGCTCCCTAATGGAAACACATAGAACAAAGTGACATTAGAGGCATGCTACCAGCCGTCGTTACGATGCCGCGGCCGCCGGCTCACGTTCTCCGGCCGGCCGTCGGAGGAGTGGAGAGCTGCTCCGTCTGAAAACACAACTGACGTCTACGCTGCGGTACTCTAGCTTTTTACACCCCGGCAGGACGGAGAGAGAGGACGAACATGGACGAGAACACAAACACGGCGGCACCACCGAGTGTTTAAAGGGTGTCCAGACTGTGGTTTGACCTAAAGATGACCTCCGTTAGCTCCACACTACAAACAGCAGCGAAACAACAACAGCAGCAGGGGCGGCGGTGACGCTCGGCGCCTTTATCTGTCGTTGAGTTTGGGCGAGTCCACCGGCTCCTCGTCCTCGTCCTTGTCGTCCTTCGCCCCAATCAGCCGCTGCCGGGCAAAGTCTTCGAAGATGATGTCGTCGTCGCTGAGGGAAGGAGGGAAGGGAAGTTAATTCACGATAAAGAAACATAAAAATAAAACATCATAAAAAAGAGGAGATTTGAGATGAAATGATGAGCTGAGAGACGCTTCACAGACAGAAAGATGAAACCAGAGTCTCCGGTGTCCACCAGAGGAATCAAGTCTCTGATTAAATTTTCTTCGTGTTCCTCAGAGTCAGATATCAGTTTCATGTCTGTGCACAGAGCTCAGCACAAAGACCAGAGGCAGAGAGAAACTGTGAGCTCAGCTCCATCAAAAGAGAAAAAAACCCACCTTCCATCGATTCATAAAGAGTAAATATCTAAATCTTAAAGTTTCAGTCTGTTTATGTTTTAGATTCTTCTTCTAGATCTTCTCTCATGTTCACAACATGTTCAACAGTACTTTTTAAATGAATGTAAGAGTCACTTCACACTGTAAAAGAACAGCTGAGACAACAACATATTGCAATATGCAAAAGTTTTGCTGATGTAGAATCTTTAGTAGAGATTATTTACTTTTCTTCTTTAAAGAAACTTGAATCTTTGAGTTTTAGAATTTGACCCACTGTTTCATAAGATGAATATTTTGTTCTAATTTTTTTGTCCTTTT
Organism: Lutjanus erythropterus; assembly: GCF_056507025.1. Classification (NCBI taxonomy): domain Eukaryota; kingdom Metazoa; phylum Chordata; class Actinopteri; order Lutjaniformes; family Lutjanidae; genus Lutjanus; species Lutjanus erythropterus. Next base: position 32,555,824 of record NC_139320.1, read on the forward strand.
TCTGTCTGTATGACTTTTTTTTATACTTCTTTATTTGTTTCATTTTTTTCTTCTTGTCTTCTCATATTCCCTCTCTGTGTGAGAGGTGCTATAAAAAAGGGACTTGAACCTGAATCAAATTTTTTTAGGCTCCCTTGTATATTCTTGTTATTATTTAAATTGTTTTATGTTTCTTATTGTGTGCTAAATAAAATAAAAATCAGCTGTCCCTCTCAGTCCGGCAGCTGGTTTTTGTTTGATTTATTGCATGTTTGTCCACAAATTTGAAAAACCACTAAAAGAATATACTGAACATGATCTTGTGTTAAAATCTATTTAAGACCTGAAATATTTGAGTTTATTGGTCATGTAGAATTCTGGATTCTGATTGGCTGGGAGGTGTGAAGTAACTTTAGGTAAGTGGACAGTATAACCACAGTTCTCTGATGTATTTACTGTTTGTTTATTAAACTGCAGATAAAGACATTTACACTATTTACATGCAGATGAAATGTCTTCTATTAATGCAGATTTGATGCAGGTGGTGTAAACAGTATAAATATTCTGTTTCTGTTTGTTTATTCTGTTATTTAAAATTAGACCTCTTTCTGAGTGGAGTATTTCCAGATGAACATGTGGGATAAATTGATATTATCCAGGTTTTAGGAGCATTCTTTGGTCATTATGAATATGTGTATGTGTGTGTTTCCTGTTTACAGTCACCTCTGTGCTGTAAACAAACCAGCAGGCTTGCAGGACTGAGGTAGAGATGCTGCACAGAAGGAGAACACAGAACCTTTAAAAACAATGAAAGACTGTGTATGAACAGGTTTTTAGACATGCTTCGGATGTGATATATGACACTGAACATGTAATCAGCTTAGTAGGAATAAAATATTTTGTGCATGTAAACACTGTGAGTGACAAAGAGCTGAAGTATTTTTGTGTAACTACCAACAACAGGAGAAAAAAAGCACAAATAACAACAATCATCCTGTGTCATCTTGATCTTATATCATGCTCACATGTTGTTGTAGACTAAATTAAGTTCTCTTGAATCAAATTACTCCTGTTACAGCCTCAGCTAAGGCTCTACATCACAGGTGTACAATTTATTAATGTCCACCTCAACAGAAAACTCTGATTGCAAACAGATTACATGGAGTGAAGACCTGGGAGCAGAGATCTCCTCAGAGGACTGGAGGGATCAATATGCACTAAGACTCACACCCAATCAATCAACACAAGATTAAGACTGTTACAATGAGAACATTTATTACAACAGTTAAATTAAATAAGTATAATGGTAATATCCCAGATGTGTGCACAAAATCCCTGAAGGGAAAGGGGACACTGTTTGGTAAAGTAGTGAGGTCAAAGCTTTCTGTGAGGAAGTTAAAAAAAACAAGAGATAAAATCTCAAAAGACTTTCTAACAGACCATATTTTTTAAATTCTATCTAAAAGGTCATAAGTACACAAAGAGTGAATGAATAATGAAAGATATGTGTCTTCTGCAGGCACATAACAACTGCACTGTTTTGGAGAAGCAGGTGTCGTGTCACATTCTGGGTTCAGCAAATGTTAATAACTTTTTCTCTAGAAAAAAGTCACATATAGACGAATCCGACGACCGCTTTGTGTGTTCTGCCATCTTGTGGCGCCGCCATTGCTGTCTGCTGGTTGTGTCCAGAAGGGAACCCCAAATCTGAGAGACTCTTGTGAGTCGGTCAAAACGTTCATCGATCTTGCGGGTCTGAGGTTCCCTTCTAGACACCGAGTCTGCTGTTTGTTGAGAGTATGGATAATTGGATTAACAATAGAGGCCTTCAGTAACTGATGAAGGAACCAACATGGAATAAACAGGAATGGTCCTTTAACTGTTTTAATTGATTCAGTCCAACCCTGAGATGTAAAATGCTGTTTGTTTCTGGTTGTGAATCTGTGGTTGTGTGAGTGTGAAATGATGAGCTGTAAGTGCAGAGCTGCTGTCTGTCTCACTCTCTGCTGTCTCCAGTTTACAGTCCATTTCCTGCAGCATTAAGACGCATTAAGACTGAGACTCAGGAGACGAGTCCATCAGTGTTAATGCTGCAGCAGGAGGAGAGGAAACCCTCTCTGCTGTCAGGGTTATTGACCGGGCCGTAAACCAGAGCTCAGCCAATCACAGAGCAGAGGAGAGGAGGAGGAGGAGGGAGAGACAGACAGACAGGGAGACAGACAGGCAGGAGGAGAGACGGGTGCTCACTTTGTGTCAAACTCGATCAGGTTTGTGTCGATCTGAGCTTCATCTGGAGCTGCAGAGAGAGACAGAGAGACAGAGAGAAGGTTAGACACTGAAAACATCACTGAGATGTTCACAGACTGTGTTAGAGAGAAATCATCCTTTACAAATCATCAGTTTTAGATTTTTATTTCTACGACAATCAACCTGCAGAGACACAGTCACATGACCTGCAAAACATGAGGCAACGGTCCCACACGACGCAGGTGAATGACCGTCACCTATGAGGCTAAATTTGTATCTTGCTGTTGTGAATGTGGGCAGGATGTCATAGTAGTATTGATATAAATGAAGATGGTCGCTGAAGCTAAAATATCATGGATACAAGCACTGCCATCCTCATACTGCAGCCAGCCAGCAGGGGGCCTTCCAGATGTTCTGGACTCACATTTAGGGAGCTGTCATATCATCCATCTTTTCTATATGTCAGAGGTTTGTAGTCAGTTGGAGTGGTTACACACAGCAATATCTAAATTATCCTCCATCTTGGCACACTAAGAAAACTGGAGCCAATGACAGTCGAGGGGCCTCCACCACACACACACACACACACACACACACACACACACTTGTCTTTAGTATTGGCTGAGGTGGCGACTTCACCTGTCAAACTTCATCAACAATGTTGTGGGAAGCCAGAATACAGAAGCTCAGACAAATATACAACAGTATATTAAAGGGATAGTTTCCCCCAGAAGTGAAAATTCAGTCATTATCTGCTCACCTTCATGCTGATTGAAGGTCAGGTTTTGTTTTTTAGTCCACAAAACACTGCTGGAGTTTCACAGGAAAACAGGACTGCAGAATCTCCCAAACAATGGAAGTGAATGGTGACCAGTTTTCAAATGGAAGGAATACACACACACACACACACACACACACACACACACACACACACACAGTTCAGACAGTGTGCATGTGAACGTGGCTCCAAGCTAAAGATCTACTTAGTCAGCTTGGCATGTCAGGGCTTTAGGAGACTTGGATTACAGCAGACAAGCAGCATGGAGGCATTTTATGTTTTTATTCTGTTGTTTTTTTATGTTTGAAAACTGGTCACCATTCACTTCCATTGTTTGGGAGATTCTGTAACAGTATATGAGTATATAATGACTGAATTTTAATTTTTGTGTGAACTATCCCTTTAATATCTGGAATACTTGTATAGTGAATATTAAAGTACTAATTATACAAGATTAAATATACAACACCTCAGACACGTCAGACATGTTTTCAAGTACAAATAAAGTGCTCACATTTGAGGAGAGACGGATGTCTCAAATTATTTTATAAAACAAATCTGCATCTAAAACAGTTTTGAAATCATTTTATTATAAATATTATATCCATTCAGTCGTATCAGGGCATGAGCACAATAATTCAGAAAACCCTCATTAAAAATATTCATTTGCATAAATTTTGTTACTGTGTTCCTTGAGACTGAAGTGATTCAATGTAATGCAAATTTGTTTGTGCCTTGTTTAATCCATATAACTGTTAACAGCCCATAGCTGGTTATTACTGTCATACAACAGCTGTAGGTGAAGTGAAAGTGGTGTGAGTAGAATTTAAAATGATTCAGTCCAGCAGGTACATTCAGGAGGTCTGAAGTGATTTTGACGGATGGAGATTTGTCTTGTTTTCTGTTTTCTGTTGCTCTTTAATAAAGCAAAATGATTTCTCATCCAGTAACTCAAATAATTGATGTAGTAATGGATAAATTAGTGAAATAATCGACAGCTGGAGCCTTGACTGAAAAGTGAAAGTTTTGTGTGTGTGTGTGTGTGTGTGTGTGTGTGTATTTGAGTGAGATAATGATCAGATGATGTGAGTCAGTGACGGCCTGCAGTGATTGGTCGAGCAGCAGCAGACTGACCGTCTCTGAAGATGGATTCTTCTAACGGCTTCGGGTGCATTAACGTGAACGGCAGCTCGACGGAGACGTCGCTGAAAAACAAAGCAGTCGATCAGAGAAACACCCACAATCCACTGCAGCTTCATTAAACACGTTTATCTCTGTGAGTGTGCTCAGTGAGACATTCAGGTGACCTTTGTAAATCTCAGTGTGTGCTCTGTATCAGTGTGCTCATCGATGATCTCACAGACGTGACATAACGTGAAAGGTTACCTTGCCGCCAGATCTCCCAGGAGCCTGAAATCGACAAACAGTCAACACGTTCAGAGTCACAGCAGAACAACAGAACACGGTGTTTCTACTCATTTCTATTGATGAGATCATTAAGTGTCATCATGGTGTTACACACAGAGCTGCTCTGTTCATCCCGTCATCGCTGTCCATCTTTTACTCACACAAGAGACGAAGGATATTTATAATCATCCAAATGTCAGCGGATGATTCATGGTAAACCAGCTCAAACAGCCAAAACAAACATCATCTCTGATTTTTAACATTTGTACTAAACTGGGACGGAAACAGAAACTTTTCTTTACTTGTTTTTTGAATATTGACTCTGTAAACAGAAACTGTGTGCTGACCTGATAAAAGCTGAACAGCAGGAGGGATGAACAGAAGCCGAAACTGAGCTTTAAAGTCAAACTGAAATTCTTTTTCTGGAGAAGAAATTACAGAACAGTGTCCAAACAAACACTCAAGATAAAACTGCAGCTGCTGAACTGAACTTTGGTTTCAGCTGGACTTTAAAGTTTCTCTCAGCTGATGACACGTTACAGAGGTTACAGAGGGGACTGACCCGCCTCGAGACACGACCAGCTTCACTTTGACTTTGTAGGACACGATGATGCCGAGGATCTCCTTATTGGCTCCTTCTCTCAACCTGATCAGGACAGAAACAACCAATCAGCAGCCAGCAGCTTTTCTAATGTCCACGACAGGCGACTCTTCACATGTCAATGTATGTGTCATCGTATCTACTCAGTGTGTTTTCTCTGATTTTTAAAATAAGTTTTTTGGACTTTCACAAAAGCATGTGTTGGAGGACCCTTTAGACTTTTGGTCCATCTGAAGATTTTTTTCCAACAACAAAGTCATGCTAAGTCATCCAAAATAAATGGAGACTTTGTGTCCATGCACAGAGATCTACTAGATTAAACTTCAGTGACTGTTTCATGAACTGCTGTGGGACACAGTTGTTTGGACTCACAGCGTGCTGGAGGCCAGGTTTGTGTCCTCATGCTTCAGTTTTCCGTCCAGAGCGAGGCCTCGTTTCTCTCGGTTGTTCGCCAGAAACGGAGTGAGGGTGAAAACTTTGCAGAAAGTTGAACTGGGAGCGACGACGTCACTGGGGACAGAAAAAAAACTGTCAGGTGAAACCAACTCAACAATTCAAACTGGGGCACAATATTTTCATTCTGCCATTCTCTTTATGGATTGCTCCACAATGTGAAAGAAGTTCTTAAAGTGCTCAGAAAAAAGTGGACATTTGAGCATCTGGGTAGGAAAGTTAAAAGCTCCAGAGGAGCAGCTGATTGGACGTCACAGTAAGAACGCAGTGAGATGAGACTCACTCTGACTCCTCGGTGGCCACGGGACATTTGTACTGAGCCGTGTTGAACAGGCAGATATCTGCATACTGTCGCACTGCAGAGACACAAAGGAGACATCAGTACCACACCTGACACTCAGGTGAACACAGCAGACGCCGATCCTTCCTGTTAACATCTGTGGAGAGCAGATGTGTCCAAACACCACGCAGAAAGAACATCAGGTGACAAACTCAGGACTTTCACCTCCAGGAGATGTAAAATACGTAACTTACCCTTTTTATTTTAATCCAAACCATGAACCTTTCCTCAACCTATCCAAACTGTGACCACCTCATAATATTTATCTTTGTCACCATGACAATGAAAGTCACATGGCTCTGCTTCCTGCGTAACTCCTGCACAGAAAGCTGAACTCTGTGGAGTTATTAGTCCTCAGATTGAAGAGACCCGTCTGACCACAGAGAGGGAGGACAGGTGTTCTGACCTACCTGAGATCTTCATCTTCTTCACCGTCTTGTTGGTGTTGTTGGTGACGTGAACGTTGACGCTGATTGGCTCCCCGTGGTAATAAATCTGACAGACACACAGAGGTCAGAACTTTAACTTCATGAAAAGTGAGTGAATACATTTACTCAAGTACTTTATCCAGCTGTAATTAAATAAAAATTTGAGGTATTTATACTTTACTTATTTTCTTTTTATGTCACTTTCTACTTACTCTGCTACATCTCCGAGGGAAATATTGACACACAAAATAAGATGATCCTGCTGAAGCTCTGAAGCTGCTAAAATGATTCCACATTGGGTAAAGAGCTGATTTCACCGTCTGACAGAAAATTGCACTCCCTAAAATTCATATACAAATGATAGAGAACATGGACAGTGAACTCTGTCTGTCTTCATATTTGACATGCCTGGTGAAACACCTGGTTTTTATGTCATCCTGACAGAAAAGCTCCTGTTCTGCTCCGACTGTCCACAGATGTAAGTGATGTGATCTGACTGCTGTTAACACAGGATGGTTTATTGACCAACTGAAGCATCACTCTGTTGATTTTTTTGAACATCAAAATGACACAATATTCACTAACTTTTTAAAACCTGAAATTCTTCAGAGTGATATTTCACTCACTATCTTTGACAGACACCAGCTTATTGTCCATGTTTACAGACAACACTTTTAATTTGTAGTTTATTTAAAATGTGAAACACCTGGTTCCAGCTTGTACTGATGAGATATTTGACATTTGAAGAGCTTGTTGTCACAGTTCTGATCTGTGGATCAAACCATGTTTTTATCACTTCGCTGACTTTGACTTGTCACCTGCCTCAGCACGTCCTTCCTCTTTGTCTTGTTCTTCTCCCTGTGAAGCACTTTGTATCTTGTGTTTGTGCTACAGAAACAGTTTGTCTGCTTTGTGTGTGAACGGTGAGTCGGTGTGGGTCAGTGTGTGTTTCTGTCACCTCTTTGTCCAGCGAGGCCTCCAGGTGCAGAGGTTTGTCTGACATCAGGAACTGTCTGGTGGTCTCTGCTGTCGGCTGAGGACCGGGTTTCTCCGGAGCGTACTGAACCTTCCGGATCACCAGACGCACAGAGTTTCTGCAACAACAACAACACAACGCTGATGATACTGAAGCTCAGACTGGATTCTGTCTTCAGCGTTCGTCTCTCTCTGTGCAGGAAGCTGCTCTCATTTATAATTCATCTCTTTGTTCTGTCGACTCACTTTTACCTTTTGTGGATCTTTTCTTCCACATTTTCTGCACAGAAAGCTTTCACCTCGAAGTCGACCCCGCAGGCCTGAAAACACAAACAGAAAGAAAGATCAGTTCTCATCTGTGATTCATGTCGATTTGTTTTTTTCGCATCAGAAGGAAAGTTAAAGTAAAACCTGGTGGTCTTTACCTTCCCAGTGTCCTCTGGGCCCGGCTGCAGGGTGACGGAGCACGGCAGGTTCAGAGGAATCTGAAAACACAACAAGGACAAGAAGTATGTAAAGAAAAGAAAAAAACAATAAATGCCGATATGTCCTCAAGAAAAGTTTCATGATCACAAGTCTTTTTCTCAGTAGATACAGTCACACTGAGTCTCCTCTTATAAGCATGAACTTTATTGATCCTCAGGAGGGAAATTCACAAACTACACTGCTGTATATAAAGTCATTAAGTCATTAAAAGCTGATCAATCTTTATAAATGGTAACATTAAAGTGATGGACACATTAATGCATCAATAAATAAGTATAATCAAATAATATAATTTATGTTATTCTGAAGACAGGAACTAAATTTAGACCCTGGTTCTTTCTGGGTTCTGAGTTCCTGAACAGAAATGTTCTTGTGTTCCTGTTGAAAAGGGTTCTTTGTCTCCAGGCTGAGAGGAACAAACTCCATATGATAAACCAGGAAGTACAGATGATTATTATCAATCATGTCTAGAAGGTAACCCCAGATCAGGGGTCTGCAGCCTGCAGCTCCGAGGCCACATGCAGGTCTTTAGCTCCACGACACAGACTCTGCGACTTTGGCCGAAACAAAACAAACAAAAAAAAAATATATGGAAATGAATGACAATGATTTCTTTAACATTTCAATTTTCCATCAATCATTGTTGTAGGTCTGTAAAAAGGTTGAGACAACTTAAAACCTCAAGGCAACATACTGCAGTCTTCACCTGCTGGCACCGGTTTTATTTGCCACTGGTCTGGTGTTGTCACACAGAACTGGCAACCCTGGTCTGATCCCAACAAGCTCCACCTGTTAAAATTTACCATTACTGACCTTCTACCTGAGATCTGAAACTGAGCATTTCATTTAAGGAACTAATGCCTGACAGGGTAAATTCAGGGCAACAAGAGCCTCAGAAGGTTAATCATGTTGGATAGATCTTCATGAATGATTTATCATTTGTTTTACCATTAGAAATGATAAAACAAACTCTGGTTACTAAACACATCTGGCAGACTCAGTACCTCAAACGTGAATGGGTGGGCATGTTCTCCCAGTTTTTTAATCAGGCGTTCCTGAAGACGAGTCAGACTCTTCTTCTCTTCGGGCAGCGGAGGAAACGCCTGGACATTCGCCACAAACAGATCTTTCCGAAACGTCAACCCGAGGACGTCCAAATCCTCGCGACCATAACGGAACGCACAGGTCAGAGTCACAAACACTGATGGGAACGAAAAATACACAAAATCACTTCCTGATACATTAACAATAAATTCTGGAAATATTTTGATGGAGTTAAGCTAGCAGCTAGAGCCAGTCTTTGTGCTAAGCTACGCTAAACACATCCTGGACCTGTCTCTGTACTGGACACACAGAAATGAAACTGATCTCTGAAGACAGATGACAAATGTACCTTTAAATCTATATAAGTTTGAATAGAAAGAACGGAGGCTCCAGTACGTTTCCCTGAGGAACTCCACAACTTATTGAAGATGGAGAACAAGAGGATGTTTTCAAGAGGACTAAATGTTGGACTGCTCCTTTAACCAAACAACACTATAACTAGCAAATACAAGATAAATCTGAGACATCCTGAGATGTTTAAAAGGACGCAAAAAACAGAAAAAACTACTAGATATTTAACGATTTGTTCTCTTCACAGACTGGAGGTTCAGATTTCTCACCTTTCCTCTCCTTCAGGTACTCCGGGTCGATCAGGACGACGCCATCTGCAGGAAAAAGTTACAAAGTCAATAAACAGCAGACTTATCTTTAAAGTAGAAACAACTCTTCAGTTCATAAAGTATGTTCTGACTGTTAATAATGAATATTAGTAAAACGTGGTCTCACCGACAGGCTCCACCAGGTCCACGTGGTCCACAAAGTCTCTCTTCCCCAGATAGACGGTGAGCTGAAGGACGAACACAGCTGTCAGAGTACTTTTTTTTTTTGAGGTTTCACTTTTCACGCTGTTTTTTTTTTCCTTTTCCTCTTTTTTGTAGAGTGATCACATGATTTTTTGGGGGGTGTTATTCGTCCATGCATCTTTTTATGTGACATTGAACACTCTTTAGTGTGTTTCTGAGTTTTGGATGTGGTAATGTGAAACGCTTGTCAGGTTTAGCCAATAAAACTATTCACTCAGGTTTCTGACAAGATCATGTTTGGAATAAAATATGTTTGTTATGCAAGTTTAGTTATAATGAGACAAAACTGACTTTTGATTTCATACAGGACATGAACCTCCCTCCTCCATGTGCACACTTTGTCATCACCTGACTTTTTTTTTTTTTTTTGACATTTCTCAAAAAGACAAAATGACACATGAAAAGCTAAAAATGTGTTCTGATAACACAAGCAATGACTTAAGACACTGTTTTTGGTGAGACCAGGCTGCTACATAAACTGTTCCACTGTGTGGACATGCAGAGTTAAAATGAGGATGAAGATGAAGAAGACGAGGACTCACCTTTCCATTGGGACTGGCTTTCTTAAACACTCTGAAAATAAACAGAAAGAGAAGAAGAGGTCAGTGAATCTGCTTCTGTGTTGAAATATTTCAACATGTGTTTCCTGTATTTCAGTCTCAGACAGTGGAGCAAAGTTTTATCCTTTTGCTTCATTGTTAAGATTCAATGTTTATTCCTACATTTATTACAGCTTAATTTATTCTTATATAATTGTAACACACATGCACTTTTCTCATAAAGTTTTTGGAAATCCAAAAGAATTTTTTAAAGAATGATTAACTTGATTAAAACATGATTCATCTGCTCCACTCTTCAGAAAATACAAACTGCTATCAGTTTTTAATGTGAACATAAACCAGATGTGTGTTAATGTATAAATATGAACACCTAACACATCGAGCACTTCCCAGAAGTTTTCCTCAGACATCGACTCGTATTATACAAGACACTCCAAGGACTTTCATCTTCCATATTGTCGGACTTCCCTGAATCAATAAAGGTTGAAATACAGAGGAGCATCACCATCACTAAAATCACCATTATCACTGTTCAAAAAACAGCTGAAAAAGTTGGTAATTAAACTAAATTAAAACTAATGTTGTGAAGATCCTTGTTTCTGATTGGCTGATAGGTGTTTGAGGTACAGCTAATTGAGCTGCAGCGGCAAATTTTACAATGTCCAATTTTTTTTTCTTTTTAATGTCTTTTTAATACTTTTTAAGGATGTCTTCACTTCTCAAAATGTCTGCTCACAAATGTCCACCTTTTTAGAACATGTTTGTAAAATGGCCTCATTCTAGAAAATGTCCTAACTTCACACAGTAAGTTTCAAAAATGTCCCTTTCTGAAGTTGTCGTGATTCTCCAGACGTCTTTACAAACAGACAAACAGAGAGAACCAGCTGGACCAGCTTGAACAGGTTCCGGTCAGATTTTTTGGAACCTTGGTGCGTTCTCATGAACCAGCACGTGTATCTGTGACACGTGACCTGCAGAACAGGACACGCCCACTTCAGTTCTCACCTCAGCTCAAAGACAACCTGCTCTTTTGTGGAACAAACTTTTCAGGTTCCAAACAAATGTATTTATTAGATGCACAAACTGGAACAGAACCAGTTTCATGTTTGTGGGAAAGACCTGGAGAATCCTGCTGTCAGTCATTACATCATCCTCCTCATCCTCACCATCCTCATCATCATTAGCAGCAGCAGCAGCAGTTTCCTGTCTCTGAGCGTCTGTCTGACATTAGTACCCTCTTCATCCTCCTCCTCCTCCTCTCTGTGTTAATGTTGTCATAAATTAGCTGCTGCGGCTCCATTAGCTTTCAGCTTCCTCCTGAATGGACCTTCATCACTCAGCAACATCAGGACGCCGTTCTAAGCGGAAGCCGCCAGGACTCCTGGGAGCTCGCTCAGCACGCGAGTACCTGCTCGCCATCATCTCAGCAATTATGTCCAATTAGGTTTGAACACGGAGGAGCTCGGCGATCTCGACTCACAAATCAAACGTCAAATATCAACTGAGTCTGTGACCATTAAATCGATTAAAGCAGCCAATCAGTCAATCAGTTTATCAATCAAAACATCAAAGACAGATCGATCTCTCTGGAGACGATGGAAGACGTCATCTTTGACACATTTTTATTGATTCCTGACGAAACGCAGACAAAACAATGAATCAGTTAATTGAGAAAATAATCAAATGAGTAAATTCATTAGAAACATCATCTGAGAGAAACATTTAGTTCTACAGACATGACCAAGATTTATTTTTTCTTTTTGTACTTTGATTTCTATTTCTTGTACACCTGTATGCCTCTAGAAAATGTTTAAAGGTGTATTTTTCCATCTGTTCTGGTCGTGTTACATCGTCTCCTTCGTTTTACCTGCTGAATCATATTTCAGATGATCTCTTTGAGAAAGATTCCAGATCTCTGTTAATAATTCTTTTATTTTTGGCTAAACAGTGTGTATTGCTCCAAAGGTCCCTACAGTTCACATGTGGATGTGACAGATATCGGCTCTTCTCCCTCTGGAGAAACTGACTTCAGTCATTATCTGCTCACCCTCATGCTGATTGAAGGACGGGTTTAGTTTTTTTAGTCCACAAAACTCTGCTGGAGTTTCACAGGATAACAGTGTTGCAGAATCTTCCAATCAATAGAAGTGAATGATGACCAGTTTTCAAATGTAAAAAACAACACAATAAAAACATAAAATGCCTCCATGCTGCTCGTCTGGTGTAATCTAAGTCTCCTAAAACACCAAAATGACAAGTTGACTAAAAATGTTTTTATCCTGAATCTTCACTGTAGATCTTTAGCTTGGAGCCACGTTCACGTGCACACTGTCTGAACTGTGTGTGTGTGTGTGGTGTGACAGTGTGCAAACGGTTGACTCTACAACACTATTTTCATGTGAAACTCCAAAACAAACTTCAATCAGCATGAGGGTGACATAGATAATGACTGAATTTTCATTTTTGGGTGAACTATCCCTTTAGGTTGTCAGTTAGTACTAAGTAATTTATTTATTTAGTGATTATATTTAAATAAAGATAAACAAAGATCCAGATTTGTGGTGCTGAATTAGATGAAAAAACAGTGAAGTCTGAAAGTGGAATTAAATGAATTCTTATATATTTGATGCAGTAACCAATTCTACAATAATAAAAACAGCTCATTACAGTTAATTTTGTCTTTAAAACACGTTAAAATTTCAACATCAGAAATGTCAGAAATAAGATGTTAAAGCACAGAAGTGTGTGTAGTAAAGAGAAGAAAGTAAAGAAGAAAGTAAAGAAACTAAAAATAGTTTTGAGACCATACTCTTTTCATTTTTTTTTTAAAGTGTATTACTTCTTTCCATTTCTGAAAGCTACAGGAAAGGATTATGACCACATGTGAAAAATTAATTTATGTTTAAAGTCTGAATGTACAAGTGAAATAAATGTTTCCCATGTGGCCATCATCCTTTTCCGTAGAAAGCAGACCCGCCCTCATCAGTTCGTGAGCAGACAGTGAGAGCTTCACTGTCAGAGCACTTAGATTCATTATCAGATCGACTGGCTCCGGTCCAACAATACGAGGAGGAAGAGAAAGACGAGAAAAACACTGTAAACATGATTAAAGATTCATCCAGCTCAACGCTGAGAGGGAAGAAGAAGAAAAGGAGGCAGCTGAGAGGAAGCGATCAGAGCCGGAGAACTCGCAGATAATCACATGATTCACGTCAGTCAGAGGAGACATCCTGTCACTTCAGCTTTCAACACAAAAACACACACAGCTGCTAAAAACTGTCCACTTCTGAGGACTTCATGTGATTCTGCTCTCCAGGAATCAAACACACTAAATCAGACTCCAGTCACATGACTTGGACTCGAAAACACTAGATATCTTCCCCGAAGCCCAAAGATGAAAAAGTCTGTTAGAAGAAGTTGACACTGAATTCAGCAGATCCAGAGAACCATGAAGAACAAACATTACCTTACTGAGCTCCAGCTGAAAAAAATGAGACCAAAGATGATTTTGTTCACGTACGAAAACTACGAGGTCGTCGACAAAAAATGACCTGTCTGAAGTTACAGACGGAGACGTAACAATTTCCAGCTTCATTCAACCTCTGAGTTACACAAAGAACAGTGAGTCGAGGCTCTGCTGGTAAAACGCATCACATGTGATGAAGAGACATTATGACTTGGGTCAAAGACTTGAGATGTACTTGTGACTTACAAACCACTGACGTGCTCCCACCTGTGTCTGTATGAAGTCTTCCAGTGTTGATGTCCAAGTTCACAGTTAAAAAAAAAGTTTAGCTCACAAAAATTAAAATGTTCACGTTCATTTCTTCGATTAAAAAAAAAAAAACTTTAAACAACCTCCTCCTGCAAAGACTCTGGAGTCTGTATACACACATTTTACTACATGGTGCACAATATTCATGTTTTTGTCTGAAAACAAATCCTTGTTCATTAAAAAAAAACATAGCAAAGCTGCTCTCTCTGATGCCCCTACAGTAGATAAAACATGATAAAGGGCCTGTACGCGTATTTCCAGGAGAGAAAACATGACACAGCCAACGTGCCACTTTAATAGTTGGCCTCTATACGTCTCTAAATGATTAAATTAATAATTTTCTGTCTTTTTATGAGGTGTAGCAGTTTTCCCAACTGGTAAAAATCCAGCAGCTTGGTTATTGCCTCTATGCTTTAAACTACGACCCTGTGATAACCCTGAAGAATCGTCTCTGGACATGACCCTGGTGTCAACTGAGTGAAAACTGATGGGTTTAATTAGTTTCACAGATTATGACAGACACAGGGTGAGCACTTCATGATCGCTGCCAGCTCGAAGTATCAGAACGTTTCTGCTCATTGGGCCAAGATTTTGATGAAAGCCAGCTGGGGAACTTATGAGTAGGACTGGACCTTTGTGCAAAGCTCAGTTTATTTTCATGCATGGGGAGGCAGATTTCCCGGAGGAAGAAGAAAAAGATAAGGAGGAGGAAGAAGACATTTAATGCATTTCACATATGTACTAATTCTAAAAGCTTAGATAAAACTAAAAAGATTTTGGAGGTTTATCTGAATATTCGCCTGTAAAATGTTCTAATCTAAAGTTTGGAAGCTTCTCCATCATCTCTTCAGTCAGTAAATGAAGTGTTTGTGAAGTGCTGTTTGTTGTTGTGGAGCTGCAGAGCTTCTCTGATCGTCTGATCGATCGGATACTCCGACAGAGAGGGAACACTAACTGACTGATCAATATCTGACTGTTGTGTCAGCTCGCCGCCTGAAGACTCCCCCGATACTAAGACTACAGCACAGAGAATCCCACTGACACCCGAACGCCACGAGCGCAGAGAATCCCACTGACAGAGAATCCCACTGACACCCAAACACAACGAGCGCAGAGAATCCCACTGACACCCAAACGCCACGAGCACAGAGAATCCCACTGACATCCGAACGCCACAAGAGCAGAGAATCCCACTGACACCAAAAACTGATACCAGTATGAAACCTACAACAGTTACAGACAATTCATCAATCACAGATCCTGTCCAATATGTGACCACGTCCGTCCTCAGAACCTTTACATGAACAAAAAACCTTCAGACTAAGAAAAACTCCCAAAAAATCTTTAAAATGATGCTAACATGCTGGGTAACAGAAAGTCTGAGACTGTGACCTATTCGTGTTAAAAAACAGGCAACAAGGAAAGATAGGAGAGGTGAAGCAAAGAAAACTCAAGTTTCCCAGCTGTTGGTTCTGTACGATGCATCAACTGTCCTAAACAGTGCTCTGCAAAGGAGGGTGCAGCACATAGGTTCAAGGTTATCAACATATCTGAGGGAGAATCACCTGTCTTATATGGTTATTTAAAAACATTAAAATAAGTAAATGACTTATCCTTTTTAATTTCTCTGTTCACTGTCCCTTCTGGCCAGTAGCACCTGTGAAGAAGTGGACTTGGTCCATATTGTGTTGAGATGGGGTCCTAAACTCTGTGTTTGATTATTCTTTAATCTTTCTTCTGAATATTGTTATAAGAAGGTTCATGTTTATAGAAATGTGTCAACATTCAGATGATTCAGTAAATTGTTCCAGAATCCACATTTTCAGAAAGTGTCTTATTTTGACAGCACTAACCCTTTACTTTCAAATAATCAACCTGTTACTGTTACGATCTTATCGTATTTCCAACGTTGCAATTAAGCACCTCTGCCTGCAGCTGGCGACTGTGAGAGGGACAGAGGACTGTCTGAGGGGGACAGAGGACTGTCTGAGGGGGACAGAGGACTGTCTGAGGGGGACAGAGGACTGTCTGGAGACTGTGAGGGGGACAGAGGACTGTCTGAGGAGGACAGAGGACTGTCTGAGGGGGACAGAGGACTGTCTGGAGACTGTGAGGGGGACAGAGGACTGTCTGAGGGGGACAGAGGATTGTCTGAGGGGGACAGAGGACTGTCTGGAGACTGTGAGGGGGACAGAGGACTGTCTGCAGACTCTGGGGGGACAGAGGACTGTCTGGAGACTCTGAGGGAGATGGAGGACTGTCTGCAGACTCTGGGGGACAAAGGACTGTCTAGAGACTCTAGGGGGACAAAGGAAAGACAGCTGACAGCAGAACTCTTCTACTTCAACAGTTAGTGGGTCAAACTGAAAAATCTCTGAGGGTTTGTGGGTCAAACAGAATAAATTGTTGGTTACAAACAGTATAATGTGAACAGATGTGGTCCAGAGGTGGGAGCAGGGTGACGACTTGAGACTTGCTTGACAAACTTTGATGATCCTGTTCAAACCAGGACGTCTGGTCACCGTAGATTCAAGGATCATGTTACTGATGACAGCAGTCAGAAAAGATCAGCGGTACGCAACAAGCACCACAACATCCAACTTCATCCGTCACTGCAAGACCCAACGTAACTTACTGTCTGAGCTAACGTTAAGTTTGAGCTCTTAGACTTGTTTTCAAGAAGCCATCTGAAGCTAGAATGCTCATCAGAGGTTTGTAATTGTCACAAACTCTCAAATATCAGTCAGATTTATAAGGTGTCAGCAGGATATCAGTTCATCTTAATGTTGAAAATAAAATCCAACTGTTCATGATCACTGTCGCTGAACTGATTTAAATGTAGAAACTGGAGGGATCATCAACATTTAACTTGGCTTGATTTGACCTGATTAATTTATATTCTGACATCACAGGGATGCATTCGTATCACAATAAAGACACCGGACAGTTTTATTTATGACATCGGTTCAGATCAAACAGTTTCTCAGAGATACGTTCTTTACTTTTATTCATCATATCACACTTCAGTCTGATTTACAGGAAGACCTTTGTGGACCTCAGAAAAATTTAAAAGGGCCGAATCAAGCCTGCAGGCCAGACAGATGAACAGAGATGTCATAAGGTTTTTATTATCCATAAATTAACAAGTTTTTATAAGTGCTCACATGCATGCACATGAATGACACACACACACCATTACTGGATGTGTGATCTCAGTGCAGGACATTTCTGTCCAGATATAATCAGCATGTTGTCACAGCAGCCCAGCTTGTGATTTCTCCTCTGCAGATGACAAAGTTCAGTGTCTCAGTTCTTTATTCATAACTAACATGTCTGACTGCAGAGAATGATGCATCTGTATAGTTGGAGGACAGATGACTGACTTGTAATTACTGTAACATCAGCGCGTGGTTAACGCCCGCCCCTGAGAGCCAAAGGACGAAATGTGAAGATTGTGATTTGAAGCGGAGACGTCTCATAACGCTGTCAGCTGCATTTTCTGTTCAGCTACAGAGTCGGCCTGTTAGTGGAAGGTGTAGCTCAACTGCTTTTATTTTCACACACTGATGCTCCCTCAACAACTACTGTTTTACAGCAGCCTTACGGTAACTCGGAGAGGACCTACTACTGCAGAACAACAGGTATTAAAGGGATAGTTCACACAGAAATGTAGATTCAGTCATTATCAACTCACTCTCATGCCAATTGAGGGTCAGTTTATTTTGTTAGTCTGCAAAACACTGTGGGAGTTTCACAGGAAAACAATGTTGAAGAATCTCCCAAACACTGGAAGTGAATGGTGACCAAACGTCAAGGACGTCAGCGTCGATTTTGACCAGATAAAATATGTTGGAGGTGAAGCAAGCAAGCAAAACTTCGCCAAGATAGAAAGACAGAACCAGGGAGAATGTTTTGAACGTCATGTGACTGAGCCTGTTCACTGACACACAGAGCAGGTTAGAGAAAAAGATCCACGATCACAATAAAGTACTCCATTATTTATGTTCCGGGGCTGGAGTATCCTCACTTTGATTTTCTTCTTGTGCAGGCTCACACTTCACAGTAGAGCTGCACAATCAAGTGCAATTGTAATAAAATTAAAATATGGCCAAGTGCAAAATCCAAATCTGAGATCCAGAACTTTCAGAACTTTGAAAAAGGAAAAATGCGACAAACAGCATCATATTTTTTTGGTGAACATGATAACTGTGATGCAAAACTGATCATATCTACTAATCGTATCACAATTTCAGTCAAATTAACTACAGTCTGACTTTTTTACCAAATTATGCACCCTTTATTCTGTGCAACAGTTCTGGTCATATAATCTAATAATAAATGTGTTTATGATGCTTTTGTTGACACAGTGGCAGCTGGAACTAATCATCCATCAGTCTCAACTGTTGTAACGTCACGTTTTATTCTTTGTGTTAAACGTTTACAGTCAGTTCATATTTCTGCTCACGTGTTCCACTGCTGCTGCTGCTGCTGCTTCACTGGCCTCCTGTCAGAATCTCACTCCAATTACTGCTCAGGTCTGACTCATCATAAATCACTGATCACACACACACACACACACACACACACACACACACACACACACACACACCATCAGTCTGTCACACAGCACCTTTTAACAACAACACAACTCAAAGTGACACATTAAAAGGCTGAGAGACTTACGAGCTGTAAAACAAACACAGTAAAAAAAGACATAAAGTATAATCACCTGATATTAAACAAATATAAGTTTATACTCTATATCAGACAGCTTTCAGGTTGTAAAACATCACAAAAACTAGAAGAGCAGAGTGCAGACCTCCACTGAGGCCTGGTTTCCAGTCTGTGTTCCAAAAGTATGAAAGATCCTGCACCACATCTTAAAATACAACACAGCTGTTCAAACCAAGACCAGTGTAACACCATTATTTTTTGCAGTAACTAGTAATCTAACGCATTATTTTTTAAATTCAGTAACTCGGTTAATGTTACTACATGATGCGTTACTCCGTTATTTTACGTTATTTTCTCGGCTAGAGACTGAGCTGCAGCCAGAGCCGTGTAGTCCTGAATCTTCCTCTGTGTGTGTGTGTGTGTGTGTGTGTGTGTGTGTGTGTGTGTGTGTGTGTCAGCGGGGATACGGGAGAAGACACGCTGTGTGGGCGTGTCTGTTTACAAGACTGGTATCATCATGGCGTTGGCGGTGGAGCCCAAGTCAAGTTTCTTTACTTGGAGATATTCTCATTACTTGAGATTTGTGGAGCACAAACACAAGAATGTTTTAGTTAAATGTAAGCTGTGTCTTGGATCAAACATTTTATCTACTGCCCAAAATAGCAATTCAAACCTGTTGAAACACCTACAGAAACAACATGCTGCGACGAAGCTAGTAGCTAAGAGTACAGACACAGACTCTGATGCCACTTCACCTCCACCACCTCAGCAACAGCGGCTGGATTTGAACCGAGGGACTGACTGCTCCTGCTAACCAGGAAAAAGATGATAAAGCCACTGCAAGATATGTTGTAGAAGACATGCTGCCAATTTCTATTGTGGAGTCGCCTGTTTTCAGGAAGCTAGTTAGCATGATACCGGGCGTCACACGGCAAATGGGACGAAACACTTTTTCTAAGTACCTGGAGCGCGAATATGCAAAAATGTAAACCGAGCTAAAGAAAACTTAACTTAAAACTTAATGGGAGACCTTTTTTTTTCATAGTAACTAAAAAGTTACTTTTCACAGTACTGCGCTACCTTTTCGTGTAAGTAATCAGTAAAGTAACTGAGTTACTTTTGAAATAAAGTAACTAGTAACGGTAACTAGTTACTGGTTTTCAGTAACTAGCGCAACACTGACCAAGACAACCTGCCTGGAAGTCATTAACATATTAATGCATCATAAGAAACAGTTAGTGATTATGAACATGTTATACACACCCACAGTCTCCTTTGACTAAGCTAATAAAAAGCTGTTATATCAACTGGAAAAAAGAGTCATTTGGTCATGGTTTGTTTCTTCAGACCTGCTGCATGTTTGAGGTTTGTATGTCATTTAATTTAACTACAACACAATAATTTCTGTTCATGTTGCCATAGTTGGTTACAATTACTCTGCCTCACAATGTGAACGGATGTGAAAAATAATTCATGTATCTGCCCTGTGATTCAGATCAGCTATAAAACTGAATGTCCTGTGTCTCGACCCGTTCCACACCCTTCAACCAAGTTTCAAGTAAATCCATCTGACAGACAAACAAACAGAAAACTGATCAGAGGTCATAAGGATTCAAACAAAACTGAGTTTAAAGGTAGAAAAGAAAATGTCTCATTCCTTTTGGTTTTGCTAAAAGACACTTTCCAAGGCTATTTATATAGAAAACAATAAAATCAGATCAAATCAACGTGTCGATCAGCTGAAGGAAAAATGCAGCAGGTTGACTGAACTTTGCTGTTTGTCACTTCACTGAAGAGAAACATTTTTATTCTTGATTCTTCAAACAAACACTGATGCAGAAAAACTAAAGAAATGATCTTAAATTGTCATAAGTTTTAAAAACTGATATTTAACTTTAAAACAGAAAAATATTTTAGTAGTTTCCTTCAAATGGTTGATTAAAAAAATTGAATCCATTCTGCTTTTTCTTTTTTTCTTCTTTTATTGGGATCATTTTGAATTAATTTCACTTTATTCTGTTTTCTAAGGTATGTATGTGTTGGTTTTGTCCTCCTGCCACTTTATGATCTCTTTGATCTTTGAAATGAAAATAAAATATCATTACACTTTAAAGTCATAATGTTTGTTAGCCAGGTGTCTCCTCTGTCTCCTGTCCTGAGGAGGTGTCCTCCTCTATTGAATATCCTGACACAGTTTTTGTCTGTTTAAGTGTTTGTGTGTTTTCTTCTTCTTTATCTGAATGAAGTCCTGGAGGAAAGACGCTGTTCACCGAGTCTTAAATTAACTGTGTTACTGTTGGTGAAGTTTCTGACTGAGGTTTGCTGTGAATCGGGATGTTGGAGCTGCTGACTGAGTGTGAGCTGCTCTGTATGTCTGTCAGATCCCTCTGAGCTCATTAATATTCTCCTGACACGACGCACTCGGATCATTCAGCCTGCAAACACACAAACACACTCTGAGACGCCAAGCAAACAGAGAAGAGGTGGAAATGTCTGAATCACGTTCTTAGTGGAACCACAACAAAACTGTTAAAAACAGGGTTCTGTTTGCTGCTCTGCAGTTTTTCTTTTCAGATCAAACTGGACGAGGAAAAAACTCCACAAAGTTCAGTTCAGTTTCAGCTCCATCAGCTCTCATTAACACAACCTGTCAGGATCCACTACGATTACTCCACATCCCAGAATCCTCTGCTGCACCTGTTCAGAGAAGCAGCAGTCTTATCTCTTTCTCTCCACAGAAGGACACGTCTAGAGTTTCAGACTTTGTTTCCTGCATTCTGGTGACTTTTAAAGAATAAAGATAACAAAACAATAAGTGTACCTAAACAGGACTATTTTCATTGTCAATTAATCTGTCAACCAGATTAATCAATTAATCTGTCAACCATTGTCTCTACTAACCAATTAGTGGTTTGGTCCATAAAATGTCAGAAAATGGTGAAAAATGTCCCACATGACGTCCTGAAATGTCTCGTTTTGTTCAAAGACATTCAGTTTACTGTCAGAGAGGAGTAAAGACACCAGAAAATATTCACATTTAAGAAGCTGAAATAAGATTTTTGTTCCCTAAAAAAAAATCTTATTGATTATTGAGAATAGAATAACAGAATAGATTAATTTAATAATCAATTAATTGTTGCAGCTCTACATGGCAACAGCAGTTTCATGATGAATACTTTAAATTTCACTTAATTCTCAGGAAAGAATACAGAATAATTTGTTACTCTGCCATGAACTGGCATAAACTAATATTCATTAGGAATTAGGAATTCAGGTGGAAACTGTTAGAGTCATACTGAGCTGATATCCTCTGTATGGAAAGGACAGGTTCTGATAATGAAAAGGAAAGCAAAGTGAAAATCTGTCTGAAACTGTGGAGAATTGTGACCTCAGGAGGAAACAGGGAGAGTCTGGGGAGGGTTGGCAGGTCTGATCCTGACCTGACTGACCGACTCACTGGAGCTGAAACCTGGAGACTATTTTTATGTCTCAGGTCTGTTTTCCTGCTGCTGATCGATGTTTGTGCTGCTGCTGCAGTTTAAATGAAATACAAAGTGAAGCTCATCGAGGAGGCAACGTCACTGCCAACATGAGGAGATGCAGGTTTGCTGCAGATGAACTGATGTGAAGTTCAAAATCCTTCAGTGTCAAAACCTGCACAGATACACAGATTATATTCCTCCACCTGTAGGTGGCAGCCTTCATCACGGCGCATTCAGTGAACAAGTCAGGTCGGTTTTATTTGTTTAGCACTAAATCACAACAGAGGTTATGTGAGGGCGCTGTTCATATGGAGCCGGTTGAGACTGAACTCTAATCTATAAAATTATTTACTAAAATTCACACCATGAACAAGCACTTGGCGACAGTGGTGAGGAAAATCTTCCTTTCAAAAAGAAGTAATTTATGAGATTGAAACAGTTGGTTATCCTGTAAAATACATTTAATGACCTTTTTATAAAGTCACATGGTAACTCGCCACCTCCGGTCATTTCACTGAGGGGTGAGAAGCGGTTAAACTAACTGCATTCCCAATATTAACATGAAAATGACACTCTTCTATTTGACGCTGCTACTTCAGTGATTGTTTTCACCTAAAATGCGACGTGTTTGAGGGAAGTGATGTGGCTGCTCTCATCCGTGTTCCTCAGGGAATATAAACGTCTGAGTAAGTCAGTCAGTTCACTTGCTGTGGATGTTTGGGTGGTTTGTACCAACGCTATGAACTTGACCAAAACGTCTGCCTGTCATCGCAGTCTTGAGCGGTTCTTGCAGGTAGCTGGTCATCAAGACGGTCACCATGTGGGGGTTTGAACGGGCCTTCAGGATCTCAAAGGAAACACAGTGTTGTGTTTAACAACCCAGAGCTGTTCAAGATCTAGATGAAACTGGATTCGATGCAGAGACAGTGTGAAAGAAACAAAACCGATGATGAAGTTCTGATTGATGCAGATCATGAACTACTAAACTACTGTGCTCATGAATTTATTTATTTTTCTCCATAAATCTGCAGCCGTATGATCACACACAGAAACTGAACTGGACGTTTTTGTGTTAAACACACAAACTAAACAAGAAGTTATAAAAGAAACGTTTGCCAACATCCAGCTTGTTCCAGCCTTTACATGTGTATCAGTTTCCTGTCTACATCTCCTCTGTCAACGATCTGATGAAGACTCAAAATAAAAGAAAGAACTGAGGTCAGACACAGCAGCTACGTAGCTACAGTTAGCACGTGGCTGCAGGGATGTTTGATGTTCAGGTCGACAGTCCAACATTTTGGTTCAGAGAGAAATATCTCAAGAACTTTTTCACTAATAAAAATCAGGGTCAGCATGAAGCCCACAGACTTTTCTCTCATTACTCTTCAGCTAATCTAAAATGTAGTTGCCAGGACCAGAAACAGGGACAAAGCATTACTTCTCACTTTTAAAGCCTGGAATGATTTGGTCCCACACTCTGTGTTGGACCTGAACTGTGCTGTCAGGCGCCCTGAGGTCCTGATGGTTTCTACACCTTGACCTAAAAACAAAAGTGATGGAGCCACTGGGGCGTTCAGACTGTGGAACAACTTCAGAGGAGATCTGGATGGAAGATCGAGCTCTTCGTTGAAGGCTTCCTTCCTCCTTTAGCTCTTGTTTTAATTTATTGTTGTATTTTATGTTTTATTTAGTTTTTTTAATTCTGTATGTTGTTTTATTGATGGAACCATTTTACCTCCATGATTCCTGATGTTTCTTATTTTAATCCTATAAATCACCTTTTAAAAGCTGTTTTTGAAAGCTGCAATTTAAATAAATCTTATTATTATTATAATTATTTTCATGTAGTGTCACCATGAGGTCCAAGATGATCAGTTTGTTTTGCTCAGCCTTATGAACCAAAGTGTTGTAATATTTAACAACAGCTGATTGTCAGGAACTGAACCTTGCTCTCTGAAGTTCTAAAAACAGATTAAATCTGGACGTCTGACCTTTAAATCAAATGTGCGGTTAAAAAAAAGACTTTGCAAAACTAACTCTGTCAGATAGAAACCTGGTTTCTAGGAGACGCAGCTGCAGCTTTATGTGTGTCAGAGAATTAATCAGTAAGGCGACTTTTAATAACTATAATAAGTGACTGATACATAATTAAGTGTGATGTGTGTTGATCTGAGAGGCCTCAGTGTCCTTCAGATTGAAACGCTTCATGTTTTGTCTTCAGTAGTTTCAGTCTGTCTGGTGCACAGAGATCTTGAGCCTCAGATAAAGTGACATTGTTGTTTATGTGGTGCAGCGTCCTCCTGTCCACTGTCCTGATGAAATATGATTCTATATGACGTGACACATACTGTAGAACATCGACTGTTTCTGTTTTGTCTCTAAGCTTCTGGTTTGAAGTGTATCCATGGGTACACGCTGTTCCAAGAGCTTCTCTGTGCACAGATTTGTGCTGTTCTCAACTCAGATATTCGAGTAAGAACAAGGAGTTTATTCTTTTGTTCATCAAAGTGATGACTGACCAGAAGTACAAGTTTTTCTTCATTAATGTGTGATGAATTTTAAATGAAACTTTCACACAAAACTGAAAAAAAAACAGTGCGTTCTTATTGAAGCATCGCCGAGACATTTAACATAAAACTAGAAGTAAAAATTCACTTTAAACAGGAGAATTTCTAGGAGACGCAGCTGCAGCTTCAGTTTGTTGGAGAATTAAAGAGTAAAAACAACTTTAATACCTTTAACAAGTGCCTGGTATACAATTAAGACTGATGTGTTGATCTGAGAGGCCTCAATACCCTTTAGATTAAAAGTTCTATGTTTTGTCTTTAGGAGTTCCAGCCTCACATAAAGTGACCTTGTTGTTTATGTGATGCAGCGTCCTCCTGTCCACTGTCCTGACAATACGTGTTTTTATTGTATCTTTAAGCTTCTGGTTTGAACTGTATCCATGTGTACACCCTGCACCAAGATCTCCTCTGTCAACAGGCCTCTCTGTTCTATTAAATACATATATTAAGATAAAGTCAAATAAAATGAGATATTCCTTTATTAGTCCCACAAGGGGGAAATTTGCAGTGTAACAGCAGCAAGTGGATAACAAGATAGAATAAGCATCAATAAAAAACCAACAGAAATAAGTAACCAAGCAATATAAAAAGGAGAAGATAAAAAATAAGAACAATATGAAGAAGAAATATAAAAATATATAAGAACATATGCAATATAAACAAAAACTCCAGTGAAGTCTGACCACAAGTTTTTCTTCATCAGTGTGTGATGAAAAGACTTTCACACAAAACTGAAAAAACAGTTTGTGTTCCTACTGAAGCATCGCAGAGACGTTTAACATAAAACTAGAAGTAAAAATTCACAGCTCTGACAGGAGGAGTCCATCAGGCGGCCATGTTTTTAACCCTGACACACATGAACAGACTGAGATCATGATGTCACATGTTGAGGACGTTTGTCACCTGTTTCCTCTGTCAGCTGTCAAATACAGACTCTGTCTGTGTGAACCAGTTTGACATCTCACTGTCACAGTAAGAACATTTTCAAACATTTCATTAAAAAATTAAATTTCAGAAAACTGAAAAAACATTTTTTACTGTTTCTAAGAGCCACTTTAACTCTCCGTTTTATGACAAGAAATTCCAACTGTTTGTAATGTTGACATGAAACATAGAAGGTGTGTGTGTGTGTGTGTGTGTTTGTGTGTGTGTGTGTGTGTGTGTGTGTGTGTGTGTGTGTGTGTGTGTGTGTGTGTGTGTCTGTGTGTGTGTGTGTGTGTGTGTGTGTGTGTGTGTGTGTGTGCAGGCTAAATTTACAACTGATGGAGCTCAAAGCTGATTAACTGAAGTAAAGCGACTCATTACTTTCGCTGATGAGTGATTAGTAATGTAATTACTTTCTTAAAGAGTAACAGATTACTCGTCCAACAGTGCAGGTCACCTCTCTCTGTCTCTATGTTTCCTGTCCATCTGCACTATCAAAATAAAAGCAGAAATCCACCCCCCACCCCCCCCCCCAAGACAAACCCCTTTAAAGCAGAAAAGCATCAGTGAGCAGCGCACACAGACGTCACACTGCTGGAGGTTCTGACAGAACGTTATGTAATGTTACAACAGCACAGAGTGTGGTTCTGTGAACGGTACACACTCTCACAGACACACACACTAACACACATACACACACATCTTCTGTTTTCAAAGCTTTTCTGAGGATCAAACAGCAGCAGAACGATGTGACAGAACCACAAACACAAAAAGCTCTCTGTGTGAAAACACACACACACACACACACACACACACACACACACACACACACACGCAAACACACACAAACACACACACAAAATCTTACCTGGTTCCTTTATCCACCATCCTGACGATGCCGACGAGCCGACAGCAGCCGGACGGAGAGATGATGATGGAGGAGGAGGAGGAGGAGGAGGAGGAGGAGGAGGATGGAGGGATGCCGTCACCGTGGAAACTGCAGGGAGGATCTCTCTCTCTCTCTCTTTCTCTCTCTCTCTCAGGAAGTCGTCGTCATGCTGTCAGATTCTCCTCAGCGGGAGGAAAAACCTCCATCTGAGCTCCGAGTTAACAAATGACTGAATCCACCACTCTGCTCCTCCTCCTCCTCTTTAACTCACCCCCTCCTCCTCCTCCTCCTCCTCCCTCCTGCCAGACTCATTAGCAGTAAAATGTGTTAAAACATAAAAACAGCCAGAGGACAGATTTTATTTCAGTCGAGGACGTTAACGTCACGCTGACAGCTGGACTCTGACCTCCATCATCCCTCCAACTGTCCTTCACTAATAAAACGGTTTGAAATCATTAATTAAATATGAAAATATAAACTTATAATTCAGCTCTAAACTTCACAAACATTCAGAGTCAGAGGTGAAACTGCGTCACAGAGCAGAAGACGACCTGCAGAGGACAATAGTGCTTCTATACAGAAACTGAAATCTGACAAGTCTTCGATATATAATTATACTTTCTTCTATTTCATTCATTACAGATCAACAGAAAAACCTCACCAGACCTCACATGTCAGAGTGAAGATATGAAACATGTAACAACAATCTTAGAACAAATAAACAGTCGGTCACTGTAGACTCTTACTTTTGATGCACCAGGCAGTAACCTACCAGCTGAAAAATGAGACCAAACACTGCATTGCACTGCACTGATAATTAAATCATAAATGGCGTCATAATTCCATGCAATAAATAAGTAAATAAATAAATAATTCATTTTCAGTAAGCTTGAAGATTGATGTGTAACAGGTAGAAATGAATGTAAATCATTTTATCATTTGTATTGAACGTTTCTTGTCTGGAACTGTTTGCGGTGACCCTGATGGTAAAGAGATTTTAAGAAACCTTTCAGGGGATTTCAAGGAACTTTTCACAGAGTGAAAATGACAAACAGCCAACAAGGTTTTTGTTGGAAATGGCCGAGCACCATGTTTGCGCCATGGCAAAATGCATGACTAAAGCGAGGATGCAGCAGAAAAATAAGACGTGCCCTAGCAATAAACTCAAGCGACGTGTGTGACACAGGTGGGTGTCGCTGCAGGTCGCTTGCCGTTAGGTAACCACTTCATTTGGCCACCTCAGCTCCACCCACACTCCACCTCTTTCTCCAGTTTTCGGATTAGTCTGGAGTTTGGTGAGTCAGGTGCTGCCATGATGGAGACGACTGGAGGCATAATGACTCTTCACAGGCCTGTGGGAGGGGTCACAGAGTCTACATTACTGTTTGATGCCGTCTGTGGAGGCACACTCCAGTCTCTACAAAGACTTCACTGGAAACACATTTACTGACTTATGTTTGAATGTAACCTAAACTACTGACTGACAAATATACAGCAGAAAAAAAACCTGCTGGAGCTACAGACATTGAAGCCTTCTTCTGACTCAGTGTTGTTGTCTGACTCCTTTTTTTTGTCCGCAGATTTCAAAGCATCCAGCATCAAATGTGCATCCAAACTTTCTGTGCAGTTTTCTTTCCATGTGTGTGAATATTCCTGATTTATTTTTCTAACAACACAATATATGATATATGAATGTGGCATAAACATATGTGATGTAGCCAAGAGAGCAAATGGAAAAATGTGTTGGTGGTTGCACTCAGAGCAGAGGGATTAAAGTTAAGCAGTGAAGTTGTCTTGTAGCAGTAAATGTACAGTTTGCCAACAAAACCCCTGCAGGAAAAGTTCAAGAAGTTCCCATGTCTTGTTTCCAGCTGCTAGGTGACGTAAAGGACAGTCGGTAGGATTAAACCGGAGAAGATCTGCAGCTGATCTCACACACTCTGCTCTGCCTACATTATAAAATGAGGATAAATATAATGTATTCAGTGCCTTTTTACTGAGCACCAACCTTGTGTACATTGTCAAAAAAACAGACTTTAAGTCTAAAGAAATGTTCCACGTCATGTTAACGCCCATCAGACGGAGCAGAGATGTGAGCCTGCACAGAGCTGCAGACAGCTGCAGATTAAAATAACGTGCAAGTGAGAAACGTGCCGGGGTAACTTCATGCACTAAAGCTTTGAGACCAACTATAGAAGAACGCAACATGCACTCAACAACTGAGTCAGAAAAGTAAACAGACGCCATCGCACGCGTCTCTTTTCACACCGAGCAGAAAGATTCAGAAAACTAAAGTTTGTTGGATGTAAACAGGAAGTAGGTGAATAAAGTTGGAGCTCAAAGTAGCGCTGCTTGTATCAGTAAAACATATCAATAACTTATGCAAAAATAATATGTATAATTGTAACCATTTTTTTTTTTTATTTCAGTTAGCTGCATTTACTGAATCTGACGGGGCACATTGTGTGGAAAAAGCCCGGGAAAGTTAAGAATTATGAAAATGTTCTTGCATGAGACTCAGTGTGCATAACAACAACCAATAAAACAATGAGATTCATGTATATTATCTAATATTTCTTCAGTCACGCCAGCAGTGTACTCGGTTTCTGCAGGTCAGCGGTTGCTCAGGTCAGAGGCCGCAGCTGCTTCCTGTTTCCTCATTAATGACCTCAGTGTGAAACAGCCTGCAGCTTCCTCATCGTCACCTCGTATTTTTAAAACTGGACGACGACAGTTTGACATGAACAAAAAGGTGACAGGGTGAAGGACGGAAGGTTAGAAACCAGAGTTTATTTGAGAAAAAGACACAAAGTTTATTCATGGGTTACATCAGCTGAGTGTAAACATGTTAAAACCACTTTTTCATCCAGAGAATTAAAGAAAATATGAAGTTAGAGAAACATCAGCAACAGCGTAGAGGCTGATATTTGAAACTTAGAGACAAACTGCTGCTGTGATTCTTGTTTTAGTCCCACAGTGAAGAACCGTGAACAGTTTGTACATAACTGACATCTATGAGCCTGAGAAAAGCCTCAGTTAGAACCTGAAGTTTAATCATTGTGAGACAGCTAATCAGTGCAACAGGATTTACTTTTTATACATAATTAATAAACTAATATTTTTCACTTTTTTTAGCAGCTGACTCTTCTTGAGAAAAATGTTGGTTTGTCTTCATTTAAGACAAATGTGAAATCAGGACGACACTGCTCGCCTCACAGTGACATCTTTACCATCACTGTATGAAATTTTATATCACGTTATCATCATCATGCCCTGTATGGACCACTGACATGAATAAAGATGAAAGCTACGTCTCCTCTTCTCCCCACTGTACAAAAATAAGTCCAAAATATCTCTGGTACGAGCGCCATCTTGTTCTGGTTACATCATTTGGACCCAGAGTCTCTGCAGTAGTTAATTAAAACCAAACTGATGAGAAAAATTAACACTTGAACAAACACCAGTGTGATAAGAACTACCCAAAAAGACAGAAACCATCAATGAGAAACATGTCTTTGATGTGTACTTTGCTATCTGTGTTTGGTCCATGTCCCATCTCCCAACATGGAAGGGGCAGGGTTTATGACCTATACTGCAGCCAGCCACCAGGGGGTGCTCAAGATGTTCTGGACTCACTTTCAGCTCTCATATTGTCCAGCTTTACATATGTCAGTGGTTTGGACCGAGAGGCTGATCTGGCAGCAGCAGTTTGTCTCTGTTCAGATATTTTGTTTGTATCTCATCTGCAGTCCTGAGCTCAATTTCCTCCTTCATTTAAACAAATGTTCCATTTAAAAACAAATATCCCCTGAAGGTCACAAAACAGTCAAGATTAATGAGCAAAAACAAGCAAGATAATCTCAGCAAATAAATAACAGAGAAAACACAACGGTATCAAAAAGACAAACAGACAAACAAACAGGAGGATAAAACCTACAGGAGCCTCTGACCTCTGAAGGGAATCAGGTCAGTTCTTTAACAGGAAACAAACGGTAGAACCATTGACAGAAATATTCTCATAAAAGTGCTCAGCGAACCAGAGAACAAGCAACATTTTCTGGATTAGATCATATTTGTCAGCATGAAGGTAAACTGACTGCTCAGCTCACCTGAACAGTTCAATAAAGACAGTTTGAACTGTCATTCAGCACCTGTGGCCTCAATTAAAACAGCTGCTGGTTTTGTTGGGACGCTGCAGTTTGGGATGCATGCGTACCCGAGCCTCAGTCCAGGGAATAATCTGTGTTTCCTGACTCCAGTCTCCATCGCAGTGACCTCGTCCTTCAAAGAGTGCGCTTTTCTGTTTTGGTCTATGGTTATTCCTGACTAAACCTTCAATTCTGCTGCATTATACAAGAGGAAATTGCTGAAGTTTGGGTGTAAAGGTGTTACGGTACATCAGAGTGTCAATAAACCCAGATGGTATGATTTCAATCCCATCATAAATACAGACGCTCCTCTTTCTATTAAAGTAATACAGAGAATCTCAGTCCCTCCAGTGTTTTGCAGGTGTTTCTTTGGGATTGTTGTGGCCTGATTTCATGGCAAAAAGTTGTTGTGTGTGTTGCAATATTTTCTAGGTGTTAATTTTGGAAGCAGAATTATGCAGAATTCACTGAGATTGGTTGAATTTGCGTGAATTGTTGCGATTGCAACATCACAACTTCCTGGAGGAACAGGATGCTGTACTGAGGTGATGTATTGTAGTGCACAGCATGCACCAACAGGGGTCAGTCTCTGCACTGCAGCGACTGATGAGCTGAGAAACATGTCATCTGGGGGATAAAGTTACGAACCAATAAAGAAGAAAAATGCTTCTGCTTGTGTTTAGGAGGATTTTGGGTTTAGTCCTGATGATAAAGGTAAGCCAGCAAACACTGCAGACTGCTGATTGGTCAGAATAGCATATCGTAGTCAGTGTCAGACTGACGGCTGTCTGTGGTGGTGACTGGTTGCTGTGTGGAGGAAAAGGTGAGCCGTGAAGTTATCAGTGTGGCAGTAAACGTACAGTTTAGGTTTGAGTTTGTCAGTGAATAAAAGCTGCAGTTTCTCGACACTGAAGCGGAGCTCCTGAGTGTGTGTTGTTTCACAGCTGCTGAAATAACATCGCAATGACATCACGTTTATCACTCAAACCTGGTGCCTGAACTCAGCTGAAGATCATCTGTGAGAGAGAACGCCCCACTTTGTAACTCCACTGTACAATCAGAGAGTTTTCAGAAACTCCAGCCTCCAACTGGAACCCAAAAAAAATCCTACCTGGCATCAATCGATGAGTAATCTTCACACTCCCCTAAATACACCAACCCACTCACTCCCTAAAAACACTGAAGCCATGTAATAACTATGAGGGAATCAAGGAAGGCTAAGAGTCAGGAAACATTCAAACAGTGATGTTACATAATGTAATTGTGCTCCAC
The DNA here is from genome assembly GCF_056507025.1 of Lutjanus erythropterus. Taxonomy (NCBI): domain Eukaryota; kingdom Metazoa; phylum Chordata; class Actinopteri; order Lutjaniformes; family Lutjanidae; genus Lutjanus; species Lutjanus erythropterus. The sequence goes on from NC_139320.1 coordinate 32,587,716, forward strand.
TGTATTGAATTTACTGCAATGAATCCTAAAACAAAGTCATCTACATCCTCCAGCTGTCCTGTCTGTCCCTGACACTCTCCTCCTCTGGGGATGCTAACTCAGCAAGACACGATCAGGTCCAGGATTACTGGATTCCCTGATGAAGAGGTGCAAAACAAGCTGCATTGACAAAGCAATAAAATACATGAAACGGACACATGGTAGTTTAATAAATAAATAAATGCATGGATGTCTCGAGCTGTGCCGACAACATTGGCCTGAAGAAGGTCCTGCAGCAAACAGATCAGTAAGTTTAGCACATTTGGCAGCATCTGCCCGAACGGCTGGGTCTGGGTTTGGGTTTGGTTTTTTTTGGCCATTCTGACATTTTGTCTCATCAATTCTGGCACTCTTTTTTGACACAGGTTGTGACAGTTGTGTTAGTATTTGAATTAAGGAGGTTATCTTATCTTCTCTAATCAGGTAAGTATCAGTATCGGATCAGACTCAGCACCAGTAGATAATCAATATTAAAGGACTTTGATCAGGAGTGTTTTCACAGCACATCATCAGTCCAAAAGCTGGTCATGTTGGAGTGAATGTAAACAATCACAATACAAACAATACAACAATAGAACTTAACAATACAACTTAACAACTGAACTTAACAATACAACTGAATGCACCACTGTTCCTGATTATGGCGCCTTCAAATGGGGTCATGTTCATGACAAGAATCTGAGTGAACGCCCCCCTCTGATGGTATTCACACCCTCACCAGTGGAAAATTTTCTGAACACTCCATGTTCACGAGTTGTGGATACAACTTCTCAGTTTGTGATTAAGTGACTTTGTTAATAAATTGGTTGAAGATGTTTCAACTGTTTATAATCAGATAATCAGACAGATCAGCATTTTGACCCAAAAAGTAGTTTTAATCGACTTGTTCACTGTGTCAGGATGGAAATAGGAGGTAAAATTATTTGGTCATTATTCAAAGATGAAGGAGCTCATGAGGATCTTCACCACCTGTTAGCCTCAGTTTCTCTAAACATGGCGCCCGGTCATGCTGACCAAGTCCTTCTCTGTGAGTTTTAGCAGCTTCCAAACGTTTTCCTGAACTCTTCTGTAGTTTGACGTCCTGAAGTCGGCTTGAATATTGCATGAATCGTGTGTAATCCATTCTGTCACTGACCAAACTTTGATGTTGGTGCAAACACCATACAGTGTTTTTCATGCTGCATATTCTTAGCCCAGCGCTGTCCTTAGTCCTGGGCTAAGAGTTAACCCTGGGCTAACTTAGCTAACTTTTTATACACACATTGTTAACCCAGGGTTAAGCTAACCTCAGGGCTATTTGATTCACACTGCCCTTCCTCTAGCTCTGGGTTAAAGCCTCTGCACACACAGACAGATGTTTTATGTTAACCTAGCTTATTATCTTCTTCTTATTATCTTTAGGCTGCTTTCAGCCCTGGGTTTAGCTGATTTTCAGCAGAAAAACCCACAAACCCGGGGCTAACCCTGCTCTGGAGCAGGGTGAGCTAGCCCTAGAGTCAGGGTTAGCCCACTTTGGAATGATCCAGGATTGTGCCGGTGTGAAACTTGATTTTATTTTATACTGTTGCTACCTGCACTCTGTAACATGGGCATAGAAAAATGCTTCATAAATCATTATTATTATTATTATTATTATTATTATTATTATTATCATTATTATTATTGCACTACTTGTTAGAAACTGAGACAGTTTTTCACTACATCACCAAATTTTCAGAAACACCTTCAGATGTTTCCCAACTGTTAACTTGTAATTTTTAATATAACAATACAACTATTGGTTTTCTATTTGTTTTTGTTTCCATTATTTATAAATAAGTTTGACTTTGACCTATAAAAAGTGTGTCAGCCTGTAGATTAACAGTGTTTTGGCTCCAGTAATCGTCCAGTTGTTGATCTGATGAATGAGTTCAGACACAGCTTCATCTGAATGTTTGTTCAGAAACATTCAGCATCTCACTAAATGATGCCCGTCAACATAAACGATGACACAGATGAGATCAGATGTTACAGCAGCTCATAGAGACGGATGAATCGGCCTGTTTCATGTCGACGTGCTGAGACTCCATCAGAGCCTCCGGCCGTCGACTTTTCTCTTTGAAGCTGCTGACTTCACTCTTCAAAGCCGAGAGGCCAAACAGAGGATTAACGCAGACGCCTTTTAAATGTAAATCCACCACCGAGAGCTGCAGAGCTGCATGTGGAGAACCCTGATTTATTCTGCTGCTCCTCGTTATCCAGTCATCTTTGTCCTGAAGTTTTCATTTTCTTAAAACAGGTGAAAGCATCGGTTTGCAAGGACAAGAGGGAGAATAACCCTAACTCTTCAAAATAAAACTCCCATCATCTTCCTCCTCATCAGGACAGACTGTCATTCTGATTTGTGTTTAACAACATCTTCCAAAAGGCGCACGCAGAAGAAAAAAGTCTGAAGAGGTCGAAACTCCAGAACATGTTTTTCATGAGACCAATGTGTTCCAGCTGGTGACGTTCATCATACGTCACATCACAAAGAACGTTTTAATGTGTATGAAGCAAAAACACTGAAAAATCTAAAAAAAACAACCAAACCAGTGCAACCAACCAATCTTTCCATCAACGTATCTCACATTTTGAAGTATCACATTAGAAAAGGTTGATGGAAAACTGAAGAAAACTTCATGAATTCCACAAGAGTTTTTACTTTCTCTTGAGGTGCTTTGTCTTTTTTGCTAAAAAGCTCTTAATGAAAGAAGGAAAGACTTTTTCTGAATAAGTTCTGACTAGAACTGCAACCATCACTACTTATAATAATAATAAGTAGCTCGTAAGGTGCTAAAGAGATAAAAAATTAATTCATAGGAAATCTTCAAAAATTAACAAAAATTAACCATAATGAAGTTACACTCATTAAAATCCAGAAATCTTCTTGTTGTCTGTCTTTAATAACTGCTGGAGTCTCTCAGGGAAGCGTCCTGGTGACACTGTTTTTTTTATATTTAAATCTTATATGGTTTTACAGGAACACTGCAATATTTAATCATCATTTATCTTTGAGAAACACTGATCAATATTTTTCTCCATTTTCTGACATTTTATGAATCAAACACCTACTTAGTTTGCATTGAGTGGGCAGCATGTTGTGTTCACATGTTTAATTCCCAATAAGAGAGGAACACAGTGTGTTCTGATAGACGTTCCCATCAGAGGACACATGCAGGAAAAGAGTTTGACACTGAAGAGTAGCAGTACAACATTTAAGGATTATGACAACTCCTAAGGTATGTGTTTGAATTTTACTTTACCTGATAATATGTTTGAACATTAATTTATACAGATAATTTTTCATTTCAGTTTTTTATAGTGTTTGCTGGTTAAAAGAAGATAATAAATACAGGTCAAAGAAGACCAGAAGACTGTCACAGTATGACAAACACGCCACCATATGCATAAAAGTTTACTTTTTTAGATAACAACACTGCTATCTAGTAGGGATGCGCGCGATTAGTCAGCTATACAATTAAACATCCCCATCTTCACTAGTCGGCACCAGAAATACTGGTCATTTAAACTATTTATCAATATTTCATTCATGCAAGATGTCAGTTATCTGTTGCCTCTAAGATTTTATGCAGCCGCACGCCACTAGTCGGAGTTGCATCATTGTCAGACGGCAGCTCCTCTCGCCCAGCGCGTATGCCCTGATCGCCCTGGCAACCCCAGATGTTTATATCAGCAAAGTCGGACAGATGGCAGCTCGAAAGACCAGCACGGTTTTGCAGTGTTTAAATCTAGAAAATGGAAATAATGTTGAATGTAGACTGTGACAGAATAAGCTGATATATATTCACTGGACTGTAGAAACATGTGACCACATTAAGCACAGACACAGACATAAACCAGCAAACGGAGGTGCTGCTACTGCTGCTGCTAACACTGCTAACGTTAGCCACACTGTGTGTCAGGCTGGCAGCTAACGTTAGCTCTGGGTCCTTTACCCGCAGACACTGTGACCCTCCTCGGTCTGAAAAGGTGAAGCATTTATTGAGTTGCTGTCATGTTTTGTACATAAATGTGTAAGGCTTGTATTGCATAGCGCAAAGTAGCGCACATTTCAGCAGCATTTAAAGTACAATTTGGCGATTGTAGACTGTGATTAACGTCTTCAAATGAGTCACACAGTATTTTTGACAGTGTTTAACATTATAAATGAATAAATTCTGCTTAATTTTAAATGCTGTCTGAGTGTTTTCTTAGTGTTAGACTAGTCGACTAGTCTAAATTAAATTTTGCGTTTAATCAACAGGAACATCCCTACTATGAAAATAAAATAAAATGAACCACTGCCACAAATCTCTGCCTGTATCACGACATCATGATACAGAGTTTTTGAGAGCTGATACAGTATCACAAACTACAACACTGTGATACTGAAGCGTATCAATATCTTCTAACACTGCTGGTTGACAGACTAGAAATGCGTTACATAAACTGCAGTGCGTTCTCTTTCTAAAGTGCTCATTCTGATCAGGTTCCACTCGACGTCTCTGCCTGGTAAAAGGACGTTTTCTACTCTTACTCTGTTGGTGTTGTTTGTGATGTGATGCGCTGTGTGATGACGATGATGAAGCTGGAACACGTTGGTCTCATAATGAATTTGTTCTTTCTACAAAGTAAGTTCACTGTGGAAAGTGTCAAACATCGCAAGAATGTTTCGATGTTTCGGTTGCAGAAACTGTTTTTACAGTCAATAAAGCTTCATGTTATCAGACAGTCAGTGATTTTCTCTCGTCTTTGTATTAATGTTCATCTGTTTTGTTATAAAAAGCAAATTAAAAAAAGGCACCAGGCAGAAAGCTTCACATCCCCCCTGTCCAATCAACAAGTAAAAAAAAAACACACAAATGTTCCCTTTAACACCTCTCAGATGAATTTGTTTTTTAGTTTGTTGTGTGGCATGTTGCTGTGACAACGTGACCTCTTTGTGGATTGGCTGGTTCAGATGTCACTCCAGAGGACGGCCATCCTACTCTTGTCCACGCTGACAAAGTATTCACCGGACAGAGACCAGGACACGGCACTGATGGACGAACTGAAGACGGAGAGGAGACGGGCTGTTAAAGGAGCAGTACAACATTTATGTCGGCAGATCTTTGACTCGTGGAGGCCCTCAGGGACGTGTCCTGGGGCCACTGTTTTTTTTCTATTAATCTTTATATATATTAATGAGGTAGTGGAGAAGGGGTGGGGTTAAATAAGTTCATACTTCCTCTCATTCCTTTTCAAGCATGTAAACTATGTTGTTTTTTGAGAATTTCTTTATTGAATTTATTGTCTGTTTTCTGTTCTTTACGTTTTCATTTTGTTATTCTAAACATATTTTTGAAATCTTTTACTTTTTTGTTTTCTTTATTATGTTTAAAATAAAAAATATATCAATCTATCAGTCAATCAATCAATATAAATTTACAGGATCACTTTAATATTCAGTTTTTTAGTAGCACATGTATATTTACCATATATATATATATATTATATTGGTAAAATGACAGATTTCACACAGAATCATGTCTATAGATCATACAACATTTGTTGAAAGACATTTTTTGAATGATTATTTGGCACTTATTGGTCTTAAATTTTGATTATTTTCAGTGACTCACATAAATCCTTATATCAATTAAATGAAACAGGCCCCCCAAAATAAATAAATGTACTGCATTATAATTAACAATATTTCAATCACAAACTGCTCTTATCACTAAAGATTTTTACATTTTTGCAGCCGCCTTTCATTTTTCTTGTATTTTGAATTCCTGGCAACTTTTATTTTGTAAAAATCACAAAATTGATCTGAAAAAATGAAAACATGCATACATAAGTAGCTTCTAAGGTGCTAAACAGTCAGAAATGAATGCACAGACAGTCTGCAAAAATGTTTTGTTTTAAAACTGTCGTGACTGATTCATGTATTGATCAGCTGATCAGTACCACTAGTTGCTTACCTGTGTTTGTCAGGTAGGCGGGTCTCCAGGTTGCCAGTGGAGACGTTCCAGATGTAAACGGTGCCATCTGCTGATCCGGCTGCAAGGAAGCAACCGTCTGGACTGATGAGAGAGAACGGTGGGTTAGACTGAACCGTTCTAACAGCATCACACATAGAACCTGAGACATGTGGATGAACCTGGAGGGGCTTAAGTTCTTCTATGGGTTCAGTTATCCCAAACATGAAGCCAACATGTCAGAGCACTGAAGATTCAGTTTGGTTCAAACGTCTCTCTGAACTGAGACTGAAGCTGGTGTTTTGGATAAACTGTTATTAATGACATGAAGAAAAAATGACGGCACCGAGTCTCAGCTCGAGTTCAGGATCAGAGGTAAACATAACAGTCAGGGTCAGTTGTGTCAGGCTGAGAAGATGTGAGAACCAAGTCACTATTGAGCAAGTCACAAGTACCTGTTGGTTTTCGAGTTAGGTCCAAGTCGAGACCAACAAGTCCCAAGTAAAGTCCTAATTCAAGATCAACAATTGTCATGTCAAGGGGTAAATCCAGACCAACAATTCTCAAATGAAGTCCCAATTCAAAGCCAACTAACAGACTAGCAAGTCTCTTTAATATCAACATCAAGAACGACAAATGTCAATTCAAGTGCCAAGTCGAGACCAACAAATCTCAAGTCAAATCCAAATTTAAGTCAGGACCAACAAGTCCCATGTCAAGTCCTAATGGAATTAAATGTATATTTTTTTAAAGCATGAACAACAAGTCTGCATGTTTATAAATGTTGTGTAATTTTCTTGTGGTTGTAAATTAAAGTTAAACCTGGATGGACAAATGTGGATAATAAAGGAATAATAATAATTTAATATGCACTTGGTTTCAATGGCTCTGTCAGTTTTTTTCAGTCAAAATTTGAAAAAATTATTCAGAAGAAACACGACTGCTTAATAAGTTGACTATCTAACTGCTATTACCAGTTGGTCCAGACAGCATGCAGTGTTTCAGAACGACGTCTCTGTTGTGTCATTTAACTGAAACCAAATTACCAAACTAACAGTTATGGTTATAATGTGAAACATAAAACATATGAAGGTTTGCGTCCTGTTAATTTTAACACATTAATGTTTCATCTTGTAGATCTGAGAGGATTTATGATAATTGTTTCTGTGTGGAACCTCAGAGAGAGAACCCAGCAGGGAATCCTGACTGTCTGTGTGTCTGTGTGCGTTCGGTTAGAAACACACTTATATATTTAGTGTTTCTGTCAGAGAGCTGAACCAACACGAAGCATCCCGGCCCTGCTGTTGTCATGGAAACTGCAGAAAATGAACCACGCAGCATTTCATGTCTCTCTCTCTGTCTGTCTCTATTTTCATCTCTCTCCGTCTCTCGGTTTTCTGGTGGAATGTTGTGATCAGACATGGATCTTTTCTCCATCATACATTAATACACAAAAACCCGATGATGAATTAACTATGTCCTGAATAAAACAGCTGACACCAGTAGTGAAAAATAATGCAGGAAACATCCAAAAAACGAACTCCATGCTGCTCTCATCATGGTGTCTCAAAATGTGGGTTAAATTTTGCCCTAACTGGAGTTTTTCATTGACAGTGAAATCGAGAGCAAAACATATTTATAGACACATCTTGGATTTGATTTGATGTTTTGAAGCTTTGCAGCATCAGAAGGTTCATTAATCAGATTCTTGGACCTTTTTCACAGCAGGTAAAACTCATTAAAGACACTTCGTTCCAGCAAATAATCATGTTATTAGTTCCATCTCTGCCTGGTGTGAAAGAGGTGGAATCTATTTTAGTTTTACAACACAGTTTTCCTCCTGGTCATGTGCGCCATGTGGAAAACCATGTGCACATGCAGCAGGTCAGTAATCAGATTCCTCCTCCACCCAGAGCTCATTTAGGGAGCTCGGCTGAACCATCTGAACCATAGTAATGACAGAAGAAGCTGGTGAGTTTGTGTGACTTCAGTGAATCTGAAGTAACACTTTAAACACAGAAGTCTTTATGAGACTTGGATTACGCCACACGAGTGGTATGGAGGCCTTTTATGTTTTTATTCTGTTATTTTTTACGTTTGGTCACCATTCACTTCCTGTCTGGGAAATTCTGCAACACTGTTTTCCTGTGAAACTCCAGCAGTGTTTGTGGACTAACAAAATAAACCTTCAATCAGCATGAGGGTGAGTAGATAAGGACTGAATTTTCATTTTTGGGTGAACTGTCCCTTCAATGATTCTCAACTCACCTGATCACAGCTTTGGTGCTGTCGCTGCCACATTTAAAGCCCTCCGCTCTGACAGACACAAACACACACAGTCAATGAACATCATCACAATAATCACACAAACTTGGAACTTCATTTAAGTGTCTTCATTAAGTTCTTACCTGAAGCACACGCGGTCGTTGCTCCACCTCCTCAGGTCGACCAGCTGGAGGCAGTCGTCACGGCAGCAGCTGAGCAGCTGGCGCTGGTCGGAGCTGATGTCCAGTGAGGTGACTTTACCCTGAGCAGGAAGCTCCTGAACACAGCTGACCGTCCTGAATGACAACAGATCAGCTGAGCTGATACATGTTCACAACATGGGAAGATGACTGAGTGATCAATCACTGGTAAATCAATATGGTGAAATGGTTCTGTGATCATGTGACGTTCTGCCACCTCACATCCTTTCAGTCTTCTTGTACAACTCAACTGCATGTGATGGGTTTTTTTTGGCACTTTGATTAAGGAAGAGATAAACGTCAAGGTGTCCAATACAAACATCATGTTAACTGAATATTTTCCATCACTGACAGAAAAATCTCAAGGTCGTCTGTCATAACAGATGAAAACACTGAGGGTGATCTACGGTAAAGTTAAGTTATTCACATGCATGATGAAAAAAGTGAGAAAACAGCATTATAATGAGGTACTGTAGAGCTGCAGAGGAAATCTTGTTCTTCAGATGACAGACAACATGTTGGCTTCGTTTAGATCTCAATAAATATCACATCATCATAGTTTGTAGAGTTTCTTTTCTTTTCTTTTCTTTTTTGCCCCAATAATTTTCAAACATGGTGGACATTTCTAAACTGACACACCCAATGGTTTGTTCCAAAGAACCATCTGGGAAGTCATCCCTAGGAACTGTCTGGAAAAGGGCAGGCACTTAAAAAAAAAAAAAAACACCTGGCAGGTGATTGGATGGACGGGTGAAAACATGAGTTGACTGTGCGAGGTTCTATTTAACATGGAGTTATAATTACTGTGAGTGAGTTACTGAAAGGCTGTGTGTGTGTTGTGTCACTGTCACAATAGAGAAATAAAAAGTCCCTGTTCATGTTGACGGTGTCCTGAGGTAGCTGTTGGATAACTGTAGTGACGTGGACAGCGAGGGTCAATCAAAGAATTGGGACACATCTCTGTTACCGTCAGTGAGAAGTGCTGCTGCTGAGCTACACTGTCGTCTTTGAAGCGTTTGTTTTCTAAGAAGAGACAACTGCTGATCCTTCTTTTGATTCTGATCAATTTTCAATTTAGATTTGAAATGGTCACACGCCTACTTGGTAGCTGTCCTTTGTCAAGAATTACTGGACTTCTGGTCTTCACTCAGACTGGTATAAATGACTTTAAAGATTATAAATACAAACTCAATAAAGTCAGTCAGATTCTGCTGAATGTCACGTTGATATGTCGAAGTAAAACAGAGAAGCAGAAGATGTTTTTATTGAGATTAAGTTCATCTTCAGTGGAGAGTTTAGGATGATGATTTCCATCTCTGCTGACATGTTCGTCTAATTTAAAAATCGGAAGAGTTTCGGTCTCCAGTTGCTGCTCATAACATTTTTAATTTCATTTTAATCTAATCGTTTTTATTGTTTGAATGGTTCGATTAAAATCCTCATCATTCAACAGCTTTTATTGTGTTTTATGTTAACATATTTATCTCTGGTTCTGAGCTCCCTCAGTTCTCTGGAACTGCCATGATTTTATGGATGAATATATTTCAACCTTGTTTTCTTGAAACCTGACCCTGTGCTGTGCCTCAGTTTGTGTTCCTTCTTATGTGCAATGTCTTCAAGTGACTGTTTTCTATTAAAAAGACATATCTAAATAATAAATGAAGGTAGACAATTAAATAAAAACATTCTTATTTTTATCAAAATCTGACCAATCACAGCTCAGTGAGTGATGCAAGTGTCCAATCAGGTGCAGGGAGGGTTGATGCTGGTGTGTGACTGGAGGACAGAGATGTCAATCATCAGCTGCTTCAGACTCTACAGGCAGGAAGGGGGGGAGGGAGGTGGTCTGTGAGCTGAGCTGTTGCTAGGTAACAGAGAGAGACGGGAGTCGCCGTGGCGACGGCCAGCAGGATGAATGAGAGGTGTCACCAGGTTTAAATCACATCCATCAGTCAGAGACAGAGAGAAGATTCTACTGTGATTCTACTGTTGACACCGACACTATGTTCAGTAAATCCATCAGAACCTGACTCTACTGATTCTACTGAAGGAGACGGAACATGCAGAGAGCTGAGGGGATGAAGGGGTGAAGTGATCAAATGAAACAGTAATACGGTGAAGTGGTAGAAAAATGAAGTGGAAGTGAAGTCCATTTGGCTGTTGTGTCCTGCATAGGGTCAGGTGACCCAAAAGAACAGTGTCGAACGCATGGGTAAACATGAAGTAATCATGTACAGGCAGCAGCTGAAAACAATAACACAGACAATACAATCTGTTTCTTCCCTGGAAAAATCTGAAATTAAAATGAAAAATGTGCAAAATTTTTAACATTTAGTTCTACTAATAATCAGCCACCAGTATTCCCCTGTGAAAAACTATGACACAACCTGATCTGACAACGATGGCTAAAACTGATCACAAAAAGTCAGCCAAAAATAACTAGCAGAGGATACTATGTTAATACCAGGTGTGAACATGTTAATACCAGGTGGGAACGTGTTAATACCAGGTATGAACGCGTTAATACCAGGTGTGAACGTGTTAATACCAGGTGGGAACGTGTTAATACCAGCTATGAACGTGTTAATACCAGGTGTGAACGTGTTAATACCAGGTGTGAACGTTTCAATATCAGGCAGTAACGTGTTTATACCAGGTGGGAACATGTGAATATCAGGTGGGAACATGTGAATACCAGGTGTGAACGTGTGAATATCAGGTGTGAATATGTGAATATCAGGTGTGAACGTGTTAATATCAGGTGTGAACGTGTTTATATTAGGTGGGAACATGTTAATATCAGGTGTGAATGTGTTAATATCAGGTGGGAACGTGTTAATATCAGGTGGGAACGTGTCGATACCAGGTGGGAACGTGTCAATATCAGGTGGGAACGTGTCAATACCAGGTGGGAACGTGTCAATATCAGGTTTAAATGTGATACTACCATATGTGAACATATTAATAACAGACTCCAAGTTAAGTGACACTGTGCAGAGGTGAAACAGTGACACTGTGCAAGGGGGCAATTAAGAAACCAAAGAAGTGTAACAGCGGTACAGTGAGATGCTGAAGCAATTAAGCAATTAAGGGAAAAATATAAAAGAAAGTGCTGAAGGAGTGAAGTGTCACCTGGTGTCCCAGACCCTGATCTTGGAGTCGTAGTGTCCACTGATGATAGAGTTCTCAGAACAGACCAGGTCACTGCAGTATGACGCCACTTCAGCCACCTGCACACCTGCAGACATCAGTCCACCTTCATCAGCCCATCATTAACCAGATATCGATCAGTCATTGATCAGTGAGACGACTCCTGCTGTCAGTCAGCAGCGTCTGTCTGTCTGTCTGTCTGTCTCTCCCTGCAGACATCCTGACTGCTGATGTCACAGCCTGCTGAGGTTTGTCCTCCTTCGCTTATTTTATTCACTTTACAACATCAACACACCACCACACATTTGTTAATTAAATCAGTGGTTCCCAAACGGCGTGCGGGAGATTTTGTGACAACCACATATTATCATTAAAACAATGACATTTTCATTTACTATATCACCGCTCATTTTCCAGCCTCTATGTTATATTCTATAGCGTGTTTTATATTCTATACTAAAATTACCTTTGACCACAGTAGAATTCTATAATGTTGCTCACTGAGAATCTTCACTTACACAGCAACACCGATCAGTCAGAACATTATGACCACTGACAGGTGAAGTGAAGAACACTGATTATCTCTTCATCATGGCTCCTGTTAGTGGGTGGGATATATCAGGCAGCAAGTGAACATTTTGTCCTCAAAGTTGATGTGTTAGAAGCAGGAAAAATGAGCGAGCGTAAGGATTTGAGCAAGTTTGACGACGGTCACATTGTGATGGTTAGACGACTGAGTCAGAGCATCTCCAAAAATGCAGCTCTTGTGGGGTGTTCTTGGTCTGCAGTGGACAGTATCTATCAAAAGTGGTCCAAGGAAGGAACAGTGCTGAACCGGGGACAGGGTCATGGACGGCCAAGCAATTAATTTAATAACTGATTAATAATTGATTACTACATTAATCATTGTAGCTCTAGTTATACGAACAACCAACAGTAATGTGGTGGCAGGTTGTGTTTTTGGCAACTTATATGAAGAAAAAGCTGAATTTAAAAGTCTTGACCCGGTCAGGTCTGGTTCTGTTTATCAGTGACAGCGTGAGAAATCAACAACACAAACTTTAGGACGATTTTCTGTGTTTTAACACACTGAGAATGATTTAAAAAAAATGTTAAAACCTTCCACCAGACTGAAGCACAGTTCTCACTGTTCTCACAGGCGCCAGGTGGTTGGTCATAGAGGCTGATATGAATACAGATTTCTTGAGATTTTGGTTCGTCCTTTGGTGTGATTTGTGTGCAAAAAGTAAAAAATAAATAAATAAATACACACAAAAAAGCCTCTTAGTTTTAATGTTTAATGATGAAACTCACAGGCGGCTCGGTGCAGGTCCCACAGTCTGATGGTTCTGTCTGCGCTGCCCGTCACCACCTGATAAGGAACGCTGCAGAACCTCGCTGCTGTCACCTTCCTGCTGTGACCTGTGAGAGTCAACTGAGACACAGAGACACACAAGATAAGATAAGATGTTCCTTTATTAGTCCCACAATGGAAAAATGTAGTGTTATAGCAGCAAAATGGAAAACTAGAAAGAAGTGAGAAAATGTAGAAAAAATATGAACAATTTAAAACAAAGAAAATGTATAAAAAATAAAAATAGGAACAATATAAACAATATCAGGAGACTCAGAAGTTGAATCTACACCACTGCACAGAGGGAATATTCATATTAGACATGAAGATGGATGGCAGTTTTAATTTCAGTTCCATTTTTTTCTGTTCCTGTTTGAAATAAAGAGCTTCAGTTCCTCTTTCAATTGTTTCTCTGTTGTGAAGATTCAGAGACAAATTGTTAGATTATGAATGTGATTATAAAGCTGCTGCTAAATATCAACCAATGTAGAGTTTTTATTAAATGCCACTTTATTCTGGAAGGATACATCACAAAAAGATAAGGTGATTGTTCACCTTTATTATACTAAAAGAACATCAAACATTGAATTCGATATGTCTGATTTTATCAGCCATTTAATAATAGAGTCATATTTCTTTACATTTTCTAGAGTTTTGTTCCTCACTCAGGTTGCGGCTTGTTGATATGCATTGTGATTGCATGCTTTTAATTTTGTGTTCATCAGGATGTAAAGGTTGGATTTTGTTTGAGTGTGTCTCTTTTGTCAGCAGCAGAGGGCGCTGTGAGCCAGTTTACACACTGATTCTTCACTGCTGTGTGAAGTTTCACAAACTTCACGGTTACCTTGGGAACGGACTCGTCCCGCTGCCACAGCAGGGCGGACTTATCGTATGAGGCGGCGAGGATCCTGTGGTCCTGCAGAGAATCACAGACAGACCGTCAGTCATCAGAGCAGCTTCCTCCAGCAGCAGATTTTAAATTCAGCCTCACGTCGTGTTTTTACCATCGGGTTGAAGTCGATGCAGGTGATCCCCTCTGTGCTGCCGTCCAGAGTCGCTCTGTGAGTCAGCGAGCCTGATGACATCATCAGTGAGGTCACAACAGCTCATCAAAAGTATTAACAACATAATTAATAATAGTAATATTAGTAAAATAAAGCAGGTACCTGCTCTGACCTCCCACAGTTTGATGACTCTGTCTGTTCCTCCGGTGGCCAGCAGGTCGGAGCTGCAGCTGAACCTCACGGCGTTGATGCCCTGATCGTGAGCTTCCTGACAGACAGAGAGCAGGAAACAGCTGACACCAGCCCTCACTGCACAAACTTAAAGGGTTACGGTGTAATTATTTCAGAGGAAATAAACATAAAAAAACCCTACGTGAATAATACTCGGGTGTGTGTGAATATTTCATAACAAAGACTGAAATGTAGCTCAGAGTCGAACCTGCTGCTTCTTCAAAATGTGACAGAGAGAGGCATGATGGGTAATGAGGCGCACACAGAGGAGCTCTTTGTTAAACACACAGGAACACTCACTGCGTGTGTGTGTCTTAATTCTTAAATTCAAATAATCTTTATTAACAAAAAGCATCAGTGTTTGCTGCAGCAGAATGGATCATCACAGCGATGATGTCATACGTCTGATAACAAATGATCCATCAGAACCAAGTTACAGATGAACACTGATGTCATCACTCGCTCTCTGTCTGCTGGTTCACAGCCTGCAGTCTGAGGCGTCTCCACAGGGGGGAGACAGAGGTTTATTATGAGAGAGCTGCAGAAACTAAACGACCACAGAACTCATTTTAGTTCAAAAACTACATCTACTTAAAGATGTTTAATAAATATAAAGTGCTGTTCAGTACCAGTAAACTCAATGTTCTTTTTTTTTATTGCAAACTGCCTGTGAAACTGTAAATCTGTTTTTCAAATGTATTTTTGTCTGTAACCTATAATAGAGACTAGTCAGAACAGTCAGTCAGAACAGAAGTAAAACAAAAGTATGAAATGTCATTTAGTCTAAATAAAAAAATAAATTAATAAATGAATATATACATAAATAAATAAGTACACCTATGAAAAAATAGCAGGCCTGACAGAGATGATAATCGAGTTGATGTTGATGTTATTAATGTTGTGTCCTCAGTGTCAGATGTACTGTGTGTACTCGGTGTGTATTCAGTGTGTATTTTTACCAGTATGTGTCGAGCTCTGACAGGGACTCTCGCTGACACACAGATTCCTACAGGACACATCAGATCCTCCTCCAGACTGCAGACTGAGTGACCACGCCTCTTCCTGCTGACATCACACACAGCCACACACACACACACACACACACACACACACGCACACACACACACACACACACACACACACGACCTTTAGATTTATTTGGATAAATATTAATGTTATTTACACATATAAAGCTGCTTCATACCCGGCTATCCACCGCTGTCTGATGTCAACAGTTCAGCAGTGTCTTCTTCATACAATAAACAACAAATAATTAACAACCCTGATTATATCTATATCTTTATTATAACCCTGATTCCAAAAAAAGCCAGGATGTTGTGTAAAACATAAAATTAATGCAATAATTTGCAAATCAGTTTCAGTTTTTATTCAGTTGAAGTTACAGCACAAAGACAAGATATTTAATGTTCAAACTGACAAACTGTTGTTTTTTGTAAATCTACTGCCGTTCTGTTGGTTCAGGAGCAACAAAACACTAAAAGTTGTGGAACGCTCCAAAAACCTCAAAAGGCTGAGGGCTTAAACACACCAACAGCACAATTATATCCCTCAAATACATTAAAACTAAAGTAATGAGCCTGTTCTGAAGTAGAAAGAATAAATATTTGTGTTCAAACATAGGGAGGAAAAGTAAAAAGTATTTGTACTCAGTTGCTTCCCCACTCTGTCAGTGAAGTTTACAGGTTAACTTTCACTCTCCAGTGCTTAAATGAACAAGCAGAGAAAATCATCCAAATCTAAAGTAAACATGAGGACTCACTCAAACAGCTCTCTGATGGACGTGAGGATCCTCGGTGACGTCGCCGACGCTGATCTGAGAGACAGACGGAAACTGAGAAAACATCCACTCATTCTCTGGGTGACTAAACTCTGAGCGCTAACGAGAAAAATAATCAACTTCAGTCTCACTACAACTTCACAAGAAAAACTTGATGAAGATTTAAAAAATAAGAATAATCATAATTTAACAATAATAATGGTAATGAGTATTTGTCATGTGTGAAGGCGTCTCACCTGAAGAGTCTGGTGTGTCCTCTTCCTGTGGACCCGTTGTGGTTTTCATTCTTTGGAGACGTGGATCTAGAGGTCGGAGCGCTGGAGGAACTGAAACACAAAATCCCACTGAGGTGCAACACGATCATCGTCATCATCATCATCATCGTCATCATCATCATCATCATCACACTGAAGTGTCTCCACAGACACACAAGAGACACATTCATTCATTCACAAGACCTTTTTATGCCACTGATATAACAATATAACAAAATAATAATAAAATATCATAACAATATTAAAATTTCCTGAAAATATTGAACCAGAAAAATATCATTCTTAAAGTTATCAAAATATCATAAAAATATTTAAATATCCTTAAATATATAAATATCCTGAACTGTGAATAAAATAAAACCACACAAACAAACAGCAAATACTTTCAGACTGTTTACAAAACATTCTTATGTAACAAAACACACATGTAAACACATCAGGCAAAATCAAGGTCAGCAGAAATGGGTTGTGTACATATACTGTCAGGTAAGTCCATAACAATAAATAATTACAGTGACAGGCCTAGAAATATTAGAATATTCTGACTTTTGCTCAAAATATTCAGAAATATTCCAACATGATGTGAAGCAGAAATGAAGTGCAGATTTTAAAAACAGATGTTTGAGATCTCACCTGTCCACAGTGACCTTTGACCTCGCAGCTGTCTGCAGCTGCTTCTGCAGGTTCGCTTCTCGAGCCCTGACAACATACAGACAGGAGAGGTGTGTTCAGGTACCAGGACCTCATTGACTGTGTGATGAACTGGTATGTGGTGTGTGCAGGTACCAGGACCTCCTCATTAACTGTGCGATGAACGGGTGCGTGGTGTGTTCAGGTACCTGGACCGCCTCATTTACTGTGCGATGAATGGGTGCGTGGTGTGTTCAGGTACCTGGACCTCATTAACTGTGTGATTAACAGGTGTGTGGTGGGTTCAGGTACCTGGACCTGCGTTCGTTGCGGCTGTTCATGCGGGCGGCGGCCTGTTGTTTCAGGTGGATCATGTCCTCCAGCAGGTGGACTCCTCGGACCTTCTCCTCTCTGAGTGTTGTCTCCGCCCCTCTCTGTCGCTCCAGCAGGGTGTCGTACTCCATCTTCAACGCCATGTTCTCTCCCTGAACCCGCTCCACCCGCTCCTGCAGCTCCTGACGAGCATCGAATGCACCGGCCAGCCGATGCTCCTCCTCCGACAGTCTGACCACAAAGATCATGGACTTGGGTTAAACATTTGGCGGAGCCGGGGTGGGGAGGCCATGTAATGTCAGATGTTGTGATGTGGTGAAGAGTAGACATTAAATTCTACTACAAATTTTCTATCCTGGTAATAGAAGCTGCTCTTGCTGTAAGGTATAATGTCACTGATTCTATTTCTGGCAAATATTTAACAAGGGGAATTGTGGGTTCTAAACCTGACCACTTTCCTCTGTCATCTGGTGGTATTAATAATTACTGAGGCAGAGGATCATTTCAACATCAATCAACATTATAATGAACATATTATTAACTGTGCAGCAGCTTGACCTTTACCACAGCTGTGAGGATGACATGTCGACAGGAAGTTTATAACCTGTCTGACTGAACAGCCTCACGGAATGATATTTTATAATTCTTTGTGTTATAAAGAAATGATGATATTGAGTTGAGACAGATTCAATATTCTGTTTGCGTTCAGATGCTGCACTGTGTGGACCGCTTTGTTAGAAACAGTCAAACTAATAACTTTCATAATCAGGTTAAAAAGCAAAAGCTCTCACTCACTTGGTGTGAGATTCTGAACGGATTCTACGGGAACTTTTGGTCGTCTCTACACTTTGCATCTTGATTGTTTATTGTTTTGAAGTGTGTCCATACAGAGCTGGGGACAGACATGCTGTTGTGTCTCTACTTCAGATGACAGAGCCACAACTTACTCAACCAACTGTATTAATGCTTTGAATTCATGGCTCTTTGTACTTGTTCACTATTTAAAGCACTCGGCCAGAAACACACAAGACGCACACAACGTGACATCATGTAAATTAAACATAAAGAATTATAAAACCATGCTATGACTTTATTAGTGGTCTTTTCAAACACCAATGAAATGTAGAAGTCGTTGATAATTTTACGCTGCTTTACCACAGGACTGGGAGGATGCTGCACCCCCACCTTGAACTTTAGGTGGGGGCATAAAACCAAAAGCTGTAGATCAGTCTTTTCCAAACACTGGGTTGTGACCCGCAGGTGGTCCCCCCAAAAAAAGTTTGGGAAAGACTGCTGTAGATGGCGCCTACGCACACGGAGGAAACATATAAATAATCAACATCTCCTTCAGAAGCGTCTGTTAGAAAAACAGTACAAAAGTAAAGTTGAAATGTGATATAAAGTTAGAATAATTCAAGAAAAGAGTTTTGGGGAAAAAAATGAAAATATTAGAATGTTTCTAGGAAACAGGGGTAATATTTTGTTGAAAGGGGCGGGAATACTTTGATAAGTTTGAAGAAGAAAAAGAAGCAATAAAAGGTGACATTTGCATTTGCTGAATCACTGAATTCTCTCTCAGATTCCTTCATCTACCTCCTCCGCTCCATGTCTTCAGCACCTTCCCCTGCTGACACGTGATCAGACTGAACCAATCGGCTGTGAGCATCCTCAGGTGAACAGACAGGTTCAGGTGTGTGTGTGTGCGTGTGTTACTCACCTGGCATGTTGCTCCTCCAGAACACATTCTCTGATTTTAATCTCCTGCTGCAGCTCCACCACCTGATAGGCCAACTGAAACCAGAAACAAAACAAAACGAAGGAGAAGAAGAAGAGTGAGGGGGACATGTGATTCTGATCCGACCGACAGCAGTTTATCTACAGAAGTGTCCTTTAATGTTTTCCAGGCGACATCAGTCTGACAGTCTTTACAAGCTGCAGCACATTTAGTTCATCTGTGACTCAGACTGATCTGCACACAGGACTGTGATTCAAACTGCAGTATATCGTCAAGACTTCACGACTGGATGAATATATCAGCTATCAGTTCCTCACCAGTTGTTTTTTTGTCAATTGTTGTTTTATTTTGCAAATATAATAGTCTGCCTCCAAATAATGAGCTAGAGCCACTGCTCGTCCTGTTCCATTGTCCGCAAATGTCTCATTTTGTCCACAAACTCCAAGATATTCAGTTTACTGTCAGAGAGGAGTAGAGAAAACAGAAAATATTTACATTTGAGAAGCTGAAATCAGAGAACTTTGTTTCATTTTCTTACAGAAAATTACCCAAACCCACTAACTGCTTATCGAAATAGCTGGCGATTAATTTAAGAATCGATTCATGATCAATTAATTGATAAATGGTGCAGCTCTGCATCACACACCCACTGAGTTGAACAAGTTACAGCATGAAGAGTAACAACATTTTCACATCTAACTCTGTGACAACTTTTCTGGAATTTAAGTTTGTATTTTATCAGAAGCAAAATGGTTTTGGTGAGTTTCATTTTTTTTCTACAGAGTCTGAATGACGGGTGTTTTACAGTGAATTAACAACACAGTTAAACTTGTCTTAGCTTGGTAAAAGATGAGAAAAATATTTCTAGAATTTGTAATGTCCTCAGAGGGCCGTGAGGACAGACAGAGGTGAGAGGGACCGGAGGTGGACATTATTTCTGCATTTTGAGTCAAACATTCTTCTCTGAGTCACAACTTAAATCTGAGCACACAGTCATGATGCACATATTTTTAGAGTCAGTATGACTTACACTTCCTGACTTAATGTCTGACGTCCTTAAATCCACAGAGTCAGACTTAAAAACCTACCTGCTCTGATCTGATTTCAATTTCCGATTTTTTGAAGGGTCTGACATGCCAATTCTGATTTTTTTTTATTCCAATTTTTAGTCTTTCTAAGAACTGTAATTGACAGCATTCACAAACATTTTTGCAACTTTTCTTGCAAAAATTAAATTAGATGTTCATAATAAGACACTGACTATTAAATATTCATTAAATACTATTTAAATTTTCTCTAAAGTCCTCCAGGTTACAGCCAGGCCTTATTATAGTTTTACATTAAGATTATGAATTGGGTGAACGTGGAATCTCGCAGGATTTTGTGGGACTTGATTTCACTTGATCTCCTGTGGAAGCAGATGTAAACAAACCGGAGATGGACACAGTGCAATAGACATTAGCATGAAGAACTAGAGAGTTTACGGCTGTTCTGCGACACTGTCAGCTGCTCTGTCTCGTTGTAGACTGTCTGTCGCTGACACCAACTTCAAGCAAACATGTGTCTGAGTGTGTAGCTGTCATCAGCGCTGTAGTGATATCACGGTCAGTTTATCTGCTGCGTGCATAATGTGACCATCGTGCAGAATACATGTGTGACAATGACGGGCACAGACACGGTCAGGGCCAGTCACGCTAAAAACCTGCTCAATTCTGAGCATCGGCAATTAATCGGTGCAAGTCTAGTGAAAACTGCACAAAAACATAACAAAGTTCTCGGTCATGTAATGAAACACAGTCTACTGACAGACGAGAGGTGACAGCTCAGCCGAGGGGGATGCCATTCATGTTTACATCCTGTGTTGTCATGAGCACGAGCCTCTCATCCGTGAGTAGCTGCACACTTCCTCATTACATCACGGAGCGGTGATGATGTCAGCAGGCGAGCGTTTGTACCTCTCCTGTAGTTTTCTTCAGCTGATTGTTCCGGTGAAGCAGAGAGGAGATGGAGCTGCTGCTGTCACAGGATGGACGTCTGGAGACACGAAACAAACACACCCTCAGCATCATCATCATCATCATCATCCTCATCCTCATCCTCATCCTCATCCACACACACACACACACACACACACACACACACACACACACACACACACACACACAGTGAGTTCTGTCTGTTGTGACTGTGTCAGAGGTCAGGTGTCTCCAGATGTGTTCAGGTGAGTTACCTGACAGAGCAGCTCAGGATTCCTTTGGCCAGGTTGGTTTTCTCCAGCAGCTGAGTGTCTGAAAACACACAGAACACAGTGAGCGTCACAGGTAATAACACCTGATCACACAGGTAATAACACCTGATCACACAGGTAATAACACCTGATCACAGGTAATAACACCTGATCACACAGGTAATAACACCTGATCACAGGTAATAACACCTGATCATGGGTAATAACACCTGATCACACAGGTAATAACACCTGATCACGGGTAATAACACCTGATCACAGGTAATAACACCTGATCACACAGGTAATAACACCTGATCACAGGTAATAACACCTGATCACAGGTATTAACACCTGATCACACAGGTAATAACACTTGATCACAGGTAATAACACCTGATCACCGGTAATAACAACTGATCACAGGTAATAACACCTGATCACCGGTAATAACACTTGACAACCTTTTACTTTTCCTCCCTACATCTGAACACAAATATCTGAACTTTCTCCTCATCACATTTTCAAAACAGGCCCATTACTTTAGTTTTAATGCATTTGAGGTGAATTATTGATTATTGTTATTTTTCATCATTGTGCGCCATCTTCTAACATCAAGACTGATTTCAACATAAATGGACGGAACAATAAGACATAGAAAAGTCAATTCACTGGAGGATCCATCAGAGGACATCACATAAGACAGACGGGACGAGATGAAAAAGACGTAAGAAAACAAAAAAAGACAATGAAGGAAGTAAAACCTGTAACATAACGAAACATTATGCAAAAACATGCAAAGGACGCACCAAGATAAAAAGCATAACGAAAAACATAATAAGAAAAATTACTTCATACACGGAACAATATGTTTAAGATGTAACAAAACTAAAAAGATGCAATAAGATGAAAAACACTGTAAGACATAACAAGAATAAAAATTGTGTAAAAGGTGTAACAAAATGTGGCTAAAAGGCGCAACAAGACTAAAAAGATGTAATAAGACAATAAAACTATGTAAAAGACGTAACAAGAAAAAAAAGTAAAGCCCTAAGAATCTGAAACAGACAGAGAGGAAGACTCGGGTGAAGAAAAGGTGAGGTTCAGTTAACTTTACACAAACATGGTCATTATATCATATTATATTATATTATATTATATTATATTATATTATTAAGATTATGTAGCAGTAGGAGTGAGGTCTGGTGTGGAAGCAGATGTAAACTCTTTGCTGCAGTGAAGCTCTGCAGTGACAAAAGACAAAAGTAGAAGTTAAATGAGTCTGGATGAGAAAATGTTTGAGGAGACACGGTTGGTCAACATGGGTTCTTTATCCTCCAGACAGAACAGGAGGTGAGATTTTAATTGTCAGTTCCTGTTCCTGGAGTCTGTCGCTCTCCTTAACCATCTGTGTCGTCGTGTGTGTGACGTGACGATGCAGAAGTGGTTGATATCAGCAGGTTCATGTATCCACGTACCAATCCAATACTCCAAAAACATGACCCTTCTCCAAGTCTTCCCAGGATGGTGAAGTCATGTTAGCATTCATTTTCTGTATGGATTTGCTTGTTCTATCTAACACACTCAAATTAGAGCGTCACTTTTTTAACGAGTGTAGACCGGCACATCAAGACCAGGACTTTTCACTGGTCTTTGTGTCCAGTGTGAATCTAAATGTCACTATTAATGTTTTTTAGCTTTAGTTGACTCATTATTTTCAGTTTTCAGTCACAGTTTGCTTAAATTTAGTCACAACTACTTACCCACTACTACAATGAAAAAACAGTCATGGTTTGTGGTTTAAATAGACCCGTCCACAACATTAAAGAGTCTCACTGACACATCATCAAGGCAACAACAATTCGCCAATCACAGCATATTAGTAGACACCAATCGCAACACAGTAGGGCGGGACTGGGTGGAACAGTCTCGGGGCAAAAAATAACGCAGTATAGGATCAGTATCAGACAAAGCAAAGTTCATGTATTGATGGAAAATTTGGTATCTTAACATCGGAACTAACTGTTGAAAAACAAAACAAACAAAACAGAAACTGTGGTTTTTTTTTCACAGCTCTGCCACAGAGACACACACACCAAACTCCATTCAAAATCTGACACGTTTAAGATTCCCACCTTATTTTTTTATCTTTAAAGTCTTGAATTTGTATAGTTTTAAAACTGAATAAATCAAATAAATGTCTAACACCATCATTTTACTTTATTGTCTTTTTTAATTGTAACTCCCTTCACACCTCTGTTCTTTTAACATTCCACCTGTTGTTCTAAGCTAAATAAAATCCTTTTTTATGCACAAAACTCATTAGATTTGTCAAATTCAGCACAAAATTTTTTTCACTCTCAACCTGAACCCAGAAAAGCATCATAAAACAGACACGACTGTTTCCTCCTACAATCTGTATTTAAGATCTGTTTGGATTTTAATGGGCGACTTTTGTCTCAGTCATTGTTTCATCCATCAGCATCATGTTGTCTGACAGCAGACGGTGAACCAGCAACAGACTGACAGTTCGTCACAGATGAGTCACTGCACAGAGGAAGTGGAACAACGTGTGGTTTAGTTTTCTGACAACTTCCTGTCCCAGAATGCCAACAAAATAAAGGAACTTGTTGTTTTAAGGTGAACAGTTTCTGTTTCTTTTTGGAGGTGTGATGAAGGAGGTGACAACTGAAACACTGAGGACATCATCTTGGATTCTGATCAACATTTTTTGACATTTTATGAACCAAACAACTATTTGATTAATGGAGAAAATGACTGACAGATTAATTGATAATGAAAATAATCATTACAGGAAAGAACAGGTCCAAACTCAGGGATGGCGGTGTGTGTCTCTCCAAATGCTCCAGGTTTGGACCCATTTCTCAATTGACAAGATTGTGACAGAATTAATTAATTGATTAATTGTTTTGAGTCATTTTTGAATAAAAAAAAAATCAAAATTCTCTGATCTAAGCTTCGTAAATGTGAATATTTTCTGGCTTCTTTCCTCCTCTCTGACAGTAAACTGAATATCTTTAAGTTGTGGACAAAACAAGACGTCATCTTGGACTTCGCCCAACATTTTTCACAGTTTTTTGACATTTTATGGACTGAATAACTGAGTTGCAGCCCTGATTGTAATATGAGACTAGATGTCATCTTAGATTTTGGTGACAAGTGTTGTCTTTTCCTGGACACACCCCCTGACCTGAAGGACGAGTGAGAAGAAAAGAGCCTGCAGAGCCACTGTGACTGTTTTCACATCTAACACTAACAAAAATAAAAACTCAGGCCTTACCAATAAATCTAAACAGTAAGACTTAATTTGTGCATAAAAGACCATTTTTACTGCCATTTCCAACATCACCTTTTATTATCCTGACATGTGTTATTGAAAACATACAGTATGTACATGTTAAAGGAATAAATGCATTTAGGCTGAGTTAACAAGTCATCTTACTGACTTTTATTTTCTCTCATCAAGAAAACAATGGAGGACATTTTAGCCCACTTTATAAATGAGACTAAATAAAATGCATTTAGGTGGAAATAACAGAAGTTATTTCCAGGCTGTACTTTTACTTGTACATAAGTATGCTCTATACTATGTCATCTACTTAGTTACTTTTAAAATCACGAGTGAGTACCTTTCATCTGTATTTGTGTGGCCAATAAGGCTGTCTGATCACAGAGGGGACAATGAAAATAAGGACATAAAGACAAAAGCCACTGCAGCAACAACAGGTTTGATAAAAATGTTAATTATTAATTGCCTCTAAGAATTTAATCAATTCAAAATGTATTAATCAATATTTAAAACAGTCTAGAAATGGCACTAGTGTCTGGCAGAGCCATCTGATGAATAAGTAAATTTAAAATGACAAAAAAGGGACAGAAAAATTGGATCATGAGAAAAGATGCATGTTTTGCATCATTAAAATGAATGATTAATTAAATGCAACCCTAGTTTGAAGAGGTGAGTGACACAGAAACTTCTTTGATTTAATGTCTGCTATTGATGATGTGTTAAACATCAATGGTTAAAAAGTAACTAATACTCTGAGTAGTTTTTGACACTATCACTTTGTACTTTTAAGTATTTTTGTAACATCTGTACTTTTACTTGTAACTGAGTAATATTTTAGGTATGTAACTTTACTTGTACTTGAGTTCAGATTTTCAGTACTCTTTCCACCACTGAGTAATTTACAGTATATAATAGATGTTACCTGAACCCATATGTTTCAGTTCCAAACTGTTAAATTAACAGATTTTTAAGTGGAGTTTGGTGACACTGTCCTGAGCTCCTGTAGTTTTGTGGTTATCTGAGCCCATCTATCACAGTTTTAAAACAGATCAAACTTGTACTTGTGTGTCGTACAGAATCGGATCAGGTCCTGGAACATGGCGTGCTGTTTCAGGTCTCGGTGCTTCAGCTGACGGACGATGTCCCTCTTCCAGCAGGTCTCTCCCGGAGCAGGGACCCGGCCGCACGGAGCAGGGACCCGGCCGCTGCGCTCCGACACTCCCGGTGAATCTGTCATGACTCCGCGGCTGCTGACGATCACAGCGTCCATGAAGCGGGAAGCCCGCCGGGCTGCTTCATGCTGTTTCCCCGCTGACAGACGCTCACAGACCGGCCTGATGTTACAGACAGCTCCGTGTCACGGCCGCCGCCATGTTGGTCACTCCACCCTCCTCTGTTTCTTGTCTGTTAGTTTGTTTTGTTGTTTTAACTTTTTTTTCCCCTTCAGATTCGTCACTCTGGAGGGGGGCGGGGCTGTTAGCTGCCGGGTCTGTCAGCCAATCAGAGCCCGCTCTCCGCTCTTCCTGTTCTGACCATTAACGCATTTATGAGGAGGAGAAAAACAAGAAAACAAACACACCCTGCACCTGCTAACGCCAACAGAACTAATTTATAATATATATTTTTATTCATAACATCCACATTTATTGTTTCAGGGGATTTTTATTTTATAATCCAACATTTATTTATTTCAGGGGCTTTTAATTTATAATCCACAATTATTTATTTCAGGGAACCTTTATTTCATAATTCCACATATGCTCTTTAAGACACCCAAATGGCCAGCAGTGACCCTGAAAATTACATTAAAAATATAATAACACCTTTAATCAAAAATCTATATTTTAAATTAACTTATTTATTTAATTGTACCAAATTGTACCAAACTGCCTCTGTTTCAGGTTCAGTCTGCTTATTTTTCACCCGAAAAACACAAGACAAATCTGTCCTCTTAGTCTTCTAAATGCTGTGTCACTAGATTGGTGTTTTCCAGACAAATAATTTCTTGAAATCCACCCAAACGGATTAAAAAAGCACCTTAGTATTATCTACAATAAATATTACAAATTAACACCAACAGTATTGTGGTTAATAACATTTTTTTAAATGACATAATAATTAAACAACAAATCACAAGAGCCTAAAATTACAGATGAAAGGCTAAAACTATTTTTTATGTCTGGCCTCTGTAATTATGTAATTACATTATAGCAAACCTGAGTGAGGGTTGGATGCGGCCCACTGACGGGGTTCATGTGGCAGGCAAAGGCTATCATGGAAATACTGAAAATTAAACATCTAGTAAAGACAGTATCATTTTGCTCACCATTAAACTGTTATCAGACCTTTGTTTTGAAAGGGTTCAGTGCTGTGTTCTTTGTTAATGATAATGAACTGAATCTTTTATATTAAACTTTATTCACTCAGTGTTGTACATCAATGTTGTTTATGTTGTTCTTCTGCTTTTGCTGCGACTATTGTTGCAGCCTATATGCAGCATGGTACACTGTAAAAGGGTTTGGACATTACCAATAAAATATTAACCCACAAGTCACACGGCAGCTCAGAAAGGATGATTAACAGTAGAAGTGCCCTATATAAAACACTTATGACCATTACTTAGATTTACTTAGATAATTAGAGATTTGGTCATTATTAGGAACCTCTATGATTTGTATCTGTTCCACAGCAGCCTGATCAGTTTCTCATGTGGCCCCTGTGAAAAAATAACTGTCCACCCCTGCATTACAGTGTCGCTCAGTATTGGAACAATTGCCAAAATGATTGTTCCCATAAGTCACTGAGACATAAAAACATGGACAGTTAGGCTCCAGGTTAAAAAATAATTACCTAAAGCTGTTGCAGTAGAGACATTTTTTGCCAATTTTGCAGATAAATGGCAGCCAGCAGTGTCTGCTATGTTAGCTCTGACTGCTAGCATCTAACATACACAAATTCAATAGTGATGTGTCTATTTTTAAACTGTGCCTCAAAATACTCAATGCCAAGCTGTTTAAACAGTTAATACTGATCTTTACCTTGATTTTCTTGAGGGTCACCTGGTGTGAGTGTCCCAACCTGACAGCCAGTCACCTGCAGAGCTAATTTTACAGTAAGGTGGGACAGGCACCTTTAGATGAAAAAATAAATAAATAACATAAATGATCAGTAAACAAATAAAACAAAAAAACAATGGTTAATATGGTTAATTTGAAAAAATGTCATGTTGTAACTGAATCAGTTTTACATATCTGAGCGTTGAACATGTGGAACATTAACAAAAGAGGAGTTTGGAACCACAAAATGCTGCAGAACTGAGATCTTCCTAAAGATTTGACTGTGCAGTACAGCACAGTCAAAGTGGGATGTAGTGCTGCCAGAGTTGTTTTGTGGTACATTACTGTCACCTGGTGGCCAGATACAGACAGCATCCTGTAACAGGGATTTGTTTAAATACAGGTTTCAGAGTGAAACAAAAGACTCTCACTCTTCTACACTCCATTCTTTCTTTCCTAACTTATCATGCTGTAATCAGACATCCTCTGTCCGTGTTTTGATATCTGCTCCGGCTGCATGTGCATGTTAGTGCCTCCAGCTGGACTCTTGGAGAGATGGAGAGCTTTTCTACTGCTCCATCTGTAAGTAACTGGGGGTACACAATGTTACATGTCTGTTTTCATTAGTGATCAACTAGAAGAAGGTATGATGGCAAAGGAGCTCTTATTATGAATTTGTTCTGCAAATGTTGGAATCACTAGATGTTGCTGAACTCCAGAGTATGTCATCTATACAGTGAATTTAAAGAGGAATTTAAGTTTAAGAAAACAGGAGGTATTCCTGGGCTGTTTGCAACTTTCGAGTTTCTGATAGCAGAATCCCCAAGATAACAGAAAGATACAAAGGACTGGAAAAGGATAAAGGGTTTTGTCTTCCATGTAATGATAAATTTTGGGGGAATGAATATCATGTTTCATTTGAATGTAAAAATTCAGTCACTGTTGAGTTTAGAAGGAGGTGCCTGCCAAAATACTTTTTTAGTGATGCATCTATGGTGAAACTTGTTACTGCAAACACATAAACCAAGAGTAGTAGGTAAATTAGATGCTTTCTTGAGCACTGTCCTCCATTTATTTAAATGACCTAGTTTATCATATTCCTCTATTTTGGTCGTTTACCACTGTGTTGTTACTTCGTCTCATGTTTGCACTTCATACCACGTTGTGTGGTCTAGAGTAACTCAATAAACTGAACTGAAACTGAATGTCCCATATAGCAACTTTAAGTAAGTCTGCCTCTGCAGGCTTTGTCATAAAATATTGTTTGTGACAGTTAAAACACTGAATAAGCACAAATCACTGTAGAGTTGAAGTGAAGGAAATCCTATTGTAATTACAGTAAGACACATACATTATCACAAGCAGTTAAAGCAAAAATATCAGCTTCTTATTAACAACTGACATGATATTGGCATCTTGCCCAAAGTAAAAGCAATTTTCACCCAGTTATCAAAAACCTGGTAGAAAGCATGTTCTTGTTCATACACTGACAGTACCCTTGCATACACATGTTGTTCAGTCTCAGTGTCCCAAACACACACTATAGTCTTGGATTTCAACCTTTAACATCTGTTTCTACTTATAATAAGGAGGCCTCTTTTGCAGGAACTTTCACCCACATACATTTTCAAGAATCAAATATTGTTTCATTCTTTAGACAGGATCATTCAGAATCGCACAAGGACAGTGTGATAAATGTAAGTAAATGTTAAAACTAATGATTCAAACTGGTTTACTTTCACAACTTGGAACTTTATTGTAGTCCAACACTTACTGTACGGTAGCTGTGAAAGTACAACATTGTGCAGACATGCATGCAACATACTACATACAGGGGAATTCACAGTTTGACTTATAGCTTCTACAATAAATGTGCTAAATAGTACAGTTTTTACCATTTCAATTGTAAATATAAGTCCAAACCTGTCAATTTCAATATTGTTATTTATTTGGAATATTTTTTGATTATTGAGAGGATTTTACACACCACACAAAACAAAATCTGGTCTAGCCAGTCAGTCTGTCAGCAGGACAATGGTGTTGTTTATAATCATGGAGGAAGCACATGTAATATCCGTCCTGTTGCATTGTTGTCATGATTAGCACCGCTGTGCATGTCTGCTCCCACCTTGGATCAGGCAGTCAAGATGACTGCATGACAGTCATTACTATTACATGCTGTCTGTACAACTGAGCAAACAAAGTTTTGTGTTAAGTTAAGATCTGATCATAGTCACAGATAGTGCAAAGTTCATAATTTGTTAGTCTGGTTAAAATTCCTTAAATATGTTAAAATCTTTAGAAGAAAAAATAATATGGTAAGAACTTGTTGAATATATATCCCTCATTATAAAATGTTTTAATAATTTAACATCTTAATTTCTGTGTTATGTGTATCCATGTTTACTTGTGAACAGTCTTATTCTTCACTGCCTTCAACAACAACTGCAGATGCTCATGAGCAACAAAATAGGACCCAACTCATCAACATTCAATTAAATTCATTTAACAATGATCAAAATCAGTGAACCTTTAAAATATTGTTGAACAGGGAAGCAACATCACAATCACCTTGCATATCTTCCAGGATACAGACAAAGGTACAGGGTTGGTAATGCTAAGAAGATTGTTAGAAGTCAGATAGCCAGGCCATGACCACTAAAGTCTTTTAACAAACATCTATCATTTTGAAAACAGACCAGAGGGCTCTCACCATTTGGAAACCACTGCTTTAAAGTGGAGGTCGGCACGGTGGTGCGTTCGATCCCCCAGCTTGCTGGGGCAGGGCCTTTCTGTGCAGAGTTTGCATGTTCTCCCCGTGTCTGCGTGGGTCCTCTCTGGGTTCTCTGGCTTCCTCCCACAGTCCAAAGACATGCATGCTAGGTTAACTGGTGACTCTAAATTGCTCGTAGGTTTGAATGTGAGTGTGAGTGGTTGTCTGTCTCTATGTGTCAGCCCTGCGATGAACTGGCGACTTGTCCAGGGTGAACCCCGCCTCTCGTCCAATGTCAGCTGGGATAGGCTCCACCCCCCACAACCCTTTGGGAATAAGCGCTTACAGAAAATGACTGAAAATGAATGCTTTAAAGTGTCTGGAGATCAGAAACTTTAAGAGCTACTTCTGATTCCCTGTATTTGTCCTTTCTACCACAGAACTCCACAGAACACCAGAAAGGAAGAAAGATACAAGCCAACAACAGGCAATAAAGATCTGGTTTTGATGACACTGGACATGGGTCATATATTGAAGGTTCTCTTGGTGTTGCTCTGGTGCTCAGGTAGGATTAAGTGATGTAATAGGCCGTACTGTATTGAAACTACTTTCTTGGACAACAAGATGATTTTCATTTACATTCACGAGCAAGAACCACCCCATCAACTGAGATGTAAATAAATCGCTCATTTAATATAAAGTGTGTGTGACTGCTAGGTTTGGGATAGCTGTAGACCATAGTTTTGATTTAGTCATGTGGGACTTCTTGGCTCGAAGTAGACGTGGTGGTTTGGATACAGATCTGGTGGCCAAAGACATTTCAAACTGAGACTATATGATTAAACGTCGCCACCCTCGCTAGGCGGCACCAGAAATACTAGTCGTTTAAAATATTTATCAACATTTCATTCATGCACGATGTATGGAAGCCTGTTTCCACCACTGAAAGAAAAAAATATCCTCAAGGTAAGTCATAATTATGAGTTCATAAAAAGTCGAAATTATGAGATAAAAAGTCATAATTATGAGATAAAAAGTCATAATTATGAGATAAAAAGTCATAATTATGAGATAAAAAGTCAAAATTATGAGATACAAACTGCGCATGCGCTTCACTGACACTGTCTTCAAAGGACCCTCCATCACCTTTCAGGCACAACCATGGCATGCATAGCATGCTAGCGATATATAGTGCTACATATTCGAGGTGACTTTTGTAAATGTTAGGAGTTTGGTATTATTTTAAAGTCTTTTAATCAACACTTGTTGTAGTTTTGATCATATCTTTTGACTGTGAAAGAACCATATATCGTCTTGAAGCAATGTAACGTTTATTACCTTATGTAGCACTATATATATCGCTAGCATATATAGTCATAATGACTGTAGTTGTTTATATCTTAGTTTATATGATATTTAGGACTGTCCCTGACTAAGATGTTTTTTTCAGTCAAAT
Source organism: Lutjanus erythropterus (assembly GCF_056507025.1). Classification (NCBI taxonomy): domain Eukaryota; kingdom Metazoa; phylum Chordata; class Actinopteri; order Lutjaniformes; family Lutjanidae; genus Lutjanus; species Lutjanus erythropterus. The sequence goes on from NC_139320.1 coordinate 32,619,473, forward strand.
CAGATTTGATGCAACAATAATTTTGCAGCCTTTTTAAGGGTTTATTTCATCATTTAACTTCTGGCTGGGCTAACAGCAAAACAGTCACCAAACTAACAAAAGAGAACCAAAGCTGGGTTATCTTACCTTGTCACCTTGTTACCTTATCTTACCTTGTCAAACAAGAGAAACAAAAAGATAAGTCCCCAACCTAACTCTTCATAAATTAGGAGAAGAAAAGGGTCAAATAAAAACATGCCACTCACCCCTGCTAAAGCTTTGCTGTTCCATTTCATGCAGACATTTTGGCTGCAGAGATTTATGTGTTTGATGCATCGTGAAGCTATGGAGCTGTATGTTATTTATTTGTGAGAAAGTATTTTGTTTGTTTGTCCATAGATATATATGAATTCTTTTCTCAGCAAAACAGTCAGGCTCAGGTGAGAAAATAAAATCAAAGTCATGTTTGCAATGCCCACAGCAACCAAATATTCAATTATAATAATGTTAAAAAAATTGTATTATCTTATTACATTACTGTGTTTGGTTGTTATGTTTGCCTTGAGGTTGACAGCCTGAAGGGAGAGAGAAGAGACAGAGACAGAATCAGGTGAGTAAGTGGACAGGTAGTAAAGACCACACAGCTATGGATTCCACGAACAGTGTATTGATACATCAAAGATGGATTCTTGCCAACATTCTTTGCTGTTTGCTTTATTTATCATCTATAAAATCTGTATGTGCCTTTTAGCATTAATGAGGGCCCCAGAGATGTGACCCATGATGCCTTGGACACTAACACAACGTCATACCATCACAGCTGCTGTGCTGGTAACAATCTGGATGGTCCTTTTCCTCTTTAGCCCGGAGGACACGACATCCATGATTTGTGAAAACAATCTGAAACGTGGTTCAGTCCATCTCAGATGTGCTCGGGCTCAGAGAAGTCTGCATCGTTTCTGTTGTTCGGTAGAAAGAAAGTGTTGAGCACCACAAGCTGAGTGTCATCTTGTTCCATTGAAGAGAGGTCAGACCTCTCTACAGCTGATATCTCCAAAACCCTGCAACTCACACCAAAACTATGTAGATGGATAAACAGCACTACAGGTGACAGGAAAAATATGTCGTTTTGATTTTGGGGCAAATAGTCCTTTTAAGTTTGGAGCACCGCTCTGAAAACAGTGAACTAAATGAGTCCATAAATTGACGAATGAATTGACCAATCTTGTAGGAAGGATTTTTTTTTTTTTTGATAGATTGACCTTTGTCCTCAGCTTTGAAGAAAACACAAAGACAGCTTGTTACTGATGAATAAGGAGGTTTATTTATAGCTAAATATCAAATAAATGAAGGATTAATGAGGTGCACATACAGGGAAATAAACAGATGAATAACATTAAATGATAAGAAACCTTAACTGTGGCAGTAGTGCAGTGAAGTATGTGATTAGATCACTGAAACAAAAATGGTGAGATGCTAACATAACGTTAAGGCAAGCAGTTATTTTATTATTTTCAACTCTTATCAAAACAGCTGAGGTTTCCTATGTCTGAAAAGTTGTTCCAGATGAAAATCTTTCCAGGAGACCCAGACTGGTGGTTGGTGGTTTTATCTCTGGTCCAAGATTTGAGTCTGCTGGCACCGCAGTGGGAGCTGAGGCACTGGTCTGGGCCGAGACGTTTCTGGAACAGGTCTCAGAGAAAGTCAGAGTTGGCAGGAAAGGTGAGTCCTTGTGATGTGGCTGAAAGTTAAATTAATCTGGCTATATTGACTTCTTCCTCTAGACGTGGGTAATTCTGTCCAGAACTTCAACAAGGTAATAATATAACATTTCTATAAGAACCAGGCTGTGTGATACAGAAAAACAATGATGAGAAGGCAAAAGGGAATTATTCTTTAGTTTAATACTGAAGCACTCAGAGGCACGTTTCTGACTGTGAAACCTCCCCAGGACTATGGTACGGACCAAAAAGCCAGACTTTGGTCAGGCAAAAAGAGGTGGTCTCAGTGTGGATCAAAATGAACCATGGTTTGGTTTGTTTCTACTGTGAAAACATTTTTTGGATAGTTTGGACTTATAGATCAATTACTGGAAATTAAAAAGTCAACTGGAAAGAACTTGTATAAATGTGACACTTTTAGATGTTGTTTCACTTTGGTGCTGCTGGTAGTAGTGACATAATAATAATATTCTGGTGACAACGATGTGAATCTGTTCATTCATTTCTCTCCATAAATAGCCACTGAAGTCAGGCTACCTGCCAAACTGTATACACACCGACGTCAGATGCACGCCCATCTACAAACTACTCAAATTTCAAACATATCTTTAGCCCACTTGAATAATTGCAATGTGACACCAAAACAAACCAGACCAAATGTCAACAGAATCTCAAAAAAATTAATTTAGTTTGGACTTTTAGGTGTGAAAGCACCCAGAGGTATGGCGGTGCCAACATATGTCACATCACTCTCTTTTTATTTGCCAAATAAATGGCTCCTTTTATGTACCAACTTCCTGTCTCTGTCTCATCTCTGCATCGAATCTCATTTGCCACCACCGAGGCAGGCTGTCATGTTGGTGCTGTAAGACAATAGTTTGGTGAGTCTGACCTGAGCAGACCAGCAGAAGAAAAGGAGGGGAAAGAAGAACAGGCTGTGATTTCTAGTCCAGGGAATATCAGGTTACACTTCTCGATGTGATTGGAGGACAGCAGTGACGGTTCATGTAGTGGTTTATGCAGTGGTGGAGAGTAGTGAAGTACATTTACTTGAGTACTGTACTTAAGTACATTTTTTGAGTATTTGTACTTTACTTGAGTATTTGTTTTTTTGGAAACTTATTACTTTCACTCCACTACATTTCAAAGGCAAATATTGTACTTTTGACTCCACTACATTTCTAGGAAGGTTGTTGTTACTTTTTGACTAAGCTTTGAAGTCAGCTGTTGGTTTTTTTTTTCTTTTCTAAAATGCAGTTGGTCACATGCTCTGTTCATCACAGAAGGAAACCAATTACAGTAACTCCTTTCAAATAGGACTGATGTAAAAGTGGAAACACGTCATCCAGGCGCTCTGTAACAAGCACAAGCAAGCTCTCCCTCTTTCATTCAAACAAAAAGCGGTAATGGTGACGGCAGGAGATAAACAAAATTAAATCTCAAGATGTTATTATAATTATTCATTATTCCAGGTAGCTTTTAAAGTTGGATTGTTTTTATCATGGTGAAAAATAAAACATAATTCATGTATATACTGATCCTGAAGACAGAAAGAAATCTGTTATTTAACAGACTTGGAGAACTCCTTACAGTTGGATTCAATCTAATTTTATGCAGTGATTTTAATACAGTTACATCAGAAAATGACGTGTTTCTATAGGCTTTGTGTAGCAGAGTGGTTCGACAAGCAGGTCAGTGCATCATTAGATGGTTTCAGAGAGTTACAAGCTTCTGTAAATGCATCGTGAAAACAATACAGCATGTACTGATAGTAGAAAATGTACTTTGTAATTTGTACTTTTGAATACTTAAGTATTTTTAAAAGCAAGAACTCTAGTACTTTAACTCGAGTAAACTTTCACTTGTAGTTGAGTAATATTTCACCAGGAGTATCTATACTTTGACTCAAGTACTGGGGTGGAGTACTTTGTCCACCACTGGGTTTATGTTTCACAGAGTTCAGTTAAAGTCACAAAATGAACAGAATTATTTGTGGAGTTCAAATTGCAGCTACAGTGTAAAGCCTGAGTGTATCAAAGTTAATATGCTCTAATTTAAATCTGGAAACCTGCAACTTCTCAATCAAACATGAAGCTGATTGGTTCAGACAGATATTTACACAGATATTTACTGCTGACTGTCGGAGACAGTGAGAGACAGCAGACGGCTCTCAGAGGAGAAGCTATGAGAAAAAACGTTGACGTGATAAAAACAGCTGTAGTTCCCTTGATGGGCGGGCTCTGCAGCAGGAAACAGGAAGTGTGCAGAGTGATTGACAGTTGGCTGGGTGTAGTTGTGTGCTGAGCTAATGGAAGTGAAGGTGAGCAGGAATGAGCCTCCTGGGAACTGTGGCTGGATGGAGCAGCTGATGTTGAAGTTGGAGCCTGTGTTCACCTGAAAGCCCTGCTGCTGGGGCTGGGAGACCCCATCCATGAAGGACAATGAGATGAATGGCTGAAACAGCAGGTCTGTAAATAGAGATGATTGGCTGAATCAGCAGGAGTGACCAGATAATCGTTCATGTCCAAAGAGATATTAATGTCACTGAAGATTTATCTGGGCCATTCTACATAACTGGTTCAAAGTCAGAGTTATATCACATTAAAATAAAGTGTCTTTTTTATGTATGTAAATTGTATAACATCCAAGATACACATTTCCAGTAATTGTACAGTTAATTCTCATTTTGTGTTTTCATAGTTGAAGAATATTTTCCTCTACTGAAATTTCTCAAAAATAATAAATATAATAAATAATAATACCTTGTTTTTATATATACACATTGAAAAAGTATTTTAAAATATTATGCTAATCAATAAAAATTAGACATTTAAGTCTTTTAGGCAGAAATTTTAAAATTCAGAGTATTTCCAACATGTAGGAACATGTCTGATGTGCAAAATCTCATGTTGTCTACAACATGTGTGAAAGGGAAAATTCAGACAGCTGATTCTTAGGCAGTGTGCCAAGTGCATGTGTGAAAACTGTTTCCGAGATGACATCACTAATGGGCTTACCTGAGCAGGTGATGTCCATGAAGTAATAAGAGTAATCTGATCTTGCACAGCCCCTCAGACCAGATGCAGAGTGAATACAATCAGAGCTGACTGCCCACACAGGGCGTTTATTGAAATAGGTAGTCATCCTTAACTCTACTGATACAGCAGAGCCACAGTCAAGCTCTCTACATAATACAGCTGCTTCCTTCAGGGTCCAGTAATTGTCAAACACTGGTCTCCACTCATTCTGGTGTCTTATCTCCAGTATTCCAGAACAGCGACTGGATCCTCTCACCAACCTGACAGGTTCTGCACAGAAACAAGACAGTCAACAGGAAAAAAGAATAAATTGAACTTCAGCAGAACAGAAATAAACCAAATCAAAGCTGCAGTTCCTTTTCTACCTGAGCAGGTGAGTCCAACAGCTTTTCCAGGTGAGCAGGTGTTTCTAGCTGAGTCTGAGCTTCTACAGTCCATGAGAGCAGACTCATGGCCTCCACACTGGAACTCTTTGGTCCACATTGGAGCCTCCACTTCTCCATAGAGCGCCCCCTGGAGGACTGAAGGAGCCCCACAGCCCAGCTCCCTACAGACCACCTCTGCATCCTGCTGGTCAAAGTCATCTTCACACATTGGGGACCATGACTGGTTAGACTGGTCAAACTTTACTTCCAGTCTGCCTGAACACAGACTCCCATTCACCAGCCTGACAGAGTCTAGAGAGAGAGAGAGAGAGAGAGACACTACTACCTTCCTTTATTAAACACGTCTGTCAAATACTTGTCACAGAACTGCCCCCATCCCATGAAACATATGGAGGTCATTTACAAAAATATTGTTTTCATACTCAGCCCTAAAGCATACAGAGACAATGACTCAGCGTCACCAGGCCTGAACCCTGCAACCTGTTACTTCTTGTGAGCCAACTAGCCAGTGTATCCTGACCAAACAAGAAATTCACCCCAACACTTTTGTCCCTGGGAACCTTGGCCAAGACCAATGTTGCCCCTTGTAGAGTTGTCACAATACCAGAATTTTAAATTGTAATACAATATTATACAATATAATTCATAAATTATATTCAATACCTCTCATTATCATGGCAAGAAGAAAAAAGTGCAAAGCATGAAAATTAGGATAAGTTTTCATTTTTCATGCCCTCTCTGAACCCCAGCCTACCTTTTCCCCAAGGCACCCCAGGCACTCCTATGTTCCTTTTTCCTCCTTTTACCATCTCAGTCCACCCCTCCTACTTTTGAGTCAACCTGATAATCCTCATGCAGGCTATTCCCCATTATGGGATGACCACTCACTTTCCTTTCTACCCCTACATGCCCCTATCCCATCAGAAGACCAAACTACTGCATCACTGTCATCAGTCACCCTAAAGTCCTTTTCCCAACTTGAGCAGGCCATCAACCCGCAACTAGTTCTCTCCACACTCAAAAAAGTCATCACAGAAAACTCTCTGATGATGCACTTTCATCAAGTTTCACATAGAAACTTACATCATGTACTTGCTCAAGAGATTTAAGATACAACACTTATCTTCTCAGAGAGAAAGATGTTTAAATCCACTTGCAAACTTCCCAAAATCAAACAACCCCCTCACTAAAACTCTCATCCTTAATAAACAGAAAAATTGTGTGCACAAATACCTGCCTAGCAGGCAAGCAATTTTCCTATTGTCCTATTGTCCATTCACAAAACTTTCTTGCTCCAAAAACATATGCACCACTTCATTCATCTGTGAACCATAACATAGGTTTTGACAGCCTCCCTGCTCACCAACAACAAGTAGCATATCCTTCAATAAGGCACTGGCACATGGTGCACACCTTATGACTTTTTGAAGCATTAGATACTTGCCTCCACTCTCCACCTATTTGGCCAGAGTGGCCATCAGCAAAACCCCACTGAAAAAATAAGTAACTGAAAACTAGTAGAACCTCTAACCCAGTGGTTTCCAAACTTTTTCTGTCATGCCCCCTTGAGAAGCTGGACAAAATATACACCCCCACCCCCAACCCCACAATTGCTGTTAATAAGTAACAATAATTATGGCAGGAACTAATACAAATGACGAAGAAAGTAAGAAACAAAAAGGCTCTGGCATTCCACCATGTCTTCCTCAGACTCATTCAGAAAGAGTGAGGGGAAGATTCTTTGATTATCTATTTTGTTTTCATGTATAAAATACAGTTACTCAACAATACATAATTCATCTGGTAATATTTTAACTGTAACATTCATGCCAATAATCCCTAATTTAACAGTGAAACACTGAGTGAGACCACTTTTTCAGCCTTTAGGATGTCATTGTCCTGAACTTTACAGTTCAGTACAATGGAAAACATTGACTGTCAGTGTGACAAAGAAAGAAACACACTGGAAACATTACTGTCAGAGATGATACACTCGTGGACTTACTTGAGCAGGTGAGACCAAAGCCGTATCGACTGATAATCTCTATTACACAGTCCCTCAGACCAGACCCAGAGTGAACACAGCCAGATTTGAGCCGCCACTTGACATCGATTGTACTTGACCATGTTGTAGAAACAGCAGAGCCACAGTCCAGCATTCTACAGAATACAGCTGCATCCTTCAAGGTCCAGTCATGTTTAGACACTGGTCTCCACCCTCCCCGATTCACCTCCAGTGTTCCAGAACAGCGACTAGATCTTCCCACCAACCTGACAGGTTCTGAACAGAAACATCAGTAAAAGAATAAAGTGAGTTTCATTAGAACAGAAATGAACCAAATCAAAGCTGCAGCTCCTCTTCTACCTGAGCAGGTGAGTCCAACAGCTTTTCCAGGTGAGCAGCTGTTTCTAGCTGAGTCTGAGCTTCTACAGTCCAGGAGAGCAGACTCATTTCCTCCACACTGGAACTCTTTGGTCCACATTGGAGCCTCCACTTCTCCATAGAGCGCCCCCTGGAGGACTGAAGGAGCCCCACAGCCCAGCTCCCTACAGACCACCTCTGCATCCTGCTGGTCAAAGTCATCTTCACACACTGAGGACCACTGCTGGTTAGACTTCACCTCCAGTCTGCCTGAACACAGATTAGTCCCATTCACCAGCCTGACAGAGTCTGGAGAGAGAGAGAGAGAGAGAGAGATATTGCTGAGATTGTTATCTTGTGATAATCTATTCAGTTTGTTCGAAACTTAATTGTTCTATAACAATAATTTATACAATACATTAATTGTAACATCCAGGCCAATAATCTTAACTTGAACCTGAATTTGAATTTAGGAAAGAAACACTAAGCTTCCACATTTGCAAGATGTAATCAACGTCATTGATTATGAAAATATTTACATAACATGCATCGACATGCCACCATGGACTGCTGCTCCTACTGTGAGGAGGGATTCACCTGGAGAACAAGCAGCATGTAACATAATGTAATGTAACAGCAGCACAAACTGTCTGCATCGCACTGTCATGGTTTGATGATGCAGAGTCATTTTTCCCGTTTGCTCCAGATCATATTAACACTTTAAATTTACATGGTATATAATCCACATACTAAAAAAATGATGAAACAACTACAGACACTTTGAATACTTTTTTACTGTTACCTGTTTTGTCTTGGTGATATTGCAACTCAGATCACTGATTACAAAATTCATCATCATTTATCACAGACAATCTTAAATCAGTTACACTTATTTTAGCGTTGGTTTGGTCAAAAACTTAAGTGATCTCCACGTCTCTATCATCAGAGGATAGTGTCACACAGACTTCATCATGTTTAAATCTGCTGTATGGAGTTTTATTGTTTAATGTGCAGTTTTCATGTTAGAATAAACGGCAGCATTAAGACCGCATTTAGTTGATCAGTAATTTTCTGACAGCATTCTTCTTCTCCTGCTTTATTTGCAGCAACAATGTTGCTTTTTGCCGTAATGTATTTTGTATATTTTCCACAGCTCATAATTATAACAACTTGATGATTTTGACTTAAGTAAGTGGCTCGCGATCGCTTCATTTCATGCGGAAGAAGAGTCAAATGACGCAACAAACGCCCCTTTTATGTGAGCGCGCACAGAGTCTGAAGACGAAAGTCTGGATTAACAAAGTGAGTTGATAACCACCATCATGATACCCGTTATCTCTGATTGTGGTTTTAGGCTTTGTCAATCCAAATCATGCAAAGAAAGCCTGGCTGTGTTGAGCTTGCTTCATAGTACACCCCTCAGGTGTGGGTGCATGTGGATATCTGTGCGTGTGGAAGAAACAGAAGAAAATGGCGTGCTGGTCTCATGCTGCTGGGCTGTTGTCTCTCTGGGTGCTGGCAGCAGAAAAGCAAAGGAGCAGAAGAGAGAAAGACTGCAGGCTGTGGCAGCTAGTTAAAGCAGTGTTACCCGACCCTGGTCCTCAGGGCCCACTGTCCTGCATGTTTTAGATGTTTCCCTGCTCCAACACACCTGATTCACATGATCAGCTCGTCATCAAGCCTCTGCAGAAGCCTGACAACAAGCTGATCATTTGAATCAGGTGTGTTAGAGCAGGGAAACATCTAAAACATGCAGGACAGTGGGCCCTGAGGACCAGGGTTGGGGAACACTGAGTTAAAGGAAGGAGCACACGGGGCCCAGGTGTGGCCCATCCTACTAACAACCCTCCTGCAAGAGAGAGAGAAGCAGCAGCAACAGGGGCAGGGAGAAACTAGTGGCAGGGAGGAGGGGTCGTCACAATTAGATTAATTGATAAATTAATCAGTAGATTAATCAATTAATTGAGAAAATAATCATTAGGTTAATCGTCTAAAACATAGTCTTTCGGTGCAGGAATAATTAAGTCATGACACTAATTACTTACACAAAAAAAGAAAACTGAATGTCACTAACTCTGACAGAGACAGGAACAAAGTTATAACATTATTGTTGAAGACTGACTTACCTGAGCAGGTGATCCACAAGAAGAGCGCAGTGTCAGACGGTTTTAAACATTCTCTTAGAGCTGATGCGGACTGAATGCAATCAGGTGTGATTTCCCACAAAGGATACTTTGGAGATTCTTCAGTCATCACTTCCAGTGAAACAGCAGAGCCACAGTCCAGCTCTCTACAGGCAATAGCTGCTTCCTTCAGGGTCCAGCTAGACCATGTCACTGATCTCCACTCAAACTTATCTTTCAGCTCCAGTATTCCAGTACAGTTACTGTCTCCTTCCACCAACCTGACAGGTTCTGAACAGAAACATCAGTAAAAGAATAAAGTGAGTTTCATTAGAACAGAAATGAACCAAATCAAACTGCAGCTCCTCTTCTACCTGAGCAGGTGAGTCCAACAGCTTTGCCAGGTGAGCAGCTGTTTCTAGCTGAGTCTGAGCTTCTACAGTCCAGGAGAGCAGACTCATGGCCTCCACACTGGAACTCTTTGGTCCACATTGGAGCCTCCACTTCTCCATAGAGCACCCCCTGGAGGATTGAAGGAGTCCCACAGCCCAGCTCCCTACAGACCACCTCTGCATCCTGCTGGTCAAAGTCATCTTCACACACTGAGGACCACTGCTGGTTAGACTTCACCTCCAGTCTGCCTGAACACAGACTGGTCCCATTCATCAGCCTGACAGATTCTAGAGAAAGAGAGAATTTTGAATATTAGACAGACCCTCATTCATAGTTAATTCTGTTTCCACAAGTTTTTGATGTCAAAAATTCAGAAAAAAATAATTTATGCAAAGGTCTGACTCCTTACACAATTTCCCCCTTTTTCCAAATAGCTAATTTAGTGAGTCCTAAAATGAAATCCATTAGTGTGTGAACAGATGTTTTTTTAACGAAATAGTGTGAAAATATGTTCTCCTAAGACCTGAAAACATGACTGCATTATACTGAAAAGTGTAACAAGTCTGGAACACTGAATAAAAAGATGGTGTATTCTTACTGCCTGTGAGTAGAGAGGAAAGTCATCCCCTGTGCCAAGACTGAAGTGCACTATATAACTGTAGCTATGGTCTCATGCACAATCTTTCAGTGTAGGTCACCTGTCTGCTTGTTAACAGGGGGTTGTACAGGGGCCACCAACAGCCTCTCAACTATGAACGCACACCACAAAACTCCAACATGACACCCCTGCTAAAGTCTCCTAACACTGGAGTCTTTAGAGACAGCACAATGTCGTCCTTATTCTGCCACTGTTCAACAGCAGGAGGACAGACAGGAAAGGAAAGAAATTATCTCACTTATCATCCCATTGTTCAGATAAAGAACAGTCTTCCTCAAACACTCTGGCAGGGAAGCACAGACCTCATCCAGCAGCCTGAGCCGCAGCCTGTTGAGCAGTTCAGTGAGGTGGCTCGGGCATCTGACCAGGATGCCTCCTTGGTCTGGAGGTTTTCCAGGCATGTCCAACTGGGAGAAGACCCTGGGGTCCAGCCAGAACTCGCTGGAGGCATTTCACATCTTGTCTGGCCTGGGAATGCCTCAGTGTCACCCAGAAGGAGCTGGAAAGCATTGCTGGGGAGAGAGATGTCTGGAGCACCCCGCTTAGCCTGCTGCCACCGCACACTGACAAGAGATAAATGGAGGAAAGCGCCTGGATGGATGCAGAGGGGATGAGAGATTTTAAAGTGAATTCAGTCACAGTTGCTGTCTTGGAGATTTGAGTGACAGTAAATGCTGCAGCCCGTTTACGGGCCAAAAGGGTCATTGCAGCATTCCTCGTTAGTATAGTGGACAGTATCTCCGCCTGTCACACGGACGACCAGCTTTGGTAGTGACTTTGGGTAGTGACAAAAATGATGGTCATTGTTGAGATATGTAAGGTGTACGCTCACATATCTCAACAGTTAACTATTACTGTGCCTTTATATAGGCCTCATATAACAAAAACTAGTGCAATGTCTAACTGTGTTGTTTGTGTGTGTGTGTGTGTGTGTGTAACATGAAGGGAATATGAAAGCAAATTTTATTATGCAATGGTAATAACAATAAGGATAATAATAATAATAATAATAGTTAGGTCAATTCAGTAGTTTCATCAAAGCATTGTTATTGCAGTACCAACTTATCTTATACCATTATAACAAATACGTTATTTCCACATGATTTTCCAAAAACCTGGGTTAAAATTCGCTTTAATTTCCTTAAAGTGTTAAGTGTAAGTGTTTTATATTATGAACACAAACTGTACAAAAATGTTCTGAACCAAAAACAGAGTATCTTGTTTGGGGGTGGTGGGATTTGAACCAGCTTTCTCAGGAGCTCTGCGTCTGGACAAGAAAAAGTCCTCTACAACTGTCCATGGCTGGCCTTTTCCGTCCTCCCTCCTGTACTGGACAGTACATTACCACTGATCTCAGGTAGTGCTGCCCCGACCAAAAGAAATCCACACCTGGCTTCTGAATTCCTTTAACCAATCAAATTGGTGGAAATCAATCAATCAATCAATCTGTGTCAAGGCAACCAGGTTAATGACAATCAAGACCACCTCCAACCAAAGCTGTGGCAGCAACCATTTCCTTTCAGACAGTCTGTCCAAAGCAACCAACAAACATCCAAAATGTTGTTTTTTTGTGTTTCTGCTGATATACACAGCCAGTTTAGTATCCCCCACAAAGAGTTCAGTAGTTGCCACTTTACCTGGTTAGTCTTTCTGTAAACTGAATAACAAACTGCCAAGTCAGTGTCACTCAAAAACCATGTACATTAACCAGTGATGAACTTACCTGTACATGTGATTTCCACATAAGTAGAATGGGAATCACAGTTCTTTTGTACACAGTCCCTCAGAACAGATCCTGACTGAAAACACTTAGAGCTGATCCCCCATAGGTTTCTGTATGAAGAGCTCCGCTTCATGTCTATTGAAACCGCAGAGCCACAGTCCAGTTTTCTACAGACAACAGCTGCATCCTTCAAGGACCAGTCTGAGGAGCTCACTGGTCTCCACTCAACCTCATGTTTCACCTCCAGCATTCCAATACAGTCACTGCAATTTCCAACCAACCTGAATGGCAGTTCTGAACAGAAACAAGTGAGTCATCAGTAAAAGAATAAAGTGAGTTTCAGTATAACAGAAATGAACCAAATCAAAGCTGCAGCTCCTCTTCTACCTGAGCAGGTGAGTCCAACAGCTTTGCCAGGTGAGCAGCTGTTTCTAGCTGAGTCTGAGCTTCTACAGTCCAGGAGAGCAGACTCATTTCCTCCACACTGGAACTCTTTGGTCCACATTGGAGCCTCCACTTCTCCATAGAGCGCCCCCTGGAGGACTGAAGGAGCCCCACAGCCCAGCTCCCTACAGACCACCTCTGCATCCTGCTGGTCAAAGTCATCTTCACACACTGAGGTCCACTTCCGGTTAGACTTCACCTCCAGTCTGCCTGAACACAGACTGGTCCCATTCACCAGTCTGACAGAGTCTGGAGAGAGAGAGAGCAAGAGATAGAGATAGATAGATAGATAGATAGATAGATAGATAGATAGATAGATAGATAGATAGATAGATAGAGAGAGAGTGAGAGAGAGAGAGAGAGAGAGAGAGAGAGAGAGAGAGAGAGAGAGACATAATAGTGTTGCTGAATCATCAACAACAATAATAAAGATGATATGAGGATTAAAAATGTGGACAATAATACATAATATCATGTGAACAATAAAGTACATTATTACTTTAATTCTAATAATGAAGTATGCACACACACACACACACACACACACACACACACACACACACATATATATACACATATAAAATCACGACAATGACATACACATTACCCTACAATTATCAACAACAAATAATTAACTATTAAGATTAATAATAATCCTTTATCTCTCCAAAGAGATCAGGTGTAATTTATTTAATGTAAGAGGAGAAAAACATTCAGTTTATAGAAATATAATTCATTAAGTAATATAAATAGATAAATACAAGGAACAACAAAGTAATTAAACAATACTCTTGTGCCCGGGCTGCTAGTTTTACCAGATATCTGCCATTCATACATAACTTGCATGTTGTGCTATAAGAACCTGAGTAGGGGTGTGTCTTCAGGTAGCAACCAGTCCTGGTTAAACATTCTTTTGATGTCACCACTGACTTCTACTCAGTGGTGACAGAAACATAGCAGGACACTGATCAAAGATGGGATTAGAATGGGATCTGGGAATAACAGGTCATGTGGAGATATACCCAGATATCTCAATGAACACTTAAACATTTTGCTATTGTGATGGACTAAGTGATGTAAGTTTGGCAGAACTGTTGACAGTCTTTTTTTTAACACATCCAGCGTGCACAAATTTGAGTTCCTTGTTGTTGTAGACTAGGTCACTGGGTCCTTTGGAAGCCTCCTGTCAGCTCTCTTCAAGTTGGCCATGACAGCCTCCACTGCAGTCTATAGTCTCGGAGCATCAGCAGTACAGACATGCAAAGTAACATAATCTTCAATACCATCAATTATGAGTTTTAAAGCGCAGGCCTCTAATATCTGAATTTCTTGATTGTATCGTTTAGAACAAGTGACCTGCTTCTCACTGTAGTACAGCAATGCACAAAGTTGCCATACCCTTTCAGCGTGGCTGTGCAGAGACCGTGGTGTTGGACTACAGCGCCACCCTCACACCATGCCTCAGAAACAGGGACAACATCTCAGCTGAGACTAACCTCGCCAAGAAACCACTTAAGACACACCAAACTACACTAACAACACCCACTAGAAACTTACTAACCAACCACACAATAAACAGAGTTAGACAAGAAGAAAAGCAACACTCTCCACCACCAAACTCCCAGCATGCAGTGCACAGGGAAGGAGACAGACAGAGAATTTTTTTTATCCATTTGGTTTCATTATATTAAACCTAATTTAATAATATAAGGGTGAGCTTTGGCAATACTGTAACATTTGTGCCAGTAATGTTCCAATTCAGTCCAATAGAAACAACCAACCGCTTCACTTGCTGTCTAGAGATGATATGATAATTACCTGAGCAGGAGAGCCCCAAGGACAGCCCAGAGCGGCGGAAGGAATAAAAAGGATATGGTGTTACACATTCCCGCAAAGCAGATCCAGGGTTAACACAGTCAGATGTAATTCTCCACACAGGTATTTCTGAGAACTCTCTCAATTCCATTGAAACAGCAGAGCCACAGTCCAGGTCCCTACAGGCAACAGCTGCTTCCTTCGGGGTCCAAAAATAGCTATACACAGTTCTCCACTCTTTAAGGTGTTTCATCTCCAGTGTTCCAGAACAGCGACTGGATCCTCCCACCAACCTGACAGGTTCTGAACACAAACAAGTGAGTCATCAGTAAAAGAATAAAGTGAGTTTCAGTAGAACAGAAATGAACCAAATCAAAGCTGCAGCTCCTCTTCTACCTGAGCAGGTGAGTCCAACAGTTTTTCCAGGTGAGCAGCTGTTTCTAGCTGAGTCTGAGCTTCTACAGTCCAGGAGAGCAGACTCATGGCCTCCACACTGGAACTCTTTGGTCCACACTGGAGCCTCCACTTCTCCATAGACCGCCCCCTGGAGGACCGAAGGAGCCCCACAGCCCAGCTCCCTACAGACCACCTCTGCATCCTGCTGGTCAAAGTCATCTTCACACACTGAGGACCACTGCTGGTTAGACTTCACCTCCAGTCTGCCTGAACACAGACTGGTCCCACTGACCAGCCGGACAGAGTCTGGAGAGAGAGAGAGAGACAGAGAGAGAGACAGAGAGAGAGACAGAGAGAGAGGACTCAGTATAGGGCTGCACGATTCATGCTAGAATGTGAATGACAACGTTTCTCCTTAAGAAATGAGATCATGATTCTCTCACATGATTTAGATTTTTTCAGCAGAAACAATTTTACACTCATAGATGAAGTGAGACGCTTACTGTGTAGAAAAAGCTTTAAAAAGACCACTGGAACATGTTTTAACAGGTAATGGACTTCAACTTAAAACTCTCTTCTAACAAAAAATACCTCGACTCTTTTTCTCTCTTACACTCTAGAACACTTCATCAGAGTGATTAACTTAAAAGCTACAGAACATAAAAAATAGAATGGTGGTACATTGTTTTTGTTAATGTTATCATTGTTTGGCGGCTGGGTTTTTGTGATATATTTTGTTTTTTTACTTCACTGCACATACATATTGGATATTATGGTGACGTTTGAGGTGGTTATAGAGATTAGTAGTGTAACCTTGTGGTGCTGTGACAATGCCAAAGCATTGCTTCTAAATTATGACACCTTGCATCATCAGGTTTAAACTCAAAAGGTCCACACATTGGAATGTGCTCATTTTTTTAGTATGAGCATAAAATAAGTCTCACCCTCACCACTGGGAATTTCCTCTGTGATGCTTTTTTTTTTATTATTTCACTTGACAAATTTGACTGCAGCTTGAACATCCCCAGTTTTTGTTCTCAAAAATCCCTACCACCATCAGAAACTTGTTCAAGAAACCACAAGCAGCCCAAGCTGACCAATCAGAGTCCTAGTCGCCATCTGTTTTTTCTGTAGCCACTATAGCCCCAGAGTGCAGTTACATTTTTGACATGGTATATGTTAGCTACAGTGCAAACCCTTAATATACAGATACAAGGTTACAAGAGTCTAAAGCACTGAACTCCTAAGAAAAACATCACTACCCTTTAGAAAGTTATTGTCCTTTGCAACTAGACAGTTCAGTCCAATGGAAACTACTGACTGTCAGTGTGACAGAGTAAGAAACACACTGGAAACATTACTGTTATATTGGAAGTCAGTATTACCCCGCATTTACATTGAGTCCGGCTGCGCTGCGTGATGGCTGCGCCGCGGTTTTGCTCCGTCATGCACGCGACTTCGACAGCGTCTCAGCAGCATTTCAGCAGCGGAGCGTTTTGCCCGTCTGATTATGTTTCCTTGCTCTGATTTTGTTGATTAAGTCCTCTTTCCTTGCTCTTTGTGCTTCTACCATGGATAAGCAGGCTACGTAGTTAAACTGTTTATTTTCTGTCTGTCTTTATGATCACAAGTCTGCACGGGGTCTTTCATTTTGAAAATCAACTGGATTCTCCCCTGATTTCTGTGCCTGACTTCCTGCCCGTTCGACCAGCTCTGTGCCAATTGATGCGCCATCCGTTGAAAATAGAGTCGCTGCGTATTCTCTGCGGAGCAGATCTCTGAGCCGCATCTGGGACGCAGCTGAGACGCACCGCAGCGCTCCCAGTGTAAATTGTAGCATTGACTAAATGGGTTCTATTTCTCTGCGTGCCATGGTGCAGCCGTTACGCAGCGCAGCCGCACTCAGTGTAAATTCGGGGTTAGACTTACCTGAGCAGGTAATCTGCAGGATGTCAAAATTGGACACTGGTGTTACACAGCCCCTAAGAGTAGATGCAGACTGAACACAGTCAGATCTGACTGTCCACACAGGTCTCTCTGAGGACTCCTTCATTAGAGTGACTGAAATAACAGAGCCACAGTCCAGCATTCTACAGAATACAGCTGTGTGCTTCAGGTTCCAATCAATGTAGCCCACTGGTCTCCACTCTCCCTGTTTCATCTCCAGTGTTCCAGAGCAGCGACTGGATCCTCCCACTAACCTGACAGGTTCTGAACACAAACAAGAGAGTCATCAGTAAAAGAATTAACAGTTTTATTAGAACAGAAATGAACCAAATCAAACTGCAGCTCCTCTTCTACCTGAGCAGGTGAGTCCAACAGCTTTTCCAGTTGAGCAGGTGTTTCTAGCTGTGTCAGTGCTTCTACAGTCCAGGAGAGCAGACTCATTTCCTCCACACTGGAACTCTTTGGTCCACATTGGAGCCTCCACTTCTCCATAGAGCGTCCCCTGGAGGACTGAAGGAGCCCCACAGCCCAGCTCCCTACAGACCACCTCTGCATCCTCCTGGTCAAAGTCATCTTCACACACTGAGGACCACTGCTGGTTAGACTTCACCTCCAGTCTGCCTGAACACAGACTAGTCCCATTGACCAGCCGGACAGAGTCTGGAGAGAGAGAGAGAGAGAGAGAGCGAGAGAGAGAGAGAGAGAGAGAGAGAGAGAGAGAGAGAGAGAGAAGGAGAGAGAGAGAGAGAGTGAGTTACGGGTTATCCCTGCCATGGAGTTTTAACATGGCCCTGGCCCAGAATTGAGTGTATTTTTTTGGCTGTCTTCACAGAGACTATTTTAACTGAGGAGTGCAGAGGACTGACAGAGACCAGAATGGGTTTTTGCATTAAGAACAGAGTCAATGGTCTTAAACAAGACATGAAGCTTATGACAGAATAATATCAGAAAAATGTTTTCTTTTAGCATCTTTCACAGTTGTTTGATAGTGACGCTAGCAGTCCCTTAAAATTTGAAATGACACCTGCAGTTTGTCCCTTTTCCACTTCCGCTCAGCTCTACGGCATTCGCGTCTGACAGCACGAGTTGTGTCATTCAGCCAGGGTTCAGATTTAATCCTAGACTGCCTGGTTTTAAACGGAGCCACAGTGTCTAAAATGGATTGGCAGGTGGAATGAAACCATGAGCTAAGCTTCTCCGTATCGTTGTCCAAACACTCAGTGACACAGTTATGAGTCTGACTGAAAACGGCCGAGAACTGAACAGCAGTGGAAGGGTTAATAATGCGACAGCGTTGGGCAGCAGTGCGAGGTTTAACTGTTTTACAAGCAAGAGCAACCTCAAATACTACAGGTATATGATCAGAAAATACTGCGTCACAAACCTCCAAATTAAAAACAGGCAAACCAAAAGATAAAACAAGATCAAGTGTGTGTCCACGTTCTTGTGTGGGACCAGACACAGACTGCACAAGATTAAAAGAGTCAATGAGGCTTAAAAAGTCCTTTGCCATTGGCTTATCAGGACAACACACATGAACATTAAAATCTCCAACAACAAAGACACGATCATATTTAGGCATGACTTCAGCCAGGAAATCAGAGAACTCATTTAAAAAGTCCTTATTGTATTTGGGAGGCCGATAGACCACTGAACACAACACAGTGTGAGAGCGACAAACAGAGCTGCTTACATTTATAGTGACTCTTAAAAACAGTGGCAGTTCCTCCACCTCGGCCCGACGTCCGTGGGGAGTTAAAATAGCAGCAGTTCTGAGGTAAAAGTTCAGTGAAAGCGCTGGACTCACCAACACTCAGCCAGGTCTCAGTCACACAGAGAAAGTCCAATCCTCGGGACGTGAAAGAAATCCTTAAGAACAAAAGTTTTGGGCGCCCCTATAGCTCAGTCGGTAGGGCGTGCGCACCATGTATTGAGGCTGTTGGTCCTCTGCAGCGGCCGCTGGTTCGAGTCCCACCTGCGGCTCATTTGCTGCATGTCATCCCCTGTCTCTTCACCCCCCTTTCCTGTCATACCTTCAGCTGTCACTGTCAATAAAGGCAAAAATGCCAAAAAAATAACATTAAAAAAAAAAAAAAGAACAAAAGTTTTATTCGCTAGCGATCTAGCGTTTTCCAGGCCAATCCTGACAGGAACCAGCAGCTCCATGGCGTCAGCTGTCCATGGAGCCCGACTCAGAGGCCGCAGGTTACACAGATTGACTCCACGCCGGCGGGGACGGGGAAAGCAGGGGCCGTCAGGCTGGAACACCTCATCCGGGCCAACAACGGGTACCAGCCAGGAGTCGACAGAGTCCGGCGGGCGCCAAGAAGCATTACACCGGAGTGGTGGAGCTAGGGCACAGCAAAGGTGAGCTGGGATCCCCGATAAAAACGGGGGCAAAGTTTTATGTCCAGTATCATCCAACTTCACCAGATCTTGGGTAGAAAGTTGAAGATCCATCAGTGTTTGGCGATCGTACACCAGTAGAGAGTTGACATATTGAGTAACAAGTGACAGAAACAGCGCAAACACACACAATGCTGGCAGAGACAGATGGCAGGCCACACACACAGGCGCCATCTTGAATTCTGAGTTATGTCCTGAGTTATGGCCAAAAAGACCTTTGATCTCCAAATACTAATCAGTTAATCCTTCGGTCCAAGTAGGCATTGTTGCCAAGTTTCAAGAAATTCCTCTAATGTGTTCCTGAGATATCACATGCACAAGAATGGGACATACTTACGATATGATACATCCACATATATTTATAAAAAAAAGAGATCTTTATACAAATCCCCCAAATGATCAAGCTCAATAGCATATTCCAGAAAAACTGAAAGGTGCTTAACAGACCCTACTGGACTACCCTATGACAGAATGAGGATCTGGAAGACAAACTGAATGCTCTGTACAACTCAGAAAAACATGCAGGCCTGATGGCGTCTTAAATGACACGTCACATATAACTATAGAAAATGCTAACTGGCCATCAGAAAAATACTGATCTTGGGAACAGAGCACAACAGTGAGGTTCCAGAAATTAAAATACCATTCAGTTTCTGAATAGAGGATTTAGATCATTGCTCATAATTTCATAACCATTTAAAGAGGACTCACCATGAGCTATGAGATTGTCAAACGATGGTATACCCTCCTGTCAAAGACGGAAGTCTCTGGTATTTATCTTGTTTCAAGAAAAACATGGTTTATTTGCCATGTCAAAAGAAGCACTTCACTACCCCCAATCCCTAAGCACAATAGCAACATCTCTAATTGGAGGAGCTCGCTGTTACCATGGCAATGTTTACCACCCCTGCAAACAGGCAATTCTGCCAGCAGGCTGGCTATTTAGGAAGCTAACATGAATCATACTAATAATACTGCCAGTCTCATTGAGAATGTCCTTGGTCCTTTGATCTGTGGTTCAGAGCCTCAGTCTGAATTAAATATTACTCCCAAATATCTGGCAACAGGCTTCCTATTGGCAAACAAACAGTTGTCCAATCCTGTTTCCTTCTATTCCAAACAATCTCGAGAATTAAACAAATACTCCCACACTCTGACCTGGTGACTGTCTACTATGCTGCAAGTAGCTCAATGCCATCCTGCACTGAGGACATGGCCAAACCATACATTCCAGCCTGACCACTATGTTCTGTCACTACCAACCTTCTTGCTATTCCCTCACAACAAGGGGGACCCAGCCACCACTAAACAAAATCTCTACTGTCGCTGCCCTGGCTGCACAATAGTTGGACGAGTTTCTCATTAACATCAGGACAGCAGAAGCTACACATCTTCGCTGGCAGAATGACTCCAACCACAATCTCCAACCATAGTCCTTGTTGTCATCGTATGGTTTCTCTGTTGACACCACAGCCCTGAAGTGTTGTAACATTTCTGACAAGGAATGGTCAGCTACAGTGTAAAACATCTTTATCCTCTAGGATGTTATTGTCCTGAATAACATAAATGATGGTAAATGATGGACTTACCTGAGCAGGTAAGCCACAGGAAAATGGGAACACCGTAGTTTGTTTGGTCTTTAACACAGTCCTTCAAAGCAGATCCAGAATAAAAACAGTCTGAGCTGATCCCCCACATGGGTGTGTCTGAGGTCATCTCTCCTAATTCTATTGAAACAGCAGAGCCACACTGCAGTTCTCTGCAAATCACAGATGCCTCCCTAAGCGTCCAGTGATTGCCGTTCACTGGTCTCCACTCTCCATATTTCATCTCCAGTGTTCCAGAACAGCGACTGTCTCCTCCCACCAACCTAACAGGTTCTAAACAGAAACAAGAGAGTCATCTGTAAAAGAATAAAGTGAGTTTCAGTAGAACAGAAATGAACCAAATCAAAGCTGCAGCTCCTCTTCTACCTGAGCAGGTGAGTCCAACAGCTTTGCCAGATGAGCAGGTGTTTCTAGCTGAGTCTGAGCTTCTACAGTCCAGGAGAGCAGACTCATTTCCTCCACACTGGAACTCTTTGGTCCACATTGGAGCCTCCACTTCTCCATAGAGCACCCCCTGGAGGACTGAAGGAGCCCCACAGCCCAGCTCCCTACAGACCACTTCTGCATCCTGCTGGTCAAAGTCATCTTCACACACTGAGAACCACTGCTGGTTAGACTTCACCTCCAGTCTGCCTGAACACAGACTGGTCCCATTGACCAGCCTGACAGATTCTGGAGAGACAGAGATGTAACTGTATACATAGTATTCACATTGTAATTGTCAACATACATTATTTGTACAGCATTTGGCAAAACAATATTTTGCTATGATTATGTTATGGTCAAGAAAGTGATCTGAACTTGAATTTGAGATAGAGAGCAGGGTTTGCCATTAACCCTGACCTGTGGCCACGAAAAGTGACTCTGTGGCCACCAAATATTCCATGTAGGTGTCCCCCTGCAGCCTCCATACTGTGAGTCTTCACCAATGCAATGTAACAGTTCCACAAACATCTTAATCTCTTTGCACCTTTTAGTTCTACAGTCAATGTAAAAAGCAAACAGGTGATTTATTTTTTTCAACACACTAGCCACTCTGAAAAGGTGGACAGCAGCATAGCTCATGACTGCCAATGTACTACATTAAAGCCAGAAGGGGGCATGGGCATTAATATGGCTAGCCAGTGGGTGGTGCTTATAAACTGCATTAAATATACAGTGCTGATGTAAAGAAGGCAATGCAGTTATGAACTACTATAAGAACTATTTCACAACTGTAACTTCAGTACTTCTCATTTTCATAGTCCCAATATCATTCAAGCCTTTCTAACAGTATAAAATTCCAAACTGTTACCCCTTTAATCCACCTTGTTACCCAGTACCTACATGTATGTACTGTTACGTGCTGGGGTTATTTAAAAAAATTACACAATATCTCTAGAGTAATTATGCATTACCTTGCAAGCTGTGATCTAAAGCAATACCACAAGCCTTCAGGTTTTCGGCATCTAATGCATGGACTAATTTATAGACTGATCTTCAACTTCAAGACCTAGTAACCTTGAACAATGTAGAATCTCTTAAATCCAGGTTGTCTGTGTGCAAGTGTTTTATAGGATCAGATTTGGATGTTCTCAGTCTATTGACACTGCGTTGCTGCTATCCTTGGTCAGGTCTCTATTGTAGAAGAGATCCTTGATCTCAATGGGATTAACTTGGTTAAATATGGGCTTAATAATAATATAATAAAATTGTCCTGGATAACTTTACAGTTAAGTCTAATGGAAACCACTGATTGTCAGTGTGACTGAGTAAAGAATGCACTGGAAACATTACTGCTGTTCAGGTCAATGATGGCCACCACTTACCTGAACAGGTGAGTCCCAAGGTGTATTGACTTGATGGAGAAGGTGATCTTACACAGTTCCCCAAAATGGATCCAGACTGAACACATTCAGAAGTCATCATCCATACCTTTGTGTACGAAAATGTATTTGTTGTAGAGACAGCAGAGCCACAATCCAGCTCTCTGCAAAATAGCGATGCATCCTTCAGGGACCAGTCAGGGCCACCTACCGGTCTCCACTCTCCCAGTTTCACCTCCAGTGTTCCAGAACAGCGACTGGATCCTCCCACCAACCTGAATGACTCTGAACAGAGCAAGAGAGTCATTGGTAAAAGAATAAAATTAGTTTCATTAGAACAGAAATTAACCAAATCAAAGCTGCAGCTTCTTTTCTACCTGAGCAGGTGAGTCCAACAGCTTTGCCAGGTGAGCAGGTGTTTCTAGCTGAGTCTGAGCTTCTACAGTCCAAGAGAGCAGACTCATTTCCTCCACACTGGAACTCTTTGGTCCACATTGGAGCCTCCACTTCTCCATAGAGCGCCCCCTGGAGGACTGAAGGAGCCCCACAGCCCAGCTCCCTACAGACCACCTCTGCATCCTGCTGGTCAAAGTCATCTTCACACACTGAGGACCACTGCTGGTTAGACTTCACCTCCAGTCTGCCTGAACACAGACTGGTCCCATTCACCAGCCTGACAGAATCTGGAGAGAGACAGAAGACAGAATTATGAGTTGTGCCTACTTTGGTATATATTAATTTTTACAAAATCATTTACAGTATTGCATAGAAAATGTTTACAGTTATATTGTGCATTAGCAACACAACTGCTATTGGTTTTATAAAAAGGTTTATAAGACCTGAACTCAAGTCTCAGTCTGGATCTGACAGCAGCACCACACTGTGGAGGCCTCCTGACTTAAACTTTCTTCCATTTTGTTTTTTTTTGTTGATAGTTGAGTCTCCCTCAACAGAACGGTCAGCAGTTTAGTCTCTATAATCCACACCCAAAATAAAACTGGTCAAAGAAAACTTTTTACCAAACTAAAACAGTGAAGAAGCTACCAAGTCAGTGAAACAGTGAAACAGGGAGATAGAAGTCTATTTTCTTCAGGGATGTCTTAAATATTAAATTTTCAATTATATGTCAATTATTTGACATGAAATAAATAAATAAGTCCACTTCTATATCACATCATGTAACATTTCTCTCAGAGATGGTGTCACTTTACCTGAGCAGGTGATCTCCAGGACATTTGAGGACACATCTGGTTTTATACAGTCCATCAGAGATTCAGACTGAACACATTTAGAGCTGATCCCCCATCTGTATCTGTTTGACGAAGGCATCTCCACGATTGAAGCAACAGAGCCACAGTTCAGCTCTCTACAGATTACAGCTGCTTCTCTGACGGTCCATTCAGAGCCATACACTGGTCTCCATGCTCCCTCATGATTCATCTCCAGTGTTCCAGAACAGTGACTGGATCCTCCCTCCAACCTGAGAAGTTCTGAACACAAACAACAGAACCATCAGTAAGACAGGAACAATTATTTGATTGTGAATCAGTAAAAACACCCATTTATATTTTTACATACTGTTGTCATTGTGTTGTGATTCTTCTGCCTGGAGACCTGAGTTAGAAAATAAAAAAATAAAAAACACACATTACAGCCGTATGATGATTTGAACAGAGCTCTGGATGAAATGAAAACAGAAATATAATACATTTACAGTTGTAGTTAAGTTTACATACCCTGGCAGAATTTGTGATTTTTTGGCCATTTTTCAGAGAATATGAATGATAAGAGGAAAACTTTTTTTCACTCATGGTTAGTGGTTGGGTGAAGCCATTTATTGTCAAACAACAGTGTTTACTCTTTTTAAATCATAATGACAACACAAACTACCAAAATGACCCTGATCAAGAGTTTACATTCCCCAGTTCTTAATACCATGTATTGCCCCCTCTAACATCAATGACAGCTTGAAGTCTTTTGTGGTAGTTGTGGATGAGGCTCTTTATTTTCTCAGATGGTAAAGCTGCTCATTCTTCTTGGCAAACAGCCTCCAGTTCCCGTAAATTCTTGGGCTGTCTTGCATGAACTGCAGGTTTGAGATCTCCCCAGAGTGGCTCAATGATAATGAGGTCAGGAGACTGAGATGGCCACTCCAGAACCTTCACTTTATTCTGCTGTAGCCAATGACAGGTCGACTTGGCCTTGTGTTTTGGATCGTTGTCATGTTGGAACGTCCAGTTATGTCCCATGCGCAGCTTCCGGGCTGATGAGTGCAAATTTTCCTCCAGTATTTTCTGATAACAGGCTGCATTCATCTCACCATCAATTTTGACCAAGTTTCCTGTGCCTTTGTAGCTCACACATCCCCAAAACATCAGCGATCCACCTCTCCACCTCTTTTTCTTTGCATCCCGAACAATTTTCCTGGCAGTTGTGGCTGAAAGTTTTGTTGGTCTACCTGACCGTGGTTTGGTTTCAACAGAATTCCTCATTTTCCACTTCTTAATTAGAGTTTGAACACTGCTGATTGGCATTCTCAGCGTCAGTGCAGCACTGGATGAAAGATGCAATGGTCTGTCAGGAGCCCAGAAACTCACTGACCTTTTATACACACACACTGATTACAAGCAGGATGGTAACCTTTAGTAGCCATTCAAACCTGTTTGTGTCAACTTTTGTGCATGTTATCAGGCCAAAATCTCCAGGGTATGTAAACTTTTGATCAGGGTCATGTTGTTAGTTTGTATTCTCATTATGATTTAAAAAGAGTAAACACAGTTGTTTGATAATAAATGGCTTCACCCAACCACTAACCATGAGTGAAAAAAAAGTTTTTCTCTTATCATTCATATTCTCTGAAAAATGGCCAAAAAAATCACAAATTCTGCCAGGGTATGTAAACTTATGAGCACAACTGTATATCCAAGTCATGAGGTTTCAGTATATCTATTTCTTCATTGTTACAGGTTTCAGTGGTTGTTTGAACATTAGGAGGCCATGTTTCAGGGTTTGTGCCCGTTTTTTCTTTAAATTGACTTATTCTTAAATTTTGATGCATTCATTTGGCAGATTTTATGCAAATCAACAATGTAACTGCAGTACAATCCAAGCTACAATATATCAAAGAGGAACCTTTGAGAATACGAGTCATGACACTCAACTGCTTGTTCAGACCTGACGTCAGTAACAGGCTGCAGGTGAATCACACTGAAAATTGTTTCTCACCAGGACAGCATGCATGAGGGGAGTTTGCAGTGACATTTCCTGCCCTGCAATAACATTAGGACCAGAGTTTGCATTAGAGTTTTTCTTTCTTCTATTTTTTTGACTGCCAATGTAGCCTTTAATATTCCAGGATACCAACCATATATAGAATAACTACTTATGTTTTAGTATCCATTTAAGCAAAGGTATAGAGCTGTTTGTTTAGTGGAGTGAAACATGCATGCAGATGCACACTCAAATTGTGACTCTTCTACCACTGCTTATTCCTACCTGAGCTCCAGAGCAACACCAAGAGAACCTTTAGTATATGACCCATGTCCAGTGTCCAGATCTGTGTCTGTCGCTGGTTTTGTCTTTCTTCTGTGGCAGAGAGGACAAATACAACCAGGTCATTTATAGAAGCAGCTCTTAGATTTTCTGATGTTAAGACACATTAAAGCAGTGGCTCCCAAATGGTGAGTCCACTCTGGTCTACTTTTCAAATGATTGATGTTCATCAAAGACATTAGACATTAGATTAATAACCGTCTCCTGATCATCACCTGTCCTGTGTCTTTGTCTCATGGAAGATATTTGAGGTGATTTTGTTGCTGCTTCTGGTTTTGATGAGCATATTTCTGTCATAAGTACTACACGCTTTAGTAATAGCAAAAAAAGAAAGAGATTTAAGGAAAAATAGAGTGAAGTCTGAGGGAGCCATGTGCTGCTGTCACCATGGTAACTGTGTTACACCTTATTGTTGGTACACCACTAAAAAAAACACTACTCTCCACTGAAGAAGAAGGTGAGCAGCATTGAATCACGTTAGGGGTGCGTGGGAATTTTGTTTTTATTATTATGATAAAAAATAATAATAATAGGGATTCAACCTAATTATTTTTCCAAATTATGATCTGGCAAACCATGAAAGCTACTTTCTTTCTTCTTGACAGAAAAGAGTTCGATTCAGTCTCATCATATTGTAGAGCAGTCAGACGTCTCTACAGCTGATATCTCCAAAAACAACAAAACTATCTGCACAGATTAACAGCACTGCAGGTAAGAGGAGAAATGTGTTTTTGATTTTGGGGTGAACTGTCCCTTTAAAGTGAGGCCAGGATAATACTTAAAATCCCACCAGACTGAAATGTGCTTGTTTACTTGACATCTAGTGGTGGTAATGAGGAACTGCTGGTAATGAGAGTCCATATTCTGCAGGATTCAGGTTTGTTTTTTCATGTTGCACACAGTTTAATTCAACAGTCAGTGGTCGTAACTGAAATCCGCATCATTCCAACAGATGATGCTATTTAAGTGACATTCATTTTTATTTATTAATTATAATGTTGAGATTATTCCATGCAAGAATTTTAGCATTAAAGTTAGATTTAAACTGCACATGAATCATAGAAGCTATCAGTCAAACTGTGACTTCCTATCATACAGTAAGTGTTGAACTACAATACAGTTGCAAGCTGAGAAAATAAACCTGCTTGAATCATTAGTTTTTTTCTTGTACTTAAACTTCCCTCCCTATGCTGTATGATCTTGTCTTAAGAATAAGACATTAGTTGATTCTTGAAAATGTATGTGGGTGAAGGTTCCTGTAAAAGAGACCTCCTTATGTTAAGTAGAAACAGATGTATGAAAACAAAACTGTATCATGAGTTTGGGAAACGAGAGTGAATAAAACGTGTCCGAGGGTGCTTTCTAACTGGCTTTTGATAAGTGGGTGAAAATTGTTTTAACTTTGGGCAAGAAGCCAAAGTCATGTCAGTCCTTTGTCTTTGAGAATAAGAAGCTGATATTTTTACTTTAACTGCTTGTGATAATGTTTGTGTGTCTCCTACTGTAATTACAATAAAATTTACTTCACTGTCACAAACAACATTTCAAGAGAAAACCTGCAAAGATAGACTTATTTTAAGTTGCATACATTCAGACAATTGCAGAACAAATTCATAATAAGAGCTCCTTTGCCATCATACCTTCTTCTAGTTGATCACTAATGAAAACAGAAATGTAACATTGTGTACCCCCAGTTACTTACAGATGGAGCAGTAGAAAAGCTCTGAGTCCAGCTGGAGGCACTAACATGCACATGCAGCCGGAGCAGATATCAAAACACGGACCGAGGATGTCTGATTACAGCATGATAAGTTAGGAAAGAAAGAATGGAGTGTAGAAGAGTGAGACTCTTTTGTTTCACTCTGTAACCTTTATTTAAACAAATCCCTGTTACAGAATGCTGTCTGTATCTGGCCACCAGGTGACAGTAATGTACCACAAAACAACAAATAATGTTACATCCCACTTTCTGTAGAAAAGGAGTATTTACAAGTTATAACAATAATAAAGTAAAAATATTCAGTAGTTGCATATTGAAGTTGTTGCTCAGATTGTATTGTACTTACCTGTGTTTCTATCAGTGAGTTGTATGTGTGTGTGTGTGTGTATTGAATGTTGTATACAGTTTTTGTTGCACACAGATTGTGTGGGTTATTTGTTTCGTGGTCGTACGGTCTGAAGGTGGAGTCTCAGAGTCCTGCATCTCTTACCAGAGGACAGGAGGGGGACCAGGCTGTTGTGGGGATGTGAACTGTCCTCTGTGACCCTCAGGGGCTTCCTGAGGCAGGTGGTGAAGCAGCCTGTCACCAGGCTCTCTGTGGGGCCCAGAAGATGTCCCTGAGGATCTGTGGATTTATTTATTGTGAACATTTTAGAACAACATATAGGGTCGAGGAATATATCAACATTACATCAGCATCATGACACTGTTTTTCTCTTTGAGAAAACTTTATGTCCTCATTTTGAACAAAATCTTCATCTCACACATAGATTACATCCTCATCAATACATTATTTTATGTACATGAACTTGTTTGATTATTCCAGATTATGAAAGAATGTGCAGAAAAATTATGCTTGAAGACAATGAGTCCAGTTCCAAGAGAAAATGATCAGGTTAGTTATATTTATAATTACAAGATAAGAGCTGTGCATGGAGAGCAATTCTAGTCAAAATTAAATAAATGCATACACAAATAAATATGGCTATGAAATGAATTAATAAATGAACAATAAATAAATAAATAAACATGTTATTTAATTTCAGGGGCTTTTATTTCATAATTCCTCAGTTATTCATTTCCTGCTATTTTTATTTCAAATTCTTATATGAAAGTTAAGGGGCGTGGTTACATAAATAAATGTGAAATCAATGTGGAATAATGGTTTATTTATGTAATATTGACTGAAATAGCCATGCTTACTTGTTACCACTGTTTGTGCTACTACACTTATAAATAAAACAATCAATAATATATATAATATATTGAATTTTGTATTAAAAAACAAGCCTCCATTTTTAAACAATAATAGTTTATGTAATTCATAAAATCAATGAGGCTTAAATGTTCTTGACTTACATTCTTCTAATATAATTTTCATAAGTTTGGTGGTATGTAATTTCCTCTTAAATTAATTTTGATGTTAATAATCTCCCTCTTCAATTCATTTTCACAGACAGACTCTTTCAGTTTCTCTCCCCACAAATATTTGATATGGGATAAAAAAAAATTGAGTAAATCTTTAAGGAGAAACAGATCCATTGATTTCCTCTTTTATTTTTTTTTATGTTTTATTGATTTCACAATTGATTATACACTGAATTCTGAAAGACAATTATTATTATTAACAGTATCATTTGATGCAGTGGCTGCATGTTCTGCAGGACAGTAATGTGTCTAATGATCAATCAATATTTGGAACAGATGTTTTGTTAAATATTCATCAATATAAAGTATAAAAATATGAAAGCCATCAGGACTTTGGTCATTAAAAGGCCTTACAGACCTCCTTTAATACAAATATGTATGTTCAGACTTTTTATTATCAGTTAATCTGTCGATTACTTTCTCAGTTAATCAGTGAATTAATCCTGTCACAATCTTATCAGTTGAAACTTCTATTTCTACTAGAAATAAAATAGTTCCTACATGAAACTGCTCACAACAAAGTCTGTGGATTATCTTTAGTTACCAGGTTGTGATTTCTGGAAAGAGACGCTAGTGTTGAAGTTTTCAGATGTATCTTTTGAGACGCTGGACTGGAGTGAAAACAGACATCTGAGTGACTGATATCTCCAGAACTCTGTAACTCAAACCTATCCATGAATAAACAGCACGACAGGTGGGAGGAGGAAAATGTTGGCCTGTTTTTGATTTTGTGGTGAACTGTCCCATTTTTCAGTCCTCGTTGTCTTTTGATATCATGTCCAATTTTATTTTCAATTGTTTAATTTTTTGTTTCCTTTGAGTTCTTTTGGTTTACTATTGTGATATAAATTATGTATACACACACACACACACACACACACACACAGAGAGAGAGAGAGAGAGAGATATCCTAAAATGTGTAATATCGTCTTTTTCTAATAAACATCTAAAGCAGTCAGTGTTTAAAAATATTTCACATCAAGCCAAAATAACTCTTTTTTTCAAGCACACAAATTTGTGTTCAATAAAGTTAATTCAAAAGCAGCCCTCTGACGTCATTAATGCGCGACACAGTCTACAGAAGAAAACACGCGTGTTTTCTGGACTTGGACTCGAAACCTCTGATCCAGTTTTAGACCCGGTTTTCTTGTCGGTGCGATGGCGGACACCAGCCGGCTGTGCTCCGTGTTTGTGGGGTCGGAGACCGGCATCCTGAAGGGGGTCAGTCTGTCCCGGAAACAGGCCTTCAACTTCTGCAACACGAGCCACCTGAGCCGCGACCAGGAGGTCCGGGCTCTGTGCTGGGGGGACCCGGCGGAGAGCGAGCTGCTGGTCGGCTCCGTGGACGGAACCGTGAAGACGTTCAGCACCGAGAAGGGAGCCTTTACCGAGACCCGGCGCTGCGGAGACCCCGCGGAGGGCTGCTTCACCGGGCTGGCGGCGCTCAGCGGCTCCGCTCTGGTCACCTGCGTGGAGTGCGGGACGCTGCGGGTCTGGAGGGAGGACAGCAGCGAGCCCGTGACGGAGCTGGACGCGGGGAAGAACGTGTGCAGGATGCGGCAGAATCCGGTACATCGGAACCGGGTCGGGACCGGCGGCAAGGAGAACGGGCTGAAGATCTGGGACCTGGAAAAACCTGAGAAACCCGTGTTCACCGCAAAAAACCTGCGGGACGATTGGCTAGATCTACGGCGGCCGCACTGGGTCAAAGACATGGCCTTCATCCCGGACTCGGACAAAGTGGTCACGTGCACAGGTTATCATCAGGTGAGTTCAAACTGTGTTGGTAAAAGTAGGAAAAATTAGCTTTAACATAGATTTCCTGATCTTATGGACCAAACTTGTTTGACAAATCATCCATTTAAAAGTTTTCTTCGTTGTGAGAAAATTAGAACTTTGTTGAAAAAGTTTTCACCTGCTGAATTACAATCTTTGAAATGAATTCTACAATTCTGCATGAATCCAAAACACTAGAGACACTCCATCAATAACATGTCAACAAAAGTGTCACCTCACCATCAAGACACAGGACAGAAAGCTGCTGTCATTCTTAAATTGACTGGCAGGTCTTGAAAAAAATTATTGGGGCCAAAACTGGATCTGTGAAATTAAATATATATGCAGAAAAACAAAACAAAACACAAACAATCAACAAATAATGAACAGACTTTGAATGAAAAACATCAATTAAATTTTTAATGTCTGACAAGAAATAGGAGATCAATACTGATATTTCTGAAATTCCAGTATTGATACATTTGCTGATTTTCTTTCTTTATTTACACAATTGTCAGCAGGGTGCTGAAACAATAACATTTCACTGGTATTTTTAATAAATAAAGTTTTCTTTGCTGTGTGCAAATGATCTTTAACATGGCCTCTGCAGTTTAACATACAGCTAGTGTATTAAAAGGACATTCTGTAAATAAAATGTAAACAAAAGTGTTGCTTTGCCATCAAAACACGGGTCATTCTTAAATTTACTAAATGTTCTGTAAATAACAAATCAGCCTGACTGGGACAGATTTTTGGGGTCAGTCAAAGTAAAAAAAATATTCCATTATTAATATATTTGTAGATAGACATTAGGTGTTGACCCACATTAGTCTCAAATCGGGGCGGCGTGCATTGTGCAGTGCTGACCGCCGATCGATCGTGTGCAGGTTTGGCTCCTCTCAAAGAACCTCAGTCAGTCGACTTGTTTTGGACGTTTTCTGTCTTCTCGTGGTCACCACTGTCCTTATGCTCTAACCTTGTCGTCTCCGCCTCCTTCAGGTCCACGTGTTTGACCCCTCATCCCCTCAGCGGCGTCCCGTCCTGGAGGTCGAGTACGGCGAGTACCCGCTCACCGCTCTGTCTCTGCCTGCCAGTGGGAACACGGTGGTTGTGGGAAACACCCACGGCCAGATTGCCATGCTGGACCTGAGGAAAGGCGTGGTCCGCGGCTGTCTGAAGGGGCTGGTGGGAAGCGTGCGGGGGCTGCAGTGTCACCCCTCGCAGCCCGTGGTGGCGACCTGCGGCCTGGACCGCTTCCTGCGCATCCACAGCCTGGAGGACCGCACACTGCAGCACAAAGTCTATCTCAAGTCCCGCTTGAACTGCCTCCTGCTCAGCAGCAGAGACCTGGAGGCAGCAGGGGGCACCACGGGGGAGGCGGGGTCTCAGGAGGTGAAGGAGGAAGAGGAGGGAGAAGATGACGAGGTGTGGGACGCCATGGAGCGGGTGGAGGAGACACCAAAGAGAAAAACAACAGAGGGAGAGGAAGACGAGCTGCAGCAGAAGAAGAGCAAAAAGAAGAGGAAGAAAGGACAAGAGTGAGGGGCGTTTGTGGTGTGGTCAGAGTGTGGGACATTTGAATGTTTGCAGTCAGACTGAAACATGACTGATAAGAACTGTTTGTTTGTTGATCTGAGACTGAAGTGTGTCTACAGACATGTTTTCTCATATTTTGTCTGAGAGTTTATTAAAACAGCAGCTTGTTGGTAGAGAAGTGCCTCTGGTTGTCTGATGAGTGATTAATCTGAACTTTTCTCTCCTGAATGTGTCAGTGAAGGTGGTGAAGTTTAAAGACAAAATTCTGCGTCAGATTTTGTTTCCTCAGTAAGTCAGTGGCTGATGAACAGACTTTTCATAGCTCTTTATATGTTTTGTAAAGTTTTATAGTGAGATTGCATGTTCTCACAGGCCAAAGTCCATTCAAAAAATCTCCATTTTAAAGTTTCCTTCAATGGGGGTGAATTTTGACTTTGTTGAAAAAGTTTTTATCCACTGAATTATGATCTTTAAAGTGGAGTCTACAATTCAGTGTGCATTCAATATATTTACTCTGACAGAGAGGTCACATGTGCAGGTTATCATCAGATGAGTTCAAACTGTGGTGCTAAAACAGAGAAATAGTACACAGATCTCCTGTTCTTATAGGTCAAACTCCATTCAAAAATTTTCCATTTAAAGTTTTCTTCACTATGGGCAAAATTACATCTTTTCAGCCACTTAAGACAAAAACAATGTCAAACGGTGTAACAAGATAAAAAATGATGTAGTGCTTGTGGTGGTGCTGGCTTATAGAACATCTGATGTGATGTTGTACATCTAAACTCAGGATCCAGGAAGTTTATTTTTGACAGATGCAGGTTAAATGGTCAACAGCTGATCGATGATCAGATGATTTCTTTCTAAATGAAGAAACAGAAAAAAATACTCATCTGAATAACATCAAATAAATAATAATAAATTTGATTAATGCGTCCTGGAACTGGCATCAGTTCACTCAAGCAACAGGAATAAACTCAGGAATTTACTATAATGACGAAAAAGAATTTGTTTCAAACAATTAATGTCGTATCAATCAACCAAATTAATCCATCCTCACCTGGCCTGAAAGCCTCACCTGGTCTCCTCAGGAGCTGCAGTGTGATGATGCAGGCAACAAAAACAAGAAGAAGATGCAACAAGATGTGACAGACAGAGAGGGAGACTGGTGGAGAAAAGCTGAGGTTCAGTTGTCTTTGCACAAACAGTCAGTAGAAATGTCCTTCAGAGGATGACTTTTTCACTTCTACTGCTGTAAAACATGTTGAACCAGTACTTCTACTTTTACACAAGTATCTGTACTTGTTCTGCAATAAAAACTGTGTACCAACTCTGTGAACAACGTGAATATGGAAAAATATTCTGATCAGTTATGTATGTTATTATTACTGCTTTTAGTTATTAAAAATATTATTTTCATTTTTCGAGATTATTGACGTTTTCACTTTTCTGTTGCACTAATCAGACTTCATCAAACTGATTGTTTGAAGTGACATCCAGTGTGCACAGTTCATGACTAGATTTAATATTACAGAGATAACTGCTGTATAAATACAAATATAATAAGTAATATACAAAACATATATAGACACCATTCTCTTCAAAGACTCTGTATATCATCAACAAACAATTCTTATTCCGACAATGATCTAGTAGTAGTTGTAATATTTAAAAGATCTTGTTATTCAATATGAGGTTCTTTTATGTTTCCAAATGATTGAAAATTAAACATCACATGAAACATGAATAAAATGAAACCATTTAATTATGATTGAAGTAAATAGTCCCAAGGCATTTCTATTCAGTTTTAAAGACTGAAAGAAAAATACTGAAGTCGTTTTTTAATGCTATAAACAAGGAGGCTGCTTTTTAAAAATCGATATTTCAATATATAAATAATATGTAAATATAAAATTTAATTTAAAAAATAATCGCCTTTGATCAACATTAAATTAGAAATACAACTTAGAATATTCAAAAACAGGTTTTATATTCTTTATTTATTCTTCCCTCAAGACGTTTTAAGCGTCTGTTTTTTTTTTGTTTTTTAATCAAAGTTTGCAACATACAAACAGTGTACAATCAGTCATTCCAGTTCAGTTTGTGTAACAACCATAACAGGGTTAACAATTATGTGAAAACACAATAAGGATCGATAGCATTGGAGGAAAAAGAAAAAAAAAAAAAAAAACTGGTGTGACAGACTTCATAATGTTATTCTGTATATAATAAGAATTGTATTTGTATTTGAATATCAATCATTGATATACATTTCTTATTTGTAATTAATTTAAGAGACTTAAAATAAAAATCAACTTCAATCAAAAACAACTTAAATAATGGAGTTGAGTTTTGAAATTTACTTTTATGGATGTGAAATTTTCCTAATAATATATAAAGATTGACAATAGTGCTTTTTTTTTCTTTGAATTCAAAATAAGTAATAATGTTCTTCCCTTCTATGTTGATTTTATATGTTGTTTTGCACAGTATATAGTTCTCAAGTTCTTTCCAAAATGTACTACTACATGGGCAGCCATAAAACAAATGAGTTACACTCTCAGGTTCGATTTTACAAAAGGTACATTTGTTATCAATGTCATGGAATCTTGAAATATATGTGTTAGATGGATATATGTTTTATAGTATTTTTAGGTGTAATTCTCTGATTTTGTTTGTGATACAAAATTTAAAAGGAACAAGCAGATATTTACAAAAAGAGCGTTCCAAAACAACTTCCCTCATGGTGTTATTTTTCTAGCATTATAGAAACATTCTCTAATATATTTATTAGTGCATTTTTTTACTCAAAATGTCAATACTATTTAAATAAAGAGTATTAGCAGTTATATGTTGCACATTCTGTTTTTGATAGCTTTTCATTAACTCTATCATTCCACTGGGTATGGAGTTTATTACTGAGCTAAAGTCTTTAAATTTGATAGGGAATGCTTTTTCTGTA
Source organism: Lutjanus erythropterus (assembly GCF_056507025.1). Lineage (NCBI taxonomy): Eukaryota > Metazoa > Chordata > Actinopteri > Lutjaniformes > Lutjanidae > Lutjanus > Lutjanus erythropterus. The sequence continues at coordinate 32,655,250 of NC_139320.1, forward strand.
AGAAAATCTTTATAACTAAGTAGCTGGCCATTAGAGTTAAATAAGTCTTTTAAAAAAATTATATTTTTATCAATCCAATTCTGTAAATAGAGTGATTTGTTCCCCTTAGTGATACATTCGTTGTTCCAAATGATAGATTTGTGTGGAGAAAAGTTATGTGAAAAACATATTTTCCATGCTAGCAATGCTTGTTGATAAAATTCGGACAACTTAACTGGTAACCTTGAGATACTGTAATTACATGACAATAAGAACTGAAGACCTCCAACATTCCCAAATATGTTGTGTGGAATGAAATGCCATAATGATTCCGGAGCTTTTAAGCATTTTTTTTTAGCCATTTCACCTTAAATGTGTAATTTAAGTCCATGAAGTCCAGTAAATCAAAACCACCTTCATCTTTAGGTCCAGAAAGCAACGTTTTTTTCAGATGATGGTGCTTATTCCTCTTTAAGCGTCTGTTTTATCAGTAAAAAAATAAATAAAAAAATGCTGCGTCATTACAAGGCGACCGGACACGTGCGCATGCGTATATGACGGCGGTTACGCCATTTCGGATCGCAGGGCTCCTGTAACTCGCTGCTGTTCCGGTTAGCTTTCACGTTTCATCGATACTTTGATTGCCGAGCTGATTTTTCCCGCTTTGATAGTAAAGTTGAGTCTAACGGGAGACGTGTTGAAGCTGAAGACGCGCTCGTGTCACTGATGGACGGAGAAGAGGACGACTTCATGTCCGGGAACCAGTCCGGTATCAAACTCTTGTCCTGCTTTGTCTTAGATGTTTGTGGTAACAGGCTAACTGCTAACCGTTAGCTTTATTAAACCAGCAGACTTTCAGCTGATAAACATGACAAACGGGAGATATCTATCCTCTGAAGTGAACTTTAACAAAACACAAGTGTGTTTTAGTTGGTTAATATCAGTCTGTAAAACTTCGTGTATAATTTTAGCTTCATGAACGGTGTTCAGGCTGATTCTCCCCCAGGTTCACTAGATACAGTCTTAGATTGATGGTGATGTTTGTATTCCATATCTGTGGTTAAAATATGAGCTACAGACTCAAGTGACACAGTTAATAAATTACCTCCTGTCCCTGAACACCGTGTGGGTTTTAAGCTTCTGTCTGGTTTAATGATGTTTGGACAAAACCGGTTGTAAAATTATAAACCTCTTGATTTTGGTGTTGTGGATCTGTGCCGAATTGAAAAGCAGACATAAAGATTGTGTCTCGTTATCTTTAATCGTTTAAATATACTTTACAGTAATCTGTCATTTACTCGTGAATCTTAAATTACACGTTTTCTGCACGGGGTTTGGTGTGTGGACTGTAGGAGAGCCTGTAATCTTGAGGTTTTAAAGGTAAATAATTCCAAGTGCCTGATGTTGACTTGTGCAAGAGATCATCCTTTGAGAATCCATGATGAGAGCCACTTCTCAGGCTCAGTTTGTTTTTAGTCTATTCAGGCTCCTATGACCAGCTCCCCGATCACCTGGGAGGCCTAGCAAGTGTTATTTCGGGGTCAACCGTTATTAACGATCGGGAAACATGTCGCTCTTTCTTTCTAGGCAAGTGACAACTCAGATTTTCCGTCACAATAAGCTGTAAAAGTGTTAGATGATAATGACAGTAAAAACATGGCTACAGCCTGCTGGTTTGCACCATGTGGATTTGAGGCTAATTCGCTGTTTGTTTACAAAAGGATATAAGGCATTAAACCTTTGATATGATCATGTCTTCTGAAATGGCTGTTATTTGGTCATTACCGTTAAAATGCATGACTTTTGAATGGAGTTTGGTGTACACGCTGTAGAAGTTCATGAAATCTTTCTGTTTGTAACGTGGATTTTCCCTCTCAAAGCACCACAGTGACACAGATGAAAACCATGTCTCAGATCCACTTTAGCTGTTGCAGATTCAGCCAAAGTCTAGTTTCTGCAGGTCCTTGTGGCATCTCCACGTCCTTCTTTGTCCCATCCTTCTGCCTGTGATTGTGGGCCTGAAGGAGGAGATATGGAAAATTATAAACTTGGCATTAACTAGGGACTTTCTGTTTCAGTGAAGCTGTTCAAAACTTAAGTGTGACTAAAAAAAAAAAAAAATCAGGGGACTTTTATTGTGTGTTATCTCTCTTGCTCTCTACATTTCTGTTAATATCCAACAAAATGTGCCAAAAACACTCAGCTGAAGATTAAAGCAGCTCAAGTGTCCAACTGAAAATCTTTACAGAAACAGGCTGCCATGTCAGAATAGTTCCTCGACACTTGTTTGAGTTGTTCCCTCAGAAAGTGTTTGTCTCCTGGCTGTCTGCAGGTGTGATAACGTGAAGACACTGATGTGTGTTTTTGTTGTTATGTGTTGTGCAGATGATGGAGGCGGCACTCCAGTCCAGGATGAACACCACGGGTCAGACGGCGAGGAGGTGAGGAGCAACAGACATCAGTCAGAGGTCAATCTGAGCTGGGAAGGTTTCATGTTTCAGCTGCTCTCAGTGTGCCCACACTGCCATGTTTCAGTGGACAAAATATACTAACACAACCCAAGATACATCAACACATACAACACATACACAAGAATATCATCAAAAAAGATGAAGGTTTCCATCATGGACTGCGAGACCCCAAGAACACAGAGTGACTTAAAAGTGATAAATAAAATTCTGCCTATTTTTTCAGTTTTACGTCTCTAAAAGTGATAAAATGACGGTCTGAGAAGAAAACTATTTAGTTTACTGTCCCCGATCATAGAGAGAAGAGCTGCACCGAATGCTTCAAACTTTGGTCCCTGGTTGAAGGGGGTAAAGACAGTCGCCACCAAGTGACAAACTGACTGCTTATACAATCGAAAATCCACCAAATACAATATTATTGACACTATACACAACACAATGAGAGAGGAAAAGATTTGTCAATAAATACTCAAAATATGTGGATCCTGCCACAACAACAGAACACGACATCATGATTGAATCATACACCAGTGGTTCCCAAATCTTTTCTGGCATGTCCCCCTTCAGAACCTGTAAAAAACTTAATGCCCTGCAACTCCCACCCAAACTGTGTGGCTGATAAACAGGACTACAGGTAAAAGGAGAAATGTGTAGTTTAGATTTTGGGGTGAAATGTCCCTTTAAATGAGCTCTGCAGTACAAACAGCTGTTAGCGATGTGAGGTCAGAATAATCATATAAACTTTGATGGTTCAGACGTGATGAAGGTCAGTGATGAGCAGTAAAAGGTCTGATTACCCACAATCCTCTCCTGCTGCCCTCTGGCTCCCAGCAGCCCCTGCTCTCTGCTCCCATCATGCTCCAGTGGTGCAGTGGTGGTCACAGGAGCTGCTGACAGACAGACAGGATGTGACATCACAGCGTGAGTCTGTACAGAGACCGTGCAGACTTGGTGTGATGATGTCGTCATCCAACAGAACCAATCAGCATGGAGCGTCAGGCTGAGGAGGAGGAGGAGGAGCTGATCTCAAGTTTTCAACCTGAGACCTTCAGTCTGAACACACTGGAACCAGTTTGATTACTGGTCAAACATCAGGGTCAACAAGGAGGTGAAGGTGGAGCATCCTGGGAGTTTATTTATTATTATATATATTTTTATATTCTCATTTAAGAAGCTGAAATCTGAGAATTTGGAGTTTGTTGAATTAAAAAAGGACTGAAACTGATAAATTGTGCAGCTCTGCTCTGGACTCCGTCTGTTACTGTCATGACTTTAGATTAAACAGCTGCTGACTGAGTATTAAGATGCTGATATTTAAGGACATTTACAGACAATCTTTAGAAACATTCAGAGTTTAATCTGGTTTCTGTCGGCTGATCTGAGTTTCCGTTCTGACCCTCCATGTTTTGTCTCAACAGGACGAAGGCAGCAACGACGAAGACGCCCCCAACGCCATGGAGACCAGCGGCGCAGCCAGCGGCTCCGACAATGAGGATCACAGAGGGGGCGACAGTGACTCGGAGGGCGAGGCCCCCAGGGGTCGCCACGACGATGACAAAAGTGACTCAGAGGCGGACGTTCCTCGACCCGCCGACAGTGACGACGATGATGACTCATCTCCAGTCAAACGCAGGATGAGCGGATCAGACAACGAGGACGAGTCGCCCATCAAACATGGAGCGTCAGATAACGAGGAGGGGGGAGGCTCGTCTCCCGCCAAACGAAGGGGGAGCAGTTCGGACATGGAGGAGGAGGGAGAGGACAGGCCCAAAGCGGCCGCAGACAGCGACTCTGAGAACGAGGACGCCAAACCTGCGGCGTCCCCCGACCGGCGGTCCAACGCAGACAGTGACTCTGAGACAGAGACGCCTGCCAGACGCAAGGCAGCACAGATAGACTCTGATGAGGACGAGGAGGAGGAGAAACAGCAGGAGGAGGTGAAGGGAGGAGGACGAGGAGGGAAGTGGAAGGCTGTGATGCAGTCTGACAGCGACGACGAGGAGGAGGGCAGGAGGAGGAAGGCTGCTGCAGGAAGTGACGGAGAGCAGCAGGAAGGAAGGGAGCAGAGAGACGACAGTGAGGACGAAGACGAGAAGCCAGGTACCGAAAAACCCGACACGTTAACTGATTTTATTTTAGTTTTACCTGAAAATAACTGATCGGGTGTCATTTTCATGAAGCATGAAGAGTAGAGCCTGGTAAAGATAAACGTTACTGACAAAACATCAGAGAGGAGGACTTTAAGACTTTGTTAAAGGGAGGAGAAAATGTCAGAAAGATGACGAGGAAAGAGAAATATTCTGCAAACTGAGCCACATTCGTCATCATGATCACTGCTGACTTTTGCCAAATATCTCAGAGTTGTGATCACTTTCATTTCTGCTGCCGTAGAATTCAGTGTCGGATTTATCTGCTGCTTCTAACAGACTTTGTCCCCTTGTTAAGAGAAGTTATTTTTATTGTTATGTGAGTGCATCTCTAATGAGATCAACCACAAACTTGTTGTCTGTAGGATTTAACCTGCAGCGTGTCATTAACCCCCTGTTATTTAGTAAAGTCCTCCCCTCTAACAGATTTTCCTCTTGGGAACTCTCTATGAATAACTTCTGTCTTTAGCAGGATTTAGTCTTAAGAGGAAGTTCTTAGAAAACACCTAAAATATAAAGAGAATTCTGGTTTCTGGTTATATTATCACTAGGATTAACTCTTCGCACCAGGAAGCTTTGTGAATACGCTGTTTTCTGTTTCTAAACCTACCAAGTGTCGTCACAGTATGAAAAATATCTCAAATCATGAGAGTTAATCACATCAAGGGTTTCCTTCTGTACACGACTGTTTCCAGCGTAGACTCCTGAAACTATGAGATCAAACTGATCAGTGTTGATCAGAAATGGATCAATATTCTGTTACTGCGTCACTTGTTTCTGCCTAAAACCCAGACGTGGATCACACAGGATTTTATTTGGATCGCCAATTCGATAAAATACTATGGAAGAAATTCTGCAAATTTAAGATGAATATCTGCAGTTCACCTTTTATAAAGCCCTTAAATTGTGTATATTGTTTCACTGATGAGAGGAAGTAATGAGAGCCTGTTCATTTCACCTAAATGTATTTATTTAGTCTCATTTATGAAGCACGCTAAAATGTCCAATATTGTTTTCCTGACGAGGGGAAATAAAAACTCCATTAGCTCGGCCTGAATGCATTTATTCCTCATTTATGAATAAATAATGTGTGACTGTTTTTAATGACACATGTAAAGATAATAAAAGGTGCAGAAATGGTAGTTCAGACGGTCAGGAACTTTCATTAACGCACAAATTAGCTTTTCCCAGGATTCATTGAAAAGGCCTGTTCTGAATTGCGTCACATCATTTTTAAAAATTGAGTATAGAGAAAAAAAGTTTTTAAAACACCGATCTGTATGGTATCAAGAGCTGCGTCTGAATCTGAAGGCTCATTTCAATCAGTTTATGATTTAATGTTGAAATTATGTCACTCATATTTACAAAAGAAATTAAAAGCAGACGAGGCGGGTAAATCTCCCAGAATACATCAGACATGTTGAAATGTTCCTGCAGCTGTGATTCCTGTGTGTTTCTGTGTGCAGTGAAGAGGAAGAAGGCCATCCTGTCAGACAGTGAGGATGAAGACGAGGAGAAAACAGACAAACCAGGTAAAATAAATTCACCAAATCTGACTTGTTCATCTCCCGACTGTTCTGATAATCACCACATGAATCATTAAAGTAGAAATGGACAGAGATAAACTGCCCTGTAACAAACTTATATTTAAAGTCCAGCACTCAGCTGCAGTCCACTGGTTTATAGTGTGACTTTGAAAACGAGGCTGACGTGTCCATCTTGTCCTCAGCGGTGAAGAGGAGTCGGGCAGTGTCCGATGACGAGAACTCGGACAGCGACGCGATGTCGGGGGGTCCCGATAAGAGTCTGGCAGCCAAACTGAGGGAGCTTGGCTCGGACAGTGCCAGCGATGAGGAGGATGAGAGGTCGAAGGCCATGGCGGGGAAGAAGGACGAGAAGGCGCTGTTCGGCAGCGACAGCGACTCCGGAGACGGTGATGAAGAGGAGGAGTGAGTACCGAATTTAACCTCCCGAAGACAAAACTAAAGTTGACGATTAAAATGACTTTGAACTGAAAAAAGTTAGTTTAATTTTTCTGAATAATAATAATGAATAAATCATTATTAATCAACTATTAGATCATTCATTATTTGCATAATCAATTTACAGTTTTTTAAATTAAAAAATTCTCTGATTTCAGCTTCTTAAATGTGAATATTTTCTGCTTTCTTTCTTCCTCTCTGACAGTAAACTGATGATCTTTGAGTTGTGGACAAGGATATTCAGTCAAAGATATTCAGTTTCCTGTCAGAGAGGAGTAAAGAAACCAGAAAATATTCACATTCAAGAATCCAGAGAATTGGAGAATTTCAACTGTTTTTCCTTAAAAAAATTACTCAAACCAATGAATCCATTGTAAGTAAAGTTGTCAGTTAATTAAGTAATTGATGAATCATTGATTAATCATTGCAGCTCTACAGGATATTATCAGTTATTCTCTGTAAATTCAGCTTTTTTCTTGTCGGCAATTAATTGGAAAACCCCTAAAAAACAAATAGAACAAGACAGCCGGTAAATAAACTTTAACATTTTTATCCCAGGAAGAGCATTGAACACATCACATTATGTATGAAAATGAGAAGGATGGGAAGTTACAGTTTTAAAGGACATCAAGAAAATATGAGTTAATTTTACAATTATACTAAAATCTATAATATTGGTGTGACAGACACCTGAATTATCTTATCTTATCTATTTTTTGCTCACAGTTCTGTCGTATTGAAGAAAATCTCCCTCATCATCCAACAAGTCATTCATAAAATAAATCTAATGATCTAAAATCAGAGACCTGCACGCACATTATTATCTAAATAGTCTTATTGGCTGTCGATCAGTGTCAACATTTATTGACCTCATCAGACATGTGAAAGTAAGACGTCAGAACCTCTGATGTGACCTTTGACCTCTGTGACTCTTCCAGGAAGATGATCGCAGACATCTTTGGGGAGTCCGGAGACGAGGAGGAGGAGGAGTTCACGGTGAGTACGAGCGTCTCTGAATCGTGTCTTTAATTTTATTTATTTATTTTTTAATCACGTCACACTGAAGACAAAGTGTCTCTGTCCTCCACCTGCAGGGCTTCAACCAGGAGGACCTGGAGGCAGACAAGAAGGAGTCGAGAGAGAAGCAGCAGCAGCAGCTGGAGGAGGAAGACTCCGACTCTGATGAAGGTGTTGACCGCAGCGGCCAAGAGTGAGTCACAGACACCAGACGGTTTTCTTTGATGTTTTTGAGACAAAGGATGCGAAGGCTGCAGAACGTGGCGGTGAACAGTTTGTTTATGTGTCAAAATCACTGACAGTCCAGCGTCAAACAGTGATTTAGTTTTCTTCTCGTGTCTTCTGCCTCGTCTGATGTATCCGCTGAAATTCACTGAACTAAGTGAATTTTCTCATTTTTGTGTACGATCCTTATAAAACTGAATATTTCCGAGTAGAAATTAACAAGTGAATAAAATGTTGGAATTTTCAGCACCAGCTTCATGTCCGACTTTGACATCATGCTCGCTCGGAGGAAAGCCATGAACAGCAAGAAGAGACGTCACCGTGACGGAGGGACGTTCATCAGCGACGCCGACGACGTGGTCAGCGCCATGATCACCAAGATGAACGAGGCCGCCGAGGTGCGCCTGTCAAAATAAAAGCCTCTTTGAAGTTCATGAGTTCTCTCCTGTAGGCTGACTGTGTTTTCCTTCAACAGGAGGATCGAACCCTGAACAGTCAGAAGAAACCAGCTCTGAGAAAACTGTCTCTGCTGTCGCAGGTCGTCATGCACCTCAAGAAGTAAGAGCCTGTGATATCTCACACCTCCATTAATCCATCAGTTGTATCATGGCCTCAACTCTATAAACTTTAATTAATATAAAGAGCGACGTGTAGTGGATGTTTGGTTTGAGGTGTCAATGTTTTTCCCTCAGGCAGGACTTGAAGGAGACGTTCATCGACAGCGGTGTCATGTCGGCCATTAAAGAGTGGATCAGTCCTCTTCCAGACAAATCCCTTCCTGCTCTGAGAATCAGAGAGGAGCTACTCAGGATCCTGCAGGAGGTGAGTGACGGATGAACCTGCAGGTCACAGCTGCAGCCTTAGGTCACTGTTTAACCGAGTGTGTGTGTGTGTGTGTGTGTGTGTGTGTGTGTGTGTGTGTGTGCGTGTGTGTGCGTGTGTGTGCGTGTGTGTGCGTGTGTGTGCGTGTGTGTGCGTGTGTGCGCGTGTGTGCGTGTGTGTGTGCGCCCTGCAGCTGCCCAGCGTGAGTCAAGAGACTCTGAAGCACAGCGGCATCGGCCGGGCTGTCATGTTCCTGTACAAACATCCCAAAGAGTCCCGATCCAACAAAGACCTCGCTCTCAAACTCATCAGTAAGTCTGAACGTCGTCCCAGTGGCACCTGAGCTGCAGTTTCCTGTTTAACGTATTTAATCTAAGTTCCTATCTGTCGTGTGTCCAGACGAGTGGTCACGGCCGATCTTTGGCCTGACGTCCAACTACAAGGGGATGACGAGAGAGGAGCGTCAGCAGAGAGACCTGGACCAGCAGATGCCTCAGAGACGAAGACTCAGGTGAGCTGATAGAGTCAGAGGTTCATGGAGGTTTCAACTCCTGTTTGTACCTGAGAGGTTCAGGTGCTTCAAAAACGTCGACAGCCAGAGGACTCAGTTACATGACTTGGACTTGACTCACAAATTTGATGATATTAGACTCGACTTGAACTCCTACAACTCATGACTTGACGTGAACTTGATTCAGAGGATTTTGACTCTTTACAGCTCAACACTCATGCAGTTTTCTTCTTTTATATATTTAAACTTGCAAAGACTTCAGAATTTCTGTTGACCGTCAGTCAAATTAGAGCGATTGTTTTCACTTAAATAGATCATGATAAAAAGTTACTGATCTGTAAAGAAAGAACATCACGTAACTGAACTCAAAGATCGTTTTGTTTACGTACAAAAACCACGAGGTGGTCGACAGAAATGAAACAACTTTTAACTTGATTCAACATTTTAAGTTGCATAAAGAGTGTCTGACGTAGTTATTGTGCTAATGCTCAGCTAATGTTAGCTTAACAGCTGAGTAACTTTGTGAATCACTGACACAAGTTTAGGACTTGAGTGCAAACACTTGAGAATTACTCAGGACTTGCAAAACAATGACTTGTTCCCACCTCTGTCGATGGTAAAATGAAGTGTTCAGTTTGAGTCAAACTGCCTGGAATATGACAGATATCAGCTGTGACGGTGGTCGAGTCGCTGCAGACGTCTGCTGAAGGTTAAAGAGTTAAACTGACTGTCTGAGTTCAGAGATGATCTGAAGGATGATGTTTGTTCTGTGGCAGGAGGCTCATGTTTCTGCAGCGAAACAAACTTCTCCCAGTTCATCTTGTACTCTGTATGGTCTTGGTAACATCTGGACAGATGTTGGCAGGTTTGAGGACGTCTGTTTTCACCCACATCTTGTTTTATGTCTTCAGTTCTTTCCATTTTTTTTCTCATCACATGTTGTTTCTCTCTCCAGCTTCTCGTCCTGCTCTCTATGTTTCTGTAAAGTAGAGATGAAACAGATTGAAAGTTTCGTATCGTGATCAGGTGATCAGGGATGGTTATCAATAACTGGTATTAAACCAGCACCAGTTCCTGACTGGTCCATACTGAAGTAACTGGATCAGCTCCTGGACAAACGACACTCTTCCTGTATTTATGGAACGTCAGATGAAAATCTATTGAAGCAAAATGATCAGACGTTCACTTTATAAAATTTTGATGAAAATGCAGCAGAATGCAACAAGTCAGGAAACAGTTAATTATGTTATTTCTGCAAAAAAAAGTAATAAAATCAGAGACAGACAGATACTGGTGTCTGTTGTCTAGAATTTTGTTTTTAGCTTCTCAATGTTTTAGTTTTTTTATGCAAATTTGATCCCTTTTCTTAATTCAAGTTATTTGTATTTTTTTTTATATAAAGTTATTTGTAATTATTAAAAAAAATTTTAAAAAAAATTTTACAGTCTCAGTCCCCTGACATAATTTTTTTTCATAGACTGTATATTGATATTCGAAAAAATCAGGTTCAGTATCAGTGGTATCAATATTGGAATTAATAAAATCCAAACAATACCCGTCCCTAATCATGACTGACCAAAATGATAAGTTATCATAATATTCATGGTCATGATAAACTCACTGAAATAATTTCACAAAGTTGTATTTTCCTGAGAGTAAAACGGTGTGATTTAAATTCAGGGTTTGTTTTAAATGTCAGAAAATGGTGAAAAATATTGATCAAAGTTGTCAAATGTCTCGTTTTGTTCACAACTCAAAGGTCATCAGTTTCCTGTCAGAGATGAGGAAAGAAAGCAGAAAATTTAAGAAGCTGAAATTTTGACTTTTTTTAAATCAAAGAATTAATCAAAATGATTAACCGATTACCAAAATAGTTGACAATTAATTTAATAATCAATTAATTGTTGCAGCTGTAATTTAATTGGAAAATTCATATTAATTGTTCGTAATTTTACGGATCGTTTCATCTCTACTTTAAAGCTCTGCCTTCACTTTTCACTCTTCATCCATCCATTTCCTCTCTCCTCCTCTTCCTCCTCCTCCTCCTCCTCCTTCTCCTCCAGTCAGCCTCAGAAGGTGGAGAGGGCGGAGGAACCCGACGTCTTCTCTCCACCAATCAGGTTCAGTCTCTAAACTGCATGGTTGCACTGTGAGTTGTGTTCAGACATGATGCGTCTCTAACACGGCGACTCCATCACTCTCCGTTCAGCTTGTGTGTTCAGTGTTAACATGCTGCTCTCTGATTGGACGGCTGGACGGTCACAGGTCGGGTTGTCAGGATGTTATTCGGAGGTTCCGCTCTCAGCGATCATCAGCCTGAAGTGTTTGAGTCTGTATGTGTAAAGGATGGGGGGACGTTCTGTGTAAAATTGACTGAAAATGATGAGACGTCACCAGTGTGGCGAGTCCCTCTGTGTCCAGAGACGGAGACACGAGGACGGACCACTGAGGAGTCTGTCAGGTGTCTGATGACTAACTGCTGTGAGGTGGAGAATGTTAATAACAGCATGGAGGCTCGGCCGGTGGAGTTTCTCCTGCTGAATATAAACTCAGATGATCTGCAGTGTGGTTCTATGAGGTTCTTCTCCACAGTCAGTGTGTTACCTGCAGTAGATGGAGGTCGACAGTTTGGAGAAGCAGCAGGAGTTTACTGGTGCAGGAAGCTATTCAGTGTACTGCTGCTTACCTTTCTGTCAGACAGTTTTTTTCTGACAGGAAACCACGGTTCTATAAGATAAATATCACTCTCTACAAACCAAACTCCATTCACAAAATCAGTCATCTTCACCTCACAGTTGTTCTACCGCTGCCTCCACCTGTTAGTTGGTTTGTGTGACTTCTGTAGGGCTGCAACTGATGATTATTTTCATCATCCACTAATCTGTTATTTTGTCGATGGATCAATTTATTATTTGGTCCATAAAATGTCAGAAAATGGCGATAAGTGATCAGATAGTTTCGTCTTCAGTAAAAATTAACGTTTTAATGCAAAAAATGATCATTTCTACTAAACGTATCACATTGCAATTTCATTCAAAATAATTGCAATGACGTTTTTACCATATCGTGCAGCTCTAATCATAATGTCAACATTGTTTTAAATTTCCAATTATTGACTTTACTGTATTGATTCATTCTTTTTTTTTAAAGACAGAATTACAGTGCATCAATAATCAATCATTTACTCCACCCTTAATTATTTTCAGCAAAATGCACTTCAGAGTATCAGAGTGAACTTACTCATTACTGCCCACATTTAGAATTATTTTTTCTGAAATTATTGCAATATTTATACTGATTTATTGACAGGTACCTGTGAGAATCATTTTAAAGTTGTTCCCTGCAAATGAAAACCTTCAGCCTGATCTGTCTTCTCAACAGTATATGAGTTTATAGTTTTCTTCTAGCTGATTCATGTGTTAAATAACGACAGTGAGCGGGGAAATAATCGTGTGTAAAGTGAGGTTGTGTGAAAATATATACAGAGAATTTTCCCAAGGTTGCCAGGTCTGTACACTGACTATGGATGAACACCTCGTACAAACCCACTGCAGAAAATCTGAACTATCCCTTTAATTGATGGTGATATAAACCAAAGTGGTTTCTGTCCTGTAGTTCTGGAGGTCAGACGCCTCGCAGAGACCTGGAGAAACAGCTGACTGGAGAGGAGAAGTAAGTACACACACACACACACACAGACACACACAGACTGTTCAGACCACCAACAATCACATGACACTAACTGAACGTCACGTCGTCCCCGCAGAGCTCTGAGACCTGGTGACCCCGGCTTCTGTGCCCGGGCTCGGGTACCGATGCCCTCCAACAAAGACTACGTGGTACGACCCAAATGGAACGTGGAGGTGGAGTCCAACAGGGTGAGTACACGGACGGTGGTCCGTTCCCCTGGTGCTCAGAGTTTAGTAGGACCCCGAGCTAACAGCAGCTACATTTAGCAGCAGTTAGCAGTTACTTTAGCAGCAAGTGAAGTTGTGGCAGAGCAGCCGGAGGACATCAGACAGCCAGTTTCATGTGTACTTTATCCACGAGAATCCATTTTTCCTGTTGTTGTGGTTTCTTTTTGTTCCACACACAGATTTATGACCCCGTTGTCTGAATGAGTACGTCCTTAATCAGTAGACGTCAGTTATGTAAGTGGTCCTTCAGTGTGGCACTGGACGCAATAACTTTCACACAACGAAAGATATTTGGTCAGATGTGTCTGAGACCACCTCAACAGGTGGTTCTGGATCAGATGACAGTGCGTCTTGGTGGTCATATAAACGTTGAGTCACCTGTGGAGAGTTTGAAGGACGATACCTGATGGTTTACATCAGTGGTGCCCAACCCTGGTCCTCAGGGCCCACTGTCCTGCATGTTTTAGATGTTTCCCTGCTCCAACACACCTGATTCAAATGATCAGCTCATCATCAAGCCTCTGCAGAAGCCTGACAACAGCTTGATCATTTGAATCAGGTGTGTTGGAGCAGGAAACATCTAAAACATGCAGGACAGTGGGCCCTGAGGACCAGGGTTGGGCACCACTGGTTTACATGAACAACAAACTGCATTGATGTGGTATTTATTGTCACTGCTGAAGTTCATCCAGCTGGATACTCCTCTGGCTCAAATGTTTAGAAAAATATATACAATGATAATAATCATTAAAATAGATAAACCCTTATTTCCTCACATTGTTCAGAAAATTCACCAAGTAATTTTATTATTGTCAAAGTCTAATAGTTATACAGTAGAATTAAAAATTAAAGTTATATAAAAGTGTATTTTTGTGTAGTAACACTGTAACACCACAGGGTGGCAGCAAACATGTGGATGGTTCTTCAGGTGTTTAGCTTCCACTGAGGGGAACCAAATCTGGTAAACAAGTCAGAAAAGTTTCCTCCAGTGGAAGTCTGAATGCACACAGGAAGTAAGGTCATTAGCTGTGCTGTGATTGGTCCTGTTTAGAACTATAAGAAAGGCATCAGCCTGCTGGAGAAGCACAAGCGTCGCTTTGCTGAGCAGAGGAAAATGAAGCGGCTGCAGGGAGCCGTGAAGATCAGCATAGAGGGCAACAGAATGCCCCTGTAGTTCCTGCACTCAACCTGTGGGGGGCAGTAAGTCCTGCTGCATGGTGTGACGGGGATGGTCTGACTGTGCTGAGCTGTCTGCAGACAGTTTCCTCCAGACGACACTCCTCTGCTCGCCGTTCATGGACGGAGCGGAGGGTCTGTCTGTAGGAAACCGGCTTTGTCAGGAAACTGTGGCCTCTGACTCACCTGTGGCCTCTGACTCACCTGTGGCCGACACTAATCTGACACGTCCTTCCTGGCTCTTTCCACACAGTCAGAGAACTTGGTTGAAAACTTTATAACTTTGTATTTTTACTGTTGACCTCACAGTCTTTGTGACCACAGTTAAAATGATCATCTGTGATATTTGTAAGTTAATTTATCCTCTTATCTCAAGAAAAGAACAAAGCAGATTTCTTGATAACAAGATAATGAAGCTTGTCATCTCTAGAAAACAAAATGCAGATTTTTCAAGATAACAAGATTTTTTTCCCCCCTCAAGATCACAAATAAATATTTCATTATCACGAGAGAACAAAAGGCCGATTTCTTTAATGACGCACTTTATCACAAATTAATGGCTGTTTTCTCAAGATCACAGTTAAATATTTCATCATCTAGAAATAATAAAGCTTATTCTGATGAAATGAAAGGCTGATTTCTCTAAATAATGAGAATTTATCAAGAAAATGACTTTTGTTTTCTGAAGATAAGAAGTTCATTTTTTCACTGTCTCAAGATGATAACGTTTGTTTTCTGAAGGTGATGAGTTACAGATTTCATTGTCTAGCGATAATTAAGGTTGTTACCCCCAGAAAACAAAAGACAATTTATCACGAGAAGACAACTGTCTGTGCTGTGCAGTGATGGACACTCTGAAGTAAAAAGAGGAAATGGTCTTTAGTTTTCTTGTGATAATGAGTTGATTATTTCACAAGTTCAATCCTCCGATGCAGTTGGCATTAAACTATAATTGCCAGCAGGTCAGTTTCTCTCCTTCCGTACTGAAATCCCTCTGACTTGATGATTGATGAACTTTTCCAGTTCAGGATCTCAATTTTATTGGTTCCTATGTTAGTTGTGGGCTCGCAGATGATTTAACGAGTGTTTGGGGGTTTTTGG
Source organism: Lutjanus erythropterus (assembly GCF_056507025.1). Taxonomy (NCBI): domain Eukaryota; kingdom Metazoa; phylum Chordata; class Actinopteri; order Lutjaniformes; family Lutjanidae; genus Lutjanus; species Lutjanus erythropterus. Next base: position 32,670,595 of record NC_139320.1, read on the forward strand.
AGGTGAAGCTTCTCTGATGGTCTGAACTTTCCTCTGCATGACTCTGGAGAAGTGAAGTGTGCTGACGAGTGATAAAACCACGGCTAAAAATAGACTTTGCTTTTGTTCAAACTGTTGAAACATTTCACATCTCTGAAGTTATGTAACGTGTGTGTGGTTTGAACTGCAGCAGTGTTTCAGAGACTGTGAAATCAGACATGTTAACATCTTTTCTCTTGTTTTAATCGGGTGTTTCTGTTTGTTTCCGCAGGGTCCGATGAAGAAGGGCATGTCCCGGGTCGATAAACAGATGCGTAGATTTGCAGACATCCGCCGCCTGACGAAGCCGGGTCACGCTGTTAAAATCAGTGTGGAAGGCAACAGGATGCCGCTCTGATTTTAACCTCATAGGATTTATTCACTTTTTTTTCTTTTTAATGTGTTGTCCCTTTTTGTGACTTCTTGAGTTTTTTGTTTTTCAAGTTTGAGGTTTTTCAGAACATTCTTATGTATTTGAGAATAAAACTTCCTGAAACACCCCCTTTGTTTCTGAATGTGAAGGTGTTTTGCTATTAGGCCAGCCAGACCTCCTCCTCTTCCTCTTCCTCTTCCTCCTCCTCCTCCACCTCCTCCTCAGTCCATTTTGTCCCCTCTCTGCTCCCGTAGCAGCTGTACAGAAGTCTGTAAACTGTCGGCAGGACTGAGTTCACACAGGTAGCAGTGATTCAGATGTCAGATCTGGTGTGTTGACAGTGTGAATCGGGTCGTCTGTCTGCACTGTTCTGGATCAGATGCTACTTTTCTTAATAAAGACTCAACAGAAACTCAACTCTGCTCTCTCAACTTTTTTAATTCATTTATTTATTTATGCCAACTAGAATCTGGTTCCTGTGGAAGAGCGTTATGGTCAGGAAAAAAATGAGAGGAGGGAAAATTTTTTGAAATTGTTTTGTATTTTCAATGTAAAGTTAAAATGACAAGAATGATGTTGAATTTAGTTGATATGAAAAAAAAGGATACATTTGATCTGGTTGAAATGTTGAGAATTTAGTTGAACATAAAATTAGTCAAGTAAAGTTCAAATGTTAAGTAAATTTGAAATGTTGGGAATTAAGATGGCAAAAATAGTCAAAATGTTGAATACAGTTTAAATGTCAAAATCAAAATGTTGATTAAAATGTGGAGAATAAATTTGAAATGTTGAGACTTAAGTCCAGATTTCAAGAATGTAGTTAAAATGTTCAATTTAACAAAATTTTTCAAAAGCTTCAGTTTGATACAAAACTCAAAAAGTTTAGTGAAGACAGTTTCCTTGAGTTTTCTCAACTTTGTTTTTGATCCTGATGAAACGCTCTGCTTCATTATATCAGAGGAAATCACTGATTGTGAAGCAGTTAATTATAAATTTATAGATCACAGATGTTTAAGTTACAGATTTTATTCCCAGAATCTGTTTAGTCAAAGTTTTTGGTGCTCAGTATCTTTTATTAAATTACCAAATCTAAGAACATTTTTTTATAAACGAGGCCCCAGATTGTTTTAACAGTTCGTTACCACAGAGAAATGCTGTCACCTGTAATCAGTCTTAAAAGTTCAGTTTCAGCCTAAAAAACTGCTTTATTTTCAGTATTTTGTGTCTTTACCCTCCACTGATGACAAACTCATCAGATTTAGTTTGTTTCACAATAAAACAGCTGCTGCTCAGTGATCATTTCTCTTTATTGTGCACAATTAAACATGAAGGCAGAAAGAAGCATTTTGAAAACCGAGTCAGTGGAGCAGGACTGAACGAGGACTCGACGTCTCCACTGCACCAGCGTGTCCTTCTGGACTCAGTAAAGACTCTTTAAATCACGTTTATGGTTGGTGTGGGGCAGTAATGTGCTGACGCAGCACTCGTCTGAACCTGAAGGCCGCTGGCAGGAAGAAAAAACACAAGCTGTGATGAAACCTGCTGCTGGTTTTACATCATTCACATTAAATTACACTTTTAATTCAGATCCAGTGTCCTCGTTTCACGGGTTCTCTGGTTGTGTTTCAGACCGTCCGCCTGCATGCAAACCTCGTCAAAAGTTGATTGGTCAGAACCACTCTAACAAAATCTTGTCCCTTGTCTACAGATTTTGTGTTCATATGCAGATATTTGTTTATAGAGATTCATGTTGCAGTACTGGGACAAAACCGTAGTTGGTATCTTTATTTTTTTTTTTTTTACTTTTCTTTGGTAGGACATGATTTATCCCAAGAATGAACTTCAAAACTGTCATTTCATTGCATTCTATTGATCATTTTGGAATTTTTTGAATATTTTGAATTAAAATGCTCACGTCGTTCTCTTACAGTTTTAGATACAGTTCCTCAAACAGCCACTAGATGGAGCTTAAAGAAGACTGACTCGATTTAATTAAAATTAACGGTGGAAAAAAAACTACTTTCTCTTTTCGCTTATAACAAAGTGGTCACTTGTTAAAGTTGTCTTTTTTTTTTACAGTGTAAATGTTTGGACGGCGTGCCGTTCGGTCCAGTTCTCGTCGTGTCCTGGTGCAGTGGAAACGTCTCTCAGCGTGTTGTCCTGCCGTCAATAGAACCTGCTGCACTGAAACTCAAGTCAAGTCACGTCACTTGTTCAGGTCAGGTGTTGAGGCGGCGGAGGCCTCCGGTCACAGGGAGGGAGGAGGGGAGTGACGATGCATTCAGGTGATACTGTAAAAACCATCGTGACAGAATTCAGTTTTCAGAAATATCTGTGGTGTCAGAACAAAAATGAAATTTAAAGCCTGCTGTTTGTTCAGGACAGAAATATGCTGATTGTGGAGTTCATGAAAGATGAAATCTGAGTCCTGTGAGGTCAAAGATTTTTCTTGTAGATGTTTGAGTTGAGTGGAGGATTTTCTAGAATCTGAAGACAGATTCTGTTTAAGACTTTCTGATCTGATCAATAATCATTCGATCATGTATCATCGTTGTTGCTTTGGTCCTGACTTCTCAGACAAGAGTGATAAATTTACTGAGCAGCACCTGAATGCACCATCATTAAACATTCAATGCTGTGTTGGGCGGGGTGGGGTTGTCCAGGTGAAGTGAAGGTGGATGATTGACAGGCGTGGTTCAGCAGGTGACTGGTGGTTGGTGATTGGCTGTTTCATGCATCTGTGAAGATTCCTCTGCACAGAGAGAGACGGCTTTCTGTGAGGCGTTCAAGGAACTTAAAAGGTCACTTCAGTATTTTTGACAACACTGATGAATATCAGTGGAGCGCAGTGCCGTACCTGTCCAGAGACGGGTGCTGTAGAGAGGGGGTGGGCTGTCAGAGGAAAGGGGTGTGGCCTATCCTCGACTGTTTGGTAGACGACTCATTCCAATTCTGTCGATGGGAGGCGGACTGACTCGTCGCCGTGGCAACTCGACTACCTTGCTAGAAGCACAAAAAGAAAGATAAAGGTGAAAACACTGTTGACGTGAAAACATGTGAGCACATCGTACTGAAACAACAAAGACCGGTTGTCTTACAGCCAGTACACACGATACTGGATTTAAATTATTACAATCACTCTATCAGAACCAACAGACAGGCGATGAACGTTTGTCTTTGGGGGTTGTTGTTTTATTTAAAGTTCCCATGAAGTGAAAATCAGTGTTTTAGGAGTTGGTTCATGGAGATAAGCAGTAGGTGGCGCCAATTCTCCAGTCAGAAAACGGTTATACGATTGGAGAGGATGCTACATGAGCGCCAGTGGGACCTCAAACAGTGAATAACAGTGTAGAAACCTGTATTGCTACGTTCCTGTCATCCTACCTCTGCTTGTTGGTTCCCTGTTTGTTTTCCATGGAGCTGACTGACAGGCGGTCCAGCGGGGCGTTGTTGCCGGGGAAACTCCTCTTCCTCTTTGGCTCCATGACATCATTCTCCATCCTCACCAGGTCGTCCAGTCGAAGCAGCTTCGCAGTGAGCTCCTCCCCTGCCTTCACCCCTCCGGGACGAGGCCGAAGACCCGCCAAAGACCTCGACATGGGCCGGTCTACACGCTGGAACACAAGGACAGGATGGGATGAAGATATGTGCTGAAACTTCTGCCAACATGGAGTCTGGCATCTTTAAACAGAGCAACAAGAAAGATCTGAGTCATCAGCAGAAAGCTCTGTCTCTGCAGGGATCCCTGTGTAACACTTTAAATAACAACCTGAGCCTGTCAGTGGTGAAACCCGTTCACTGGACCACTGTCAAAAGTTGTTGACCCCACTGGCCAGTTCAGGCCTTGTCACAGCGCTGTGCAGTAACTCGCCACCTCCAGTGATTTCAGTGAGGGATGAAGACCAGAGGAGACAAAAGTCCTCACAGTCTTTACTGCAGTAGAAGTACAGATACTTGTGTAGAAGCAGAAGTACTGATCCAATTTTTTACTGCAGTAAAACTGAAAAAATTTCAGGCCCTAAAATGTCCTCAAAGTATAAAAGTAAAAAGTCGTCCTCTGGAGAACATTTCTACTGACCGTATCTGTTCAAAGACAACTGAACCTCTGCTTTTCTCCTCCACAGAGTCTCCCTCTCTGTTTTGCTTCAGCTTTTTACATCTTTTTTGTCTTAAGTCTTTTATGTCTTGGTTGGTCTTTTACATCTTTTTCATCTCTTTTGTTTTGCTAAGTCTTTTCTGTCTTATGTCTTATTTGTCTTGTTACATCATTTATCATCTTCTTACATTCTGTTTCGCCTTGTGACCTTTTTTTTTCGTCTTTCTTGTCTTGTTGTCTTTTAGATAAAAAAAAAATAAATAAAGTAACAAGCCTGTTTTGAAATGTAAGGAGTAGAGAGTAGAGATCTTTGTAAAAATAAAAAGTTGTCAGAAAAATAAATATTCAAGTAAAGTACAGATACCTGACAGATACTGAAGTCCAGTAAAGATTATTACGGCAGAGGGGAAGCAGTTTCGATCTCAGCAGTAAGAGTAAGAAAAGGTTGTCACCTACATGAACACACAGATTTTACTGCCCAGTTCATCATCATGTTAAACTAGTGACGGCTGCTGCCTGACGTTGGTCAGTCAAATAAAAGGGGACGGCATCACAGGACAGAGAGACAAACATGGAAGAGCAGATAATGCTGGAGTCTGAGTACCCAGAACTGCACAACACGTTGAGAAAGACGTACAAAGACAACCAGAAGAAAAACTGGGCTTGGGACAAACTAGTATATGCTATGGTTTAATTCTGGGAATCAGGATTCTCAGCAATGCACAATTAAATTATTTCTTATTTCCTGGGAAATATAATAATGGGGAAACTGAGACAAACATTCTGAAAAAAATTTTAAAATATTTTTAAACCTAGTCCAATATATTTAGGTGTATTTTCTTCAGTTCAACAGTTCACACCATTAATGCAGTTAGAACAGTAACCTGTGACTCCGCCTTCCAAATCAGAACAACACAACATGACTTCTGCCACCAACTTTCTGTGGAAAAATGAAAGAAAGACACCTGAAATATCCCAAGGACTCCATCAGCTTTGTTACAGTTGTTTGGTTACCATGCAGCGGTGTGAGACGTCTTTGGACACAGAAACATGGAAAAATAGATTCTAGGTTGGAAAAATATTGAAGTTACCCTTTATCAAGCAGCAGAAGATCCAAAACACTTAACCCGGCACAGTGCATGGCTGTGATATAAGATGGATAGAGTGGGATGAGTCTATGTACTGAAACACAATGGAAGGATAAGATCAGATCAGACACGCTCCATAAAACCAACATGGCCGACTTCCTGCTCCTCCTCCATCTTTTATTTTCTCTCAGGGAGTCTCCATATAGAAAATATTTACCTCAGCAGAGGAAGCCCACCCTACTCCGCGCCTCCACCTCGCCTGATGTTTTCATACGTCAGGACTCCATGTTGGGAGTCATGCGTTACATCACGACCCTGACGGCGAGCAGTTTGTGACTTCCTGTCCGCCCGCTGCCTCTCCCGAGTCACACGATCAGATTTCGTCCAGACTAAACAGAAAACAGCCTCAGGTTTGGAGCTCGCAGCTGTGCGTCAGCCTCTGCTCTGATGTTACTTCATCTGATATCAGCTCAGGGGCCCCTGAGGGAGGGGCCGTTTGTTCTGGCCCTCAGGATGGTTTGATAGGACGCAAACTGATCTGCTGCTTCACCGTCTCAAATGTAGAGAAGTGAAAAGTCCAAGATTTCCCTCTGAGATGGAGTTGAGTACAAACTAGAATCAAATGGAGATATGCAACTTTACTGCCGTATCAACTTCAAACCATTTCTATAAACCCTGCTGTCCTCTCAGATCCTCTTCAGCGACATGACGTCTCTGTGGTCCTCTCTACAGGACATCCACAGTACTGACTGTCTGTCCACCTTCAAATATAATTTTTAAACTGATTCTGTCTCTAATGCTTATGACCACAGTCGAGTAGAGTGACTTTTTTCTGGTAATCTGTTTATTTAGAATCCTGATGGTGTCTAGTTGAGAATTATTTGCTCCAATGATTTCAGTGAAAAAAGCCTAAAAACATCACAACATGCATTACAATTTTATTTTTAGAAAAGCTGTGAAATCAGGCATTTTAGGCTGCAACAATCCCAAAAACAGCCTGTAAAACCCTGGACACGTCTGGGAGTGACTGATGATCATGAGACATCATTAACAGAGAGAAGGACCACAAACCAACAGTGACAGTTTTGTTAAACAGTAGTTACTTTGGTTTTTCTTTGCTTTTAAAAGTCATCTGTCTGTGATTCTGTAGTGACAGTAATTCATTTAGTTTGAGAGGTGGGCAGAGGTTGGGGTCTGAGGATGGACGGGTGTAGCTAGTTCATTTTAATCTGAGTCTATAGGTTTGTGTGTGTGTGTGTGTGTGTGTGTGTGTGTGTGTGTGTGTGTGTGTGTGTGTGTGTGTGTGTTCTGACCTGAGCAGGCTGGACTCTGAAGCCGTCGACGCCGCAGTGCAGCAGAGTGATGAACAGCAGGCAGGAGGACAGCAACGTCTGCATCTGCACAAACAACAACAACAACAGTATGTTCAGGTGGTCACTCCTCCACACCCCTGCCAACAACAACAACAACTGACAACTTGAAAATATGAATCGGTTATCTTGGACGTCACCTCTCAGCGAGGTGCATCGTCACATCTGCTGCATCAGTGGAGCCTCTGAAAACCTCTCAGACCTGTTTGTCTGTGAAGATCCTCAGTCATCCAGAGGGATTTTCACACTGCACTTAGCCCCCAGGCTAAGAGCTCTCTTCACCTGGGGTTAAGTGAGCTTTCACACTGACATGTTCCTGGGACATTACAAAGTGAACCGAACCCCAACTTTAGCCAAGGTCTAAAGCCTAGCCGGGTTATCTCCGAGTTTGTGGGGTTATCCTCTGACTAAACTAACTAAACCCTAAAATAAGGCTAGTCCAGAAGGACCACGCCAGCAGAGAAGAGATGGTTGAGGGGATTCAGGACAAACATGCAGCCTGATACCTAACACACTGATCATGATGCTAAAGCAAAGTTCACCACAGGCTTGAGCACAGATGAATCCCTGAAATATGTCAACCAGCAGGAAATTCACTTCTGTCAAGTCTAGACTTTTCATTGGAGATATATATTATTGATATCTATTTTTCTGTGTTCGTCATACTCAAGATCAAGTATTCCAAGTCTGTTTTATAAATATATCCCCTGGAGTCCTGCCACCAAGGATGATCACATAAAGTGTTCTGTATCGTCTGGATAGAGAAATGCACAAACAGCAGTGTTCTTTAGGAAGCAAACATCGACACCACCATCATGAAACACCTGACACACGTCTCCAAAAACACGTCCTTCACTCAGACCTGAAGGCTGGCTGGAGGTCAGACAAAGTGCTCCAAGGACAACATCAGGATCAACCAGTAACCCTCCACCAGCAGACTGACCAATTAAACACTTCTCTCAGCCATTAAAGACGTTTCCTGCAGGGCTCAATAAGGATTTCCCACTTGGCCAGGGCAAGTACACATATCAGGCAAGAAAATCTGGCAACTCAACCTGGCAAGGGTTTAAAAAAATATATTTAACTGATTAAGTAATTTTTCATGTAAAATTACAGAAAATGCTGTTTTTAGGCTCTCAAATTGAGATTTATTATATATTATATAAATTGAACATTTCTGGATTTTAGACTGAAAAAAAGACATTTAAAGAATTTAAAGACATCACCCTGGACTTTGAAAAACAGAGATGAACATTTCTCATTATTTTCTGACATTTTATAGCCATTTCAGCCCCACATGAAACCTAAAATTAGTCTTTGTCGTAGTTTTATAACAGCTAATTAAACAATTTGTATGGGGACGAGTAAAAAACTGACTTCAGGAAAGTAGATTTCTGAGCAGTAAAGTTGAACCCTGTCTCGTCCTGTCTGACGCAGCACAAGACGCTGCATTCAGCAGCTGATTTGAAGTCCTGGAAGTCTGACTTTCCTAGCTGCACCTGAACACAGCAGAAGATTCACTAACATTTGAGAGGTCAAAGGTCACAGCTGCCAGACAACACATGAGCTCTGTCCTGTCCTGAACACTGACAGTCACTGTGGACAAATATTCAACATTTTACACTAAATCATATAAAACCAGTGGACATCAGACTTATTTTATAGTTTCCCCAAGATCGTTGTTTCGTTGTTGACACTTTGACCAACACATATCATTTATTTAAATTTTCTGATCCACTTTATGCAATGCATTGTGGGACAACAGTGTCCACTAACAGCACCCTCAGAAATCATTAAAGAAAACATAAAATAATTTTTGGAGTTTATCAGTGTTTTATTGTTGCCTTCTATGACTTGGACCTGTTGCACACACACACACACACACACACAGCAGGACACTTTTAGCTCAGCTGACGGCTGTATTGTGTGTATTGTCCAGCAACATCGGCTAATTTTAGCATTTTCCATCCCTGCAAATAAACGTCTTTTGACCGTCACATGCACGCTCACTGATGTGCACGCTCCTGCATTCCCCCCGACACACACACACACACACACACACACACACAGTTTCTGTGTCTGAATGTGTTTCAAACACTTGTTGTCAACATCACACACACACACACGAGGTGAACTTCTTCCATTCACACCACTGCTGATGCTGACGTCCTGCAGCGCTCAGTCATGCACGTGTGCACACACACACACACACACACACACACACACACACACACACACACACACTGCAAATTCTTCCATTCACAAAAATACACCGTGTTTCCTCCCTGCAGTCCAGCAGCAGGCTGAACATCAGACACCTGAATGCAACATTTTGACACCTTTATTTTGTGCGACAGCCTGCAGGTTTGAAGATTTTTAAACCAAACTGATGTTAAAGGATGAACATGCATTAAACCTTTTTGCATGCAATGCATGTTCACCTGTTCAACATTTTAATTTATTTCACTAGAAAAGCTTCATCAACATTTTAAAAACTTTTTTAGGCAGCAATGACACAAACAACACAAGACAGGTGACAGAAAATATGCCACACATCAGAATAAAAGAGAAATGATTTTAAACTAATGCTCATTTCAGTAACACATCATTTAAAACATTTATGCAACCAAAAGAGAGCAAAGAGTTTCTGCAGCAATGATTCAAGTTTTCTGTTATTAATCTGTTTGTTTGACAGAAAACTGACACACAAGAAGGAAGCAATGGTGCCACTTGCAGTTAAACATCTACAGTGTAAAACACCAGATTAGAGTAACAAAAAAAAACCAAAAACGTTCAAGTTAAACTGAGAAAAATTTAATGTGAAGAAAAACTTTTCTGGAGCAAAGTTTGGACATTTAGGCATTTAAAAAATCACTCACTGAAAACTAAAATATTTTGCAGTGTAACACCTGCAGGATTGTGAACCTGCACACCTGCATGTCACACACACACACACACACACACACACACACACCATACCTTCAGTCTGGAGTTGAGTCTCTCTCAGGAGGAGTGTGTATGTGAGTGTGAGTGTGTGTGTGTGTGTCCGTCCGTCCTGCTGCGTCGTCCCTTCTGTGTTTCTGAGTCTTCACATCAGGTTTTATAGCAGCTGCCCGGGAATCTCCTCTCCAATCAGCAGCCTCCGCTCCTGTGACATCACTTCCTGTGCTTCCCTTCTTTTCCACTGTGTGTGTCTGACATTTCGTCATCAGGATCATTACCTGTTAATGAACCCTCTGGGGAGCAATCACCTCCTCCTCTTCCTCCTCAGACCATCTCTCCTTCCTCACCTCCTACCACCTCTCCTCTCCTCTCCTCTCCTCTCCTCTCCTCTCCTCTCCTCTCCTCTCCTCTCCTCTCCTCTCCTCTCCTCCTGGAAACACAGTTTTAACATGAACACACATATCTGTAAAATTGTCCACAGAGTCCTGTAACAGTTCCCGTTATTCCAAAACCCCAAAAGTCAAAAAAAAAATTTGTCCGAGAGCCCATCTCAAAAACAAACGCCCACTGCTCTGAGGGCCTGTTGTTCCAAAAATACACATCATGATTAACCCTGGAGTGTTTTGTCCGTAATATCTTTGTGTATTTTGACATGCACACATCAGGTGACCGTCATTGTCACGGTAACAGTAATCAACATGTTGTGAAACGGTTGCAGTTTGGTTAGGTTCAGGATAAGATCAGGGTTCGAGTTACACAGTGACTATGGGGGGAGCCCAATTTTCCGGTTTGCACCGCCACTAAAAAATGTCACGTGCACGTGCACATATGTAAGTGCACATTCTAACATTCTACTATTATTACCACAGACAGTTAATACTGTTAATAACAGTTCATAGAGGTTAAATGACAAACTTTTCAAAATCAAAGAATACATTTATTAATCAGAGCAAAAAACAAGAAACTAAATCACCAAATTAGCAGGCAGACACAGGCAACGTTTTCTGCTTCACACTCGAGGACGTTACTACGTGAAGTATCAGAGCCTCGTAGAGATAGATGTTTTTTACTATATTTATTTTTTTCAGGAACATCATGTTTTAGAACTCTCCTCAAATGTCCCAAAGTACACTTTCAGGGGAGCTGAGCTCCTCTTAGCTTATTATATATATATGGAAAGGATTGTGCTTTGAGTTGAAATAAGTACATTAGTTTCATACTGTACCTACACTATACCAGACTGATATTTTAAGAGCAATGGGTTTTAGTTTTTCAGTATAACTTTGATCAGCCAGCTTTTCGCACGTTGCTAATGCGACAAAGAAAGAGATTCTTCAGTAGTTCAAATTCTTTTTTTCTTTTCTTTTTCCCTGAAGTTACTCAGAAGTCAAGGTAACCATATTGTTAGAGACAGGGTTGCCACCCTTCCCATATAATATGGGATCATCCCATATTGAACCATAAATTACACTGTCCCTTACTGAATCAATACAGGGCATGATTTATCCTGTATTTTTGTGCACCTCTCTAATGCGTAAACTTCATCTTCACATTTTTGGAATGATATAAGAAATAAATAATCAAAACAGTTTCCCGAAAGTATCTTATCGAGGATGTAAAATTATTTGTGAAAAGGACAAACGGTTGACGCGTGCTTTTTTAAAAATGACAGCGAATAACTTTAACTTCAGCCGCCCAGAGAAAGAAAGAGGCTCTCCAGCTACAGATCTGATTAACCGACAGACCACAAGTGGATCCGTCCTGAATCTTCTGTCTGATCTGTCCATCTGAAGCAACAGTCAGCAGAGGAAGGTTAGAGGACACAGAGCGGAGTTGTTTTACATAACTGGACTTAAATCAACAACAAAATACGACGTGTACCATACAGTGACATCTACCAATTAATCAACCTTCAACTTTTAGGGGCAGAGATTTAAGATTTGTTAGCTAACTAGCAACAACTTGGTATGTTGAGTTATGACAACCACACTTTACAACGTTCCCAACATTATGGAGATTTCCAAACTGTGAGACCTCAAAAATAATGAGAATTTCAATACCAAAAAGTTTTAGACTTTATTTCCTGAATTTTGGTGTCTTAATGCAACACAACACATAAAAGAAAACTGATGTGGCAGATTTTACAAAATGCCCCTTTCCTTAAAAATTTTACTTCAAAAACAGGAATTCTTCTTAGGATGGTTTGGTGCAGCTGTATTATTGTCCTGGTGGAAACAGCAGACTTTAAGAGTCGGGTAGAGCTCCAACACACCGTACAGAGTCAGAAACAGATTGTGATACTGAAAAGGGAAAAAAAAAGTGTGACAAACTGTGAGAAATCAGGAGGAATACAGGAGAATTGATGAAAAATGGTCTCTTGATAAAATCAGGAGGGTTGGCAAGAACGGCATCGTGTCCCTCCTCCGGTTTCATCTGGACTTCACAGTCCAAAAACTGCAAACTCAAAAATTAGACACGGGAAAAAGAACAACTTCCAACTTCATTTGACATTTGAATTTGCACAAAGAACAGTAAATTGAAGCTGGCATTAAAGAGGTACTGCACAATCAAACATGTTTTCTAAACTGTAAATTAATTTACATTACTGCATTGTTACTGTGATGAAACACATGAATATTGTTGTTAATACTGACACGTCTTAATAAATTGATAAAAATGTGCATTTTATTGGTTGAAAAATGGCTCAAAACACCACATAGTGTTTTAAATCATAGAATATAATTACTGACTCATTATTTACTTCTAATGTTAGCCTGAACAGCTAAGTAGGGCTGAAACTGACTGTTACATCACGACTCGTTTAACCTCAAAGTTTTGGACTTGTGACTTGGTCTCACCTCTGCCAGAAGGTCCACTGACTAAGAGACCTGCAGGCTCTCCCGGGACTCGTCCTGAACGAGTCAGACTCAGTTTCTTTCTGTTCCGTGTTCAGTCCATCTGCCTCCCAGTGATTTTTTCTTCTTTGTGTTTCTGTTGCTAGGGATGACGACGAGGCCCTCTCCCATGGTCAGCGTCCCCCTGGGGACGGACTGACCTCCGCTCCGTCCCTCTATTCAGTCTTCGCTCCATTCATTCAGGACGGAGGATTGGCTCATTGAGAAAACACACCTGGGTTAATAACAGTAATGACACCACTGCTAACACGCTAATAATGATGGAAAAACCTCCTCCGTCCGCCTGCCCGCTAATTACTGACGACCTTCTCTGCTTGAGGTGATGTCATGTTACCCCCTGACCCCCTCCACTCACCCCTCCCTCCCTGTCGCTACGGGAACAGAGTGGATGGATTTAAATACAGGTAAGTAGAAGCAGATAAACTGATGACAGTGAGTTTGGGGGATAATTGTGAATCCCTGCAGCTCTCAGATCAGCTCGTCTCCTTCAAAAACATGCAGCTGTAACAGACAGAGTCCTGGTGTAATGTGAACCACCTCCTGAAGCACTGTGGGATACCATGCAGTGCAGGATGACCAGCAACAAGAGAAAAAGGACAGTGTCAAACATTGAAAAATTATAACTTGACAAAATTAACCAGGAGGTTCCAACAAAGTGACAGGTCAGGAACGGTCTTTACTGGGGTTGTATCAGTTTTATTTAAATTTTTTATCTATTTAATCAGGAGTAAAAGACTCACTGAGATTAAGAATATATTGTCAAGACTGTAAGTCTAGTTAAATATGTGCACTAAAATATTTAAAAATGATATATTTTGTTAAGTTTTGTACCTACATTAGGTGTTTACAGACTGTGGGACAGTTCTAAGAACTGTTGGACGTCCACCACCTTTTTATTGATTTGGTACCACAGGAACTATGAACCGTCATAGTTATTAGAACGGCATTTTGGGAAACCTTTTGAGTTCCTGTGGGTACGCTTCCAGTACAAGAGGAACTTTAAGTAACATAAGTGTTTGTTGATTGGTCAACACATGAGCCAACACAGTACCAACAACCCCCATTTTTAACCCCTTATATAAGCATTAGCTGAGTAAACAACAGCTCATAACAGCTTATAATTATTTGAAAAATGGAGCAAAAATGGACTGTGTGTGTGATGGAGGAAATACAACCATTTTGACTCAAAGTGACAACATTTCCTGTCAACTTGTTATATCAGGCCTCTGCCACACAGTGAAGCAGTGCAGGGAGAAGATCAAGAAACTGAAACAGGATTATGAGGGAAAAAAGACACAACTGAATCAGATCTGATAGAACAACAAACATCTGGTGCACTGGAAGCCATGTGCTGCTTAGCAGTTGGCTTTTAGAGGCCATCGCCTGCTGGGAGCTGCAGTCCACCAGTGTAAACCTCTGCAGAAGGTAAGAGGCTGCTTGTGCATTTAACATATAAAGAAAACTGTTTCCGGTAATGTAATGTTACAATAACCGAATGTTAAATTTAATGACCTGTCTGCAGTGCTGTAGTAAGAATATGAAGTGCTGCCAAACTGCAGTCTTCTCGCTCTTTCAAATGCATAAACTAAACTCACACGTCTATTTTCAAACTCTGTTATATTCATGAAACCCACAATGCACAGCTCCAACCACACCATCTTCTATCTTGTTTAGTTGTTGTCATAGTAATGGCTGTTGTAGTATGTTGCAGCCAACCGCCAACCGCCACTGTAAGGTTCTTATTGGTGGTGCAAATGTGAATAGAAAAAAAGTCCTTGAAGGTGTGTTTAAAGGTGTTTCTGTGTTCTGCTCTTCAAAGGCTGCCCAGAACTGTTTGGTGTGAAAAAACACCTATAATCCCAAACATTTCCAACAATATTCAAACCAGAGAAATCTGTAGTTGATTCAAGGTAACGGAGAGTTTCCTGTTAGCCGCTAGTTGCTGTAACTTTCAGGAAAACACTGGACACATCAGAGAATGAGGAGGGACGTCAGGGACTGTGACTAAAAACATTAATAAAACATTAGTATACAACGTGTTCTCATCTCATCTCATCCCATCTCATCACATATCGATGATTTGTTACCACCCCTCAGTGACTGATACTGAAACACAAGGTCAGCAGCTCTGTATCTGTTGAGTGATTATTAGGAGTTATTTCATCAAGACAAGCAGAAGGTGGCACCATTTCCACCTCAAAATTGTACTTCAGTACAGTATTTGAGTAAATGTACTTAGGTTATAAACCTTTGATGTTCTTCAACAGAGTCGTTCTGGTTCTCGATGTGAGAACATCGTGTTTAATCGTCTCTTTCAGCTCAGTTCTTTGACTTGGCTGCTGAGGTTGGACACGAATCTGGAGGTTAAACTCATCCTGGTAAAGTTTAAACTCACATAAGCTGCTATTAAAGGTGAGGCAAATACAGGTGAGTCATGACTTTGGCTCTGTTTTATTGGACCAGTGTCCTCTGTAATATCACTGTGGCAACAGGGACAACATGGCCACATGGAGGACTTGAGGAGCCAACATGGCTGACAAAATGTTCTGGCAAAGCAGCGTCACAATCGAGGTTCGATTTCCACTCATGAAAGTGATGATTTAACACCTGACATCAGTCCATCCACAGTTAGAGTTTTCAACTGTTTCTGGACTAATTTTAGTAAATTTTCAGTTGATATTAAGGTTTTGGTGATCAGAATCAGCCCAGAATCATCCTGCAGCCAACGCTGGCCCAAACCTGTTCATACAGACCAGTCAGAGAGAAAGAAAAAGCAGATCGAACTTGCATGTGTGGAACGATCTCCAAGTGGACTTCAGAAGGTAGAATCAATCCAGGCTCTATAAAGACCTTGGACCCAATGTCAGTTACACAGTGGGTATCCTCCTCTCTATGTGTTTGATTGTGGCTTATTTTGTTTTGTTGTGTTGTTTTTACTTCTTCCAGTTTTGATGATAGCTTGACAGAACTTCCTGTATTTGGTCGGTGGTTTCACTTTTAACATCTGAAAGGTTTGAGTCTGCAACAAGACAGGTGTAAAAAGGCCCTGAATATCTCTGATTAATGTCGTCATCATAGCTGATGATGTTTTAACAGGACATTATGAATTAACAACAGGTACAACTACAGATCCCATAAAGTTTTGACTTATATCCAACTGAATGCAGTACAAAGACAAGATATTTAATATTCAAACTGTTCAAACTTTATTGTTTTTGTAAATATACAGTCATTCTGAATTTGATGTCTGGAAAACATTTCAAAAAGTTGGGACAGGAGCTAACTTTTATAGGAAGAAAGAGATCTTCAAGGGTCTCAACAATTCTAAAAAACTCTTTCTTCCAAAAAGGGTTCTTTGGATAAAAAATGTTCTTAATGGAACCCTTACTCTTACAAAGAACCCTGGGCAAACCCTTTCTTGAAAGAAGCTATTCTCAGAAGCAAATGGTTGTGAGTAGAACCTCAGCCCTTCAGGAAGAACCTTTGTGGAACCCTTATTTCTCAGAGTGTAGATCATTAAGCAGCAGTGTTTAACAGTGCTCAGTCCCAGAGAGGAGATGTCCGTCCTCAGAGAGGAACAGAAAGTGTGTCTCACTGGTTCCCTGGAGGTTCTGACACTGTCCTCTCCTCCAGCTCCATCCCGTCCTTTCGTTCCTGCTGACTCTGCGGTCTGATTGGCCGTCACACCCGATGATTCACGGAGGTCAGATGACTCACGTCTTGTGAGCAAAACTTCTCTCGGGCCAAATCAAGCCCAGAGGATTCCCCTGGATGTTCCCCGCCGTCCTCCGTCTCTCGCCTCCAGCGCCGCTCTGATCTGTCTGTTTACTCAGTCTGTTCACACTGAAAACTGAGATTTAACTCTGCGAGCTTCACCACACCTCGCTGCTCTGTTTGACTTCAGTCTCTCAGCAGCAGCAGGAGGCTGATTTAACACTGAGAGACATGTCAAACTCATGTGTCCTCACGTGCTAAACTCTGTCATCATGTTGCACATTGTATTTACCTCCCTTCATTAATTTGATAACTTTGCAGACTCAAATCAATAAAAGAAAATATAACCAACAAATAAATCATGTGCTGCAGTAGATATGAGATGCAACTTGTAAACTGCCAGTAACACGTTTGTGAATGAGGCAGACCACAACTGCTGCTGTTAGGTGAACACGATATGCAAGCATATGTACAGGAAGCAGTTGGGACAAAACACCAGCAGGTCACTTACATGCCGGTAGCTTCAGCATCACCTCCATCTCCCTGAACGAAGCTCTCAGCTGCAACGTGACCTGTTTCTCAGAGGGGTGAGTGGGTGGGAGAGGAGCTTCCAGCTCTCCTGTGCCTGTGCTCGTAGCTGCAGAAGCACTCTACATGTGAAGAATAATCAGTGAGTAGGTGTGCGTTAAACAGTTTGAAGAAACAACACAGAGATGAAGAACCATTTGACATGAAGTGGAGCAGCTTCAAACAGTTTAACACACACCGACTCGTTGATTATCCCTCTTATACCCTGATCATTTGCCAACAGGATGAAAAAGAAACATCCACAGATTTTTTGGTGAACGTTTTGCACTCAAATTATAAAGCTATGAAGCAAGAGCTTGCTGTTGTCATGACAAAGAATAATTTTAGTCCCCAGCAGCGAGTTCTTTATACATGACTAATGTCTAATATGAAGTAGTGTGGGATCATGGGAGTTGTCTTCATTGTTAACGAGGCAGAAATCACGTCCACAGATGGAAATGTTACATATTGTAACTTTCAGTAAATTTTTAATACAGTGAGTATTTCTACACTGTGGTCCTTTAAAAATACAGCCCTGTTTGAAACAGGAAGTGAGAGGAAGTGCACAAACTGTATTCTTCATTTGTTTACAGTCATCAGACAGACAGACAGATATTTGATGGACTGAGTCATGTGATACAAAGGTCTCAGGTTTGATTCCTTCTCCTTCAGTCTGACTCTCCCTTCAGCAGCTGATGTGGTCAACAGATGGAAACAAACATAATGACGTCTCCGCAGACGAAGAAGCGCTTGTTTTGTACGTCTGTGATAATGAAAGCTGCAGGACGGGCTGACGGAAAAGAATAAATGTGTTAAACACAGGCAGTCAGTCGGGGTGATAGAGGGGTGATGAAGGAGTAATGTAAGGGTGATGGAGTTGTGGTGGAGGGGTGATAGAGGGGTGATGAAGGAGTGATGGAGGGGTGGTGGAGGGGTGATGGAGGGCTGATGGAGGACTGATGGAGGGGTGATGAAGGGGTGGTGGAGGACTGATGAAGGGGTGATAGACGGGTGATGAAGGAGTGATGGAAGGGTGGTGGAGGGGTGATGGAGGGCTGATGGAGGGGTGATGAAGGGGTGGTGGAGGACTGATGGAGGGGTGGTGGAGGGGTGGTGGAGGGGTGATGAAGGGGTGATGGAGGGGTGACGGTGGTGTTTCTGTGGGGTTCCTGCCGGAGCTCCCTCACACGTCCATTTAAATGTTTCAGTCAGGACTTCCTGCTTGCGACCGCGAGTTGACCCATCCCACACACCAACACGACTCAACCTGTGAAATCCATCAGCTGCTGCCTCAGACTCTCCACTGACACCACCAGCTAAAGGGACATTCCACCCAAAACTGTTCCTTTGTAATGTATCATTATCATTTATTACAACAAAAACTCTTGACAAATTCATATTTGTCGTCTCACTGTGGTCCAGATGGAGCAGAAGACAGAGGATGAGAGCACTTTACCAGCTGCTTCACATCACACTCACATTACCCTCATTTTACACTTAATTACTCTGTGTGTGTGTGTGTGTGTGTGTGTGTGTGTGTGTGTGTGTGTGTGTGTGTGTGTGTGTGTGTGAGCGTGCGTGCACCAATGAGCCATGTGATTGGCCCATTACTGAGTAAACAAACAAAGGATAGAAGCTGGCCTATCAGCACAGAGAAAAACACACCTCTCCTCCAGTTTCCCAGCATCCCCTGGGAGTGCGTTGGTCCAGGACGAGCTGCAGTAAAAACTCAATGAGCAGAAACTTCAGCTGGAGTTTAGTTTCTTCTGCTGCGTCCCTGTGAAGAATTAAACCTTCATTTTAATTAATGACCTTTGAAGATGAAAGAACGAAAGAAAACACCTCATTCAGATTGAAAAGCGTCTCACCCTCCTGTAGTTCCAGCTGGAACCACAGGGAGGCAGCAGATTACTGGAGGAGTTAAAGTCTTCAGTGAAGCAGCAAAACAGATTTGACCACATGACGTCAAGTTGAGTCACATGTGCTAGTTCATGTTTTAAACTGAAATAATATTAAACACTGTTAGAAATAAAGGTCTTTACTAGAACCATGCAGGGTTCTTCAGGCTGTCCCTGTAGGAGAACTCTTTTTGGTTCCTGGTACAAACTTTATAAAGTTTCCACCTGGAACCTTTTCAGGGGGTTCTAACCAGGACCCAACATAAAGGCTTTTACACAGAACCATCTTGGAAAGGTTCCACCCAGAACTCCTTATGGCAGGTTATACAGAGAACCCTTTTCTGTGGTGTAATGGTTCCACCCAGGGCGGGCTCTGTGGGGATTCTATCCAGAACCTTTCCACCTGGTAAGGGTTTCATCTGGAACCCACTCAAGGCTACAAAGAAACCTCTTTATAAGGATTTCAGCTGTAACTCTTGTCCTCTGAGGGTTCTACAAAGAACCAAATTACATTCTACGGATTAGGCAAAAGTACAGGAACAAAAACTAAGTAAATTGAACTGATGAGGGGGAATCCAAATACATTTAAAATATGATTTGAAACATTACATAGCTTCCTACACCGGTTCTCCTGCTGTTTCTCCAGTCTGGAGGCATGTCAACCTCCATCTACTGTAGGTAAAACACTGACTGTGGAGAAGAACCTCATAGAACCACACGTCAAAAACCCGAAATATCGCTTTAATGTCACATTTTGAACCATAAATTAGTTTTTTTGTGCTGCAGATTAAATTTAATGAAAGCTCTGAACAGTAAACATCAGACTGTGGCCTCGTAGATGAAATCTGAACGATCTGTCTTTCAGTTTCATGTTGAATAATCTGCTGTGTCACTCAGAGGTCTTTAAACGGACAAACTTGATTGACAGCAGAAACACTTTCCACATCTTTTACTGTGACATTTAACAACCTGTGCTTCCAAACACTGCTGCAGCACTAATCTGTTTGATCAGAGACACTTTAAAACTCACTTATCTCACCGATGATCTGACATTAGCGTGTATACTTCAAAGAAACACGTCTTTAAGTCTGATAATCTGACGTTGACGTGAAGTATCTGTTACTGGAGACCTGACAGGTTAAAAAGGTTCCGGCTGAGACGTCGGCGAGGTTAAAAGTGAACCTGTTGTAATCAGTGTGTCAGCAGGCAGTTGGCGGCTCCTGGCACCAGATGAAGGCGGCGGCTACGGCTGACAGCAGCCTCCACCAGATTTCAGAGTCACGGCGAAAGGTTTGATGGACAGTGGCGTGCTACAGGCCAAGTCCCGCCCCCTGAGTCTTAAATATGACGTAAAGGCTTTTTTTTTTTTTTTTTTTTGTAAATCTAAAATCAGGACAATGATGATGGCAAGCTGACAGCGGCCCACCCTGCTTGAATCAGAAAGATGACCCTGATGCAAACATTTAGACGATGACTCAACAGATTCTTTACAGCAGTAAAAGTACCGATACTGAAACTCTGGTAAAAGTAGAAGCACCGATTCAACTAAGAACTACAGGCTCTGAAATGTACTCAAAGCTTTTACATCATTTTTCATCTTGTCATGTCTCATTTGTCTGTTTTTAGTCTTGCCACATCGTTTATGTTGTTTTTTAGTAATGTTATGTGCTTTTCAATTTTTTGTCCATCGGTACAAAAGGTTTTCGTAGGGACCTGGACTTGATAGAGTTCTTGAAGACGTTTCACTTTTCATCTAAGAGGCTTCTTCAGTTCTGAACTGAACGTCTCATTTCTTGGATGAGAAACGAAACGTCCTCAAGAACTCTACCAAGTCCAGTATTTTATAGTATTTTTTCATTTTGTTACATCTTTTATATTGTTTGTTTTGTCTTATGTCTTTTTTTTTTTTTTTTTTTACATCTTTGACATTTTCATCTTTGTTGTCATCCTGTTAAGATTTTTTCGTCTCTGTAAAGTCTTTTTTATCGTGATGTCTTTTTTGTCCTGTTACGTCTTTGCTGTTTTTCATCTTGTTATGTTGTTTTCATCTTGTTGTGTCAGTTGCATGTGATATACACTGATGGATACACAAGTGAATCATCTTTTCTATGGGTTATTATTTCTGATGTCATTGTTTAATAAGTTGTGGGTTTTACCCTGAAACTTTGGATGGATTTTGATTGGCTGTCAGGGTTTTTATCGTTCATCAAAACGTCCTAAAAATTGTTCACAATGTCAAATTTAAGTTTCAGATCAGATGTGAACCCTGAAGTCACATGTAGGCAGCAGCTACAGATTATCCTCACCTCACATCTCACACACACACACACACACACACTGCAGCAGCAGGTTGTTGACAGCAGCGTCCGTCTTCATGAGGATCGAACCTGTGACAGGTCACGGTCCAGCAGTTCTTCAAGGACACAACGACACCTTCACTGTCACTGTGTGTGTGTCTGTGTGTGAGTCGTGGCATCACACTCTGCATACTAAGTCTTGTTTCTCAGTGAAAACTGCTGCAGCAGCTGATGTTGTGTGATGCAGACGACAGCAGACTGTGATGATTAATGAGGTTAATGAGTCATTAACACGTCACTGCTGAATACACTCTCATTATCACCACTCATTATTCTTTTCTTTTGTTTCTCTCCGTTAATCTCTTGTGTCAAATGATTAAAACACAATTAAATGTTAAATCTAGAAAATAAAAGACATGAAATAGGAATAGATTGAAAATAAAAGGTAAAAATACACACATAGATAACGGCAGCAGAGTGCAGCGCTGATGGTTTCAAACGATCAATATTTCAATGAAAATCAAAAATGAGAGAAAAGTGCAGATACTGAAAAGAGATTTGTGTATCAGAACTTTTCTTTTTCTTTCCCTGCCACCAATCTGATGACCCTTCAGATTCATCTGTGGACCTTTTGGAGAGGCCCGACCACTGGACACTGGACACTGGACTCTGGACTCTGGACTCTGGACTCTGGACACTGGACACTGGACTCTGGACTCTGGACTCTGGACACTGGACACTGGACTCTGGATACTGGATACTGGATACTGGACTCTGGACTCTGGACTCTGGACACTGGACACTGGACTCTGGATACTGGATACTGGACTCTGGACTCTGGACTCTGGACTCTGGACTCTGGACACTGGACACTGGACTCTGGACTCTGGACACTGGACTCTGGACACTGGACTCTGGACTCTGGACACTGGACACTGGACTCTGGACTCTGGACACTGGACTCTGGACACTGGACTCTGGACTCTGGACACTGGACACTGGACACTGGAAGCAGAGAAACAGTACGGTGATCCATGAGCACTGATCTGTGAAATGAATCCTGGAACCTTTGATTCTTTAAGTTTGTTTAGCTGATAATACTTCTGCATGTTTACCTCAGAAATCAGAATCAGAGAAATCTTTACTGTCATTATACTCAGGTACAATGAAATTGTGAATTGCTTCTCTCTGTGTATCAGAAAAATATAAACCTGTAAAAAATATAGAAATATAAAAATATAAAACACAAATAAAAGCAGAAAATAGCAGCAGTGATAGCTGCTTTATTTAGAGGCAGCTGGTAAAAATCTGAATAAATAGATGCTAGAACTTTGATAGGATTTTGAATGCAGGACTTGTACTGATACTTTTACTGAGTATGTCTTCCTCTGTTTTCTCAGAGACAAAAATCTCCACCTGAACAAATAAAACCAGAAACATGAAAACATGTGAACTGACCCTTTAAACCTGTCACCTCTGATTGGCTGCTGCTGAGACTGAAGGAGGACTGTGTATGTGTGTGTGTGTGTGTGTGTCTCTGTGTGTGTGTGTGTGTGTGTTATTGGCAGGTATCTGAGGACCTGATTGATGCCAGCGGCCCCCTGCGACAGGAACACTGTGGCAGCAGCTCTCTGATTGGTGGATTCCACTCTGGTCTGAGCGCGCTCACTGGTGACATTCTGGCCTGGTTCCATCGCTACGGTGACAAGAGACACCGCGACTGAACACACACACAAAGCAGAGTCTCTTGTCTTCGAGTGGGGCCTTTGGTGTTGGCACCTGGACACTTGATGTAGTAAAACTGTTGGACAAACAGTCCAACAGTTTAAGAACGTTTGTCAACACAAAACTGCAGGAATTTATAGATTTCAACATCTACAATCCATAATATCATTAAAAGATTCAGAGAATCCAGAGAAATCTCTACACGTAAGGAGCAAGACTGAAAACCAACACTGAATGTCTGTGACCTTTGACCCCTCAGGCAGCACTGCATTAAAAACTGCATTAAAAACCCACATCATTGTATAAAGGATACTACATGGGCTCAGGAACACTTTGGAAAACTGCTGTCAGTAAACACAGTTTGTCTCTGGATCTACAAATGCAAGTTAAGACTCTACCATGCAAAGAGAAAGACATATATCAACAACATCCAGAAACACTGCAGACTTCTCTGGACCCAAACTCATCTGAGATGGACTGACGCAAAGTGGAAAAGTGTGCTGTGGCCTGACGAGTCCACATTTCAGATTGTCTTTACTTTGGGCTAAAGAGGAAAAGGACCATCCAGATTGTTCCCAGCACTAACTTCAACAGACAGTAGCTGTGATGGTATGGGGGAATTTGGAGAGACATATGCTGCCATCCCTGACGTCTTCTTCAGAGACATCCCTGATTATTTCAGAGAGATGATGCTGAGACACATTGTGGACGTGTTCCAACAGTGTGTCTTCATAGTAAAAGAGTTCAGGTACTAGACTGACCTGCCTGCAGTCCAGACCTGTCTCCCATTGAAAATGTGTGGTGCATTATGAAGCACAAAATGCGACAACAGAGACTGTGGACTGTTGAGCAGCTGAAGTTGAATATCAAGAAAGAATGAGAAAGAATTTACCTTTAAAACTTCAACAGTTAGTGTCCTCAGTTCACAAACACTGACTGAGTGTTAAAAGAAAAGATGATGGATCACAGTGAGAAACATGATCCTGTCACAACAGAATGACTGTAAATGTACAAAGAAAAAAATAAAGGTGGTCAGTTTGAACATTAAATTTTCTGAATTTGTGATGGATTCAACTGAATATAAGTGAAACAGTTTCTGGAAATCATTGCATTCTGTTTTTATTTATATTTTATGTAACGCCCCCTTTTTTAAAATTGGAACAACAATCATGGGGAGAAAAAAATGCCATGAATAATTAGCTCTTAAGGACTAATTAGTGATTTCCTTGTATTAACAACTAGTAACTAGTAACTTTTATCACTGAGTCTGTCATCTGATTTTCAAACACTCTGATCAGTTTGGTGTTTCCATCCATTCCTAGAGGAAAGGAACAGTTCAAAAGAAGTTCTCATCTTTGTCTTTGTCTTCATCTTGTGTCTCCTGGACATAAATGAGCTTGAATTTCAGACCAATATGAGACTCTGACCATTTTCTCATATTTCTTAAATTTGGCTCCTGAGAAGAGACTTTGTGTACTTTGAGCACAACTGAAAATCTTAAAAAGTTTTGAATCTTGTCATTTCTGTCAACCTTTTTTCTGATGACATACTTCAAAATGTGAATAAAAAATACAATGATGGAAACACAGTCAGTGAAGAAGAGTGCTAACAAGTACACATGGATGTAAACACTGCCCGTTTCTAAATTAGCAACAAGAAAAGGCTTTGAAAATGTTTTTTAAGACGAAAAATTCCCCTGAGGAAAGAAGAGATTTTGCGTTTATGGTTGTGTACATCATTATAAAACAATCCTTCTCTAATGCTGCAGTTAGATCCTCCAGGTACACTCAGACAGGGGTTTGAACTCTACTTACATAATCTTTTACAAAACAAATAAGTCACAGTTCTTAGAGCTGAATCACTGACTGCCTTTTAAAGGGAAATTCCACATATTTCCATCACATATTAACATAGTAACACATTAAACATCTCTGTGCAGCAATCCCTGAATAGTTCAGCTTCTTCTTTTACTACTACTACTACGGTTACCATGACGAACAGCGTTGTTGGCTCGCTGGTTGCCCCTTCAGGCTTGGCTGCTGTTCAGACACTCGGTGCCCCCCCGCTGGCCTCCGCCCCCCCATACACAGTATTTGGTTTAGAGACACAACAGCCACCAACAGTTCTGCTCTCAGCCTTTCTGCTCCGTGTTTGGGTGCTTTTCAGGCAGCGGCTGCATTCGGTCTTTCAGGGGATAAAATGTGTGTGTGTGTGTGTGTGTGTGTGTGTGTGTGTGTGTGTGTGTGTGTGTGTGTGTGTGTGTGTGTGTGGAACAGAGGTTTCTTGAGACTTTGCTCTCTGATTCTTCTGTCCACCTTGATGCATGTTGACAGAGAAGAGAGATTAAACGAGACCTGCTCCTCAGAGGGCTTCGTGTCGAGGTTAAAGTCTCAAAACAAAACAAAAGATAGTTTAAAAGCTGCAATCATCAACATTTTTATAGAAACTATTTCTGGTTATGATGAACTCACAGAGAAAGGTGACCATCTCTGCAGCTCTGGCTCTGCTGAGCCTCTATCAGCTCCTAGTTTTGGTTTTACAGCACATTTCCTGTGGAGTCCTGAAAGCCTCTGCACTGGCTCCCAGTGACCTTTAAAAAAAAAACTTTTATTATTTTTGCTCTTGTCTATAAATGCTCTAAATTGCTCGCAGAGATGAGACCAAGTCATCGTTTTGCAAGTCACAAGTAAGTCTTAATGTAACAGTGAGTTTCAGCCTCATTGATTTACAAAGTTACTGAGCTGTTAAGCTAACTTTAGCACAAGTTCACTAACTAAGTTATTATTAACCTTGACTTACTGTTCTTTGTGTAACCTCTAATGTTGAATGAAGTTGGAACTTTTTGGGGGGTGAGACTTGAATCCAAGTCATATGTCTAGAGTCCACACCTCTGCCTTCTGGTATCTATAATGTTCTCTTTGGTGCAAAGAACATTGAGGATTAATGACGTGAAATATGTCACAAAACTTAGTTGATGGTAGGGCAGTTTTACATTGTGCAGTGTATCAGTTTTATCCCATCTTCTTCTCCTAGAGATCTGCGCTATACTATGAAATTATAAAATAAAATATCTTTAATGCAACAAATAACATTTAGATTGTCCTTTGCACATTTGTAGGGCCTCCTGCAGTGTTGTGCTCCCATGGTTGTATAACAGTTTTTCTGTTTTTACACATTTTATTTCAACTTCTGGACTCAGAAAGTGGAAGATTGGCAGTCTCTCTCCTCCACTACTGGCTGTAAGTTTATTTCTTCATATTGTGTCTGTAATTGAAGCTGCAGCCTCCAGGGGGCACTAGCGGGACTTCCTACTGTTAGTCTTGTTTTTTTAATGACTAAAGCCGAGATATTTCGGGCTGTTTTGGGGACATTAACTGCTGTGTTAAACCGAGCCGTCTTAGCGCTCAGCTCTAATATGGAAGTAATGAAAAGTTGTGTGGTCAGATTTGAGATTTAGAGGCGTTAGTTTGCTGGATTCCTGTTGGGATTAAACCAGATTAGTTTGGGGACCTGCTGGGGCCACAACAGACCAGCAGCCGTCCGTCACCTCAACCTGCTGCTGTCTGACTGAAACAAGGTGGAGGTTTCAGTCAGTTTGTAGTCCTGTTTGTCCAGATTCATATTTACTCACAGAAGCATGAATTTAATGTAGAACCTGCAATCAGTCCAGTTCAAATGAGCCTAAAATCATCACTGTAAATTATACATGTTTATACTTAAATCTGACACGTTGCAGATTTATGTCTTTGACTAATCAATTAGCTGTTCAGTCACATTATTACATTAGCAGTTCAACAGATTTTGGCAGTTCTCTGGACTTAAAGGTGCTATATATGGCATTTATCCTTGAGGTCGCTGTAGAGCACCAGCATCTCTGACCAGAACAAATACACACATTATTTTTGTAATAATTTTTTAATATTGGGAGTTTTGCAGTCTATGAAGTGCAGAGGTGTTCATGACAGAGCTGGATCAGCCTGAGAGCAGAGGTCAGCAACCTTTAGCTTTTTTTACTCTCTCTCACACACACACACACATACACACACGCATGCACACACACACACACACACACACACACAGGTCATGTTGTTCCGGTGTGGATGGCGGCTGATACTTAGCGCGTTGATAAACGCCGTGATATTTGAATGGAGTTTGGTTTGGTGATCCTCTGGTATTCAGAGAGAGAACAATCACACTAAGATCCTCACATTTCAATTATGTAGGATAATTCACACACACACACACACACCCACACCCACACACACACACACACACACAAACACTATCGAATCTCTCCTTCCACTTCAGTAACCAGTACGAACGTTTTGTCCAAACACAATAAAAACATTCACAACGCTTCAGTGGCGGCACACTCTCACCCACGCTCTGACCTCTCCTGAGTGTCTTGTGACCCCTCTGACAGCCAATGAGAGGGCTGCGAGGCGGTGATGTAACCAGGTGAGTGTCGGTGTATTGTTGGGAGAACAGAGGGAGGCACGCTGCCCGGCGACACCTGACTCCTCTCTGCTGTTGGAGGTGTTAGTAACGTGTCATTAGCTGTCACTCATTCTGAACATAATCTCATTACTGAACCTGCACAGCTTTAATGATGTCGCCACATGTAACAGTAGAGCAGAGGTTCTTTTTTTTTTTGAAGAAGAAGAAATGAAGGTGAAAAGATCACAGACAGTTCAATGCTTTAACTTTAACAAACTGCAGAATAAAGTGAAACAGTCTTAACTTTGTAACTCTTAAAAGCTGTCTGTCACTTTTCAGTTATCTGTACTTTACTTCACTATCTATTTTTTGGCGACATTTTACTTTTACTCCCTTCATTTGAACACAAATATCTGTACTTTCTACTCCTTATTTTTATTTTACAAACTCATTACTCATTACTCGTTACTTTAGTTTTAATGTTATTTTGCATCATTGTGTGCCGCCATCCAACATCAAGACTGATTTCAACCTGAATGGATGGAACGATAACACATAGAAAAGATGATTCACCAGTGAATCCATCAGAGTATATCACACAGGACAGACGGGACGAGACAGAAAAGTATAATAACATAATAAGACAAAGACAAAAAACAATGAAAGACAATATATGACATAAAAGATATAACAAGACAGAAAAGATGTAACGACCAAAAAATGACATAACAAGATGAAAAGGACATAACTAGATGGAAAATGTACCAAGAATAAAAAAGTAACAAGATGAAAAACAGTGTAAAATATGTAGCAAGGCAAAAAAGCCCCTAAAAGATGTAACACAATAAAAAACTAAGATGAAAAGACGTGAATGGGAGGAAAGGATTGTTTCAGGCAGTGTGTCCTTAAAAAACTGTAAGTGAGGTGATAATAATAATAATAATAATAATAATAATAATAATAATAATAATAATAATAAGGTACATTTGTTAGTGGCCATTCCTGCTGTTCAAGCTGTTCAAACTGTTCAATTGCTTTCTATTTAAAAATTCCCAAATGATCTGTAGGTGGCCAGATCTCAGACTGTCAGGTATTGAAAGACAACTGAAAGAGTCATTTTTCTCTGTCTGGTCCTGCTTCTCCTGCACCAAATTTGGTGACAAATGCTCAAAATTTGCAGGAGGAGAAGCCAAAAAACAGATTTGGACAAAACTGTAAATGGCATAAAATCAATCTTGACACAAATGGGCATGGCTTATATGGATAGATTCATATGGAACCACAGAATTCAGAGAATATTTATTTTTCAGATTTACAATTCAAAGGTTAGAGGCCAAAATGCACAAAATTTGACACTGCACTTCCTTGGGTCCCAGGCAGTACACCTGATCGGATAAAAGATTGTCAAGAAATTCAAAGGACAGACAGACAGAGATTCTTTTCTTTATAGTTAGCTTGTGCTCTGTCAGAAAATGGTGGGTTGTTCCTTTTAGAGTGACTTGTTGCCCCAAGTGAAGGAGTTCAAGCATTTCAGAGTCTTGTTCACTGTGGACTGATGCAGCATCAGCAGTAATGAAGACACTGGACTGGCCTGTCATGGTGATGAGAGAACTGAGTCTGTAGGTGAAGATCTTGATTTACTGGTCAGCATCTTTTCCAACCGTCAGCTGTGGTTCTGGTCTCTGGAAACTGACTGAAAGAATTAGACTGCAGATACAAGTGGACACATACATAGACTGCTGTGGACACCCATTAGTTTTGTCTATACTCCAAGCTATTCATTTGTGTCTGCACCAGATGTGGTTCAAACCAATCGGCATCCTTGGAGGGACTACTGGCACTGACGGGCGTGGTTTTAGGTACGTCGGCAGCAAGACGTGTCCATGGAAACGACTCGTCTTGAAGAGGTTAGCGTAGATGGCATCACTTATATCAGAACTGGAGAGAATTTTTTTTTGTTTTCCAAACAGTTTCTGTGAATGGCTTCCAGGATCCCACATCTGGCGTGTCAGGTTAGTTGGACAAGTCCGTGCACGCACAACATATTGGAGGTATAGAGATGTCTTCACAGAGCCTTACATTTCCTCTGAGGAGGACATTCATGTCCAGTGGACCATAGAAGACCCTTGTGTACTTGCAGATGTGGTAAGAAGAATTCATGCTTTAGATAAAAAGACCTCAGACGTCCAAAAGGATCCAGCTGAGGTGTTTCAGGCATCATCTATATTTAATGACCTCACAGACCGCCACCGTCAACAACGTCTCATCCTCTTTTGTCTCTTTCTCAAGAAGTTAGTTTTTGCAACCTCCTCCTGTTATCAGAAACTTTTGACTCTTCTTCTTCTTTGGGGTAACTCTTGACTCTGAGCGACGCCCACTTGTAGATGTATTGATTAACACCCAACACAAAAGACACATGGGAGAATGTGGACAGTGACAGTGACATTGTCTGAAATGGACACATCTATTTTCTCGACACAAAGGATGCAGGAATGGACAAATTAAAGTCAGAACTTGTCTCACATCTACAGGTTGCAGATGCAGAAATAGAATGAAGGAAATATATATTTCCTGTCATTCTGTGTGCAGACTGTGAAGCAGCTGCTCTGTCCTGCAGTCTGTGACGGAGCCCTGGGCGAGTGAGGTTAGAGGCCTGAAGGTGTTTTCTCTCTCTCTCTTTCTCTCTCAGGGCTTTAATTGGCCGAGAGCTCTCAGCAGGACGCCATTGTGGACGTAAAGGAAGCTTAGCAGCACGAGGCCAACAGGCAGCGACACACACACACACACACACACACACACACACACACACACACACACACACACAGATTGTAGGTTAGAGCAGGTAGACTGTGTGTGTGTGTGTGTGTGTGTGTGTGTGTGTGTGTGTGTGTGTGTTAGGAGGGTATTACATGTCTCATGTTTGTGTTTTGAGGGGGGTAGTTAATGTGTGTGTGTGTGTGTGTGTGTGTGTGTGTGTGTGTATTTGTGTGTGTGTGCAGTGACCTCCTGTGCAGAAGTCAGGCGTTCCAGCCTGCTGTCTTTAGTTCATCTCCGCAGGGGACAAATACACTCAGGATTAACCAGGCAGGTTAACACACACACACCCACACACACACACACACACACACACACACACACACCTGTGTATTCAGTCTGTCCCGTATACGAGGTATTCAAGTCTTTGATTTTGGTTGGAGAGACAAATGGGTTATATGTAACCTCTTATTTTATTTTATTTTCTCTTTATTTAACCAGGAAGTCCCAAAGAGATTCAAAAGTCATTTACAAGAGAGACCTGGCAGAGGTATCAGCCAATCACAACATACACTGTAAAAAACAAATAAGTTTACAGTACTTAAGAAAACTGACGCAATCAGTTGCCACAATTTTCCTTCATAAATACTCTTTGATGACAGTTAAATTAAAACTGATGAAACAAACTCAAATGTTTTCAGTGATTACATCAGAATTGTCATTCTCCCCTCCCAGGACTGATTACATTTAAGTATAGAAACACATTATTTCATTTTCAGTAAACTCATTATACTGTATTAATAAATAAAATAGGTTTTTAAAATTGTTTAAAGGACCCTTTTCCCTCAATAATTGAAAAAATATTAGTTTAATGAACATAAACAAAATTATACCAGCACTCAACATTTTTAAGTCAGCAGAACCTCTGAACAAAAGTTGAGTTTTCACTTCTCACTACAAATAATTGATTTTAGTGTTTGGTTTTACAATGTATTAAAATGCAATAAATACTACATATTAAACAAAAATCCACAATACAACAACACAAAACTGCCTTTACATTCATCAGTGGATACGAGTTTATCTAATTGAAGATATTTCTGTAGATTGTTTCATGCCCCTGGTGCAGAGTAGGAAAATACAGTTTCCCCCTGATCAGGTAAAACCAGGTGTACATAAAGACGTGAGCATGTGGAGGAGCGCAGCTGGAAACTACCAGAGCTGACACACACAGGGGTGCAGAGGGAGGCTGGAAGTTTGACCAATATCGCTTTATAGATAAAAAATATTCCAGTCATAGATAGAGGTCCTATGTACATTGCTTCGGTTGCATTTTTTACTTAAATGTAACAACGCTTTGTGAATCATCTCTGTCGGATAATTAAATAAATAAAAAACTGCAAAAACTGCAACTTTATATGTAGCTCAAATGCACTAAACTGCCATTTTAATGTGGATTAGTACACCACTGAAAATTGTTCTTACAGATGCACCATTTCCTCCTGTGTGTTTGATAAGAAAAACTACAGTGAGCAGCTGGTTTAGGTTTTATAAATGTCTCCTGGTGGTTTATGGTCACTGTGTGAGGGTCTGTGGTTAATGTGTGAGGGTTAAAGGTGGTTAAGGAGTTGTAACATGGTTTAATGGAGGTTAGAAGGTAACATGGTGGTTGTCCGCTCCTGAGTTTCATGAAAAGTTTGTCTTTGGTGTCTTTTAGATCCTGTCTAAGGTTTTTTAAAGTGAACCAGTACCAGTAAAGTCACATTTAGATGGAGTGTGTAGCCTCGGTGGGAGTGGCTGTCAGTGTGTGTGTGTGTGTGTGTGTGTGTGTGTGTGTGTGTGTGTGTGTGTGTGTGTGTGTGGACGTCCAGTAGAGAGCAGGCTGCTGGCAATCAGGCAGCCGCCGCTGTTGTCCAACAAATCCGTCCGTCCATCCCCCCGTCATTAGGATCCCAGCAGGGAGGAGGACTAAGACGGGGGGGCGGGCTGCATTTAACATCTGTCCCACTGAACCTGAGTTAGACCACCAGGTAGCCCACCTGTAGCCTCCACACTGCCCCACTGAGGGCTAATTAACTGCTCACTGCTGCCAGGACCTGAGGCTGTTTAACTGTCTGACACCATCAGCTCAACTCCAACAACAGGTTTATGATGTAGAGCAAAGAAATATTAGATTTCATCTACAGTCACATGTTATGGATTAATATTGATGATTCTGTCTTGTAGCTGCTTAAGATTTGGTACAAGTCTGTTAAAATTAATCAGAGTATTCTGTAAAAAGTGTTTTGAAAAGATCATTTTAATTTTGTGATGCATCTGTAACATCTGCACCAGAGGGGAACTGTTTCAACATCAGCTCAGCCGTGTGGTGCTGAGATGAGGCACAGTAATCTGTGTTGTGATTCGGTCCGGCGGGTTCCGGTCATATAGGAACCGGTATTTTGGTTTGAAGACTAAGAAAAGCTAATATTTGTTCAGTTTGATCAGTTGCCATCTCATAGTGACGACACACGCTGCAGGTTCAGGAGCTCCTCTGAACTGGGAGCCGACCAGTCTGACCAGTCAGAGCTGCCTGGCTCAGAGGCCCCTCAGCAGAGACTCATTTCACTAAATTAAACCAGCTGGCTGCCAAACTGGAGGCTCCAGAGGGTCAGTAATCCTGCAACCTGCTGCCTGCTGGTCGGGTTTTGGTTAACTACGGCAACCTGGAGGCTCCTTTTAATTGGCAGAGGGCGTTCTGATCTACTGGCTACAAATGAGAACTCAGCAGGTCACCTGGCAACAACAGAGACACATCAAAGAGAAGCCGAGAGGACGAACTGCTGACTGACACTCCCAAACACACCCACTGCCAAACACACACACACACATACAAACACACTTTACTTTCGTCTCAGTGAAGAAAAACTTTGTTTGTGTTGAACATATTGATAATAATGATAATAAAGAATTCACTGTTTCTGATTTGTCTTTCCAAAGAGGCTCAGTGTGTCTGACTGAGTCCTCCAACAGTCCTCATGGATTAATCTGAAGCTGCCTGTTATTACCTCTCTTAATATTAAACATGGTGTTCCACAGGGCTCCATGTTTGGCCCCTTATTGTTTTCATTTACATCACTGATCTGGTGGAAGTTTGTAAACTGCAACTGAATTTATCTGTTGAAAGTACCAGAGATTTGGACTAAAGTCACACAACTTGGACTTGGTCAGATTGAAGTCACAAATTTGACAACTTTAAACTTGACAAAATAAAAACAAAACAAAACAAAACAAAAAAAACCCCAAAAAACTTGTACCTGGACTTTGACTTTGACTTTGACCAGTGACTTGACTTGGACTTGATGGACTTGAGCCTTTTGACTTGAAAACACTTGATATTTTCCTCCATGTCCAAAGATGAAAAAGTCATTTTGTTTGAAGAAATCAGATGTCGGCATAAGCTCCAGCTGGAAAAAATGATGCACTGTGTCCTCACTTGAGTAGTTTATGAATTTTGACAGGGTAGTTCTGTCTCAAATCGAGGACAGATGCTGTGTCCTTGAATGCCGATCTCAGCTCCTTCATCTTCTTCTTCGTGGGTAAACTGAAGGTGGGCGGAGCTTTACTGGCACCCGTCAAAACATCTACCGGCTTGGTTATTCATTTGTGTTTAGTTTCACTTTATTCAACATTAACGTCCTTTTAATTTTATTTCTTTTTGTTTGCTCTCTGTTCCTCAGGAGGTTAAAAATATGACATAATCTCCGTTGATGACAGGTCGTGGCTTCCTCCTCCTACCGGCTGAAAATGCACCAAAATGTTGTCTGTATAATTCAGTGGTTACCGTTGCCACTGTACTCACCACAGCAGCCTTGCCTCTTCCACTCCAGAGATAAGATGGTGACCGTGTTCCACACTGAACTTTTTGCCCATTTTGAATTCAACATCCAGGTACTCACAATGCACTTCATTTTGCCATAAATGTCGAAGTGAATGCACTAATGCACTCAAAACAGTAAGTGTAGGGACTGAAGTACATGAATGGAGACACAGTCACGTGTCTACAGCTCTGTGCTATTGACTCCAAGCTCCTTATTCTTTTTAAAAATGGTGAATAATTTAATGTTTTTACAGTTTAATGTCATGTCCAGGAGCAAGAATACAGCAGACAACAAAGATGGGCAGTTGGTCTACTCTTGGGATTCACTGCGTTCACTCTGCTGATGTCTGAGGTGCAGGCGGCTCGCTGGCGGAGGTGATTAACCCCCCTCCATGACCACTTAACCAGCCACAAAAGCTAATGGGAAAAGTCAAATATAATGGTCGACCAGTTTCCCTGCAGGGGAGGAGCCGGGCGGAGGGAGCAGATTTCTGCCTCAGCTGGAGGTCAACGAACGTCTGCTGCAACACGGACTGATGACAGGACCCACTGTCGGATCAGTCAGTGAACGCACCACGACGGCTGACCTCTGGTTTGAGATCAATGTTCCACAAATTGTGGGATGTTTATTTTCCTGCCAGATGATCCAGATGATCACTTTAACATGATTTAATCACACTTCTATGAATCAGAAGCAGTCCTTTCCTTTCCTTTCCTTTCCTTTCCTTTCCTTTCCTTTCTCCTCATCTCTGTTAATGTGTCACCTCGTTGGTATGTTGTCAGTTTGTGAATTAAATTCTTAAGTGTTGCTGCAGTTTAACAGACCTGCTGTCAGATTACAGGTTAACTCAGTGCAGGATCAGGTGTGTGTGTGTGTGTGTGTACAAAGCAGTGTAGTATCAACTCACACACTCAAGTTTCAACAAAGCAGCTTCATTTTTAACAACTTACAGAAATCAGCAAACGCCAAGCCCCAAAAGTTGGGATTTTGTGTATAAAGTAAATAAAAACAGAATGCAAAGATTTGTAAAAAAAAAACTTTCAACCTGTATTCAGTAGAGAACAACACAAAGACAAGATCTTCACAGTCAGTCCATCTCAGATGAGTTCAGGTCCAGAGAAGTCTGCAGTGTTTCTGGATGTTGTTGATATATGTCTTTCTCTTTGCATGTTAGAGTTTTAACTTGCATTTGTAGATGCAGAGACAAACTGTGTTTACTGACAACGGTTTTCCAAAGTGTTCCTGAGTCCATGTAGTATCCTTTATACAATGATGTGGGTATTTTCTGTTACTCTCCAGGACTACTATTCCAGCCAGCCGTTTTCTTGCACTAATCCAGCATTCCCAGCCCAGATGAGATATGTCATCCCTTCAATGGGTTCTGGATCTACTTCGGGGTCTCCAGTTGAACAAACACAGAAAACCTTCCAAAGGAAGTCCTCGTGATCAGATGCCCGGACCACCTCAGGTGGCTCCATTACACATGAAGCGGCTCAGCTGCGAGCTCCTGGAAAGCTGAACCAGAAGACAAAGCTTCAAATGTACCAGCGGGTTTACATTCTGACCCTCACCTGTGGGCAAAATTTGGCAACTTTGAAGAACGTAAAATATAAAAGAGCAAACAAGAATCTGTTTGAATGTTCTACCGTCTAGTGGTGCCACCATTACTGCGGCGGCACATTGTGTCCGTCGCTATTGCCGTCTGCTGGTTGTGTCTGGAAGGGAACCTGAAATTTGCAAGACTCTCGCAGATCTCACAGGTCTGGGGTTCCCTTCCAGACACCATGTTTGCCTGCTGACCATGACAGATGGATAATTGGAGTGACGATGTTAAACAGCAGCCCTCAGTCACTGATGGAGGCTCTTTTTAGGATGGAGATATTAATGTTCTTCAACTTTTACACAGTAGTTCGATGTTGGTTATTACAACAACTAGAAATCGATAATGGATAACTGTACATATAATGAATATTGGTCAATATATTAAATATTGATATTGGGATTTTTTTATCCATACACTGTTAAACAAAATGCCCAAGTTCTTATTGAAAAAATGTTGAGGGAAAGGATTTTTTTTCTTTCATGTTTATTCAAGTACGAGTAAATTTTCTCACTTGAAAAAATACAGGTAAAAAAAAAGTAATATGAGGAGTTGAAATTACTTACTTCCACACCTGTTAAACCCACAATTTCTGATTAATATGAAGTTTTCTGAACATGAATTAATGGGTTTTTATAGTTAAAATTATTCAGTTCTGGGGTAAATAAACGTTCTGAGTGTTTTGGCTTTACTTTACTTACTTTACTAACTCCAGATACTGAAGCTCCAGTAACTTTAAACATCTGGATTTATGAACTAAAAAAATTTAAATTAGATTTTTTTTTAGTACTGCTGATTTATCTGAGATTACAGTGTTTTAAAGCTGTTCTATGAACAGGAGGTGTGACCACAAGTGCTTTTAAAGTTTGTGCAGCTCAGTCTGATGACTGTTACTGGTAAGCACACAGACAGAGGTATCAGTGATATCTGTATCAGCATTATTGGTATTATCAGTAGTATTCTCAGTAGTATCCGTAGTATTACTGGTAGTATCAGTAGTATTATTGGTAGTATCAGTAGTATCAATAGTATTATCAGTAGTATTATCAGTATTATCAGTAGTGTCAGTAGTTTAATTAGTAGTATCAGTAGTGTCAGTAGTATTGTCAGTAGTATTATCATTGGTATCAGTAGTATTATCAGTGGTATCAGTAGTATCAGTAGTATTCCAGGTATCCTCTGTCAGACCTTCACACCTTCTCAGCTCAAACTGAGGCTGCAGAAGAGCGACAGCGTCACAGCTCCGTCCAAGCAGCTGATTGGACAGACTGATCTGTCATCTCTCTCCCTCTCTCACACACACAAACACACACACCTGTCTGTGTGTGTGTGTGTGTCTGCTGGAGGTTTCCTCAGTCCGCTTCAGTCTCACTCCGCATCAGACCTGCAGCTGATCCGGATCGTCTCTGTTGCTCTTCTGTTTGATCCGGATTCAATCAGGATTTAAGTCTACAACTTTTTATTTTTTCTTCCCCGGCTGGTCATTTTGTCCTCGCGCTGTTTGGAGACTTTTTACGCACAGCCTGACGCAGCACGTGCAGAAGATTAGAGGAAGATTCAGCCAGTCATCGTCCTCAGTGAGTTCACGTGCTCATGTCTCGGCTGTCATAATTATGTCAGAATTAATCATTAATGATTAATACGCAGTCTGGAGTCTGACAGAAACAGAAGCAGTCAGTCAGTCTGATGTCCGGAGAGTTTTTGGAAGGAGACAGGTGGAGACAGACAGGTGGAGACACAGGTGGACAGAAGAGCGGAGGTGACAGAGATCTTAAATAAAAAATTAAAATACTAAATTCACATTCAAATGATATGATGATGGTGATAAAAGTTTAAGTAAAGCTCATTAACTCCTCTTCATCAGTTATCACTGACTCATCATTTGTGTAACAAACGTGACGTATGGAAGATAAAAAGTGTAAAATTGTACGTTAACATGAACTGAAAGCAGTTATTTCAATCCAGTGTTGCATCTTTTTCTTGTGAATCATATATTCATATTCATTTATATTCATATATATTTAGTATTGTATGTAAAATTTAAAATGTAAAGGATAATGAACAGTAAACAGATTAGCTTTATTTCACAATAATGACCTCATCAGGTACATTATCCCGCTTATTACACAGCTATCAATAATTTGTCTCAAAATATTAATTTAAAAATGATTTTATTGCTCCCCCAGTCTTTGATCAGAAGTAAGGTTGCAGATTTTGTGCATTTTCCTTAACTGATAGTTGAAAATGCTAACAATCAATCAATCAATCAATTAAACAAGTTTTTTTTCTTTTTTTTTTTTTTTTTTAAAAGCACATTTTTTCCCCGTATTCAACAAATGTCAAATGAGGTGCAATTACTGCTTGACTAGCAATTAATTACTGATTAATTCATTTTTAATCAGTTAAATTCTTAACAGTGATTAATTGATTAACTATAAATCATTAACATCCCTAATCAGAACTGTGTCCATAGCAACAGTCTGTTATTCAGTCCCTCCAGGAAGTTGCAATGCTGCGATCGCAAGAATCACCACAAATTCAACCAACTTCTGTGAATTCTGCACAGCCTTTTTAATTTTTGTCCAATCACTGCAGCTTTTCCACAAATTTGACCAATCAGTGTTCCACCAATCATAGCAGCCACCTGCACCGACGTCATCCACAACAGAGTGAAGTTTTATTCTCACTGGAAGAAACTGGTCTCGAATTTTAATAAATAATACCAACAAAAAAGCAATCACAACTATTCCTTTCTACAAATTTCAGTTGCTCCTGCACAAAACAGCTAAAAACATCACGACACACAATATTTTAGAAAAATGCTGTAAATCAGGTATTTTATGTCGCATCAATCCCCCCAAAAATCAGCAAAATCCTGGAGGGACTGAATATTCTGAAATAACAGACTTTAGAACACCTTAATTGACCAATCAGAATCAAGTATTTAACGAAGCTGCGGAATAATTCAAACATTTTAATAATAATAATAATTTAAACATGTTTATGATGTATAACAATAACAGTTTAAAACTTTTTTCTGATTTTCCTTTGTTGTTTTAACTCATAGTTATGACGTGACAGTTGACAGTAAGGAGGCACTACTGGAAGAATTCACTATGTGGCCAAAAGTCTGTGGACACCCTGTTTGTCTCACTGTTCCTGATCATATTTTAAAGAACTGTTTGTCTCCAACTGTGTGATGGGCTTCAGGCCAAAAGTACATGAACAACCCTCACCTGTCCTTGTTCTTAAGTGAACTGCTGGTTTCATCTGGACTTCTTTGTTCTAACCAAGTGAAAACTTGATGCTACAGCTGCAGATCTTAGAGCCGTGGTCCAAACCTGCAGATCAGGACACCACAAAGTCTTAAAAAAGATATGAGTCTTCATTTTTAATAGTAACCAATCATGAAGCAGAAAAAAAATCCATTGCTTTTCAGACGGAGTAACATTTGGTTTGATAAACTACAATATTTGGATTGTTGATGATTTGCAGCAGCAACAATCATAGAAGAAGAAAGCCTAACCAGAAACTACCACATGTTTAATGGCAATTGAAGAGGAAACACCACAACAAAGTTCTTCAGGTTGAATTTGAACAGCAGCAACAGGATGATAATAATCTGGTTGACATCTTCACATAAAAAGTTCAGCACGTGGGAAACATCTGTCCCATCATCTGTGACTGAGTTTGAGCGCAAAGTATCATCCATGTAAAGACCGAGTCCTCCTCCACTCGTCCTGCAGGAGTCCTGCTTGTTGCACCCTGTCAGCCTCCTGCAAAAAAGCTGAAAAAAAGACAGATTAAAGGAGAGAAGCTCAGTCGCTGCATCCTACATGTACAGACAGTGCTATTCAGAGGGTCTTGTGTCAGTCAAAGAGTCTCAGACCCCCTTGAGACCCTCTGTGTTCCTCCCTGTAGTCACAAGACCAATCTGAGATGATTGACAGGAGCAGGAGGCAGAAAAGAATATTTCTTTCACATAAATCTGGTTTATTTTGTGAGCTAAATATATGATTTCATCTCTTCAGTCATTTTAAATTCACTTAGATGAAACGGTGAAGAAAATTCATCAAACTGGTCAGAAACCAGTCGCTGAATAAAACCAGTGATGAGAGTTTCAGGTCAAAATGTTTCTTTTAAAATGTGAAAGTAACTGAAGTGTTGATCATCACCATATCAACACACAGTCAGCTGGCACAGCACCGCACGCACACACACACACACACACACACACACACACACACACACACACACACACACACACACACGCACGCACACTCCCTCCCTCCCTTCTCTTCATTCACACACAAACTCTCTCTGTCTCTGTAGGGAATCCCTCTCCTCCTCCTCCTCCTCGTCCTCCTCCTCTTCATCATCATCATCACCTCATGCTCCAGGACCTTGGCCCTGACACTGTTGACGTTTCCATGGAAACCCTGGCCTCCGTTTGGGCCTGTGACCCCTGTGACCTCAGTGACCTCGGAGAGAAGCCGCCGTCTGTGTGGGGTGAGAACCGACAACTGACAACTAATATTAATATTTCATCAGAGAAGTATTCAGATAGTCTTCTTAATAAAAGTATATAAATACTCTGTTACAAGTAAAAGTCCTGTAATTAAAGTATATCTTAAAATATTCGAACTTAAAAGTATTTGTTGAGTTACATTTTTATATAATTTATACAGTTTAATAATTATAATGCATTAATATGTGAGCAGCAGTGTAATGTTGTAGCTGTTTACCCATTTTTATACTGATCACTTCAATTGAGAAAAAACTAATTTTTTAATGAACTCTTCATGTTCATCATCTGCTGTCAGATAAATGTAGTGAAGTAAAAAGTACAATATTTAACTATGAGATGTTGTGTAGTAGATGTATAAAGTAGCATAAAATAGAAATACTCAAATAAAGTACAAGTAGTTTAAAATTGTACTTCAGAAAATGTACTTAGCTACATGCATTTAAAGGGATAGTTCACCCAAAAATGAAAATGAGTGTTTTTTTTTTAGTCCACAAAACACTGCTGGAGTTTCACAGGAAAACGGTGTTGCAGAATCTTTCAAACAGTGGAAGTGAATGGTGACCAGTTTTCACACATAAAAAACACAACAGTAAAAACATAAAAACATAAAATGCCTCCATACTGTACTTCCAAGTTGACTAAATAAAATAGTATTTATTCCATGTTTTTATCCTGAATCTTCACTGTAGATCTTCAGCTTGGAGCCACGTTCACATGCACACTGTGCATGCAGACTGTTTTTTTTTATATATTTTTGTAACCGATGGGCAGAGTGAGGCTAACTGATGCCTCCTGTTTCCAGTCTTTATGCTAAAATAAGCTAAGCTAAGGTTGGTTGCAGCTTCACATGAATCTGAACATCTGACTCTCCACAATAAAGAGAAGATTCCTTTAACAATTTCAATAAACAGTGGAAATCATATCAGAAACATTGAATAAATATTCAACAATGTACTAATATTATATCTTTTAACATTTTACACTTTAATACAGTTGTAGTTAAAGCCTGGACAGGACAGGACAAGACAGGACAGGACAGGACAGGATGATCATCCAGCCAATCAGAGTCCAGCTGTCGTCGGTCTGTACTTCTCTCTGCTGACTCAGGTCGACTCACTATAACAGGACTGTTTCTATTTTTCTTTAAATGCCACATTCAGCAGAGCAGCGGCGGCTCATTTATCAAACAGAAGAGTTTCTCGCTCCTCTCTATGAACTCTGGGTAACCGAACACTGTGGCACGTTCACACATGAGTGATCTGTCCCGACAGAAAGATCCTCAACAGTTTATATTAAGATTCATCTTTTTATTTCCTCCATGTCTCCTCACTCGCACTCTTCAATTCATCACATTGAGCTGAGATTTAAACCTGAGGAGGAAGAAAAGAGCAGCAGCTGAAGTTTAAATGGTAAAAAAAAAGATTTAAACAACTATTTTATGCTCATTAAAATCTAATTCATAGTGATGGAAAGTAGAGTACATTAATGTTTGAAATAAATAAATCAAACAAGAACAAAACACAAAACACAAATGACATGAAGAGAAATATTAAATATGATTTAAACAAGTAAGTTATGCTAGTTAAAAGCTAATTTATAGTGATGGAAAGTAGAACATAAAACATTTTAGAGTATATTTCATTTATTTATTTATTTATTTTTAAGTGAATAAAATAAAAACAAATAATTCCCAAAACAAAACAAATTAGGAAACAAGAAACAGCAGTCAGTCAAAGTACATTAATCCAGTTGTATATTCAAACATTTGACTAACTTTGACTAACTGTACTTGAATATTTAAACTTAATGCCATTCTACTACATTAATCTGACAGATAGTCACTTGTTACTTTATATATAGAACATTTGATTTACTGTTAATATGTAAACAACATATCAGACTACAAAAAATAGAAAAACAACGTAAAATTCTAGAGTCAAATAAGCAAAACATAACACACAAAACACCACAGATAATTCTAAAGACAATCATCAATTTAACAATTCAAGAGACAAATATTTTATAAAACATTCATATGTAATAATAATCCAGTAATATAATATTATGTAATAATGTAAAACACTGATTCAGGTCCTTTCCTATAATAAGCATGTTTAGATAATAATAATTATGTATTTTGACCAATATGTTGAATGTGAAAACTTCAGTGAAGTCTGCATTCATAAGGATACAGAAGTACTATGTAATCGGATTACATTTTAAAAGTAACATTACCGTGTCTGTGTGTCGGTCAGAGTCTCAGTGTGTTTGGAGCAGCTCTCCACCTGCTGGTCTGATGTGGACGGAGCAGCTCTCACCTCAGCTGCAGAGAAACAAACAGGTACAAACACACACACATTAACATCACAATAAGTTTTATTTATGATCATTTCACTGCAGCAACAATCACTACTTGGTTTAATTTAACAGTTACTTTAAAAAAGGGCAAAATGTCTGCATAAGTCAGAGTCCTGTGAAAAATGCTTTATTTATTTATTTATTTATTTATTTAATAATTTAATTATTAAATTAAAACGGTAAAAAAATAATGAAAGTAGGCTACATTCAAAAGAAAACAATGTACATTGAAAAAATGCTCATCAAATAAGTGGTTCAAAATAAGTTCCTGGCTCTCACTGAGCAGATAACCAATCATACTTGAGGATAATGGGGTGGCTCTTGGGGTGGCCAATCAGATTTCAGATTTGACCGGTGCCTCTCCCCTCATGCACCCCCTCTAGAAATGCCCCTGCAGAGAGGACAGACATTTTGTGGGTGAGGAAACATCTTGGTACCACTGATTGGTTCAAGTGCTGAAGTTGGACAGATGCTGGTTCAAGGTTCAATTTTGTATGAACAGGACACAGTTTTTGGTATTTGTCCTGCTGTTCTCCTACTGTCATTGGATGGTTGGGTAAAAAGTGATGTTGAACATTATTCAACTTTCAGTAGCCACAGAAAATACCTAATATGCAGCACTAAGTTGGTGGAAGAGTGTGAGTATGTGGCGCTGCCATTTCAAAAAATACACTGGCGAGTTCTGTCATCTTGACCATATTTCCTCTGTCACATTGTTGGTGAATTCTCTTGTGTATTAATTTGACTTTTGACATCAATATGTTTTTAATCTTTTTGCAGCTT
The DNA here is from genome assembly GCF_056507025.1 of Lutjanus erythropterus. Taxonomy (NCBI): domain Eukaryota; kingdom Metazoa; phylum Chordata; class Actinopteri; order Lutjaniformes; family Lutjanidae; genus Lutjanus; species Lutjanus erythropterus. The sequence goes on from NC_139320.1 coordinate 32,713,919, forward strand.
CAGGACACTCTGCTGCAGAGAGAGGAGGAACTGGCTCGACTGCAGGAGGAGAACAACAAGCTCAGAGAGTTCCTCAACTCTTCTTTTGTGAGGAACCTGGAACAAAAGGCAAAGGTTTGTTCACCATCATAAATCATAACTCTGGGGAAATCTCTAAATGGGGTTCCAGTTCACATACCTAATTTTGAACCATTCTGAGCATTTCAACAAAGAATAAATGGGTTCCAATCCTAAAAATTTGATTCCCAGCTGAAACCAAAAATGCAAACTGAAGTGGCCATGTCATATTCTCCACTGATACAAATCAGTCAAGTGTCAGTCAGGCGTCCACATCATGTGTGCCATTTCAAAAATGGACCTTTCTCAACTGCAGAAAAGTTTCAGTTTCAGTTTGATAAAACCAGGTGTGTGATGATCTGACATCTTGTTTTGTCCTTTTTCATAGAAACTAACTGCTGATGGGAGGAGGAAGCTGAAGAGAAACCTGCACATCGACGATGGATCTTTCCCGAACTGCAGTCATCAACTCGTGACCTCCCAGCAGGTCAGTAAGAGAGTCTGCAGGAACCTCACTGCCGAGTTCTGCTCCGAGGCCTCTGAGACATCTTCATCCTCAGAACCAAACCTGGACCTCTGGGTTCTACGAACGCTGGGACTGAAGGACCGAGACACCATCGATACGTCCCAGGACTCCTCCTCCTCCTCACCTGGTTACAGCCTCAGCAGCTCAGTTTATGATGCCACCTCTTCCTCATCCCATGAATGCACGCTCAACTCCTCATTCAGTCCTCCAGTTGTCACTTCTACACCTTCCTCTGTCCACAGCTACAGCCGAAGATCGACTCCTCAAACTCAGTATAGGTACAATGCTGCCGAATGCCAAGAAACAAACTGTCATAATCCTGCCAAGTCACCTCAGAACAGCACAACTTCTGACTTCACTGCCGCTGGACTGACCAGACAGTACGAAGCTCCTGAAGCTGTGATCAGGAGCTACAACACATTAACTGCCTTCCAGTCTCCACCACCACCAGAGGAACCAGCCTTCACCCAGTCATCAGATGGAGCAGAGATCTGTTCCATCACAACCTCCAGTCGAGTCCAAACTCTGGAGGTAAATCAAGAAAAAAATTCTGCTTACTGGTCTCCACCATCACAGGACAAAAACCAGTTCAGTCCACCAGGACAAAGAGTCCCGTTCTCCCCCATCTCCTCTTCGAAACCTGCCATCAACCATCTGTGGACACCTGCCTGCAGCAGCCTAGTAAGTCCGTCAGCAGGATCTCAGCCTCCTCAGACGCCTCAGACACCTCGCAGTCGCACAGATCTGGCATTCAGTATGTCCCTCAGCCCATCCAGCAGTGTTAAGACCCACAGCTTCCCCCAGGGACAAGCCTTTGTCAGAAAGGACCCTGAGGGACGGTGGAACTTCACCTGGGTGCCCAGACAAGGACCATAAGCACCTGGATGATTGTTCCTCAAAAGGATCTCAGACAAGCACCACATTTGATGTTGTTGTGTCCCTGGTCAACCTCTAAGGACTGAGAGTCATGCTGTGTCTGATTGTTGGACTTTGTTCTGGGCCCTCAGTTTGGTGCTGATTATACAAGACTTGGGCAACACTTTAGGGCCATCCAGGCGACCAACATTTTCCACCAACATAGAACTGGTTCTGGCCCAGTTTGTGCAACTAATTTTGAAAACTTCAAGTTTTCCTTGACCTAAAGTGGCCTTATGACCGCTCCTGGATTACCATGGTTCCCCTCAAAACTAGTGGAAATGCAGGCTGGTTTGTTGATTAGCACCAAGGTCCCAAGAAACCTGAACTTAAATGGTTCAAGAACCAGAGCCAATTTGGTGGAAAGGGCCCAGACCAGGCAGATATTTCTTTAAACAGTTCTTGAACTTCCATCAAAGTTTGATGGAAATACTTGTTCCTCTGATAACCTGCTGTTTGTTTAAAACATTATGATCCTGACATCATTCTGATTAAAAAAAAAAAAAACTGCACTGCATTTCATTCAGTGTCACTCAACTCATTAGAGAATTTAGAACACAAGAGTAATGGAAATCAAACTGTGGTACTGTGAGTCTAACCAGCTTGTTTTAGGGTTTACATTTGGAACCAAACTGAGGACGTTTAACATTTTAGGTTTGTAGCTAATTACAGCCAACTTACAGTGAGGGAAACATTAAAAATTAACATGACTGCCTAAAATGTTGTTTATATGTTGAGGTTTTTATGTAGTTTGTCTGGGAAACTGCCACATAAAACTTTATCAGTAATGACCCTTGGGCCACAACGTAAAAACTGCCTCACAATAAAAGAAACAATAAATGTTCTGTTCAGATTAGAATGAAGGAAACTGGTTCTATAAAGTAACTATAGATGACATGTTGTCTTGAAGTAACTGCTAAAACTGACATTTCAGAAAAGTACAGTGAATCAATGTAATCTTAAAGCTGCCACTGATTGGCTGGACAGTTGGGTGGTGTCCAGTTCAGTTTGGAATTTGAATGTTAAGCTGAATTACTGCCATTGTTGCAAATCCTGTTTTCACCCCACCAGCTAATTGGAAACTAACTTCTGTAAGCTAACAGTTCTACAACAATGTCTTAGCGTGAGTCAGTAACATGTTAGCCATCTAGCTAGCTTGCCAACTAAACACAAACCATTTTTGAACACAAGATGCACCTACTGAGTTTGTGACTTGCTGCAAACAACACCACAGGACTTTTGCACTGTAATTTTTATTTTTACCAGATGTGCATGAAACAACAGTACTCCAATAGTAGTATTACAAAAATTTATCTCATGTGGAACCAGCACAGTATCAATGCATTTTGTGAAACTGTCAGAAAATGTAATCTTGTAATCCACGTACATGGACACAGTTTAAATTTAAGAGATTAAATTTCATTCAGGCTATTTCACAAACTGCAGTGACACTGTTGAGGCATCAAGAAATTAACATGAATATGATTTTTCTTTTTTCATTGAATTTGGTGAAAACATGGCTTCTATAAATGCTCGTGTGACTCAACCATAAAACATCAGAGACGATGGAGATGTTTTCAAAGCCAATGTGCAGAACGTCCATAAATTGTAAATTCATCCTGATTGTGTCAAACTGTTGATTCTGTCGGGCTCTTTGTGTGCCGTAATGTTTGTATATGATCATGTACAGAATGTAACTGACTAACTAACTAAAAAAGTGATTGACAGACGTGTCTCAGTCTGTTTATTGTTCTCACGTCTCCGTCATAGAGACATTTCAAATGGTAACCCCGTCTCCTAAAACAAACCTTTACAAATTACTAATGTAATTTGCCAAATATGTGATTGCTTCCTAGATTGTGTTCAGTGGAAACATCATTGCTAGCAACAGAAGTTCTACGTTCCTGTACAGAACACAGGCTGTAGTTCAGAGGCGGATGGTGTTGTTCAATACCAGAGATCAGGATTCACATCAGGTTCAAGTGACAGAAGGACTCTGGTTCAGGTTATTAAAGATCGAGATCTTTAAAAATAAAATAAATACCATGATATTTCCTGGCACTTGACTGTTTTAAATACTAGAAAATGTAAATGTTCAGTATTTGATGCATATATAGTTTCTGCCTCATATTACAAATATTCTAGGTGACAGCAGATGTTATACTGAGTTTGAAATTGACCCTTCCTACGTCACACCCCTTTTAGCTCTGTACACCTGAGCAAGCTTGATACCTCGGTCCACTTTCTCCTTTCCTGTTTCCTGTACTGAAACATGCTCTGTGATTGGCTCATCTGTGTTGAAAAGAAAAACAAATTTTGGAGATGGTCGAAAAACACTGCAGGAGTAAAAGTCACATATATTCACATCTTAAGTTGACTTTTGACTTGATAACTTGATAACTTCAGCATTTTCTGTCAGATTGAGGTTTGACTCTGTGAACCAGTCTGATTAAAGTTTGGTTTCTCTCCTGCAGTCTGACGGTCTCCTCACTCTTTAGCTCAGTTACCAGTTAAACCAGTCTGACCATCCTCAGTTCTCTCTCACTTCACAGGAACAAAAGGCTCCCTGGAGACACCCCGCCCCCCCCAGCTTCCACCTCCTCCATCCCGGTCCGCCCCCCACAGGTAACGATGGAGGCTTTCTGCTCCCTGGGGGTCTCTATACAGGGTCCCTGAGTCCCCTGAGAGCGAGCCGGAGCTAAGGGAAAGTTGCCAGTGAGAAGTGTCCGTGGCGGCCCGAGCCAGTGGTCTGTCTCTAATGACAAGGTAAGACGGGCTGCAGATGTCCAACAGATTGGGGCCCCTTTCAGGGCAGGGAGGGCCTCGAGTCTGGCAGGAATGTGAAAGGTGGGCCGCTCCGGATCACAGGCTCCGAGCGGAGGGTCGGTCATTAAAGAGGCCGGACGGCTGAAACTCAATCCGTCCCGGCTGATCGGGGGAACGGTCCCACCGCCACGTTCTCGCAGGAGCCGACAGCTTGGCTCACCTCAAAACACGTCCGATAATGAGTCGACACATATGATTCTCCGAGTGTCGACTTGTTTCACATTTTCCTCCACAGTTTCCTGACGGAGGCCACAGATCAGGTGTCAGATCCACCTACAGTCAAAGAACTGCGATCAGACCCAAACCTGACAAAGCAGGAAATCCATCGACCTTCAACTCACTGAATCTCCACCTGGAATCTCCTCTGGTTTCATAAAATAAGACTGACCAGTTACACAGTGACATCAGCTGACATTAAAGTGATATTTTTATATGATTCTCATTGTGGTCAAATTCAGAGAAAAGACTAAAACCAACAATAAACTGGTCCCAGTAAGCAGCATCGTGTGGTTGGCAGTGTTTGGTTTTATGTCACAAGCAGTAAATGCAGTAAATCAACAAACAATCCTTCATCCTTTGTAAAAAATAAAGTTACAGAAAACATTTTAAAACAACATTTAAATAAGGAAACACTTTGTTGTTATCTCTGCTGTGCAGGAGTCCAGTTTGTAAACTGGTACTTTATCTGCAGCTGCAAACCTCAGCAGACCTGCCCCTTTGTTTTTGACGTCCAGGTCATATCCAGATTGATTTTAGGAAGTCTGGACAGCAAAAAACAGAAGCACATGAAATGTGATTTTTGGATCCAATGTTTTTAGTAGTGTTTTGAAATATGATTCCAATCAGATTTCTGCAGATGCTTTTCAGTCCAGGCTCTGGACGCTCAAAGTGGACGTCAGGGTGTCTTTTGCATCACTTGCAGCACAACAAATAATGATGATGTAAAATTCATCGCAACTGAGCGTCACAGTGTGAACCAGCTGCTGAGTTTGTCAGGTGTGATGGAGGAGCTCTGCACTGCATTGTGATTGTTTGGAGGACAAGATCATGGGTCTCTATTTTGAAATACTTCAGTGTTGGAAAGCTTCACCAGACAGATAGACAGGTGATGTTTGGACACACAAATCTGATCTAATCTGTTTGGACAGTCTGTCTTAAACGTCTGATCTGAGAACTTTCCTGAGTGGATTCGGGTCTGATCTGTTAACTAAACTGAACTGCACAGGTCAGCATCATGTCTGCAGCCGTGAGGGTCGGGGGGGGGGGGGGTGTCAGAGGTCAGAGCCAGCAGGATTGTGGGTACAGTGAGGCTGGTGTGAGGGTGGGCGGAGCCAGCAGCTGTCAGTCAGGTGGAGGTGTAACATTAACATCACAGACTGAGATCACAACACCCTCCCAGAGAGCACATTAACCTGACATTAACTCTTAATGAGCCAACACACCCCCTCCACCATAAGTCCCACCCCCATGATGTCACCCCGTCTGCCAGAGGCAAATCCCACAATCCCCTGCAACTGCAGCGCTGCCAGTCCTCTCGACAGTTTTCACTTCAGTACTCAACACACTGCTGCCATCTGAAAGATGCTCTGATCTTTATTTACTCATCAGGTTTGAACTCTGATCATCTGAGAGTCGACTCGGAGTTCAGACGTCACTTCAGTTTGTTGAAACACCTTCAGGAACAAATCTGTGGAGGACAGAAACTTCCTAATTCAAACATATGTTAATAAATTAATAAATGAATCAATCAATAAATTAATATCAAATTAAATGCACAAAAACACATTTATTTTATTTTATTGTTCATTTTTTATTTTTTATTTATTTATTTATTGTATTGATGTTGATTAACCAACAGGAAACAGTTCCATGTGAATGACTTCATTTGCATAATGAAGCAGAGATGCAAAGAGTTGTAAAAAAAAAAAAAAAAAGTACAGAAATATAAGTAAAAGGCAGAATAAAAAGGTGGAACAATGCAAATTCAAATAAAATAGAGGTATCCATTTATGTCACATCTTATAAATTAGTTTATTACAACATTTATTTTAAATATTCTTTGTGCACTTAATGACATATTACTTTATTTATTGAGTCATTTATTTATTTTTGATTTTAGCAGATCTGGTCTGTCATAGAAACTCTGGTCACAGTCTGCAAGTTTCATTTAATTCATGAGTATTTAAACTCAGACTTCACATGTCACAGTTAGTTTACATTTACATTTGGATATTTAGCATATATGTATACACACACACACACACACACACACTCTCTCTCTCTCTCTCTCTCTCTCTCTCCCTCTCTCACTTTCTTCAGATATTTCACATTAAAAGCCTCAGAGGACATAACAACGCACTTTACTGGTTGTGTTTTAATTTGAAGCATCATGTTTCTCCAAGACGTCACTTTAGCTGCATTTTTTTTTTTTTCAAAGTCAGCTGGTTCTGCATTTTAGTTCATTATTTTATTTTTTATACACAACAAACAACCTGCTGTACAAACATCAATATTTCATTGTGAAGCCTTCAAGAGAAAGAGAAGCTATTTGCTCTCAGCCTCCATACAGACCAGCAGCACTGTGTGTGTGGACTGTATTGATTAGTCTCTAACAGTAATTAGCTGATTGATGAGGGAACAATGAAGGAAGCTTCACAGTCAGGAATGCATCCATTTACACACACTCACTCACTCAGAGTTACAGATTGACTGAGTGTATGTATGTGCGTGTGTGTGTGTGTGTGTGTCACACTAATTGGTTGTGGGTAATGTGTCATGTATCAGTGTGTGGATGCTGTGACCTCTGATGGACAGATGATCAGTGAAGAAGAAAACCAGGACACGAGTTAATGAGCAGTTAGAGGAAGAGGAAGTGATGATCACACACACTCTGAGCACCGTGGACCAGAGGTGGGGGGGGGGGGACTCGAGTTTGTGACTTTGATCCAAGTGAAATATGCAAACTCTAGAGTTTAAAAATGAGTACAGCAGAACAAATAACAAACTGAGGCTCTGCAAGAACACTGCAGGAACACTACAGGAACACTGCAAGAACTCTACAGGAACACTAAGGGATCACTGCAGGAACACTACAGGAACACTACAGGAACACTGCAATTCAACATTATAATTTGACAATCTTACGACTCATAAACAGACACAGAACGTTCGGTCTTAATTTGAAGTGTGATTAATGTGAAATAAGTAAACAAACACAGTTATTCTGGCCCATAATGTAAATTTTATAGGAGAACATGGTGGCTGTAGTGTTGTTGTCAGAGCAGTCAGCATTTCAGTTTGATCTATGATCATGATCATTCTATGATTTATTACAGTAAATACATCATAGATTTCTCCTGTGAGTCTCACACATGACCTGAAGTGTAACTTGTACTCAAGATTTTGGACTGAACAATCTTTATTTTATTTTTTGGCACATTAACATGAAGTAAATGATGATCTGAATGTCCTTCACTCCTTTATCATCATGTGTGTGGAGATGTGTGTGTCTGTAAGCTGCAGTAACAACACTGTGGCAGCTCACCTGCACCTGCTGTGCCATTATATAACCTGTGGCTATAATAACTTTTTTTATTTTAAAGATTATTTTTTGTGGATTGGACAGTGATTGATAAATAGGTTACAGTTATGCCCGAATGTAAACTAACAATGTGGAAAATGGTAGAATTATAATTTAGAATTCATTTTGGTCTGCAAATAGAAATAAGAACATTATATACAAATTCATGTAAATAAATGCATGGTCTCCTACAGAAAGATGGCGGATACTTAAATAATGCAGTGAAAAACATTATAATTAAGTAATTTAACATAATTCAGACACTTCTGCAAACTGAAAGAAGTGTCAGCTGAAGCTACAGCTTACAACACCATCATCATTAACAAGATAAAATCAGTGTTCATCACAGACGTGTGAACATTAACCTGCAAGGAGAGAAAGTTAACAACACACTGCAAACAAACAGGACATCGTTTAACACCATCAAGTGTTTTCTGAGTTTTAGACTTGTTGATTCGTCTAAATTTAAATTTCTGTTTAATCGACGGGGAAATTACTCGTACTTTACTTCACTCTTACTTTATACAGATGAGTGTTGTCAAGAGGCATCATGTACTGTTTCTATGGTGATTCTGAGGAAGTTCAGAGGAAACACTGTATCTGTGTGTGTGTGTGTGTGTGTGTGTGTGTGTATGTGTGTGTGTGCTCTCAGTTTAATATTTAATGAGTCTTTATGGTGTTCTGTGTGATGATGAGTAACTACATACCAACATACTAACTGCTGCAGACTCCTGCTCAACAATTAACCCAAAGACACACACACACACACACACACACACACACACACACACACACACACACACACACAATTCTTAATCCAGTGAACATGTGACAATTATTTGGACCAAAAGAAGTTAATTTACTTTTAAATAATCTTATTTATGTCTATTATTTTCTCCAATTAAAACCAAACTAATGACAAAAATAAACAAAGCTGATAATGTGATATACTGCAGCCAGCCACCAGGGGGTGTCCACATGTTTTGGTTTCACTCTTGTGTCGTCCATATGTCAATCCTCAAGATGACCTGGCTAGATTTTTGCAGTTTTGCATTAATGCATCCTGGGTGCTTTACATCTTAAATGCTCGGAACATCTCCTGTTTTTGCAGGAATGCCTTTAATACTTTGAGTTGAACAAACATCAACTCAGAGCTGCTTGGAAATAATAATCATGGAGGACAAAGTTTACTTTATCATAAATAAGAGCTTCACAGTAGGGTAAATGTGCAATGTGCAAAAATAATAATCTCATTTATCACAGGGCCTGAAGGCTCACTGATGTTCTATACATCTAAATGAGAGGCACCGAAAAGCAACAACTGTATATTTATTTAACATGTAAAGCCTCATGTTGAAAGTTAAAACTTAGTCCAGCTTCTGTTTTTAACTTCATGGTGCATAATTCAAATGAAGTTTTCCAAAAACAAATCAGCAGTGAGTTTTATCTCAGGACACTCTGTTGGGTTAGTCTGATACCATCAGTAAATATAAATCATATCTCCAGTATTTTTCAGTATTTTTAAGATCTTTTCACATAAACCTTCATTTTCCTTATTTCCATCCTATATGTCTACTTCTACAACTGTCAATCATCATATCAATATATTATTATTTGAAAAACAAAGCACCTTTACTGTATATATTCTGATTTATTATCTATTTTTGTCATTTTTTCTCAGTGTATATTTGATAGTTTACTGAACATATTTTTTAAACATCTTGTTATATTTTTAATATTTTCTCTTCTAATTGCACCATATGATATGTCTTTTCTATTCTTGTAAGGAGCACCTGTAACATGATTCTGATTTTGAATCTGCAGGATGTTTGTGTGTTTGTAGAGTTGATGTGCAGCTCAGTTAATAATAAATGTAGACGACAAATCAGAAAAATACAAAAAGAGCTGAAAAAAAGAATCAGGAGCTGAGCTGAGAGCAGCAGCGGGTGTTGGAGGTCTTTTTCTTCAGTGGATCAAATAACGGCAGTCGCGTGTTCTAAGCGTGTGTGGAATGTAAGTCGACCAACGGAGACGACCTTTGGCACTGCAGGAGAACGCACACACACACACACACACACACACACACACACACACACACACCTGACACTCTGCACTGGCATGAAGCCACAAACACACTCAATCCTGTACAAACACACACACTTCAGAGCTAATGTGATGCTGGCACAGAGCCTCCATTTGACAATGGACACACACACACACACACCTACACACACACACACACACACACACACACACACACACACAGGTATGATCTAACTAACTAACAGTTGTAATTAATAACCAGTTGGACCAGTCCACACAGAGAACAGCAGACTGGATTTCTGTTAAATCTGATCTCAGCTCTGAGATTCCAGTCCGGATTGATCCTGGATCCTGTATCAGGCTCCGCCCACGTCTGAGTCACGGGTCAGATCTGGTCAAAAATGGGTCAACAGAAAAAAAACTGTAAAACATCTGAACACAGGACAGAAATCTAAAAGCTGCGTGTACGTTCTCTCACGTTCCTCTGGTGGCGGTTCTCTGATGATGAACGTGGAATGATGATTAAAATTTTGGGATTTTCTGTAAAAAAAAAAATTGAGGCACCAAAATAAAGACAAATCAGGTTCACAGCTCAGTGTGAACAAATTTTGAAATACGTTTCTGTTTGAGTTGCTGAAACTAAAAGATTCAAGTTTAACTAAAGAAGAAAAGTAAATTATTTCAACTAAAAATTATGGGTCAGCAAAACTTAAAGTTTATTTCAAAACATAACAGTTTGAGTTTGGCACAAAACTCAAAAATCTGTTGCAGTTCGTTGCCTTGAAATTTTGAGTTGCCTCAACTATTTTTTTTTTTAGTGTAAAGTGGTTGATACATTTGCCAACTGTAACTGAGGTTGTTGGTCTTCCGCAGCGGTCGCTGGTTCGATTCCCGCCTGTGATCCATTTGCAGAGAGTCTGTGGACACCTGTCCTCAGCGGCTCAGTTAGTCTGTTGGTAAGATCTCAGCGTCCTGTCAGGCCTCTGACGCCTCATAGACGCACAGATCTGGTGTTCAGAATGTCCTTCAGTCCATCGAGACCCACAGAGGGACGGTGGAACTTCACCTGGGTGTCCAGACCAGGACCACAGTCGTCTCTTAGAAAAGCTCCACATTTCATTTTCAGACTCCATTAGAATTAAAACCAAATCAGAATCAGGTTCTTCCATGAAGGGAAGATCTTTGCAGAGATCCACACGTTCTCCTCCTGTGTTCCTCCACTGAACACCAACATGTTTGTAGATAAAACAAGAGCGTCTGCAGAGAAAAACTCCTCTGGCCTAAACTTTTAATCGATGAGTTGATGCGGCGTCCCGTTTGGCAGCGCTCCTCGGCAGCGCTGAGGTAATGACGGATGTTTCAGAGCTCAGCGCTGCGGCTCACATTAATAAACGCTGATGAGTCTGTTTTTCTTTAAAAGCCATTTCTGCTTTATTAGTCGGAGCACAATGACGAGGGATGGCGGGTTGAGACGGATGGGAGGAGGAGGTAAAGGTCAGGAGGACGGAGATGTTCAACAACGCTCGTACAGATGATATAAATCCAACCAACGTCTCCGTTAATGGAGTCTGATCACCTCCGATAACAAATCAAAGACTTTTATCTGTCAGGAGACACAAAATCAATGACAGGATTCTCTTCATTATCCTTAAAGTTCAGAAACAAGTTCATTCAACTCCAACACATCATCTGAAACCACAGAACCACAGACAGAACTGTGGAACAGAGCTGCCGGCGCACCGACTCCGCAAGAATAAATATGAAAAGTCAAAATAAAACATTTCAGTCTGGAAATATTTCAGTTCAGGGATCAGAAGTACTCAGTTTAATGAAAAGATCAAGGTTTGAGTTAAAATAACAGCGATGGACAGAATACTGAAAATATGTACTCAAATACAAGTACTGTTACATTACTAAGATATTACTGAATACAAGGAAAAGTACTGGTGTTAGAAAAATACATTACTAATAAGTAGTAAGTATTCTTCTCAAAACTACTCAGAGTATTAGTTACTTTTTAACTGTTGATGTGTAATAGATTATCCCCAGCAGACATTCACACAATAAAATCACATGTAAATATCTGAATGTCCACTCTACATTTATCTTTAGATGACATTTCAGTCTTTAATGAGTTTATTTAACTGTTTATTTGTGACTGTGGTGAAATTATGCAGATTTCGTCATGTGATTCCGCTGTAACTTTTTTGAAATTATTAAAGATTTCCCGTGTGAGTTGTTAGAGGAAGGCAGCCATATTGGATTTGGTCCTCAGAGGTCGGCTGCTGCCTGCAGTTCACTGATGATCCACCAGAGGGCAGAAGACACGTCTCAGATTGATAAAACAGTAAAGTATTGATCATATTGATGATGTGAAGGTCTCAGACACTCATGGATCAAATATGATGCATGTGCAAAATGATGTCAAATACTCTGAATTTATATTTATCAATCAATCAATAGTTTTGACAACACTGTTGACGACGACTTCAATGCAGCAGTCAGCTGGAAACCACTGCTGACTGTTTACTTGCTGTCTGGTCTGTGTTGTGGTTATAACACACACACACACACACACACACACACACACACACACACACACACACACACACACACACACACACACCCCTTCAATAAGCAATACAATAAGCTGTTATTGATCTGTTGTTGTTGCATGCGCACACTTTAAGTGCTTTAATCAACTCTGCCATTTTTTCCTATTGATCCACACACACACACACACACACACACACACACACACACACACACACACACACACACACACACTGAGCAGCAGCAGGAAATGTGAACAGAGATGATGGATGATTCTTTGAATAATTACAGTTTACAGCCTCATGATTTGTTATAGTTTATGTTTCTTGTCTTTTCTGTCTGATGTTGGTTTTTATTTTAAGATTATGACTGTAATCAGATTAATGAAACTGCTTGTCTGTAATTTGCTGTAGACTACACTGTGAAACCAGCTGCTCAAACTAATTATTTGTGAGTAATAAATTAAAACTTAACTTTTGTTTAAAGGTTCTACTAAGTTAAAACTGTTGTGTGCCAGAGGAATTTTGTGTTTATTGAACTCATAATTTTTAATTAATAAGGGAAATGGGTCTAAAACATAGATATTTTAAAATATTTCAGAAAACTATTTTATGTATTACTCTAATAAATAAAATGAAAATGAAATGAGTGAAATTTGGTACTTTTAAATTATTGCAGTGAGAGGGGAGAATAAAAACTCTGAGCTGTAATGACACTGCGCCTTAATCAATGATTTTAATTAAACTGGAATCAAAGAGCACATGTAACACTGGTCTCCTAAAGTCCCAACATACCGTCACTCACTCACACACACACACACACACACACACACACACACACACACACACACACACACCCAGTTCAGAGTCTGTGCACATGAACGTGGCTCCAGAATAAAGATGTACAGTGAAGATTCGGGATAAAAACGTGGTGGAAAAAACAGTTTTTTAATCAACTTGACATGTCGGGGCTTTAGGAGACTTGGATTACAGCAGACGAGCAGCATGGAAACATTTTATGTTTTTAATTTGTTGTTTTTTGATTCTGAAAGTTTCCCAACAAACAACAGACGGAGATGAAACAATGAAAAGACTCATTTAAACGATAGAAAAAGATGTTGTGGTGAGTTATTCAGGAGTGTGTCGGTCAGTGAGATTATCTTCAGGTTTCAGCTTCAGGACTGAAACTGGATCCATCAGACAGGAAACGGTTCTGGTTTCACTGGTTTCTGTAGGAGGGACGAGAACTCTGCTGAACTGGCTCATTCAAACCTGCAGAGACTCAAATCCACACAGAGACCATCTGAAGGATCTGAACCGTGGACACTAACTGAACCAGACTGACATCAGTGAAGACCGTCACACCTGTCCTCCGTGTCCCTGTGTGTCCTGACAGTGTCTGTCTCGTGTGAACTGTGTCCCCTGTAACCGCAGAACGATCACCTTTCACACAAAGCTGCACTTTTCAGGAATTAGCTGCAGGATTAACGGAGAACAAACAGCTCGACGCCTCATTGACGCCTGCAGAGTCTCAAAGATTTCAGTGGACAGAAAAGATAGGTAGTTCAGATTCACCCCACAGACTGTGAGTCCTCTGCAGCAGCCGTGGGTTTGAATCCAGCCTGTGGCCCTCTGCTGCATGTCCTCTCTGCTCTGTTTCCTGTCCTAACATCAGCTGTCCTATCAAATTAAATATATAAAAACACACTCTCAGACATGTTGACCTGCAGCACCTCAGACCTAAAGATCTTCCACTGTAATTCTGTGAGAACGCTCCTCGCTGTTCTACTCAGAACCGTAGAACCCCACAGAGAGAGGAGGACCATCAGATCTACAGTCCAAACTCTGCAGGACAGAAGGTGCACAAGTTCTGCAGCTAAAAGTCCAATACAGAGACACTCAGAGTGACCTCTGACCTCTGTAAATCCTTGTTATTGTGGTTCCTTCTGTGTATGACGTGTATGACATCACAGTTACATCACAGCTCAGTGATAACGTGGTAACAAAGAGGTAATAATTACTAATACAGCAGTTTGGTATTAAGAATGTAATGTATGTATTACAGTAATAAATGAACAAATACAAAATAAATAATAAAAATAAATACAAAGTAATAAATAGAAACTAATTTAAAGAGAACACAGAGGCAAAAATAGTAATATTTTAGTAAAAATATTCTACTAAACAAATACATCATCAGTGTATCAGTGCAACATTAGTATTAAAATGGTCAAATGGTGACATTAATGTATAAATAAATAAACTGATGATGAGCTAATATAAGTTGATGTTTTCATTATATTTTCATTTAATTATTTTTTTATTAGTGCAATAACAGAAGAAGTACTCAGCGGCCACTTCATTACGTATACTTGTTCAACTGCTTATTAACGCAAATATAATTATAATAATATAATAATAATAACAGAGCCCCTGTGGGATGTGGTGGAACAGGAGATCTGTGTGGTTACATCATGTTAACATGGACCAAAATCTCTGAAGAACGTTTCTTGCACCTTGTTGAATTTATGACACGAAGGCGGTTCTGAAGAAAAAAGGGGTCCAACCTGGTACAAACAAGGTGTATGTTAACAAGAGAAATAAAAGAAGCAAAGTGTGCAGGTGAGATTAAAAGTATTAGTAAATATTAGTAAAATACCTTCAAAATATCATGAAAATGTTTGTTATTATTACCCTGTTATATGTTACCATGGTAACATGGATCCAAATAATTAGAATCAGAATCAGAAATATTTTATTGATCCCCAGGAGGAAATTGTTCACGTTACAGATGTTCCCATTCAAGAACAGAAAAATATATTACATAGAGAACAAAATGACAATATAATAAAATATTTACAGTAATGTGCCTTATTTTCCCAAACAGTGATATACTGTTGTAGATCAGTATAAATAAATAAATAAAGTTTGCTTTGTGACATTTTATGTTTTCATGAAAAACTGAAAACTCACCTTCTAACAGAGACAATATACACCGCAGGATTTTACTGTTATTTATATTTCTGTCTTTCAGTTTTCTAACCCTATATATTTTTTTGTTTTTCTTATTGGACAATATTTTTTTTAATTGTCCTCTACATCAATTTATTTTACCTGAACCACACCATGAAACAATTATATCACTCATATCACATCCATCCAGGGTCGTAAACAGCTGTTCAAACATGATTAGATTTCAGGTATCAGAATCTGTATCTGGAAGGAAAAATGATATTTTGACATCTTTAATGAAACGTTTGAATACTGAAGAAAGATCAGAACATTAGTATGAACATAAGTTTTTCATCAAACTTAACTTTTCAGTGAATGAACTTTGTGTTTTCTCACTGATGAAGAAATAAGAGTGAAATAAAGTGAAGAGTGAAACACAGATTGGTCTCAGTTCAGCAGTCAAACACTGACACCTGCTGATTCACTCAGTCACAGCTGATCTGTGCTCAGCTTTCAGTCTCTTTCCTTCATGTTCACACCTGAAGTCACCTGTAAACACACGACTTTCAAAATAAAGCTCTGAATCTGGACCTCATACATTTATTGTGAAATTTTAACTGTTCAGCTTCCTGTCTGATGAGAAGATTTTACCTTCTGATCATCAGTCAGAAGGAGCAGGAATCCCCTGAAGATGAAATCAAACGCTCCTCACAGCCAATAAAAAGGAAGCATTAAATCTGCGAAATCTGCAAACACGCTGAAATTTATTCAAGATTATACAAAAAAATCTAAAATAAATCAAATTAGAGAATAAAAATGACATCTTTATAGCTCTGTTTGCTCTGTTTGATATTCCATCAGCTCAGTAAAATGTGAAATATCAGTGTTGATTTTGCCAAAATGATCATTTTTAATCGCAGTTAGTGTGTTTATTGATCTGTGATTGATAAATATTGTGTTTCCATAACAGCCTCATTATCCTTCACTGATGTATTTTTGATTAATACTCAGTTTAACGTCTTTCCAGGATGATTTTAATGATTTTTAAAGCTGAAAGTGTGCAGGATGTCTCGACTCATGATGCAGCTCCACCAATCAGACATCAGGATCTCTGTGCAGCCTGAGAGGAAAAACCCAGGGCAAAAAAAAAGCAAAAAAAAAAAAACATGCATCAGAGTTTATGAACTCATGTGAATGATGTGGACAGAAAGAAGAAGTCTGAGTGAAGAAATGACGGAAGTGAAACTGAAAATGTGACAAAAACACACGATGAAAGAAACATGAGGGAACTCCTGAAGATTAAACAGACAGAAATAAAACTTTTCTTTTTGAATATAAATCTTTATTCATCTAAACCTCAGTAAACATCGTGAAGTCGTCAGTGTGTCGGTACAGACAACATGCAGATCATCTCATGTTGTTCACTGACAGCAGAGAGGAGACGTATTCCTCATTATTGATACCTGTTACCTTCAGATCAATGAAGTGGTTTTTTCCTAATCTATCAGACGTTCAGAGTGTGACCGGATGTTTCAGTGTTGGAGGAAGTTAAACAGGAAGTTTTTACTCACTGCTTGTATGTTTCTTTGATGTCACAGTCCTGGAAAACACAGCAGCACCTGTCAGTCAGCTTTTTAATCTCACCTGTGTGTGTGTGTATGTGTGTGTGTGTGTGTGTGTGTGTGTGTGTGTGTGTGTGTGTGTGTGTGTGTGTGTGTGTGTGTGTGAAGTGATGACACTTTAGAAATAAACAATAAAACCAGCAGATTTTTAACAGAAGCCCTGAAGAGAAAAAAATCTGGTGATTCATTTCCTCCATGACCAATCAGCTCACTGGACCGATCTGCAACAGGTTGGTATTTTTCCAGTTTTAGTGTTTTTGGAACTGAGGGATTCAGTAACTGCAGCTGATTTTATCCTGCTTAAAACTTTTTAATATATCTGTTAATTCATAAATACAGAAGAAAAAAATAATTTAGATTAGACTCAGAAAATGAATCACCAGAATCTTTTTTCTCGCTTGTCTCTCAGGGATTCTGTAGGTTTTATTTCCTGTTTCAAGAACAAAACAATGTAGAAACTGCTCTGAATCAAAGTGGTGATAAACATAAATCTACTTAAAAAAAAAAAAAAGATACAACAGCAGGACCCGATCAGATTCTATAACATGTGAACAATTTAAAACCTGATTTAAACATCAATAAATGTGACACATTAAATCCAAAGATTTAAAATCAGACATCAGAACATGTTGGATCATGTGATCAATAACAAACATTCAGACTCAGTTTCAGGTTCAGGACAGAAATATAAAATAAGGCATTTTCATTTTACATGTAGTGAGTTAAATATTTTCCATTACAGGACATCACGAAGTTGCATATTTGATCAGAGTTCATGCTGTTTTTACTTTATGTTGGAATCAGCTGAGATGATTTCATCTCACCTGCTAACAGGAGTCAAACGCTACGTTCAGGTTCTGTGGGACAGATGATTTTCACACCATCAGAGAGTGAAAGATGATTTTAACAAACATCTGTCAAGCTCAGTGGGGGACATCTCCAGCCGCTGCTCCCCCTGTCTGTGGGCCACAGTATGATGTCAAAAATTAAATATGATCTAGCTCTAGACATTATTTTGTTTGATTTAATTATTTTTTTCTAGTTGTTGAATATGAAATTAAACTACCTTTCAACTACAACTGACTGTTCCTTAGTCTTGCTGCTTTTTCATCTTGGCTATGTTAAAAAGAAAACAAAATTCTGAAGATGGTTCAAAGACATTAGTGGAGGACCTGTAAAATAAGATGTAGTCACATTTTAAGATGGCTAATGTTAGCAAAATGCTAACTAATGGTCTATCTAATGATTGATATCAAGCTAGCCTTTTGCTACAGAGCAAAACACTACCTAGTTAGCTTATGATTAATGTAGCCTAGATTAGCTAGTTAGTTGGCTAGTTCTTTGCTAACATTAGCTAACTTAATATGTGACTTTTGTCACATTTACAGGTCTTCCGTCTTCAAAATGTAGATTTCTTTTCAACATATACACAGATCTACGTACAGGAAACACTAAAGGACTAAAGTTGACAGAGGTTCCAGAAGGGACGGGACTTAAGAATGTCAACTGACATATAAACACAATTCTGCATTTGACAAAAGCTCAGACAAAACACCCAGCTTCCATTTTCATCAGAGGTATTAATGATTCAACGTGTCCAACGGAATAAAAAATATATAGAAGCTACTTTTTGTTAAGTATGATGAAAAAATATTTTTAATGGAAATCTAATACATTTTCAGAAATATTTTTGCTTTCTTGCAGTACTTGAATGCCGACATGGCCCCCATAGAAGATGACAACACCATCAGTGGCCCCAATTTGAGTTTGAGACCCCTGGTCCAGTTGAAGTCTGTGACGGAGCAGCAGAAACTGCATTAGCATTAGCATGTGTTAGCAGTAAACAGTGAGGCTGACATCAGTCACATCAGATTACAAACAGAATTGGATTACATGATACATCATTTCCTGTCAGTCCTTCATGTGTGAGAAGGTTATTTGAATCCAGCGTCGGAGTGGCGGACTCCGCCACTAACAATAAAGACTAATGTAATGTAATATAATAAGATAATTACAGAATGCAAATACACTGAATGTCTGTTGCTAAATAAAAGAACATCAGTAGAATAAAAGCATCTGATTTAATGAAGATATGAAGTTTAATAATTCCATGATGTTTTTCCGTATTTCCGATGTAACTTGAACGCAGCATTACTCACAGTCTCAAAGGCGCGGTCACACAAATGCTAATTCAGGGGAGTGGCCATTGCCTGCTGAGGCGAACATCTTTGCTGCTGCACATTTGTGGTCACACCCCCTTGTTAGTGACGGGCCAAAAGGCTCAGTTGGGTTTCGTGTGAAGCTGCAGAGTCAGTGTCATTTTAAGCCCCTCCCCTTCTTCTACTGACATCAAATTTCCACAGAAATCTGCGAACCGATCATCTGCTGTTGTTTGTGTTTCACTCCAGCGTCGTCTTGCTGACAGGTGGAGTGGGCGGAGTCAGAGTCTGGGTCAGGTGCAGGGTTGTGGGCGGAGTCTGGAGTCGGGGTGGGTTCCGTTTCTGGAACAGGGTCCGACCGGGTCTCTGTCCGGTCATGTGACATCTGCTGCAGCTCTGTTTCTACTGTTAGCTCCGCCCTTCTGTCCTCCACCTGTGCAATAAAACCGGCGCACCCTGAGCAGCTCCTGCTGTGCTGTGACCCCTCCTCCCTCTTCAACCTGCCCCTCCCTCTGGGCAGGACCTGTCTGTCTCTGCCTCTCTGATTGGCTGAAGCTCGCCTGCCACTGCGGCTCTGATTGGCTCTGTCTCTCTGGCTCTGGATGCGTTGTGCTCTCTGCAGCGCCATGGCGGCGAGGTCTGAGTGAGACGACGTGCTATCGATCAACCGCCGGCCCAGAGCGAGGGGCCGCACGGGCAGCGCCAGCCTCAGCCGCAGCCAGAAGCGGGACCGCCGCGGCTCAGATCGACTCCCTCGCCATGTGACGGTGGTGGCGGCGGCCTGACGGAGCTGAGCAACCTCCACACAGGGCAGTTTACTAATTGAGCGGTAACCAATGGCGACGATGGAGGCCTGGTGGCTGTGTTGAAGGTACAGACCCAGACGACACTCCAGGAGGCTGAAACTCTTCTCCGCCAGGAAGTCTGGACTGAGGACTAAGACGAGGCGGCGGCTTCGCTGCATTGAGTGCAGGATGGCCTCTGATAGGTCTGAAGACAACAAACAGGAAGAAACAACTTTATCAACAACTTAAAGGGATAGTTCAGGGTTTTTGAAGTGTGGTTGTAGGAGGTACTTCTCCATAGTGTATTACACTAAACCGACAGAATGAGCTGATGTGAATGGAGTCAGCAACAAAATATATTTTAGACACTTAATAAAAGTCCACCCAAAAAATCAATGTCAGTCAAGTATGTGGCATATTTAAAATATTTTCACCACTTAACAGAGTTTTCTGACAGAAAACCACTGTTTTATAAGCCAAGTATCACTCTCTCCAAACCGACCAAACTCCATTGACAAAATCAATAATTTTACCTCAGAACAAAGGAGCTCTTGGTCTACTGCTGCTTCAATCTGTTTATTTGTGTAATTATGTGACTAAAGCGAAACCAAACTAACATTTTAAAACACAAAACTCACACAACACAAACAAACCGATGGAGGCAGCTGTAGACCAGAAACTCCTGTGTTCTGTGAGCTAGAATAACCAATTTCCTCAACGGAGTTTGGTTGGTTTGTAAAGAGTGATATTTGTCTTATATAACGGTGGTTTCCTGTCAGAAAAGTCTGTCTGACAGCAAAGAGGTGAAAATATAATGATTATCACATACAATTAAACTGGTGTTTAAAATCCGTGTTGCTGCTGACTCTGTCCACAGCAGGACGTTGCTTATCTTCCTACACCAGTAACTCCTGCTGCTTCTCCAAACTGTGGCCGTGTCGACCTCCATCTACTGCAGGTAACACACTGACTGTGGAGAAGAACCTCGTAGAACCACACTTAGTGATGGTAGAATTTCATCCCAAACAAGTCTGGTGATCGCTGACTTTTCTTTTTATCAAACTGCATTCATGTTAACATTATTGTGCTGTGGTACTGCAGGTGCAGATAAATAGTTGAAAAATTTGGCACGTTTAATTTAATTATTACAGCGTCAACTTGAGGTCGGAGCTGTCAGAGTATCGTGTGTAATTTGCAGCACACCTGATAATTGTTGGTGTTTCTTATGTTTTTTTGCTGCACAGTTTAATCAGAGAAAAACAAACAAAAGTAAGTTTTCACAGGGTCGCATTTAGGTAACATTCAACTAAACATGACTTCAGTAAGTAGACAGTTTTTGAAAACATGACTTCAACATTGATGGCAAGTTGGACTTGAACCCTGGTCTTTCAGGTCTCACAACATACGTTTAGACCACTGGACCATGAAGACAACATGTCTGTCAGCAGCTGCAGTCGACACTAAACATAAACTCAGTTCTGCAAACAAATAAACACAACATTTTGCCTTTATTCTGAAAAAGACAATTTTCCTGCTAAGCTGTTTACATGAATAATGAAAACAAATATTCCTCTAATATTCCTGTCTCCATGCAGCTGTGCATGCTCTGATTATAGACCCTTCTTTCTGTCAAAATAGTATTTCTTTCAAAGTTTGGCAGTTTTTTGAGCGTACAAACACAGCCTCCCTCTTTCAGTCATTTAACCACCTTCTTGAAAAGGTCAGCATTGTGATATTTATGCATATCCAAAAACATGTTCTAAATATTTAAAGACAAATGTTTGAAAGACTAATCTGCATCTGCATTGGGACACAACTTGTTACACATCTTCTTATGTTGTGAGGCAATGACTTAAAGTGAGATATCCAACATATCTGTTGAGTTTAGCAACTGTAGCAGTTTAAGTTTCTTAGAGCCAGAAATGTTAAGGACACAAGAAGAAGATTTATTGACGATGTCAAAGCTCAGTTTTAGAGAAGAAGGGACTTTAAAAAGCTTGAAGAGTTGATCAGGACTTGAACCAGGAGCTTTCTCTTCTCCAGTGAGCTGACTTCCACTCTGAGCTTTCCAGGAGTTTCCTTCAAAGCTGTTTAAAGAAGAAGAAGAAGAAGAAGAAGAAGAGTCCTCAGAGATACAACAGAGTTCAAGAAGCTTCTCCCCTAAAGACCCGGAAAGTCCATCCCAGGTTTAGTCTGTCAGGACTGATGAAGGTGAGTTCCTCAGTACTGAAGATGGTCCAGTGGGGAAGGACGCAGGCTGCCGCTCTGGAGACGTGGGATCGAACCTCAGCTCGGACTACCTGAGGTATGTGATAACGCTGTGTGTGTGTGTGTGTGTGTGTGTGTGTGTGTGTGTGTGTGTGTGTGTGTGTGTATGTGTGTGTTCAAAACAAAACCCAACTAAAACTAAACTCAAAATCGCTCAGACCGCCGTAATCGCTTCGCGTGCATTTCCCGTCGTGAATTTCCGCCGATCTCCAATTTCAACACAGCCGATCTTCAAGGAACCCAGGAGCAGGTAAGTCCGGTCCAGCTAGCTGGCTTGGTAAAAGCCAGCTGGTGAGGCTGGTCTCTTTTCTCATCTGAATGATTTTTGACTTTTTATTTACAGAAAATGACAAATGTCAGATGCAACAGTTTTTTCAGTGTTTTCACAAATTTGTACGTTGATCATGACGTGACTTGAACAGCAGTCGCTAATCCCTCCTTCATTTATACATGTTGATTATGATGCTGCTGCAGCTCCACCTACTGGCCAAACAGCACCGACACAGATACTTCCAAAAACCTTGACTTGATTATTGCATATTTGACTTTTTTTGTCTGAATAATAGGTGAGATTTCCAAGTAGGGCTGAATGATTTTAAAGAAATATCTAATTGCAATTATTCTGACTAATTCTGTAGTTGTGATATGATTTGTGATTTTAGAAGAAAGGATCATTTTTACCTCATTGTTCTCATTTTCATTGAAAAACACATTAAAATGATTTTGGTGTGTTACTCTGAATTTGATGTGTTGCCACCTCTGCAGCACCACAATATTTAATATAAAATGGTATTTTGAGACACTTTTCACCTTTTGACCATTTCAAAAATTATTTCAATTCAAAGTTAAGCCTTATTTCGTTTGGGAGCTGCTGCTGTCACAATCACTAAAACTCAGAAGAAGATAAAGAACAATCCTACGAGACAGGAAATCGGCTCCCGTCATTATAGATTTAACCACATATGAGATTATCTTGTTTGTGTATTTGTGCAAATGAAACACATGAAATGAAAAACACTGAAGTGAATGATGATGGTGACATGGCATTAGATGAAAAAGTCATTTATTCTAAAAAATAGATGAAATACTGTAAAAAACCTAAAACACAACATTTAGAGCACAACAAAGTGCAGAACACATTCTCCTATTACAATACTGTTCTTTTAAAGTGTTAAACACAAATAACAGTGTACGTTTTAAAATAAAATTACAACTTGATGTAGCTGATCTATTGCAGATATACTGAGTGTGTAAAACAGTGAAAAAACAACAGTTAAAATATAAAAAAATGCAGAATAATAGCAACATTTTTAAATTATTAGGTACTTTTTACTCTAAATACATTTTCTTTGACTGATATTTGAAACGTTGCAGAACGTTTGCAGTCCTCAGTGTTTCCTGTTACATTTCATAGCTGTGGTGGTTTATAAAAGATTGTGAACATCCCTCTACGCAGACGACACCCAACTTTATCTCTGTGTTAGAAACATTCAGGCTCCTCTGAGAATAAATCTCACTGTGTTTGATGACTGTTCACCTTCAGTCAGGCAGGTCAGAATTTTCTGTTTTCAGACATTTTTGTTTGTCATGAGAAACTAATGACTCAGTTCTTTTCAGTCTGAGCTGTCGATTTATGAATTATGCAAATACTGACACTGATAATATACCCCGACACACTGCTGTTAGCATGTTTAACATTAAATATGCTAATGCATGCTAATGCTAGCCTTAGACTCAATGAATGTTTGAGTTGAAATGTTAATCCTATTTATTACAGGTTCAGTTTATTTAACCTCTTGTGTGTGTCTGGTGTAAGAAGGCGCAGGTGTACAGTATATTTTTGATTTGACTCACAGGTGTTTCAGCCCTTTGGCTGCTGTGATTGGTCATTTCTACCTTCTCTGCACAAACAGCAAGAGGTAGACCCAGAAAACAAGCTTCAAAGTAAACACATAAAACACCAGGTTGGCCATTTCACTGAAATACTGCAACCAGTTTTCTTAAAGGTCACACAATGTTCTGTTGTCCTGACAGAAACTAACATAAAGTACACACTGAGAATCAATGTGATGATAGTGTGCAGATGAATGTGATTTATGGTTATGATGCTGAAAATGAAAGAAAGCTCATACTAATACTGACAAGTTCATTAAAAGTAAATGACATTAATCTGATGAGCACCGTTTCGTTCATCTTGGAGCTGCTGATGAGCGTTTAATCACCGTTTACTTTTTTAATATGTTCGTCTGAACTCTGTTTTAAATTGTCCCACTAACACTTTCATATCTGATATGGAAGCGTACTGCATAAAGCACATTACCATCTCAACACCACCTGTTCGTGGTGGGACAAGAGTCCAAACACCTTTTGAAACACCAAAATATAATTTTCTCATGAAAACTGATTTGTTACAGTATTACCAAATTAGAATTTTAAACTTTAGGAACCCATCTTCTACACACACTGATGCATTTAAGAAATATAGCTAGACTTTAGCCGTGCTAGCAGCACAGCTCTGTGGATAGTAACGTTAGTCCAGACTGAAATATCCAAACAACTGTTGGATAAACTGTCATGAAAGTCTGTACAGACGCTGACGGTCTGCAGAGGATGAATCCTACAGATGTTTTCTCCAGCAGCAACATGAGGCTGACATTTTTGATTTTAATTGAAACACTGAAACAACTATCAGATGGATTAGCATTATCCTCCGACCCTCCTTCTGGCGCCATCCTCAGGTCAAAATTTTCATTAGTTCAATACTTGTGCTACTTGAAATACTGGTTTATCGTCAAGTACCTGCAAAAACTAAAGTCAGCTGGCGTCCTGATGTGAAAATGTTTCATCTGTCATTGTAAATCACAAGTAAACATCCTCACAGATCAGCGAGCATCGCTGTCGATGAAAATAAAGTTTAAGTAGAAAAACACTGAAGATTAGTCAGGCACTGTAAAACATATTGTTTTGTATTAGAGTCTTGAGTCTCAGTCCCTGTCTGAGGTGACGTCCGTCTCGTCTACGCTGCAGAGTTGAGGACTTTCTGCGGGTCTTTGACCGTGTTGGTGATGAGCCCTGTCTGTGAGTTTGTGCTGTTCTGACTGTGCAGCCTCATCAGGACCGCCTCCTTACTGCTGCCCTCCTCGTCCTCCCTGCTGCTAACCCGCCTCACGGGTAACTCCACCCTCAGCCTCTTCCAGAAGCGGGACGTCAGCTCTTTGGACTTGTCCCCCTGCCATCGGACCAGCGCCAGGGCCACCCGGGCCCTCCTCAGCTCCCTGACCCAGCTTTTCCTCCGGACCGGCTTGTACTGGATCAGGATCACCCGCAGGTGCCCGCCCCGCGCCATGCCGTCGATGCCGGCCTTCAGCTCCAGCAGCGCCTGCGAGCCCTGAGAGGCATAGCCTGGACTAACGACCACCAGGAGGCGCCGGCTACGAGCCACGAAACTCAAAGTCTCATCTGTGATGGCTGCAGGGAGAGAGGCGGGTTAATGATGGATGGATGGATGGATGGATGGATGAATGGATGTGTTTCAGTTTGTGTGTGTGTCAGTAAAGGACCACAGGGAATAGCAGCAGCAGCAGCAGTAATGTTTCTGGATAAAGGTTTAGCAGTAGCAGTGTTAGCATCAGGACTGGACTGTGTATAAAAGCAGATGTAGTAGCTGAACCTGCAGCTGTAATAATAGAAGAAGAGGTAGTAGGGGTTCTCCTACATGACCCGGTATCTGTGGATACCTGCAAAAAACTAATGTAGCAGGTAAATATCTATGTAAACTCACAGTCACAGGAAGAAAGTCATGCAGGCAGCAGGTGAGAACAGAAACATTTTTTTTGTGAGTGAGTGCGTGTAGTACTGCAGTGTGATTGTGTGTAGTACTGCAGTACAGGTAGTACTCACTCCCTCCTGGCAGGCTGTCTCTGTCAAAGATACACACTGAGTATCCCAGCTCGTTCTCCAGAACGCTGCGCAGCGTCGACAGAACAAACTGCTCCTCCTCGCTGTTCCTCGCATACGAGATGTACACGTCGTACTCCTTATCATCTGCACACCCACACACACACACACACACACAGAGTGTTTCTTACAGATGGGCGTTTTCAGTTTGGGGAAGAACATTTCCATGTTCTTATCTTCACAGGAAACAGTCAAAAGTTTCATGAAATGTCAAAACACTGTCTGATCTGATCGACTTCAGTCAGCAGTTTTAGTTTTAGATAAAATCCTGAACATGTACATAACTTACATAATTTAAAACTGTTCCATCAGTCTGAGAGTAAAAAATATGCAGAGTGACATCAGTTAGAGCTGCAACTAACAATTATTTTTATAGCCGATTAATCACTCGATCTTTTCTCACTGGTTGTTCGCTTGTTAAATGTAAGAACATGGTGGAAAATGTTGATCAAAGCCCAAGATGACGAGCAATATTTGAACATATTTCTTTGTAAAATGATTGTGGTGCTGCAGAGATCATTTTTATTATTAAATGATTAGTTGTTTGGTCAATAAAATATCAGAAAATTGTGAAAAATTTAACCTGTCACAGTCCATAATATGCCAGAAAATGTCCAAGATGATGTCCTCAAATGTCTTGTTTTGTCCACAACTCAAAGATATTCAGTTTGTTTGTCAGAGAGGAGGAAAGAAACCAGAAAATATTCACATTTAAGAAGCTGAAATCATAGAATTTTGATTTTTTTTCCTCAAAAAATGACTCAGTCTGTCTGGTCTAGTATTTGGCTTAATGTAAAACTGGTTTAAAAGTTTTTAAATCAGACAAACCTGAGTGTTTAATGATGAAAATAACCTGCATCGCTCTGCACGCGCTCACCAAATCAAGATATTTACAAACAGTACTGCTTTTGTCCACAGGTGGCGCCAGATCATCACAAAATAAAAGCTCCTTGCAGCTTCTTTAAGTAATAAAAAATAAAAAACTTTTACAACCGCTCTGTTTGTTTTCCTCTGGTCCAGTTCAGGTGTAACTCAGTCAGAGTTAAAAGCTTTAAAGCCATAAAGTGAGAAGACGTTTCAGCTCCAGACTCGCAGTTTGAGGGTTTGATCGAATAAATCTGTCAGGATCTGTTCGACTGATTCCAGCTTTAATAATCTAAATGCTGCGACCGCAGCCAGATAGAGAAGATCATCACCATTAAAACCCAAGAAATTTAGTATCAGGACGTAAAAACTGAAGGAGAAGCGGCAGATTTTACAGTTACCTCCCACAAATGTGTTTTTCAATTAGACAAAAAGGTGCTAAATAATCTGTGGACACCTGCAGGTTAACGAGACTGATGGTAACAGGACACACATACAAAGAATAATTAACTCAAAACTACTGCAAGGAGCTTTTTGATTTTTACTCTTTAATTATTCTGGAAAATATATTTTAAAAGATCAAACTCTTGTAACAGGCCAACCTCCTGGTGATTAAAGGTTTTTAATAAATGTAGACGTCAGATGAAAAATCTGATGTGAGGAGGATTTGAACACATATTTAAAATGTCTGAAGTTGTGAATTCTTCACCAGAGCAAGTAAAGAAATTAAAGAAATGACAGCAAGGTAACTGTAAGTCATTTTTTTGGTTGGACATGATTTGATTTGTGAATTATAAATAAATAAAAATGAGCTGATCTTGTCACCTGTGTGTCTCTCGTCGGTGCCGAACCAGGAGCGATAAAGCAGCAGCAGCTCCAGCCAGAAGACGTGATAGATGACGAAGAGGAGCAGCATGAGGACCAGAGTCACACCGAGACCACAGCCCAGCTCCACGGACGGCAGGGACACTGAAACACACCTGAGGGTCAGCACCTGTCCAGGCTGCTTTAAAGGAACACTCTGTCATTTTTTAATAAATCAGTCAGTTTCATCTCTGTGCTTCTCGTTCTCTCCTCATCTCAGATTATGTTTTCTTTCAGTGGCAGTTATGGGCTTCCATACACCACAGTGTCTGCTCGTACTGTCAGAACATTTCTGAAACATCAGATACTAAACAAGGACAAGGACTGAACCGTTTTGAAGAAATATCTAATTGTGATTGTGATATGATTTTGTGATATTCGAGGCAGGTATGATGTAACACATGAAGTCTGGATTTACTGCCTCATGTACGAGTCTCTGCTTCAGGAGCCTCAAATGTTTCAAACTGTTTAAGCTTCAGTGTCACTTCAAAATAAACAGGAGCTTCACAGTGATCAAAAACCAACAAAGAAGAATCGTCCAGCTCAGAGATCAAACTGATCTGTATCTTCAGACGCTAACAGGGGGATTTATCATAACGTCTGAGTATTAGATTTTGATGTCGCAGCAGAGAGGAGACAGATTCATTAACTCCGTGGCTCCTGTCAGAGTTCGAGGTGCGCTCGTTTTCCTCACCCTCCTCCTTCAGCTGAGCCCTGCGGGTCAGGAAGCCGACGGTGTTCTTCACGGAGCAGTTAAACTCTCTGTTCAGGTCTTCAGACTGGAAGTCCTGGATCAACAGCTCACACTCCATCTGCTGGTCGCCGAAGTCGTACGTCAGCTCTCTGCAGACAGACACGCACATCGTATATTTCAAAATAAAATTACATTCAGGCTGAACTAATAAATCCTGTGTTTGACCCTGCAGAGACCTGCTGAGCTCTAGACCATGATTCAAACACATCACTGATCCTTGACTGTGAGGGAGAACTACATTTATCAAGCAGGACACAGACTTTATTTTGAAGAGACTCAACAGTGTGAACGCTGCAGACCAGAACGGCTTTATGTCTTTATGAGGCAAATCTGAGTCAAGTTTTTCATCATGAGTCCGTTCATGTCTTAGGTTATGTTGTCTGAGTCATGTCTTCAGTTTCATTTGCGTCTCTTTGCAGTCATTTTGTGTCTCTTCGTGGTCATTTTCACTTTCTAAAGGAAACAGTTGACTGACCAAAAATCCCAAACTGAAAGCTAAAAAAGGATAAAAAGCTGTGCAGAGCTGCAACACTGTTCACGTTAAAAAGTCATTTTATCCACTCTGGATATGAAAATATTGATCAGTGCAGCTTCAGGTCTCAGAGAGAAATCAGTTCAGTTAATGTTCCCTCTAACATTAATCAGTAAAAATGAATCAGCTTTAATAAACCGAATCAAACTCAAATCAAAACTTTCTGTCTATATTCTAAAATGAATCGACTGCACGGACTGGAGCTTTAATAAAATCAAATCATTTCAATCTGATCATTGTTTCCTTTTCACCTGGCGTTTTGGAAGAATCGATGATGGTCTGGAAGTCTGTCCAGCCTCTGCCCGTCAACCGTCCACCAGATCTCCTTTGACTGAGGCTCCAGGTAGGGGAACAGAGCTTTACACCAGAGACGCACCTTCGTGTCTGACAGGGACGAGAAAATTTACAGTTAGACCTCAGCAATTTTAATTAAAACTTCATTTAATACATCTTTGAATAACGATACAGCTGGTCTGTACGTTACGACATGAGCAGGATCAAACGTCATGTTTGGTCTCATAGAAAGATGATGATGGTGATGATGATGATGACCACACTTGTGTGTTGTGTGTTGTTGTTTTGCATCTGTGGTCGTTTTGTGTTTGTTTGGTGTCTTTGTTTCACAGTTTTGCATATTTATGGAGCTCATCTTTTTATTCGTTTTCACAGTTTTCACAGGATCTTCCTCCCCGACATAATGACTCTGTGGATCCACCTAGTTTGGGGTTCAGTGATCCCCTGCAGCAGGGCAGTGTCCCCCTGTACGTATACCAACCCATGACCAGGTCCGTATTCTCATGAAATGCTGTCCACCATGTCTGAGCCTTCAGACAGGACAAACAAAAGGTTTCTCCACACCACCAGCATGCTGGGTCCCCTCTAAACCCAACCCTACACAGGCTGTTTCGCATTTCTGTAGTTGTTTTGTGTCTCTCTGTAGTCATTTTGTATCTCTTTGTAGTCATTTGTGTCTCTTTTTGGTCATTTTACGTCTCTTTCTGGTTGTTTTGTGTCTTTTTGCAGCCAGGGTGTGTTCCTTTGTAGTCATTTGCGTATCTCGGGTCATTTTGACTCTCTTTGTCTCTTTGTGAACATTTTGTGTTTCTTTGCAGCTGTTTTTTGTCTCTTGAGGAACATTTTGTGTGCTTGTTTTGTATACATTTCTAAGAAAGTGAGGTTAAGTGTTTTGCTGAAGGACATGTGGACAGGAGGAGCTCAAGGACTGAACCATCAGTGTGCTGTTCCTGTTTTACAACAGAGGCGTTAACATGCTGCAAGTCTTGGATGGAGATGACTGAAGTTCACTGAATGACCATCAAACACTGAGGAACTCTTTGTCTCCCTGTCTCTTTGTCTCTGTCTCCCTGTCTCTCTGTTGCTCTGTCTCCTTCTCTCTTTGTCTCCCTGCCTCTCTGTTTCTCTGTCTCCTTGTATCTTTGTCTCTCTGTTGCTCTGTCTCCCTGTCTCTTTGTCTCTCTGTTTCCCTGTCTCTTTGTCTCTCTGTCTCTTTGTCTTTCTGTCTCCCTGTCTCTCTTTCTCCATGTCTCTTTGTCTCCGTGTCTCACTGTCTCCGTGTCTCCCTGTCTCTGTCTCTTTGTTTTTCTGGCTCCCTGTCTCCCTGCCTCTCTGTTTCTCTGTCTCCTTGTCTCTTTGTCTCTCTGTTTCCCTGTCTCCCTGTCTCTCTGTCTCCATGTGTCTTTGTCTCTGTGTCTCCCTGTCTCTTTGTCTCCCTGTCTCCATGTCTCTTTGTCTCCGTGTCTCCCTGTCTCTTTGTCTTTCTGTCTCCCTGTCTCTTTGTCCCTCTGTCTCTTTGTCTTTCTGTCTCCCTGTCTCTCTGTCTCCCTGTCTCTTTGTCTCCGTGTCTCCGTGTCTCCCTGTCTCTTTGTCTTTCTGTCCCTCTGTCTCTTTGTCCCTCTGTCTCTTTGTCTCTACATGCAGCACACTGATCAGAGTGAACTCAGGCTGTAACCCTGCTGTTCACTGACTGTCTGCTCTCATCAGCAGTAATATACACCATCTCTACAGTATATATGAACATGTGACGCGCGGTTTGATGGCGAGTGCGTCCGAACACGTCGTTAACGGCTTGTTCTGTTTTATGAGCTCCTGCAGCCTAATTCTGTACGGACGATTAACTTTTCGAATGTTGAACCTCCTGCGAGCTGCTCTCAAAAAACCAATTTGCAGGAAGTTGTTGGCAGAGGAGGTGCTGCCTCTCCATCACCGCCACAGCAGCTTTATGTGCTCCAGCTGCAGGTGGAGGAGGAGAAACTGTAACGCTGCTGGAACAGACGAGTGGAAGCTCCCATCTGGATCCACTGCACGCACTAAAAAATGATTACAGCAGCAATTATTTAATACCTGCTCACGGTGACTGCAAAGTAAACAGAAGAAAAGCTGAGTTTTCTGTTTGTGTCAGACTAAAACAAACTCAAGAGACGAAGAACAACTCCATCATTTTTTTTTACCTTATTAAGATGTAATCTAGTTTTTGCATCTAATATTTTAGTTTATATTGTGCTCATATGATTAATATGATCATTGATACAAAGCTAAAAAAAAAACACCAGTAAAACCAGTAAATAAGGACTTATAGATAATAAGGCTGCTTTGTGCCTCTGAAGTTGTTTTGTGTCTCTTTGCAGTCATCTTCTGCCTGTTTGTAGTCATGTTGTGTCTCTGTGGTTGTGTTTTTGTCTCTCTGCAGTCATCTTATGTCTCTTTGCCGTTATCTTGGGTCTCTTTGTAGTTGTTTTGCTTTTTTGTAACTCTTCTATGTCTCTTGTAGCAGTTGTTTTGTGCATCTTTAGGGTCATTGTGAGTCTTTTTGTGGGTGTTTTGCATCTTTTTGTGGTCATTTTGCATCTCTGGGGTGGTTGTGCATTTCTTTCTAATCGTGCTGTGTCTATTTGTGTGAGTCTTTTGTGGTTGTTTTGTGTGTCTTTGTAGTCATTTTACGTCTCGTTTGAGTACAAGAGACAAACATCCTGTGAGGAGAGCTCACAGCTGTTGTGAGCTCTAAACCAAAAACATTCATCAGTATTTTGTCACAATGTCAAGAATATTGCAGAATATTTTGGTATTATTTTAGGGCCGTATTGTCCACCCCTGGTGTCCACTTTTCTCATGGTGGACAGAGACATTTTCCAGAAGCAGCTCCTGCATGAATGGCAGAGTGTCTCCTGCAGGGCTGCTGCTCCTATAAAGACATCAACCTCCAGAGGACAAATCACAAATATCAGCATTATTATTAAAACAAATGTCCGGCGGCCGGATTGGACCTGTCTGGTTTGACACTCCTGAACTACGGTTTTAAAAATCTTAATTAATGATACTTCAGTTTAATTCTCTGACATGTGGCGCTGTGGTCCTGATGTTGACTCACGCTGTCTGACAGTGTAGAACTGGTCTTCAGCCGGGTTCAGGATACTGGGAAATTTGGACACAGCGGACGGGTCTGACAGAAGAAAACAGAGCACAGTTTCATTCAGTCATGTCTGCAGCAGCAGTAGGGTTTCTGTTAACAGTACGTTCTGGTCGTTGTCTCACAGACTGCGGTGATGTTGATGCTCCTGGTGAAGTTGAGGCTCCGCCCCTTCCTCTGGTACTGGACAGTGCAGTAGTAGGAACCCTGATGTGTAGCATACATAATGTGAAACTCCAAACTGTTTCCTGTAATCTCAGGGTCATTGTGGAACACTTTTGGTACACACCGCTGAGACACAGAGGACAGACAGAGACAGGACGAGACAGAGCAAAATAAGTTTAACATTAACATCACTGACAGGTTCAAGTGGCGTTTAAACAAGTTGACAGAAATGGTTTAATACTGTCACTGTGAGCTCAGTTTCTAACGTTTAATCAGAGAGGTACTGAAAGGTGATGCTAGGCTAACAGCTAACAGTCCCCTTGCCTCCAGTCTTAGAGCTAAACTAGAATAAACAGGGAGTAAAGTGATCTTCACCCTCTCAAAACAGACAGTTAGTGTTTGTCCTAAAACTGAAGACAGGTTTAAGTCATATCTAAATAAACCTGAAGTCCAGTGTGACTCTCGTATGACCGCAGACAGACCAACACGTTTCAGCGTCTCACTGAAACTATTGGAAAAGTCTGTTCACAGTGAAATCAGCAGAAACATGAATCATTATGGAGAATCTAACCCTTTCAAAAACATAAGGCTGGTTTGCACCAACAAGGATTAATTTTTAAACCTGTTTAAATCAGGGTTTAACTTTAAACTGTGCTGCACCAAACTTCAGACTTAACGTGTGATCCAGTATTAACTCAAAGTTAACACTTGAGGAGGTTTAACTTTAAAATCGCTGCTTTTATGAGAAGAATTGAGCAAAAACAATCAAGTTGCTATGAGAAAATTAAAGGACAGACTGAACCCAATCAAGTATTTTCGTTCTGTCACTCCAGTCGATCTGTTTAAACAGTCAGTCAGTCTCTTTTCTCCCTCACTGTGTCTCCTGTGGGTCATTTTGCTCCAATCATTCAACCAACAAGTTTTTATCAAAGGAGGAGAAATTAGAGCTTCATAAGAGCTGATAACTAGGCTGACTAACTAGCTAGCTAGCAAACAGTATAATATTTTGTTAATCTTTTTACTAGCTAAATAACAGTTTATATGTTTGCTAACTTTTTAGCTAGCAAGCAAATCCTGCAATGTTGTGTTAGTTTTTAAGCTAGCTAGCAGACACTAGAACATTTTAACTTTTGAGCCTGTTAGAAAACGATTTTGTCAAAGAATACAGAGAAGTTGAAAATGAACACCCCCCACCCCATACCAAGTCTCAACAGCTCTACAATGTATTTACTCAGTCATTTATTTATTTATTTAGACAAATATTTATGTATTTGTTTATTTATTATGTGTGTTTTAATTTGGGTAAGCGGGTGTCCCTATACTGATTTAAGTCTACTGAATTTCAGTTTACACTGATAAACTTGGATTTACTGAACAGAAATTAGTTAAAGTGAGCAACAGAGCTCATCTTAATTTAAACCTAGATTAACTCATTTTAAACCTGGTTTTGCTGAACTAATCTTCATTACTCTTTGTTGGTGTAACCAGTCAAATGTTTAGTTTTTGTCAGTTTTATCATCAGTGGCTCAACATGCCGCAGTAACAGACAGGTGGATGGATCAATGTATTACCTTGCTGTCGGATTTCATTCGCAGCCAGGTGACAGTTGCCTCGCTGTCGGCCATCTTGGCGGCATCCTGCAAGTCTGGACAGTCCAGCACCTTCCCCTCCTGCAAAGGGATGATCACCTGACTTGGTGCCACGGCGACCGAACGGTTGCAGGGGCCCCGGACTGCCTCGTCAGGCCGCAGCACCTTCAGACGCATGGCGATCTTACTGCAGGATGACTTGTTACTGCAGGACAGAGACAGGAGACACAACTCAACCTCCATCATCATAGCAACAGGACCTGGAGCTCTCTGATTGGTTGTTTCTTACAGCAGTGCTCTCTGAGACTTGTAGTTCACCTTCTCTCCTAAAGAGACACAGAGGAGGACTGAAAAAAAAAATCTAGGACAGTCGCAAAGACCAAACCACAAACCAGCTTTCATTTCCGAAACATCATGGAAAGACGCAGCTGCGAGTTTCTGAGAAAATAATCAGACATCATCAACCATCAGGAAGCAGGATGTGACATCAGACAGGAAAATAAAAGTAGATCACATCAGACAGACTGAGCTGTGGGCAGTGATGGTGTGAGTCACATGATCACTGATCACACAGTTTCTACAACCGCACAGATGTCATGGCCCAAAAATCCCTAAAATTAATTCAGCAACACAAAAATAAGCCAAATAAAACTAAGTCTGTGCAGAGAGGACGAGCAGAGAGAGACAGACATGTCATTTCAGAATAAAATTTCACAATAAAAGTCTCCAACCATAAATCTCTCTGTCACCTAACAACATAACAGAATAAAATATTTATTCTTTTAATAGGAGGTTTAATATCGATTCATGTTAGTACACAGAAACTAAGACAGGCGTTTCCAGGTAACAAGTTACAGAATGAAACATATAATTTAAACAATGTTAGCCATTGTCAAAGTTTGGAACATGTGCAGGAAGAACTTCAAAATAACATGCATAGAAATAATTTTCACATTATTTTGAAGGTATAACACAGATAGTCGCATCGAACACTATGATACCATCAACTTATATTTACTCATTATTATCAGTTTATTAACCCAGTAATGTCAACATCTTTGAATCCAAATATTGCATTAAAATTCAGGTCAGTCTTTACAGAACTTCCCTTCGACTCGTGAGAACAGGAGGGACAACCCGAGAACATTCTGCGTCCGGCTTGTGATGTCGATCAGCCGAAGCTCAGATAACGTCTGCGTGGAACATTAATGCACTTCCTGGCAGAGACTGAACACTGATCTGCATCTACCATCAAACACCGAGTGTGTGTGTGTGTGTGTTTGTGTGTGTGTTATTCATGTACTAAGTGGCATTAAGTCGTCCACTTCAGACTGATTTATCTGACTCCTCTCAGTCGATTGGAAGCTTCCACTTTGTGGACGGCGGATGTTAATCTTAGTCTTACATTTTTTTAATATTGTCTGACATTTTATGGACCGAATAGCTGATCGATTATTGGAAAAATCATTGCTAGAGTGATCACTAATTAAGAAAAATAGGTCCAAACGTGTGCTCCACCTGTTTTCACATGTTTGGACGTATTTTTCAATTGACAAGATTGTGACAGGATTGATTGATCGATTAAGCTCCACCCAGGCTGCAAAATGGGAGATAAACATCTTTGATCAATGCTCCTTAACTGGGCGTCAGCCTCGCGTTTACATGCATATTGTTGAAGAAACAGACCTGACACGTCACTAGATCACATTACAGCCTGCTTCACAGCTGACGGCTGCAGAGCTTTCCATCAATCTCTCTCCTCAGGACCACCATGGAGTGTTTTAACTCTGCAGCCCTTCCTCCTCCTCCTCCTCCTCCTCTGACCTGCAGACCTCCTCTCAGCTGATGAACTGATCCTGTTTGCCGGGTGTCACACATGCAGCTCTGGACCGTCGCCAGCTGACGACTCAAATCTGAGTCTCCATTTGTGTAATCGTGGGAGGATCAGCAGCAGCAGATCTTCAGACGCTCTCAGAGCCACTTTAGCTGATTAAGTGTGGAGGGAAACGAGACGCAGAGAGGATCGAAACTGATTCTATCTGAAGGACCTGATGTTAGAGCAGCTCCTGCTTCTTCTTTAAAAAATCACTGGATGACACTCAGATCACTTTGTTTTTGTAATTTCAGTCCTGATCTGATCTTTTCTGAAAGGGAACTTACAGAAGGTTTTTCTCTCAC
The DNA here is from genome assembly GCF_056507025.1 of Lutjanus erythropterus. Taxonomy (NCBI): domain Eukaryota; kingdom Metazoa; phylum Chordata; class Actinopteri; order Lutjaniformes; family Lutjanidae; genus Lutjanus; species Lutjanus erythropterus. The sequence goes on from NC_139320.1 coordinate 32,750,531, forward strand.
TTATTTAAACCTGCAGGGCCCACAGCTACACTAAAAACCTGTGATGATATTTGTTAAAAGACCACATTTGCAGTCAGTGGGACAATAGAGACAATAAAATAAACAAAATCTTGCGTCAGAAGCTGGTCAGGTGAGACTAACAGGTTTAAAGCTGCAGGATGTACCACACTTCTAAAAAAGAAACGTCCATTATAAGATTAGTTTTAGGATTTTATGAATCAATATCAGATCATGCAACAGAAAATTTATCTGAATCAAACTGAATCTAAATCTTTTTTTTTTTAACCCAGCCATAGTAAGAGGATGCTGATACCACTGATGAAGATGAAGTGGACAAAGAAAACGTCGAGTCCCAAACTAACAAACACACCGAGTCCTGTGACAGGTCACACTGCCTGAAATGTCTCATCATCAGTCTCATTACTGATGTTTCTGCAGGATTCTCTGCACAGAGCGTGATATTCATCTTTGTGACCAAAAGTCTCTTTATTTCTGTCCTTGACTGGCATCTCGTTTCCTTTCCTTTCCTTTTATTTTCTTAATTTTTCTTAGTTTAACACCACCTGTCAGATGTCAGCAGCTTGTTTGTTTGTGGTTTTCGAATGACACTTCAGTCTGTTGCCCTTATATGGACTTGTTGGGGGATTTCTGTGTGCTGATTACAAACTGGCTCAAACACGTTTCACCAACACACTTAAGTGGCTAAGAATAGATTCGGCTGTCAGCGAACGTTTCATGAAGTCGTCATACATCTGTCTTATTTTCCTATGACTGCTTTTTTGAGAATAAATACAAGAGAAAAGTAAGAAAACATTCATGTATAAAATCAAGTTAATGAATTTGAGAACAAAGTGGGCATTTTTGAAACACACCTTCAACGAATAAAGTTTTTAATCCACTATGTGTCATGAGTCTGGAGATCAGATCTTCTCTGATACGTTAAAGGTCACATTTTACGCAAACTACACTCACACTCTCCAGTGTCTCTGAAGTCCCCAAAATATGAGAAAAGCCATCATCTCTCTGTTTTGTCTGTTTCTCCTTTCAGAAATGTGATTTCTTAAAGGCCATTCAGATTTGCCTCCTTTATGATGCCACAAAGGGCTTCACACCACCTTTAGACAGGTGACTGTCCCGCCCACTGAATATTTAATAAATCACAGCCATTATAAAGCCTGTAAACTTGTTGTATTAAAACCCCAAAATAAAACTATGAACTCTTCAAATTATGACTTTCCTTCATAATATTTCAACCCTATGATCAAAATCTCCCCCAAAATGCCTCTAATACTAATCAGCTGTACAGCTGCAGAAAATAGTATTCACACTCTACATTTTTATTTTTTGTGAAGAAACTATTAGCTCATTGTGTCACTTTGGGAACCAGATGTTTAACTCTGCATTAACCAGATGGGTTTAATTACCAAATGTTAATATGAAGTCTTACCGCAGCATGCAGATGTACTGTCCGGTGTCGGCGGTGACGGCCGGCTGCAGCCACAGTCTCTCTCTGTCTTTACTGAGCCGCGAGCTGCACAGAACCACATCAACGTAAATCAGACACGATTCAATTAGAACAAACTCTGATGTTCTGAGTGATGCTAATCGAGCCGCTCGTCTCCAAACACCATCCATCCTGTCCTGAGGGGAGATCGTTACACTCCACTTACCGTCAGAGAGGGAGAGCGTGTATCAGTGAGGGAAGACTCAGGGTTCAGGGGAACATACAACTCTATGAACACAGGACCTTAGGAACTTAGTATGCTGAGAACATAGGGACCTGGGAACACAGGACCATGGCACATACTAGGAGGAACATAGGACGCTAGGAACTTAGGACCCTGATGAACATAGTGCACTAGAAACATAGGACCCTGGGAAAAGAGGGCCATCAGACATAGTATGTTAGGAAGACAGGATCCTGGGAAATAGTATGCTGGAAAACATATGACCCTGGGACGCAGTACCATAGGAACATAGGATGCTGGGAATATAGAACAATAGGAACATAAGCCTATGGGAACATAGGACCATGGGAACATAGGACCCTGGGACATAGTATGCTGGAAACATAGATCTATGGGAACATAGGACCCTGGGAGCACAGGACCATGGGAACATAGTATGTTAGGAAAATAGGACCCTGGGACATACTGTAGTATGTTGGGAACATAGATCCTGGGTCACAGTACGCTGGAAAACATAGGACCCTAGAAACACAGCAGCTTAGGAACATAGGATGCTGGGAATACAGAACAATAGGAACATAGGACCATGGCAACATAGGATCCTGGGACATAGTATGCTGGAAGCATATGACCCTAGGAACATAGGACCCTAGGAACAAAGGATACTGGAAACATAGAACTATGGGAACATAGGACCCTGGGAGCACAGGACCATGGGAACAAAGGATCCTGGGAACATAGGACTTTGGGAACGTAGGAGTTTCACTTTTATTTTCTGACTACAGCTCTGGCAGTGACTGCCATAAAAGAGTAAAACCAAAAAAAAAAAAAAAAAAAGGAGTCAAACGATTCAGAATCAGCTGATCAGGATTTCCTGCAGTTGTACCTGGATGTGATTGGCTGCTCCAGGTCGTGACCCTCGGGGAGGCGGTACCAGTAGAGGTCGTGTCCGGCGCTCTTGGTGGAGGTGTAGTTGTAGACGGAGGGATGAGAGAAAAGAGGACAAGAGAGCCAACCGACCTCCCCCTCCAGGACGGAGACCTCCGCCTCTCTGGACTCCCCCCAGTCATAACACATGGGCTCTGAGGGGGTGGGGCAGAGAGGTCAAAGGTCAGATCAACAGCAGAGAGTCTGTTCAAATGGAACCGAGAAACACAACAAACTGTAGAGGTGGAAGAAGAGCATTAAATCAATACATCTACAGCAAGTATTGATCTTTTATTATTAAAGTTATGAATACTGTGAATACAAATTAAACTTCATGGTGTTAAATTAATAAACTCAGGCGCTTTTTCAGTCCACTAGGTGGTGTTGAGATTCTGGTGAGGTCAGCAGAGTTTTTATGACGACGTCGAAAATCACATTTCACTACAATAAAAATGATTGACTGAAATTGTGTTATGTGATACGGTTAGAGGAAATGATCACTTCTGCATCACAATTTTCACATTCACTGAGAAAAAAACGATAGAAATTACAATCTTGTCATGTGGAGCGCACTGATGCGCCCCACATGTTTGTTTGCACCTGTCTTTCCTGTAACAATTATTTTAATTGCAGAGAATTTTTTTTTTTATTTAAAAATGACTCAAAATAATGAATTGATTCATTAATCCTGTCACAATCTTGTCTATTTTTCAACTAGTGAACAATCTGGCAATATTTTTTCAACTAACTGATTAGTTGTTTAGTCAATAAAATGTCAGAAAATGTTGATCAGGGTCCAAGATGCCGTCCTCAAATGTCTTGTTTTGTCCACAAAGAGAGAGGAGTACAAATTAATCAATTATCAAAATAGCTGGCAATTAATTTAATAAGCGATGAATAATGGTTGCACCGTTAATCGCTGTAGTCCTGATAACTCATCCTGGACAGAGGAAAAGGTCAAATGAGCGAAAAGTTGAGTCTGTTGTCACAAAGTTCTTTTCTAACTTCATGATCTAATGAATGATGGAGTGACGTTAAAGAACACAGGAACGTCTCTCTCTCCGTCTCCCTCTCTGGCTCTGGTCCAGGCTGACGCTCCCGTCGGCTCTGATTCAGAGTTTTTATGCAAGAATCAAACAGAGCTTAGTGGATGTCGTCGTTAACTGGCCTCGTTAAAGGAACAACGTTATTACACTTCCATCTCATTAAAGAATTAAAAGCACAGAGGGCAGCTGCTCCAATAAAACACTGGAACTGATCTGAGCTGCAGTCAGGAGGAGGAGGACCTTATCTGACACTCTACTGAATCTTCTACTGCTTCTCTTCATCAGATTCTGGATCACACGCCGCACAGAATCAGAGATTCTAACCAATCAGAGCACAGAGAGAACAGACTGATAATATTTTTGGCCCCAGATGGACAGATTTCTGACCCTGACCTTTATTCTGAAAATATCTCAGCACTCAGCGAGTTATTTTTGTTCGGCTGGGAAAACTTCTCAAACAGCTGATTATACAAGTTACTGTACATGAATCTCACAGATTCAGCATTTTCAAAGGGCTCCTCTGACCTCTGACCTGACCAGTTTATGTCCACACAGTGCAGATTTTTACATGCAGCACAGGCTAAATGTTTTATTTTCACCTGTTATATTTGAGTATTTCTGGACACTGTGGTCCATAATCGGAGCTGAACATCAGACACTGGTCTGACTGAAAGCTGAGACTCTTATCGATTCACTGACACCAGCTGTTTTCATGTTTGATGATGTTCATCTCCATGGTAACCATTAGTAACCTATAGTGACCTCAGAGTATGGATGAAAATCTTAGACAAATCTACAAAATGTCAAACGTTTTTGACCCCAAATCACAGCATCGATTTCTCTAACGTGTTACTCGAGGTCCTGGTGTCTCAGTGTGATATTTTGGAGGATTTCTGATTAATCAATTAGTTGTTTGGTCCCTGAAATTTCAAAAATAAGAAAATTGTTGATCAGTGTTTCTCAAAGCCAAAGATGACATCTTCAGATGTCTTGTTTTGTCCAAAATCCAGAGAGGAGGATAGAAACCAGAAAACATTCACATTTGAGAAGCTGAAATCAGAGAATTTGGATATTTTTTTAAATTAACAAATGATCCACAACAATTAATCAATTGATTAATCCTGTCTAAATCTTGTCCATTTTTCAACTAGTGATCAATCTGGCGATAGTTTTTTTCGGACTCAAACCAACTAATCAGTTATCGAAATACTCACAATCAAATAATCATCGCAAAACTTAAAATCTCAGCGCTAAGCCGCATCTCAAATGTGCAAAATCTGCAGTTCTGTTTGGGGCTCAGATAAAGAATTTAGTTTTATCAGCATGAAGTTGTTTGCAATATTTCTAACATTAAAAGAGACGTATGATTATTGGATCAAACAAATAATAACAACAGGAAATCTGATGAAGTCTGGAACAAATTTAACAATAAATGACAAAAGAAGATGTATAATTAAATATCATCTGCATAAAACAGCTTATAGTTATGCGTTTGATGACCTGCTGATTAAGATGTTAAGAACCCTGATTGCTCTGAATGGTGTTTTTTTCCACATTAACTGCTGAGGCTCATGGGTAGTGTAGTATTTACAACCACTCTAGACGCCTTGACCATATTAAAAAGAGAAACTGCAAATCCTCACTGGAATTCACGAAACACTTAAGTGGCCAATTAATCATCAAAATTAGCAGCGACTAATTACCTCCCAGTTGATTTGATTGGCTAATGGCTTCAGCACTGACTCAAACATTCAGTCGTCAGCCAATCAATCAATCAAATCACAGACAGTCCTCATTTATAATGGACGAGTTAATGAGATGGAGGATGAAGACGATGATGGTTCAATAGATGATAACAATACTGATGACTAATGTGTTCCTTACAGAAACTGTTCCTTACAGTCCCACAGACCGTCCCCTCATCACACTGGGGATTTACTGTCCAACAGTGATTACACCGACTCCAAACAGAGTACTGGAACTACATGACAGATCAATCACAACTACCACAAGAGTTAAGATGCACAAAAACATCCTAGACCCTCCTCAAGGAAGCTGCACAAAAATCTCCACTGATCGAACCCCTTCAGTCTATTAGAGCTAAAACTGAAAATGAGCCCTTCACCTCCCTGAAGGATGAGTTCAGTTTCTTCAACCATTTAAAAATATCCTCCGCTGGAAACTGTTCAAAGATGACAAGAATTTTATGGGTCACTGAATGTCTTAAATGTATTTTAAACACTGGTAAAACTGACTAGAACCAACACTGATGCCACTTGAAACACAAGAACCATCTCAAGAGCTCGTTGAGACGTCCTTCACCGTCCTCGAGGAACTCTGGAAGTGGACACTTACAGCCTCAAACAACTGACAGAAAACTGCTCAAAGATACCAAGAACATCAAGAATCACCAAAACCCTTTATGCCTCCACCTCGGAGAACCCTAAAGCCCTTTAGACCTTTGCAAAAGAGCCCAAGAACTACAGAAACAACCCAAGAGCCCCTTGAAGAAGTTCTACAACCTCCTCCAGGAAACCCGAAACTGGATGTTTGCAACTTCTTAAAGATCCACTGGAAACTCTTTCAAGATACCAAGAACTTCAGTCTCCTCCAAATACCCCTAAAATCCAAAAGTACCATTAGAACCCCATAAAGGATAACTGATATGACATCAGGAACTACAAGAACCACTTGAAGAGCCCTTGAAACCCCTTTAAGAAGCCAGAGTCCCCCTTAAAGAACCCCATTTCAAAGTGAGTCTTCAAAAGACAACAGGAGTGTCAGAGATCACCGGAGCCTCCTTAATCTCCTTCAGAACCAAAGTTAACCCCAGAACCTGAAAGAACTTTGAGAACCCAACAGAAGACCACCTGAAAGGGACACTGAATCAACTTCAAGAACTAGAAGAACCATTTCAGGAGCTCCGAAAACACTTGAAAGAAGTCCTAGACTCACAAGGACACTAACAGGAGGAGCGCACGATCGTACGTCCACGTGCTCACATATTTTTCATTTGACAGAACTGCAACTGGATTAAATTTTCACCATATTCTGACATTTTATGGACCAAACAACTAATTGATTAATCATAACAATAATTGACAAATTAATTGATAATGAAAATAATCATTAGTTGCAGCCCTACATTTTATTGTTGAATTGAGGCAGCAGCAGCTGAAGGACCAGGGGCCCAGTCTCGGGTCCAGAACCTCGGTTTGAGACCGCAAAGGGTCGGGTAGGACAGTTTCAGTTCTGCTGGTTCTCAGGATCCTGAACGCTGAACGTTGGATTAATGGAGGCTCTCTGCAGTGTGTGTGTGTGTGTGTGTGTGTGTGTGTGTGTGTGTGCGTGTGTGTTGGTAATTGACCTGTCAGGTTTTCCCGGCCTGAGTATTAGTCTTTCTATTAAAACCTTCTTCAACATCCATCCTCCTCCTCCTCCCTCACTATCCATCCATCCATCTACAGTAATACCTCCACCCTCCCCCCAGCACTACCATCCATACATACACACACACACACACACACACACACACACACACACACTATCCATCCATGTGTATCGTGCTGCTGTAAGTCTCATATTATCCTGCAGCTTTTAGTTTCAATCTTAGCGGCTCCATAAAGACACGATGTGATAAATGTCTTGGATATTTCAGCTCAGAAACGAGACGTAGTAAAAGAAAAATGTAAGTGAACAATTTTATCGTGCATCGCCAGACTAATTCACAAATGAGAAGGGGGGGGTCAAAAGTAACAATAACTGGGATTTTTTCATCTTGTCTGGTGTCTAATTTTAGTGGATCATAACATGGACTCACAATTCAGCCTCTAAATGCTTCAAGGACAATCTCCCAGCTTTTGTTGCGAAAACTAGGCCTGAACAATTAAATTAAATTTTTTTTTAATCGCAATCATAATATGGTCCACTGCAACATTTCTTGAAGGAAAAATGTGTCAAAATATCATTTTAAATCAAACCGCAGAGACGTCCTGGTCTACACAACAAGTTCTACAGAATATGTAAGTAATGATTATTTTCATTATTAATTAATCTGATTGGTTTAAAGAAATGCAAACAAGGCAGGGCAATTTTCCCCTATAACAGAATGTGTACATGTGGAGCCAGAACTTTCTCCAGCTCTGAGCGCTGTGGAGAGACGTCTGACTACATGAGACGAGGTTTGACGTCAGTTTGATCCCAGTGGTCACTGACGGTACTGCAACAGTAAATCTGATGTTGTCTCAGTGTAAATCTCCAGAACATTAAACATATTTATATCTACGGGGTTTTAAGCGTTGCAGCAGTTTGTTGGTGTAATAACTCAGTTTCTCCCAAAGGACTGATTCAGATTTCATCTCATCTCGTTCACTCACTCACATCAGATCCATCCATCTACCCTCCACTATCTGTTCCTCCATCCATCCTCCTCCAGCCCGACCTCCCACTGTCCACCCCCTCCTCCCCTCTCCGCCTCCCTCCTCCCTCAGACAGTGTTACAAATGACCCTTCTCTCTGGAACCATCCATTCCTCGTCCCACGGGGCGAGAGCTTCGGCTTTTAATTAACCTCGCTCTGCAGAGTCGCACACAACGACGGAGGTTTTTTACCTCCAATGCAGCTCACAATGTGGACGGTTAAAAACACGTCATCAGGATCATATTTCATCTTTTTATTCCTCATGTGTGGGTTTCTGCTCTGCGTGCAGAATATAATTAAAACACATCAACCACATCAAAACCAAAAAGATGAAAATCCAGAAAAAAAGTGTTTTTAAGGTGGAATTCCCACTGTGTCCCAGTCGGCTGCTTAACTGGGCTGAACCGGTGTCATTGATTGGTCTGTAACAAGCTCCAATCACAGAGCAGCTGTCAACCTACCTGACAGGTCGCTGGACTGACTGACAGATCGGGGGATGCTGAACGCCAGGATGAAGAGCAGGAGGAGGAGGAGGGTGACGATGAAGGCCGCCCTGCAGAGAGACAGAGACGCTGTTAATGCAACGTTCAGTTTTTATTTTACATTAAAAATAACAGCCCGGCAACAGATGGTGAAGCACCTGCTGCAATGTCACTGCAAAATATATAATTGTGATTATTTTTACTGATATTAGCCTTTTTTTTTTTAATAATCAATTAGTGGTTTGGCCCAAAAACTTTTAGAAAATTGTCAATTGAAAAACAGGTCCAAACATGTGAAAACAGCTCCACCTGTTTTCACATTTGCACCTGTTTTTCAACTAGAGATCAATCTGGCAATAATTTTTCCACCAATCAATTAGTTGTTTGGTCCATAAAATGTCAGAAAATGTCCAAGATGACGTCCTCAAATGTCTTGTTTTGTCCACAACTCAAAGATATTCAGTTTACTGTCAGAGAGGAGGAAAGAAACCAGAAAATATTCACATTTAAGAAGCTGAAATCAGAGAATTTTGAATATTTTTTTCTTTCTATCTGTTGTCCCTCTGTGAGGACATTAGTCGTCCTCTTTCTCTTTCTCTCTCTCTCTGCGCTCCTGCCTGCCTATGTCAGGGTCTCTCGCCCATCCTCCATAAATCTGCTGCAGCAGCAGGGTGAAGGTGGAGGAGGTGGTGGAGGGGGCGGAGTCAGCTGCAGCTCGTTATGGGGAGACGAGATGAGATGGATGGATGATAATGACCTTCACCTCTTCTGTTCATGTAAAAAAACGTGTGTGAGTGTGTGTGTGTGTGTGATGATTTCCTGGATCAATATGTGATTTCTGTCTCTGTCTCACACACACATAAATAAATCAGGACGTTCTCACAGCTGATTCAACAAAACGTTTTCGAATCCAATAAAAAAAAAAAGAAAATGAAAAATGAAAATGATTTACATCATTCTTTTTTTTATTGAAAAACTAAAATGTGTGATTTTTTTTTTGCAGGAATCTGTAACAAATGAAGAAAATGTGAAAAGGTGATCATTCATTTTCACACAGTTGCATCATGGTCACTTAGCAACTATCATCATCTCTGTCAATAAAACTAAACAACTGGTCTGGATTTCCAATTTACAGACATTAAAATACAAATAATCAATTAAAAATAAAGTAGGGGAGACCAGGAACGGTTGTAACTGAATTTTTGTGTTTACTTATTTCAAACAGCAAAACTTTATTTGGCTTTATTTTTGTTTCTAGTCTTTTCCCATTTTGGTGATGGTTCTTGGTAGAAATATGTTCTTATTAATGTTAAAATAAAATGTTTAAATGTTTTTAAAACACATTTAACTGTTTGTCATTCATTTGAGTGAATCTACATGAATCTGAAATTTGAATCAGATCACTGATGATTATTATTCTACAGAAAAATACAGCTGATGTACAGATGAAATTATTACACTTTACTACACATGATGGCTGCGTATTGATAAATATATAAATACATTTTACAAGATTTACATTTTGGTGTTACTTCATTTTAAAAAGATAAACTAACAGAATAATCTCAGTCTGGTGTTTCTCATGAGAGATCACAGAGTTGGAGGTCAAAGGTCAACATGATGTCGATGGACGTTCTATTGGTTCTGGAGTTCTGACACTTCCACTGTTAAAAGTTTTGCCTTTAACTAATATTGTGCGTCCTGTGATTTGAAAAGTCATTTTGTGATTTTGATGTAATTTTGATTAATTGTGCAGCCCGCATGTAAGACATGTAAACATCAACTCAACACTAAAATCATCATTTTACATGTCAAATATCATATTTACTGATACTCTACTATATTTTATCTAATGCCTTAAATAAAATTCTAAAAAAAATCAAATACTATTTAAAGACACATTACTCATACAGCTGATCAATAGTCCAGTATTGATCAGGTGTGATGTCTTGTTGTTCTCTGATGTTAAGAAACTTGTGTGATCGGTTCTGTAACCCAGCGGTTCCCAAACTTTTTTCCTTGTAGCCCCTCAGGCCAAAGACAAGCTCACATATATACACAGGGAGTTAAGAATTAATCATTAATTGATTAATTGCCAAATGAGAATTTAACTGATTAAACTTAATAAGTAATCAATAGTCTAGAAATGGCATTAACTGTACCTCATTTGACACTGTTTTGTTTGTTGGGGTCGTTCACTGGATAAAGAAACTTAACACTGAACTTAAATAACTTAGCTAACACATTTAAATAAGGAAAAAGAGGAAAAAAATCTGTTTTATATCTTATTAATTCTTGATAATTAATCAACTGTTAATATTTTCAACTATCAGTTAAGAAAAAACAGGAAGTCAAGTCATTTTCAAACATGAAACTTTATTTTCTTTTAATTTGTCTCTCATCTGTTGGTTGATCAAAGCACAGTAACATCTGATTTAATGTGATAAATATGTTGTTTATCACAGCTGGAAAAGATTGAAACTGCAACTTCACGAACCCTAAAACTGTCATTATGAACGTGCAGACCTGATTCTGACGACCTCTTGGGACCCCTCTGTGATTTCTGGCCCCAGGATGGGAACCAATGAGGTCCAGTTTAATGCTGTAAATTCTTATATAATGCAAACATTTGATGATCTTACAGAAAATGGTGCACTGCTGTAGTTTTAACAATATATAAAGTAGGTCTGGGTGATATGGACAAATCACATCAAATGATATTTATGACTAATAATCACCAGTAAAGTGGAAGTTATCCAGATATACACACACACATATATATATATATATATATATATATATATATATATATATATATATATATACATATATATATATATATACATATATCTGTCCATATATCCAAACATTAGAAGTGAAAAGTCTATATAGTGTAAATAGTTGAGTTTTGACCAGTTTAGGAGTTTTATATTATATATTTTTTAAATTCTTTTACATATATTTCTTTGTATTTTATCAGTTTATTTTATCAATATTCTCTTGTCTCTCCCTCCTGAGTTGCTGTAACATGTGAATTTCCCTGCTGTGGGAAGTTTTTCTAATGTTATCTTCAGTGTGTAACAGAACAGCTGTGACAGAACACTTATGACATATCACCATATATATCCATATACAAAATATAACACCATCTAGTCTCATGTCACAATATCGATATAATATCAATATAACATCAATATCCCACCCAGCTCCTGCGTCTGAGAGCTGAGGTCCAAACTCACTGATTCACCATCAGGAATCATCAATACAATCAATACACAGATTTTCTTTGTTCTGACAGTCAGTGGAGGTCAGAAGGTGTTTGCTTTGGGTGTGAAAATATGGATAAAATATAAAAATAATATAAAAACATCCAGAAAAACACAGAAGAAGAGCAGGTTAGTTAGAAGACTGAGGACAGAGTTTGGGTCTGTTCTCTCTGGAACAGGATGCCTTCGATTGTAATGAATTATATGTTTAAAAAAATATCACAACTTTCTTTTGAAGTTTTCACTTGCTCCTGCAATTTCATTACAAAAAACAAGCTGATGCGTCGCAAATTTTTAGAAGAGCTGCCGTGGCGTTTTAGCAACAACCCCAAAAAACAGCCTGCGAAAATCCTGGAGGGACTGAAGTTCACAGGAACAGAAAGAGACGGTGAGGAGACGAAGAGAACAGACGGACAGAGAGAGAGAGAGAGAGAGAGAGAGAGAGAGAGAGAGAGAGGACCCCAGGAGGGACATACAGAACAGAGCTGCTCCACAACACCATCCATCACACACACACACACACACACACACACACACACACTGCAGTTTTCATTTACACTTTTCAATCTACACTTCTAAACCACAGTTCTAGTTCTTTGTTCTGATTGGCTGAGCTGCGTCTGACGCCTTCATAAAACACTATAAACACACGTAATTTTGGCTCGTTTTTACCGCTCGACGCCACCGTGAGCTTTTTTAGAGCCACACTTCATCAGCAGGTGAAAGTTCACGAGGAAAAGTCAACACTGCACAAAACTGCAGCACACACAGCAGGATGTACACACGTGGTTCAACCAAAAAACTGATCGATTATTGGAAGAATTATCACCAGGTTGATCACTTGTTGAAAAATAGGTCCAAACATATGAAAACAGGTGGAGCGCTCCACCTGTTTTCACGTTTAGACCTATTTTTCAGTTGACAAGATTGTGACAGGATTCATTTTTCTGACATTTTTTAGCCCAAACAACTGATGGATTAACCCTAAAAATGATTATTGATTGATAAAGAAAATAATCATCAGTCACAGACCTACAAAGACGTTTTCTTAACAGCAAGTCTCTGCAACATCACAATAATTTTACAAACATAAATTAGGTTTTTAATCAAATATTGCTCCTCCTGCAATTTGAAAACTGTTGCCTGACTTTAATATCGATCAGTGCTTGCTATCAATTAAAAAAAGTTGCAATAACAATATCCAGATAAATGTTAATAATCAACCTGATCTTGTTTTGTTCTGTTTCTGTTTGTGTGTGTATGCATATACATATTATATATGCACATAAAAAAAGGGAAATGTATTAATTATTTTCTCTAGTATTTATTGACTTACTTGATTATTGTTGTTATTATTTTTTTCTTTTGTAAATAATCTGTAATTATTTAAATCAGCACTCTAACCTGGTTAGGAGTTCCTACTGTTACTTTCTTTGCTTCTTGTCTTGCCTACAGTACACGTCTATGATGTTATTTATGTTATTTTCTACTATTGGTCTTTCATTTGTTAGTATTGTTGGTTTTATTTATTTGTGGAAATTATACACTGTTTTTATAGATTTTTTTTTTAAACTTCTTTGTGAAAATTACTTACTGTCACCAAAAGAAGGAAGGCAGGATGGGGACGGGCAGATTATCATAATAATAATAATAATAATTGTTATTATTATTATTATTATCATTAACTGATAGTTTTCTCACAGTTTCAGTTCATTTAGTGCTTATATAATGTATAATAATGATTATTATTTTACTTGTGAACAACAAATATTATTAACTGGAACATTTTGTATGAACGTCTCCACATTAGTCAGATGAAATGTTTATTTTGTATGATTCACATGTTTATATTATGATGCTATTTCTTCTTTAAACCAGATGACTGTGATTAAAACAGGAGTAAAGTTTCAGGAGTTCAGTTCTTGTCTAACTAATCACACTTCAGTGTGAGCTGACCAGCGTTTCCTACATTCATTTGTTAAGAATATTAGATGATGATGATGATGATGATGATGATGATGAAGATGATGATGAAGATGATGATGATGATGATGATGATGAAGACTCGCTCTCGTGCCTTCTGCCAGGCTTCAAGTTTTAATTAAAAACAGACATTTAATGATTAGAAGTGAAGATCTATAACGTTCTCCCATCCGTCATGAACTGCACGTCTCATGATGATGATGATGATGATGATGATGAAGAGGCAGGTGGACTGCAGTGTTCAGCTGTTTCTGCTGATCACTGCAGATCCCCCAAACTCATCTGATTGACGATAATCTGATTATCAGGCTGATCGATGGGGAACAGACAGCTCTCCCTTTAAAAAACCGCTCACTTTAAAATGCTTTCATCATCTGAAAATATTCAACTAAACTTTGTAAAATCACAGCACATTTTACTAATCTGTGGAGTCTTGTGGTAAATTCGGCTCATATTTTTTTCAGCAACAATGACAAATATCAACTTTCATGACTGTCTCTTTCTGTCCACCGCCATGTGTTTGGCGTTATCGGAATAAAAGGAAAGGGGTTTATAAAAAGTTGTAATGGTATCGATGTGAGCGCAGGCTGGTGTGGTGTATGTCTGCCGAAATGTAAAATACACCAGACTGAATAATAATAACGTGGAGTTGTGCTCTCAGCTTTTATGTAAGAGTAACGACAACCGATAAAAGAATAAACTGAGTATTTCTTTAGAAGACAATCCGCACGCAGGACTGTCAACACGAGCGAGCAGCAAACACGGGTCTAATCTCGGTTAAAACGTTGAACATTTACAGTCCTCGGTTACATGCTCTCATTCAAAACGACTTTCCGTGAAACAAAACCACAGAACTGCGTTTAATTATCAGCAAATTAACATTAATGCAACAGCAACACGAGAGCGCACCAAACTCCGTTGCGAAAATCACAAATTTCGGAAATAAAAGGCAGCAGCAGGCTGACTTACATTGACAGCAGGTCGGGAGGTTCTGCTCGGTGTCTGTCCGGTCCGGGTCGATCAGTCGGGTTTGTACAGCAGAGCGTCCCGGCGGGGCGGGCGGAGCTGTGTCGGTGGAGGCGTGGCGGCTCCAGGGCTGGACTTTGGGGGGTATCCCGGTTAAATATGTGGTGTTTACTCTCTCTCTCTCTCTCTCTCTCTCTGTGTGTGTGTGTGTGTGTGTGTGTGTGTGTGTGTGTGTCTGTCACCCCACCGCAGCTCTGATGATTAACGGCCCCGGTGTTCAGGGCTCCATGCCGGCTGTAAATCTCCGCTGCTCTCCGGTGAGCGGAGCGTCTGTCCCGATAATTAATTAACCCGGACTGAAGTCACGTGATAATCAACTAATTAAAGCCAAACGCATAAATAAATAAATAAATAAATAAGTAAATAAATAAAATGTCGCAATTAAAGGAACCAAAACAGAGAAGTGAGACAGACAGCCAGGCCGAAGAAGTGCTGAGAGAGTTTTTAGGTAACGATCTATACAAAAGCGTATAAAAGTGTTAAAAACACGAAGTTCAAGTAGTTATTAACGTGTGTACATGTGTGATAAAGTGTGTGAGGGTGTGTATATGTGTCTACATGTGTGTGAGAGCGTGTGTGTGTATTAGATGTAGGAAGTAGACGCTGAGTGTATTCCGGGTGAAGCTCCTCCTCTGTGTGTGTGTGTTGCGACATCAGACTGATGATTTCCCAACAGCCCCTGTTCTCTGATCTGATCAGATGTGAAGTTTGTTCTGTTTCTGCTGAGTCATGATTCAACAGGCCTGACACTGAACCACACACACTGTAGTATTATCACAGGTGGAACAATACTGCACTAATTTTTAGATGTCAGTCAGAAGGTTTTTCTGTAACTTTGTCCCAGCAGTGAAATTTTGGACTGATAGATCACTCATTCTTGAGAACTGGGACAAATTGTGTCCTACTTAAAAAAAAGCACTTCAAAGTTCATTGAGGACTGGTTGATTAAATCTCTTCTCTTCAGCCTCAGTCACAGCATGTGTGAATATCTGATGGTGACGTTCAGCATATTAGCCAACATTTGTGTTGGAAATAAATGTGTGTATGTGATCAAGTCAAATTCAAATGAAAGGAATGTTTTGTTTTGTTTTTAAAGTTTTCTGTTTTATTCATACTCTTACAGAACAACGTGCAAATGTTTATTTTTTTAAATGTGCGACCAAACCAAATGTTCAGTGTAAAAGGTTGTTTACTGGATTGAAGGGATGAAGGGGTCGAAGAGAGGGATGAAGGGGCCGAGGGAGGGATGAACAGTCAAGGCAGGGATGAAGGGGTCAAGGGAATGATGAAGGGGTCGAGGAGAGGGATGAAGGGGTCAAGGAGAGGGATGAACAGTCAAGGCAGGGATGAAGGGGTCAAGGGAATGATGAAGGGGTCGAGGAGAGGGATGAAGGGGTCGAGGGAGGGATGAAGGAGTCGAGGAGAGGGATGAACAGTCAAGGCAGGGATGAAGGGGTCAAGGGAATGATGAAGGGGTCGAGGAGAGGGATGAAGGGGTCGAGGGAGGGATGAAGGAGTCGAGGAGAGGGATGAACAGTCAAGGCAGGGATGAAGGGGTCAAGGGAATGATGAAGGGGTCGAGGAGAGGGATGAAGGGGTCAAGGGAGGGATGAAGGGGTCGAGGAGAGGGATGAAGGGTCAAGGGAATGATGAAGGGGTCGAGGAGAGGGATGAAGGGGTCAAGGGAGGGATGAAGGGGTCGAGGAGAGGGATGAAGGGGTCAAGCGAGGGATGAAGGGGTCGAGGAGAGGGATGAAGGGGTTGAGGGAGGGATGAAGGTTTTGAGGAGAGGGATGAAGGGGTCAAGCGAGGGTTGAAGGCTTTGAGGAAAGGGATGAAGGGGTCAAGGGAGGGATGAAGGTTTTGAGGAGAGGGATGAAGGGGTCAAGGGAGGGATGAAGGGGTCAAAGGATGGATGAAGGGGTCAAGGGATGGATGAAGGTTTTGAGGAGAGGGATGAAGGGGTCAAGGGAGGAATGAAGGTTTTGAGGAGACGGATGAGGGATTTGAGGGATGAATGTATGAAGTAATAACCTCATTTGAGGGATTGTTACAAATATTTTTTTTATATTCGATTTGTTCTGTATAAGAAATATTGGCCATTTTTTATCAAAATCCGTTTTTTTCTCCCTTTCTATTACTGATATCAGTCCCAAAACTCCAGTGTCGGTGGGGAAATTATACCAATAACATTCTGACATGTTTTGCAAAAACCAACTAGACATCCAACAGCAGGAATTAGAGCCGACATAACAAGGCTACATTTATCTCCTGATTCAATATTATCGTGACATTTGGGTGCAGACTCTTAAGTTTTGCAATTCAGTATAATGATTTGCTGCAATATTTGTCTGTTTTTTAACATTAGACCATCACCAAGTTCAGTCATACACTTCAAGAGTATATCATGAGTCACATTTCATCAGCATCTCAGTCAGTCTTTGAGTTTTATTTCAGCAGCATCATTATTGTGCTGCTTATAAAAGGAGTGAATGAAATGCTTTTTCAAGTAAACCTCAGTCGTTCCTGCTCATCAAACACCACACACAGCACCTTTACACAGGAAACTGAACTTTAAAACTGTCCCTTTGAAACCCTGAACTGCATATAAAAGTGGTAAATAAAATATACAATAGAACAAATCAAAAATATATATTTTTTAAATAAAGTGCCACATTTAGCTGCTCCTGCTCAACAAGTAGTGAACATTGAATAAAATATAAAAACGTGCTGGCCTCTCCTGGTAGCAATGTCTCATCCAAGTAGCAGCTGTGGTTAGAGTTTGAGTTTTAACCTGTTATATGTTCAGTATGTAAAATAAAAAGGATCTATTTGTTAAGATAATATTAGCACATCAGTGGGAATTCCCATTATGTGTTAGCATGAAGCTAAAGAAGCACTAGTTAGAACCGGTGATGCATTTATATAAAAACAAACCGATTCATGAATTGTTAAAGAAAAAACAGAAAGAAAGAAAAACAAGGAGGAAAAACACAGTAATTAAGAGAATTGATTTTTTTTGTCTCACCCCTACAGAATAAATGATTTGATCAGAATATTTTTATGGGCTCATATTTTGTTCATATTATCTATTAATATATGGTTAATTTTCAGGACAAACCAGACAGAACATGTGAGTCAGGACTGTCTGTCTCTACAACTGAGTTTAGTCTGAGTTTTAGTTTATCCTCACTACACCCTAAAGTCAATAAGATACAAACTTCTGCAGATTAATTTAATGATAAGGAGATCAAACAGAACAGATAAAATCACATCAGTAAAAAAAAATCAGAAGAATCACACGTGATGTAACATGTTGATTAAAATGGTTTTATTTACATATTTAAAAGATCAAAGTTCTTCTTCTCTCATGTCACAGTTGTTGTCACTCAAACCTTTTCCTGGTGTAATGTCTCCCTCTGCTGGTGTCAGGATGTAAATACACAACAACTGACAGGCACTTTGTGTTGCAACAGATTTTTTTAACGTGACTCAGACACGCAAATGTTATTGAATGTGACAGATTGTTTTTATAATCACAGAAAAACAACAAAACACCATCATCGTCATCGTCATCATCATCATCATCATCATCATCAGCTGAGCTGCGTTCAGGTTAATCGATCAGTTCTGAGTCAGTGCTGTGCACTGTGTGTGTGTGTGTGTGTGTGTGTGTGTGTGAGAGAGAGAGAGAGAGAGAGAGAGAGAGAGAGAGAGAGAGAGAGAGAGAGAGAGAGAGAGAGAGAGAGAGAGAGAGAGAGAGCGCCCTCTGCAGGTCAGAGTGTGCACGTGCATGAAGTAGCGTTCACAAACACCTACTGCAGTTTGTTGCAGCATTAATAAACTCCAGCTGGTGAAATTAAACGATATTAACATTCAAACAGGAAACAAGTAATCAGCTTTGCATACCTTCATAATAAAAGTCCTGCAGCTCCTTCACGACAAAAGTCGTCTAGTGTCTTCACAGTAAAAGCTCTAAAGTTCCTTCTAAGAAAAAGTCTTAAAGCTCTTTCACAGTAAAAGTCCTACAGCTAAAGTCCCTTCACAATAAAAGTCTTGAAACTCCATCACAATAAAAGTTCTAAAGCCCCTTCACAGTGAAAGTCTTACGACTAATCTTTTACAATAAAAGCCCCAAAGCTATATCTCCTTCACAATATAAGTTCTTAATCTCCTTCACAATAAAAGTTCTAAACCTAAAGTCCCTTCACAGCCATCCAGCTCCTTCACAGTCAAAGTCTTGAAGCTCCATCACAATGAAAGTCCTAAAATTTCTTCACAGTAAAAGCTCTAAAGCTCCTTCACAGTAAAAAAGTCTTAAAGTTCCTTCACAGTAAAAGTTTGAAATATCCTTCACATTAAAATGTCTTTGAGCTCCTTCACAGTAAAAGCCTGAGAGCTCCTTCACAGTATAAGCTCTAAAGTTCCATCAAAATAAAAGCGCTAAAGTTCATTCACATTAACAGCCCTAAAGCTAATGTTCTTTCACAGTAAAAGTCTTTAAATTCTAAACATAGTAAAAGTCCTAAAGCTCCTTCACAGTAAAAGGCCTTCAACTCTTTCACAGTAAAGGTCTTTAAGCTCCTTCACAGTTAAAGAACTCCAGTCCTTTCAAAGTAAAACCTGTTAGTAATCTCAGGTATCTAATCCTGAATCCTGATCAGGTGTCTCTGGGTGTTTGTTGCTGTGAAGCAGCTGCTGTGATGCTGATCTGTTGATAAAAGTTAAATTAGTTTCTATTTCCTGATGAGGTCAGGTGATGGTGATGCTGTCAGTTTGTCCGTCTGTCCACTGCACCATATTTCCAGTATTTAACCCACAGTTGCAGACAGACAGAGAGTCTTCTCATCTTGTTTTGTGTCTCGCAGCTCTTTTCTTGTCTCCGTGATGTCGGCTGAAGGTTCAGCCTCGTTCAGCAGCAGCAGAGTCGTGTTTTTGTGTCGCTGCTCGTTAAAGTTGGATGAAGCGGTGCAGCTCTTAAGACATCAGAACATCAGTGTGTAAAGTGAGTGTATTTATACTGCAGCAGAGTGGAGGGATGCTCCAGCAGCTTTTATCCCCGTCCGTCCTTCTGTCTGTCCCACTCAGTGTTCTGCACTTCGCATCAGGAATAACAGAATAACAGAGAGCTTTTAACAAACCACAGGAACACTCAAGACTGGAACCACAAACTGCTCTTTAACTCGCTCTGTTCTGCAGCTGCTCTCACGTTTCTCTTGTACGCATATTTTATAAATGCAAGTCAGCTTGATTCTACAAATGAGGATTTTATTTTGAAATTGATGCAGATGGTGTAGAAAAACTGAAACAGCAGAGAAAAGAACCAGATATTTTTCCATTCTTACACTGTAAAAACTAATAAGTTCGGTGTACTCAAAAAATTATGCAAACTTGTTGCCTCAAAAAAAACTAAGTTAAGTAAAGTTTTAAAGTAAAAATAACTTGTTTATTTTGAGTCCACAATACTTAAACTAATTTGTTAATTGTGAGCGCACAATACTTAGACTAATTTTTGATTGAATTTTGATTAATTAAAATTAAAATTTAATTTTAATTAATAATTGCACACTAGTTAGATTAATTTGTGTATTTTTGAGTTTCCCAAAAGGTGTGGAATTTACATAAAGTGTTTAAAGTCCTGGGTTGTACATTTTTATCCTTGTTAGTCACGTTGCAGCAGTATGACCACATGTTGTTGGCGATATAACGGATAAACTAAGTTATCCCAAACTAGCGAGCACATAAACCTGGTGTTAAATTTCTACAAGACAGCATAAAATGATTTACTCATCAAATCAGTGTAGCAAACACAAGAATCACAGTAATACTGACAGGAATGGTCACTGTTGTTGAAATGACATCCACCTGCAGTTTGACTTAATCAGTATTTAAGTTTTAAAATACAAGAAATTGTGCATTTTTTCTTTAACAATATGTATTTATATAATATTTACTGAAACTATTTCAGTTGGCTTAATCAATAATTTTAATTTAACTGTAATCAAAGAATGCGTCGAACACTAACTCAATATATTTAAACTTTGAAAACCTCCAACTTTTGAGTTTGTGAACTCAAGAAAATTGTGGCAACTGATTGCTTTAAAGTTTTTTGAATTCTGCAAACTTATTCAGGTTAAGCGTGTGCAGCCTAATCTCACTTCCTGGTTTAAAAAAGATGGGAATGCTGTTCAAACTCTGTAAACTTTCAATTTTTAGACAAATTCATTCAATAATATTTCGATCAGATGTGTCTCAACCACAACATGTCGACTCTGTAGTCCTTCTAACTCAAAGATCAATAAGAATTATGGTTTAAAAATGCGTATTTTGATCAACATTAAGAGACTGAGACACTTTAAAAAACAAAATGGCTGCTCACTACAACGACGCTGTGACATGAAATAAATTGAACATTTTGTCGACTCCGTCAGAATCTGACGTGACGTCTAATAAAACATTTCATCAGTCGGAGGTCGGCTCTTTACAGGAGTTTGATATTTTAAAATCAGGATACAGTTTTGTCTCAGTTCTCAGGAATGATTTACAGACTCTGACATTATGTTCTATATGTTGTCTATTTAAAGGTCTATGTCGCTGTTTTTCTTCTGAATATAAATAAAACAAAACTTCATTCAATGAAATCTTAATACAAAAGGAAAAATCGAGGTCGTCTGAACGCTGAAAGCTGCTGAAACTTTAATGATGAGACATGGAAACCTTCAGGCTCCACAGTTAACCTGCCATGATGCCTTCAGAGTTCTTCTTCTTCTTCCTTTAATGTGTTTTATGTCTTTTTGTTCATGTAGCGGCTCTGCAGAGTCACAGAGGGAGAAACTGATCGACCTGAAACTCCTCTGACCAGCTGCTCACAGAGAACTGAACACCTTTGACTTAAATGAACATCTGAAACCAGGAAATAACTTGTGTTTTAATAAACGTCACTGACATTCATCTCTTCATCATCCTGCAGGAAACAGTGGTTTCACTGGTTGTCAGGTTGAGTTTGTATCATTTAATTTTTGTCCTTATATTTATCCAATTTCTAAAAAAACAACAACTTTGCAGTGGACACAAAAGAGACATTTATCTGGAAGGATGAACATTTAACCACTGAAAAAAAAAATACAAGAACTGTTACATCACTGAAGTATTACTCAGTTACAAGTAAAAGTACTGGTGAAAGTATTCTTCTAAAAAACTACTGAGTAACTATCAGTTACTTTTTAATAGTTTACGATTAAACATTCAGTCAAAGAAGTTTCTGTTTCTCCAGATCTTTGTTTATTATTGTTACTCTTTTGTGCTTGTCTGGTTTGTTTTTGTGTTATTTACCTTTTATCCTTTAATTTATACAAAAAATTAAAATAGCAAATCTTAAAAAATCATTTTTGTTTGTTTGTTTGTTTATTTTTTATTTGTATATCCTGGTTTTAGTTTTGGTCTGTTTATAATCAGATCATCTTATTCACCACAAAAAAAATCAAATGAAAGGTTTGGACTGTTACTCTGTACTCAGCTGTGATTGTAAATGTAACTAAGTAAATTACATATTACAAGTAAAACTAATGATCTGAAAACAACATGGTTTTATAACGACTTATAACCATCTTGTGTAATGTTATATCTGCTTATACCTCAGGAACTGATAATCACATTATAATTCATTGTAATAGTGATTATAATGCATTATAAAATGGTCATAAGGTGTTACAGCTACACTACAATCCTTTTCTGAAAGTGGCCTGAAGATGGAGACTCATGTTTCATTTTCATAATAGTTAGCTGTAAATAAAAAACATTGAATTATCATGAATTCAAAGAGAAAACAGCTCTGCTTCTGTTTCTGTTCTGACAGGATTCATTTCTGTGTTTTGAGCCAAAACCACAAATCAAACAAGAATTATTTCTCATAATTCTGCAGAAATTTAAAATCAGTGAAAAAGTTCAGATTATGGGACAAACGATGCTCCATGCGTTTTGCTTCTTTTGTGCAAAATCAGCTAAATCAATTTTTCAACACATTATTTCATTATTAACTATAATTTACATTTCCATAAACACAGTATAATGCATTATAAGTACAGTACATGAACAGAACATGGGTGTCATAGGAAGATGTTCTTTTTTGTTCCGCTTAAGAAAGAGGAACATGAACAGGAAACAGGAAACAGGAAACTTTTCATTAAACAGAACTAAACAAAACAAAAGTCAGACACTGAATCTTTTATATTGTTCTTTTTTATTTTTCAATCTTTTTCATCCTGCTGCGTATTTGCGATGACGTTGTTCTAATATTATGATGCGTCGTTATATGAAGGTGAGTCAGAAAAGGTGCAAACATCAGCAAACACAAAGAAAAGACCAAAGATTTCAGCTCGACCAACACGAAAGTCTCAACGCGGCGACGGCCCAGCATCCTCTCCACCGTCGGCAGAGGGCCTCTGTCGCTTGGTAATTATGACATCATCAGTTAGCGCCGGCGGATGTCGGCAATGCTGCAAACTTCTCCAAGCAGACAGCGACAGCGCTCCCTACAGGCCGAGTTTCGTATTGTTTTTTGGATAAAGTTACAGTGAGAGTTCAGCAGGTCAAGTTTCTATTGTTGTTTTTTTGTTTTGTTTTTTGCAGTTTAATGAGAGAAAAACACTTTTTATTTTTATTTATCGAGGATGTGAATGTGACAGTAAAGCCTCTGAGTCGACCTGCTGCTCTCTCTGAAATCACAGACTTTAACTGCAGAGCGTCCTTTCTACTCGCTCTGCCTCTGAAAAAACATTCTCACGATGCCTTCAGGTGCAAACACATTTACCATAAACACAAATCACATCATGAGGAAATTTCCATAATTACTTTTTTTTGACCAATAAATCACAACCATTAGGTCATAACTGTGTTTCACATCCATGTTTTGTCCCACAGGACCTGAACGCAACATTAGATTCAATTCTCTGTGATCAGCCTGTCGGATTATTGCGTCCCTGTTGTGTTCAGGGTCTACAAGAGTTTGTGCTTTTTTTCAAAGCCTTCCTTTGCGATGCAAACTTGTGAAAATCAGGTTTTGTAGAAACGACTTAAGGGCGTCTGAATACAGCGAGGAAACACACAAAGACTCTGGAGAGCAGAAAAATGAAGTTTCATCTGAAACTTTGAGACGTTCTCAGACGTTTTTTTGCAAAATCTTTTCCTCACAGGTTTGTCGATGCGTTCAAGGACGAATCTGAAAATAAGTCTCAGGTCTCAGCATCAGACTCAGTTTGTTAATTATTTTTTACTTTCTATATTTTCTTAAAATATCACGTTTTTATTTTCAGGGTTGGGTTGTGACAGATTATGTGATCAGATTACAACAAATCAGCAACTTTAATCTGCCCATATTACATTTGAAGAATGAGTAAATAGATTATAGTTACATTATCAAGGATTACTTGATTACATCTTTAAAATATGGTGATTTATTATCATTACAAAGTGTGTCTGATGTGTTTCTACACTAAACTGAATTTTATTTTAAATTGAAAATGTTTTGAATTTTTCAGATTTTCTCAGATTTTTGTTGCTGCGTCAATTTTTTTTAATATAAGATCAAATATTTTCAATGTTTGATTGTGAAGTAATCTAAAAGTTTTCAGATTTCAGATTGGATTTTAATCCAGGGATTAAGTTATTAATTAAAAAATTACCATGTAATTATATTCAGTAACTGATTACATGTCAAAGTAATCCAACCCAATCCTCCTCCTCCAAAAAAAAAAATAAAATAAAATAAAAAAAATACAATTTTATTTAAAATAAAGAGAGTTTAATCTAATTCTCTCAAATAATTTCAGTTGATTTGAAGAACTCAAATGTATTTAAGCCTATTTTTGCTGATTTCATGGAAAAAAAGATGCTGTGATGAGAAACTTTCAGTTGGGGGGACGTAACAATATTTTGAATATCACAATAAAAAAGGTCTCATTAACCGACTGTGACGATATCTGCAGACTGTTAATTATTTTATTCTATTATTTTGATTTGATTTTATGAAAGAGCTGCAGCTGACTGCTGCTCGTACAGAAAGTCAAACAGTCAAAGATAAATCATGACTTTTTTTTTTTTTTACACACGTGCTTCGATCATGACAGCTGCTTTAATTTTACATTTTCTTATTGAAGAAGGAAGCAGAAGCACTTTAAATTAAAAGAAAAATCAAATTTTCTACAAACGAAAATGCTGCACACATCATTATTATTTAATAAGGAACATTTTTCTAATTTCTCATTTTTCTTTGTTCTTTAATATCAAGATAAAAACTGTAACATGGACTTTTTTCCCATGGTTCTTTTTTGTATCATTACATCCCGATGAATTAGTGTCTCTGAATAATAACTTATTATTTAACTCATTATATTGACTTTTTTTTCCCATGATATTGGCAGAAATGTGCTTCCAAATAAATACATCCGTAAAGTAAAAAACAAAAAACAGATAAAGAGAAAAACAAAAAATTAAATTCAAAAGAAAAGTGAATAAAATGTTTTTAGTTAAATTATAATAAACA
Source organism: Lutjanus erythropterus (assembly GCF_056507025.1). Classification (NCBI taxonomy): domain Eukaryota; kingdom Metazoa; phylum Chordata; class Actinopteri; order Lutjaniformes; family Lutjanidae; genus Lutjanus; species Lutjanus erythropterus. The sequence goes on from NC_139320.1 coordinate 32,775,908, forward strand.
TGACTCACTTTTCACAGACCTGAGAAATATTTTCACAACGTCGGTGTCACAAGAATAAAAACTGTAAAATCAATGAAATCAATAACCTCTCTGTTTTCATGATGTGATTTTGTGATCAGGCTGTTTGATTTATTCTGTCACCTGATTGGCTCACACGATGTCCAGAAACAGACAAGACAGAAAGGACGCTCGAACATTCGGTGTGTAGAAACATGAACAGTTCATTCATTCACTCATCACAAACGTTTAACGGACCAGAAGAGGAAACTGTCCAACACGTCTTCAGCGTCTCTACGTGGTCCCCTCGAGGTCCGACCCCCCCCCCCCCAAACCCCCCAACCTGGAAGACTTTCTCAGAGGCAGTACGGTGGATTGTGATTGGTTCCTTCCTTTCCCTCCATCAGTCCTTCAGTCCATCATCCATCTGTCCATCAGTCCGTCAGTTTTTAACCAACAAAAATGAAACATCTCAAAAAACAAAACAAAACAAAAAATACAGCCAATAAGAGTCAACCTCTACAGCCCCGCCCATCCCGCCTCAGCCTCCTTTCACTTCCTGGAGTTCAATATGGCGGCAGAAACAGCAGCAGTTTAATATCGGAGCAGGTCAGCTGTCGGCTGGAATAATGTTGCTGAATGTGAACGTTTGTTTTTTCCAGCTGATGTCAGCTGATGGGAGGCGACTCAGTTTCCCAAAAATCATCTTTGGATGAATTTAATCTCTGATGCATTCAAGCACCAAACTAATAATCAGTTATTTCTCCTTTTTTTGTTTCTTTTCTTTTCTTTTACTGTGAACTGTTTGCATTATTATTTACAGCTTAAATACACTTTCTACTTCAACATTTGTCCTTTAACTGAAACATTTTGCTCTTTTTTTTTAAATTAGAGTTTTTAAATTCCCATTTGCTCACAACTTTATTTCTGATTCAGACGTCAAATTTCAAAACATTCAAAATTTCTTTTCATGTCAAAAAAAAAAACAAAACAAAACAAAAAACTCCCCCCAAAGACTGTCAAAGTCTTCCTGTAAATTTACAGCTTTAATCTGGTAAATTCTGTGTTTTATTCTCAGAATATTACCCCCCTCTGCAGGCTCTGTATTTTATTTTATGCTTGTAATACAGTGCTGTAGATAACAGCTCTGTTTCTTTATATTTTGAGCAAAAACCACAAATCAAACCAGACTTCTCTCGATAAGAACCTTTCAACTTCTGCAGCAATTTAAAATCAGTGCAAAGTAAAAAACTATGGCACAAATGATATTCCATACATGCTGCTTCTCTCATGCAATACAAACTATATAAAATGTTTTTAACACATTATTAACATTACTTTTATTAATATAATTATGAAGGCAGTGATTGAACTTCTAGAGGAGGAAAGATGTTTTTTGTATTATTATTCTGAACGGCTGTGTAACTCGCTGATTTTTGTAAACGGGGAAACGATCAAGATGTTTTTGGGAAAACCGGTCAGTAACGTCTGAGACGAAGAGTAAAGGGTTTGAGTGAGAGAAGAAGAAAAGGAGTGAAGTTGAAGTTGGAGAGGGCAGTGCAGCGACTCAGTCTGAACGTCTCTGTTTTTTTATTTCACATAAAACATTTAAAGGCTGTTATTTTCATGTTTAAGTGTGCGTTGATTTCCATAGAAATGAAGTGAAAGCAAAACTTCTCCTAAAGCTGATGAATGAACTAGTGAAATATTCAGGTGGGATGTTGAAACTGTTGAAGTTTGCTGCTGAGAAACGATGTGATGACGTGACGTTCAGATGAGGTCGGAGTGAAACAGCTCACAGTTTTCAGGGCAGTGCTTGTCGTCTAAACGAAGCAGGGCAGTGTTAAAATGTGTTACCAAATCCTCCCATCAGCCGACACCTGAACACAACACGGCGGTAAAAGATACGACAGGAAGAGAGCAGGAGGTATGACCGGAGAGAGAGAGAGGACGGTGAAGCCAGACCAGACTGACCTCACAGAATTCATCACTCTGTCTTTAAAAACTCAAATTGAATCTGCTTCAGCTGCGGTTAAATATCCTTATATCTCCTTAAACTAAAGCCGCCTGAAGACTCCATTACCCACAAATCAATGTGTTTAAAGACCGAGCAGCGAGCGTACTCCATGTTTTTCATCTTGTGACAGTTTTGTCATTAAGAAGTGACGTGAGGACAGAACATTATTCAGAGAAACAGGCGGAGTCTTCAGGTTATTTTTCATCTCTGCTGCAGCTTCAGCTGGAGATATACTTGATGTTGCATGATGGCTGCATTGTGTATCCAAAAGTGTTACTTGTGCACGTTGACGGAAATGAACACGTCACATCCCCAAGAATTAATATGCACAGGCAGCGTAGCAGCAGTGTGGGGATGTGACAGAGACAGGGGTCAGTTGGCACGTCAGCAGCAACAGTAATGGTGGAAACTTTTGAAGCTAATAGACCAAAGTCCAATTCACACAGGACAAGTGTTACCTGGTGACCTCTGGTAACTGGCAATTACTGCAGAGGTCGTCTGTGATCATAATCCCGTGTGTCTCAGTTAGTGCTCAGATTTTACCAAACACAGAGGTTGTGTGATAATATTAGTCTTGTGCATTTGGGGTTGTACGTTTTTTGATTTTTTTTGTTTTCTCCTCACCATTTTTCAGCTTCTTTCTCAGTCAAGAACTAACGAGGCTGTGTTGGCAATTATAACTGAGAGTTTTGACATTCAGGGATCAAACTCAGGAACAAGATTTCACGCAGAGCCATGACGTCATATCCGAGCGATAATGTCAATAAATTTGACACACATACAGACTTTGTTTATCCCGTGTGGACTTGACACATGAAACACAGAGCTTATGATGCTTCGTTGCCGCTGCATTGCAACAGACACGCTTGTCAAAATGCTATTTTGACTACTTTTTCTGCCGTGATCTCAGAATTGACCCTTCTTAAGCCCCGCCCCTTTTATACTTTGTGCTCCAATAACAGTTCTAACTAGCTAGCTATTCAATCATTAGCTAGCTAGTTAGATAGCTTATTGCTCTGTAGCAAAATTCTAACTGTCCATCTAATCTACATCAGTCGTTAGCCAGCTAGTCAGATAACTTAAGATGTGACTTTAGTATGTGTCACTTTAACAGGTCCTCCACCGACGTCTTTTCAAAATCTGGTTTTCTTTGCGACATAGAGGAACTGAGTGAAAGGGCAAAAGAGGCGGGACTTAAGAAGGTTCAATTAGCAAAACAGGATTCTCCTTGAGCGTCACCTTGTTAATTGTTTAAACATTGCAAATCCAGGAAGTCTTTACAGTCTGCGTTCTGTGTTTCTATGTGAGCAGATCTCTTCACGATGCAGCTGGCTGTCTGCATGGGCATGTGGTTAAAAAGCAAGTATATCTCCAGCCTGAGAGGCAGAGAACGTCCTGATTCCCAGGTTCTTTCAATGCATCATGAGTAGAACATCTGGAGAATTTTAGCAACGTTTCTTCAGGGACATTTCAAGCCCACAGCAACAAGAAATACAGTTTTGTTTTTTCTTTACTGGATATTAGAGATGTGATGTGTTGGCTGCAGGGTAAAAACTGCATTATTTGGCAATAATCAATAATAAAAAACAACAAATCTGGTCTCAGGGAAAACTATAACACATGAGTTTTAAAGAAAAATACTTGAGTTTTTGTGTGTAAATTCAACTAACCAATCAGTACCTAATAATCAATAATGATAAACACTGTAGCCAAAAGCTGACCTGTTCACTGTCAGTTCAAGACTTCAACAAAAAGAACCAATCACGGAGCAGGAGACGCTGCTGTAATACTGACTGGGGGCTGATGACATCATCATCAGGTTGCCTTTGGTCGGATCCGAACATAAACCACGCCTCTTTCATATGATTGGCTCGTGAGCTGAAGTCGTTTTCCTGCCCACAAAGTACACTCTAACACGCTGTTCACAAAAAAAAAGATACATGTGCATGTTCATCCCAATCAGCAAGTGCATCAATCAGAGCTCAGCGCGTCGACGGCTCGAGTGCACTGAGCTGAAAACAAAACGTACAATCGTGTTCAAAGAAGGACAACGTGTGAAAGTTTAGGCTCTGAATACATGCTGTGTCAACACATTAATATCCTCATCAATATATCATATCTCACACACTGGATCGTATCATAGAGTCTCAGGTCTTAGGTCCGGGCAGGTCTCAGAGTCGAGTTCAGTCCTGTTCAGACCGGATCAGAGTTACACAACACAGCTGTTAGTGTCTCCATTAATCATTTAAATCCCCCAAACGGCTGCGGGGGCGTCGCTATGCTTTTGGAAAATACATCATGCAATATTTCTGCCTGCAACTTCTCAACACTGTGGAACACTAAAACTTTTCTTCGTCTGATCAGACCCTGAACGCAGCACGGGACACAAACAGGAGGAAGCGTTTTCATCCTGTTGGGTCCTCGTCCTTCACATCCTTGCTCATCATCATCATCATCATCATCAGAGCATCAGTTTTCAGGCTTGTTTCATTTCTATGAAAATCAACTGTCAGCTGTGCTTTCTGTTTCTAAGATCTGATTGTTGTTGTTGGTGCCTTCAGGGACCCTCCGACATCAGATATTCAAGAGTCGGCTGCACTTCGCATCTTTACTTAGCTTTCTTTGCCCTGGGTTTTGCCTCTCAGGCTGCCCTGACTGTTGAATCACAAGATGAGAGCCAGTGAACACGAAAAAAGTGTCTTTGCAAAAATGTTTTGTTTGATTAACAATATTATGGAAGGTATATTTACCAATTTCATCATAGTCTTGCACAGCCAGACGTCTCTCCACAGTGCTCAGTGCTGGAGAAAGGTTTGGCTACATGCATACACATTCTGCTAGACTTATGTTTTTGTTGACGTCGATCTGTGTTTTTGAATCCAAACTTCCACCCAGGGCCGGCCCAAGCCTTTACAGCAGAATTTGATGTGACAATAATAAATTGCAAAGAATTTGAAGCCTTCGTAGGGGCCCTCTGGTGGCCATGAGGGCCCTAAGCAGGCCCTTATTTTGCTTAAGCCTCAGGCCGGCTCTGCCTCTACTTTTGGTCTTCTTGGTTCCACCTGAAACCTAAGACTCTGACACGGTTTGACAAGGTTTGGATCAATGTTTTATACAATCAATCCTGTCCGAGACCACACGTTCCATGTTTAACATTATGTGTAATACTGGAGTGGATCCAAGAAGACCCGATCGTGATCAAACAACACTGATCATGATGGAACCAGAGCATCTGTGGCCACAAGGTGGTGCCAAATTACAAGCGCGAGCGAGTGCCAAAGCACAGGTGGTGATGGGATGGAGTGCAGAGGTCAGACTCTTCTTGAAGAGCACAGATTGCAAATTAGCAATGCTAATGTTAGCAACAAACAAGCAACTGTTGTTATACTTTTATAATGGCAAACCGTTATCTTTATTACACTCCATGCAACAAACTGCAAAACTGATTCTAGACAAGTCGCGTTTGTCATCTGTCACCAAGACAGTAAGTGGACTTTTAATCTGAAATAACAGGTGGATTAGCCATGCTGTTTGAATCAGGAAGAGAGGAAGAATAGAAAATGTTATATTAGGGCACAAAGCAAGTTTTGTTTTGACAACGTGAATTAACATTAACTTATTAAAAACAATTTAGAGTAAATTTGGTGCCGACCGGGTCTTCTAAACATGGTTCGGGTGCAAAATTTTGAACCCAGAAACTGTCTATTCTGCAGCAAATTCAAATTAACTGAAGCTGATTTTCATAGAAATGAACTTAAAGTAATTTGAGAGGGGAAAACTGATGTTTGATTTTCAAAATACAGGATTGTGAAGTTTCTAGAAACCAGCAGGTTGTCAGACTGAATTATTGAATTAAACTCTCATAAACATGATCCAGATTACCTGACTGCCCTCCTCCAGTCCGGTCCCAACAGAACAGGAAGTCTTTCGGTACTCGTTCACCTCTGAAGCTTTTTATAGGCAGTGTCTGCAACAAATCCCACGACTCCCCGACCCGAAAAAACAGAGCGAAACAAACAACATGTGGCAGCTGAAGAAGACAAAACAGAAACATTCTTCTTTCTGATTGGACGGAACAACACGGAGAAGAAGAAGAAGAAGAAGAAGAAGAAGAAGAAGAAGAAGCGCGGTGTGTCCAAAGTGCGAAAGTTTTTGCATTCATTAAGAAATGAAAGAAAGTGAAGTTTCTACATGGCTTAAAGCTTCAGAGTTCTCAGCGCTCGCTTGACACGGAAAACATGTTGTCATCACCGTGACAGTAATAATGATGATGATGTAGCGATGAAGAGTAGGTGTGCTAGCCTCCGGGCGCTGTATCAGCAGGGCTTTTTGCATAAAATGTAAATCATCATCGTCAACGTCCTGATATTTTTTCAAACAAGCCCCTCCCCCTCGCCCTCCCCCTTTACATTTAAAATATTTCAACACGAGCAAGAAGATTTTTCCCCGTTTTTTTTTTTTTTTTTTAGCTTCTTTTTTTTTCTTTGTTTTCGTTGTTGTCGCCGTCGTCGTCGTCGTGGCGGTTGTTGTCGTTGGTGTGGTTGTAGTTGCGTTTGTTGCTGAACAGAGGGAGTGTTAAAATGGGAGTTCGCCTCCGCCTCCTCCTCCTCCTCCTCCACCTGTGGGGGGCGCTGCAGGCTATGATCCGTCCTGCTCTGTGCAGTCCTCCTGCTGCTCCTGATCGCCCTCCCCGCTCCCTACCCGCTCTCTGCCGTTCAGCGTCGGGCTCCGTGAGGACTCTTTCAGCTTCTCCTCGAGCTCGTGCAGTGACGGCTCTTTATACATGCAGACTGCAGCGGGAGGGCGGGGCAAGAGGGGAGGACAAAGAAAGAAATGATTATTATTATAAACCCAAACTATGATGGAATTTTCCTCCTTTAGAGTAAAAGGTAATATCACTCGGTTACATCTGAAGACAGTTACAAATCCTGTTTGTGACGCCAGTTTGATCAAGCAGAATTAGCAGTTACACACTGATTAGCTTTGTGTTGCTCCTTGACCAAGCTTCCATAAATGCTTCTGCATCCGACATAAAGGTCTCCTGATCATGAATTAACCAGCTCACAAGGTTTACGTTACAAACTGGCGTCACAAACAGGAAAAATTCTTTCACACAAGTGAAAATAATGTGTTGTTACAGCAGCCACATCAGATCAATGACAAAATAAACAAAATGAGAATAATCTAAGAGTTAGAAATAAAACAACAAAAACTAAAACTGAAACTTAGTTTTGCATAGTGAGGAGATACATTTGTAGCTAAACAGCTAAAACATAGGTAGCTATTGTTAGAAAATTGAGAAAATTTGAATTTACAGATATGAATGTCCATGATTATATAAATATGTACATCTCAAGTACTGCCATGTAATAAACAGGAAGAAGTGAGATGGAGGATATAAAATATGAGGAGAACGTAGAAGAAGAGAGATGTGGAGAGGCTGAAGGAGAAGGATGTGGAGAAAGAGGAGGAGGAGATGGACAGGAGGGACAGGAGGAAGAGGAAGGTGATAGTTGACAGATATTTTTAAATGAAGAAGGGGGAGGAGGGGTGAGACCAAGCAGCTGAAAGCAGAGACGGAGCTTCATGTTTCCTGTTAAACCTCCATCTGTGATATTAGAGCTTCACCTTGTCCTCCAACTCAGAGGAAGTTCCTGCAGGACGACCTCTGCTCCGTCACGCTGCTTCACCTCCCTGCTGCTCAGCATCAGTTCAGAGACGCTCCGCTCACGTCTGAGCAGCTCAAGTACACAAACTCCCCCTCTAATGATCTCATCTATGGTGTTTCTCCTCACAAACAATTAATTTGGAATAATAAAAATAAACTGCAGTGGTTAAAGAATTGGCTAATCAAGAGAGTCACTTCATACTCTGAATGTAGGCTGAAAACTCATAAATATATAAATATATAAATTATTAAATTAAATTAAATTATAGGTACAGTCACTTGATTTTCTCTTGATATCAAAAGCATTTCGAAGATAATTCTGCTCCACAAAGTCAAAATTCATATAAATTAAGAGCAAAATCTGACTGTTGGATATCTATTTTGCCACATAACACCTTTTCTGTGCCACAGCAATGTATAAATTCAGTGAAAACAGAAGATTAAATAAACGTGAAGTTACAACAAAAAGCTAAAGGTCAACTAGCTTACAAGTCTAAAACAAGGGAGTCAAATCTTTAAAGCTAGCCACAGCTAGCCTTGACAAAAGGCTAACTGATTAAAATAAATCAATTTCAGTGAACTTCTTTGTAATTTAGTTTCTTCTTATCCTTTATAAGAAAAGCAGAAGCTGGAGAGCAAAAACATCACATCAGTCCTGCTAAAATAAATTAATTAATAAAAAAAAAACTAGTAAAATATTGTTGATATATTAATATTATTATATTTTATTACACAGCTTCGTTAAATACTCGATTCTTCATTCTAAGGTCTGTTAAAATGTTTGTGTGTTTATGTAAACCAGCATTTTTATTTGTCTTTGTCAGACTCTTAGATGATGTAATTTCCTCCTACTGATGTCACTTAAAGGAACAGTACAACATGTTGGTGCAGAAATGCAGTGTGACGAGGGGAATATGAAACACGTGAACAAACATAAATCATGTCATTTTAACCAAAATGTTTTTTAAAAAAGTGTTTTTTATTATTTTTCATGAAAGAAACATGTTGAGATATTCTGTATATTTAACTGGTCTTTAATGAATTCTTAATCCATACCTCTGATTGGTCAGCTCTGGATTTTTCTCTTTTGATGGAGCTAGGTTAACAGTTTCCCCCGTTTCCATTACTTGTGCTAAGCTAAAGGCTAAACACGTCCTGATCCGTCTCTGGACTGGAGATGAGACACCAGAGTGAGTGTATGCGTGTGATTTTGTGTGTGTGTGTGTGTGTGTGTGTCTCACCTTCGATGGGTCTGGGGACAAAGTGTGAGCAGGGTTTGGTTTTCTTCACGCGGTTTCCCTTCATGATGACGCCGTCCTTGTTGAGGCCGAGGAACCAGGCGCGGCCCGACTCGTGCTGCCGGTACAGCGTGGACGAGTAGATGACGTAGTAGTTCTCAAACACCGACTCCTTAAACTTACACTCTGCTGTGAACACATCCTGACACACACACACACACACACACACACACACACACACACACACACACACACACACACACACACACACACACACAGAGTGGAGACATGTTTGAATACAGTCCACAGGAGCTGTTTGCTGATTGGCTGTAGCAGGTTCAGAGGGAATAAACAACAAAGACTATGATACACATGAAAATAAACACACTGTTTGTTTACCTGTTATTTGACACAAGCTGTGGTGAAAAGTAACTAATTACATTTACTCAAGTACTTTACTTCAGTATCATGTTGAGGTGTTTGTACTTTACTTCAATATTTCTTTATGCTAACAAGCTGCCACTCGTGCAGCACCATCCTACAAATAAATAAATAAAAATAAATAAATAAGCAAGTCAATATAGTTTTTATAAATTATTATGTTTCTCAAAGAACTACTTTTACTCAATTCAGGGGACTTTTATTTCATTTATACACTTATATTTACATTTATTTACATTATTATTTACATGTATCTAGTTTATTCTAGGATTTATTTCATGCTGACTTAAATGTAATTCCATAAACTGAAACAGACTGAAACTGGATCCATGTTAAACCTGGACTGTTGAGACCAAACTCAACTCTGCCGGGACTGATTCAAGTAAATTTAGCTCATTATGGTTCCCTCCAGGTATAACAGGTGTGTGTGTGTGTGTGTGTGTGTGTGTGTGTGTGTGTGTGTGTGTGTGTGTGTGTGTGTGTGTGTGTGTGTGGATATAATAACAGGTGGTCAGGAGGAGTAGAGGACCAACCAGAGCAGAACAAACGTCTCACCAGGCAGCAGAAACCTGTTCCACACTCGTTGAATTCAGACGTTATCGAAGCTGCTCTGATTTGTTTGTAGCTCAAGATGTTTTTTTTCATCAAGCTGCTCAGAACATCTCTGTCATAAAGTCCAAGTTATGTTATTATTAGGACCTTTTAAGGTATATTTAGGTGACCTGTTCGATTCATTAGTCTACAAAATTTCTGTGCATAAAATTCCTGCCACAATTTCCCAAAAACATCTTCAGATTCAGATTAAAACAGAAGAAGATGAAAATTTTGACACTGGAAGAAATACAACCAGAGAATGAAGAAGAAATTAAAATAATGAAGCTCTGAAAAGTCTTTTTCTTGATGCATTCAGGGACAATCCAACATCCCAAACATCATTTTTGGGTGAACTATCACTTTAAGGGCTACATACACACAGATACATTTTCATTTAAAAATGAAGATTATCTCCATCCACACAATAATTTCACGTACAGTAAGTACTCATGTAAACAGGAAGCAGCTTGTCGGTTCCATGGTTGATTTTGACAAACATAGAACAGGAATGGCAAAAATGTTGTTTTCTAGTGGATAAGGGTCACATGGTAGAGGCCTGACCAATCATGACTGCTTACACCCAGTCAAGAAGTGAGGATGGCCGTCTACGCCAAAGTCTCAGCTTCCATCCGTCCAGACTAAAACACAACCCTTTTAAAACTAAAAGAGGGTCAGTAGTATTTTCAGAAGTCTGCATTTTAGCCGTGTGAGAATGTCAGGGTAATTTGGATGCTGGGTTTAAAAGTAGCAAAAGTTACTACAGAAAAAGTTTCAGGGTGTCTTTGACTAAAAAAACTAGACATATTGTTTAGCTGAATAAGAAAAACCAAACACAACAACGTCAACATTATATTTTCTTCTTCGGGCCTCCTGCAGATTCAGCAGACATCATCGCAAAATGTGAATATATCTGGGGTGGAAACTGCAGACAGCGAGCGAAAGGATCAGTGAGAAACCAAAACTACTGATGACGACACAAAAACCAGAGACAGAGAGGAAAAAGACGACAGAGAGAGAGAGAGAGAAGACGGAGCTGCAGGGGGAGGACGGAGATGACGGAGGAGAGAGGAGGAAACAGAGGGAATAAATGATGAAAACAGTTTTTATCCTCCCAGCAGGCGTCCCGCATCACATATCAAAACATGTGATAATTCAAATAAACAGTGTTTAGACAGCCGGGCCTCCCAGAATGCACCACAACGCTACTTTCAACTGAGGACAAAAAACAACACGATGCACAGAGGAAGAGGAGCAGAGACAGTGGTATCCTTCATCTGCAACGAGTCCAATTAATCCACTGATACTCCTCACATAATCTGGATTATAACATCTGATCACACCTTTAAACTTCCACCTGCTGCTTGGTTTATTTTTCCACAGTTTCTTCTCTACTTTGTATCAATAATGACTGGATATCTGTGACTCCTCTGGCCTGCAAAAAGTCTTCAAATGAAACAGTCTTGGGGAGAAAAATTAGTCTTTGGTTGAAATGCAACTGTCAAAGCTTTCAAAGAAAGGGAAGAAAAACAACTTCATGCGTCTGAGTGTGAAATTCACCTGCGTGTTAATTTAACAAAGCTGCCAAAGACGCAGCAGTGGGACAGAAAGTTTAGGACATAAAGCGAGGCGTCGTCTGCATATAAAGAGATTTCGTTTTTCAATTCCTGACCTTAAAATCAACAAGCACTAAAAATCAGTGGTGCAGCAGGATTTCACCTCAGCTGACTGTCACCTGCAGGAGGAACTCTGAACATCGGCGCCTCAGCTGTGATTCTACACTGGAGCTACAGACGAGTCAGCAAACAGTCACAGACTCACACATGTCTACACATTTTAAACTTTGTGTGTGTTTAGTCTGGTGCATTTTTGGAGGTTTGGGTGTGGCAACAATATTCTTATGATGGTCGTGGTGATGTTTGTCGTGGTTAACGTTTCTCTAAGACGAGGTTTTCATCTTACAATTAGATCAGATTATCATTGGTCAGCAGCTCTGAAAGCAAAAGTCTAAGACAAACACAAAGACACCAAGACGTTAAAGCACACAGCAATTGAACAGAAGAAGAAGAAGATGGTGTTTTCAAGCATGAAAACAGCGGTGCTCACACTGCGGCCTCTGGGACCCAAAAACCAAACAAAAAATGTTTAAAAATATTTTCTCCATTTTCTTTCTGAAAAGTGGATTTTTTTGATGCAACCAACCAACATTCAAGTGCTTATAAAAAAAAGGACGAATTAAGCTAAAAAATAACTTTTTTTGCATCTGAAACTAGAAGATCTGTTGTTTCTTTTCATATATTCCATGTTAACATATTCATAGAACTGAATATTCTGCAGGTGTTGAAAAATCAGTGAATTTTGTCAAAAACGCTGGCAGAGAAAGAGTCAGTTACAGATCCTGTGTGAAACCAAAAGTCATCTCTGACATCTTATTAACTTACATCATGTACTTCACTTACAAAATGTACTTATTTCAACAAAAATGATTTTTTTCTCAAACTAAACAAGTAGTTTTGGTGCCTGAAAGTCACCAAACTGCAACAGTTTCATGATCTTAAGAGGTTTATTATGTTTCTCACTGAGCTTTATTTTGAAAATCTACCAGGATGTTGCATATTTATTATTGCTAGCTTGACCACGCAGCCCTGCAGGTGCAAAACTGATGCTACCCGGGAGGAGAATATGTTGCACGATGACAGGTGGGACTTGTGGGATGTGCTGACATTGAATTTATAATAAATAACCGTGATTTTGTTTCGACACAGTGGTCACATTTCACTGTCTTTAAACGGAGCTTCCTGCTTCTTCCAGTTCGCACACGTCCGTCGTATCGTCTCCCTCGTCTCTCCCTTCCTCCGTCACTCCATCTCGTTTCCGATGCTGTGCACACAGCGACTGAAGAATTGCATTTTAAAGTTTTATGGAAGGAGCAGACATGAATTATGGATGCTGGATGGACTCACTGAGGCGGAGCAGCGATACAACAGCTGGATCTGTTCTCTGTCTGCTCTGCAGGCCGTTCTGTGATTATTAACTATCATTATTATTGTTTTCAAATAGACTGTGATCAGAAATGGGAACGTGACGTATGTGGAGTTTGTGTTTTAAAATGAGCTGAAACCAAAAAGACGTTTCCTGAGACTGAAGGATCTTCATCTGTGACATCACTCTGATCACACAGAAAGAAACTTTTATTTTTGTACTCAGATTCTTTTATGGAGTTTTTATGGACGGTTCATTGTGCTGAAAAAACATACCGAGATTTTTTCTCTTAAGTGTCTCTGTGGATCATCAGGTGACCTTTGTTAGGTGAGCTTCGTCGTCATGGTAACAATCCTCAGGTGACCTTTGTCGTCTTTTTTTATTACTGCTCGTTTGTAATTTGTTTTATGTTCATTTTTTTTATAAAGTTTTCTGAAAATGAATGAGTGAATGAATTTATTTATTTATGTTACTATTTTAATCAGCACTTTTATCTCAGCAGAGTGTAACTGACTGTACAGACGGACAGAGAACGTCTCACCTCGAGGCGACGGCGAGATGAAAGTGGCTGTAAGTGTAGTTCAACTTATCAAGCATTTTTACGAGCTGCGTTCAAAATTCCTTGATGACGTGATTTTTAGCAACACTAAAACAACGAAAGGATGATCAGTACGTCTGAAACCTCGGTATAAAACCAACAGTTTGTGAACTGCAGATTATTTACAGGTAAACTGTGGTGACGAAGAACATCACGTGCACTTCCTCTGACACAAACAGCAATATTTTGTATCATGTTTAAAATGTTCTAAATAAATCAAACTGAGAGATTCGGACTTCATTTTTACAACACAAATGACATTTTTGTTATTACAGAGAGCAGAAAGTACAAAATAGGTATTTTAAATTATTGTACAATAATTGCTGAATAAAAAAAAAAACTATGATGCTGCTCCTGACTTTTCCTGAATGTGTCTTTATTTTAATTTAAAATGTTTTTATATATAAATTACACAGACAGCAAAGAATATGTGATCATTTTAACTATTTCAGCTACAGGCGGTCATACTGACCCCACAGAAAATACAGCTGTTACACTGTCACTCTTTCACTCTCTCTCACACAGTAACAGTTGTTTATCAACTATGATCATCTCTGTCAATAAAATATCTTGATTGGCTCCAATTTCCTGACACTAAAATACAAATAATTAATTAATTAGCCCCATTAAAAAATAAAGTAGGGGAGATCAGGGACGGTTGAAACACTTTTATCTTAGCACCTACAACTGACTGAATTTTTGTGTTAAAGCTCTCAGATGTTGAAACAAAGAATGTTTACTTTACAAACAGCAACTTTTTTTTGACCTTGTCTTTTCCCATCAGCTGTGATTATTTTTTTATGATGGTTTTAGGTGGAAATGTGTTCTTATTAATGTTAAAATAAAATATCTTTAACTGTTTCTCGCTCTGAGTGATTATAGATGAATCTAAAATCTGAATCAGATCACTGATAGTTATTAATTCTACAGAAAAACACTGCTGTGAATATATGAAATCATTACACTTTACTACATGAGATGCTACATATTGATAAATATATAAATACATTTGAGACATTTACATTTTGGTGTTATTTCATTTTTAAAAAAGATGAACTAACAGAATAATTGTCTTAGTCTCTTAAATCTGTTAAATGTGAACCCTAATTATCACCACACCCGACATGTTTTCTCAAACTGTTCAGCTCTGAGATCCTTTAAAGAGAAATGTTGAAAAGAAACGTCCAAATAACCGATAAAGAACACTGTGTTACTGTGACAGACGGACAGACAGGTTTTCTTACTGATGTATAGAGGAATCCCTCTGCGTTCATGGCCACGTAGAGTCCAGCCTTCACTCCCTGGATGGCCACAACCCTCAAACCTACTGGGATCAGGTTAAACAGAGCTGAGGGCGAGAGACACAGGCAGAGAGAGAGAGAGAGGGAGAGGTGGTTACTGCTGAGGGAGACACACGGGTCAGATTAAAGAGATGATTCAGGACAGAAACCAAATATTAAAATTGATGGAACAAGAGTCAGACTTTTATTCTTCAGGTGAAGAGCTCACTGCACACAGTCTCTGCAAAAAAAAAAAAAACCTCTCCTGTGACAGAATCAAAGAGTTTCAAAATGACCGACACGTGTCGACCAGCACTGGTCTTCATCAGCACACCTGAGCTGTGTGACACAAATGAGCTGAGTGGGCGGGGCATTACCTGTCAAGGTGCAAGCCTATTGGTCAAACACTGAGAGATACATCATCAAAATAAATAAAAAATGGACAAAAGGAAAGGAGAAAAAAAGGAAGAGAAATAAATAGAATAAGAACGAGAAAAGTACAGAAAGTAAAAACAAAACAGAGAAAAAAGAGAAAGAAAAGAAAATAACTAAAACAAAAAAAATGATAACAGTAAAAATGGAAAAAGAGAGGAGGAGGACGAAAGAAAAGGAGAGGAAGTGAATAGGCTCATTGGAGATGAACTGCACCTTGCAGCCCTAAAGTACACAACATGTCACAACCTACATGATCAATAATCATCAATATCGACCGATATAAACTTCATTATCGTGGAAGGTTTTGCAGCGATATCACCCAGACCTCGTTATGCAACTGTCTGATTTTACAGAAGTGACAGTGAATCCATCTTTTATCTAAAATCAGTTGTTTCTACACGTCTGTAAATGATCAGATCGTCTTATTGCAGCAGTTTAAACTGTGTCGACGTTTAAAATCGGTTCATCTGCTGCTGCTGGATGTGACGCTGCCAGCTGATAAACTGAGAGAAACAAAGGAGGAGAGGAGAGGAGAGGAGAGGAGAGGAGAGGAGAGGAGAGGAGAGGAGAGGAGCGAGGGGAGATGTTGTAGGGATGAAGTGATGAGAGGTGATTTAATCCTCGGGGACACAGAGCTGCAGTGTGGGTGAGGATGAAGAGGAGGAGGTGGAGGAGGAAGAGGCCTGTGGCGATGGTTGCTGTTAATCCTCCTTTATTTAACTCAGATGATGTGAGAGAGAGAGAGAGAGAGAGAGAGGGAAATCCAAAACATCTCCTCCTCCTCCTCCTCCTCTTCCTCCTCCTCCTCCTCCTCCTCCTCCTCTTCTTGTCCTCTTTTTTGCTTTTCGTTTCCAAACCAGAGGATTTAAACGAAGCAGCAGCAGAATCTGTAATCCTGAAAACACACTGAGATCAGCTGCTCACGAGCACAAAGAGACACATCCATCACGTCTGATCAGCTTCATGACCTCCATTATAACAATCTCACAGGTTAGGATCAATAAAGTACTATTGATCTATCTATCTATTGATCCTTTGATCAGATAATTCACCGAAACTCTTACAGTAACGCTTCAATTTACAGGTTCCATAATTTCATGGTAAATAGGTGGTAACTACCAGAGGGGAACTCCGCATGAAGTTTTCTGCTCGCGGTGTTTTTCTTGGTGGACGTCAGTTTAAGAGAGGAAATCTTTGATCAGCTCAGCTGCAGCTGGAGGTGGAAGTTAAACCTCAAATCCAGCAGCGACGCTTCTTCTAAGCTTCATGAATATTTAGGATGCAATTCTGTCATCATGTCTGTACTTTACATGTGGAGGGGAACACAGAACGTGTCTGTGAAGGAGAAGAGAACGTCTGGGAAAGAGGCTCATGAAGAGAAGATCCTGATCAGATGATCCTGCTGTTGCAGCCTTCAGTCTCCAGTGAGCGGCTGCAGTCGTCACTGATCGCTGATCAGAGGAACAGAAACTGTATATCAGAGCTCTCAGTGAGGCTCTTTTCTTCACTGCTTCACTGCTGTCTGCTCCTCACGTTGGCTGGACTCAGAGTTTTATTTTTGTTGCAGAGGTGGAATTATCACAGCTAACATTTACAGAGCAGGTGTAGTGCTTCCTGGAGTGTTTCCTTCATGTACACACAGCTAACATTGACCACACTGGTGACAGTGATGTCACACACATAATATGAAGTGATAAAAAAACAAAAACAAAAACAAAAATGTGAAGTCCACAGTCTGCTTAAAAATGTCTCTGTCACATAAATGCTGTTTTCTCTTTTTTTTTTTTGTCTGAAAAGTGGATTTTTTGATGCAACCAACATTCAAGTGCTCATAAAAAAAGAACGAATGAAGCTCAAACAAAACTTTTTTATGTCTGAAACTAGAAGATCTGTTCTTTCTTTTGATATATTCCATGTTCACATATTCATAGAACTGAAAAATCAATGACAGCAACAACAAACAACACTGGCGGGGAAAGAGTGGTGTAGGTCTGTCCAGGTGGGCGACAGTTGTGTGTCCAGGTGTGTGTCAGTTGTGTGTCCAGGTGTGTGTGTCAGTTGTGTGTCCAGGTGTGTGTGTCAGTTGAACAGGTGTTGCAGAGACTCACTGTAGTCGCTGTTCTCGTCCTTGTTCCCACTGATGGCTCCATCAGGCTGCATCTGCAGGAAGAAGCCCTGTTCACTGAAGAGACGCGTGACGATGCCCTTCAGTTGCGGCTCTGCAACACACACACACACACACACACACACACACACACACACACACACACACACACACACACACACACACACACACAGATGTAAGATTAATGCTGCAACCACACAGTTCAGCTCCACCATCAGTCCACTCTGAACACATTCATTATTCAGCTGCAGGATCAGATCTCTGGATCTTCATCACTCCTCTTCATCTTTGTTTCATTCCAGCCTCTTCATGCTGACTACACACACACACACACACACACACACACACACACACACACACACACACACACACACACACACACACACACACACAGGTCATGTTTGTCTTTATTCCAGCAGTCTGTCTTCACTGAAAACTGTTTTTGCATCATATTTAATTTTGTTCTGACCTCCTCTGATCTGTCTTCATATCACCTCCTCTCCTCTCATCTCATATTAACACATCGTATCATTTCACCTCCTGTCACTTGATCTAATTTGACCTCACTTTCTGTCACCTCCTCTCCTCATCTCATCTAAGATAAGATGAGATCTTCCTTTATTAGTCCCACAACGGGAAAATTTATGCCGTTACAGCAACAAAAAAGAAGCATCAAACTAAAATCTAAAAATATAAGCAAGAGGAAATATACAAAATATGAACAATTTAACAAACGAATAAGAATTTTGAACTCATCTTTATCATCATTACTACCATCATCAAGTCATCAAGTCACCAATAACAATAAAAATCAAACCTTCCATTCTATATCACCTTTGTTTACTCCACTTACATCACACAAAACAAACGTATATGATCTGAAACAAACAAACAAACAAAAACTCCTTCAAAGATGAAAAAAAAAAAATGTCCATCCGCAGCCACGCACACATCAGGATCCTCTGTGTCTGTGTGTGTTTGAGGTGTTTGAGTGAGAGGATGTGAGGATGTAAACATGCTGCAGAGATGAAGTGATGCTCCAGATGACAATGTGGGCCAGAAGGACTCAACTCAGGCAGAAATAGACTGAAACACAGAGAGAGAGAGGCTAATGTGGAGCAGAGCAGCTGCTACTGTGCTACTTAAAACATCCACACACACGCTGACTGACTGACTGACAGACAGACAGACGGGCTGGACAGACTCCGAGACAGACATACAGACTGAGAGACAGAGGGACAGACTGAGAGACAGAGGGAGGGAGGGTTTCTTTAAAGGTTCTATATATGATGTTTTCTGTCACCAACATCTGAGGCCAAAATAAACTCCTCTTTGCAGAAACATAATTTTTCTCAGATCATCATTAAACAGTTTCTCTACAAACTGTTTTCTCTGCTGTACATTAGTGACGTATCCCGTTTGGTCGGGAGCTGTTTCTTCAATCTGCTGAGTGACCTAAATACTTGCTAAATACTAGCTTGCTAGCTGTCCTGCTCATGCTAGCTGTGTGAAACATCAAGTCAAATATGCTTTAGGTAGCTGAAGTCTGATGCAACGTTTCCAGCGTTTGAACATACTCATCGAGTTGACATCGACTCATCGCAGATTTCTTTATTGGTGATCAGCTCCAGAGACAGAACGCCCACAAAGTGCAGGGACGCGTCCATCCACCCGCTCAGTCTGTCTATTTATACTGAGGTGATTTAGAGCGGCTCTGACCGTGACTCTGATCTGGATCATAATTTATGGAGATAATATTTCCCAGTTTTCTCTCTGATGTCCTCCAGCTGCTCTGCCTCAGCTCTGTGACTTACAGTTTCTTGGTGGACAGATAGTTTTACCTGCTGAAAAAGTAACCACTAACTGTAACTTAGCTGACATTGGCCAGATGGCTCAGTCAGCAGTTCAGTTAGCAGTCCTACTGGCCGACTTTCCTCACTGGGAAAGTAGTCCAAAGCTCCTGTGCTAGAGGTGTTAACACCAGCACTCCCCTGAGTCAGCTGATATGACCACTAGCTGCACAGATAAGTGAGCTAAATAGCTAACATCAGCACCAGTTGGCATTTACTTTAGCAACAGGTAAAGCTATCCACCCATCAGTTATTTATTTTCTCCTCCAGCTGCTCCACCTCAACTCTCTTTGATTTACACTTTTTTGTTGGACAGATAGCTTTACTTGTTGCAAAAATCAACACAAACTGTAACTTACCTGCCATTAGCCAGTTAGCTCAGGTAGCAGTTCTGTTAGTAGTCCTATTAGCTGATTTTACCTGCTGGGAAAAGTAGTCTAAAGCTCCTGTTCTAGAGGTGTTAATACTAACAATCCACAGAATCAGCTGCTAGCTGCACAGCTAAGTGAGCTAACTAGCCAACAGCAGCTACAGTTGGCATCCGCTTTAGCAAAAGGTAAAGTCCCCCCGTCCCCTGCCTGCATGGCTACTGCTAATATAGCATCTACACCTCACAGAACCTTTAATGTGATTCCAGCTGCAGGAAGAAGAGCAGCAGCTGCAGCAGCATCTCGTCTTTTTTATTCCTCCTGATTTCTTTTAAAAAACAAACAAGATCTTTTCCAAATTTCACCAAAGTTTTTATGCAACATTAATTAATTCATTAAACCCATCACTTCCCGTAATTATTCAGATTCTCTCATGTATCCCTCTGTGCTCTTAATAATACAGAGGAGCCTGACACCCAAACAAACACGCAGGCCTGCAGTCTGTCGTTAATTAAAAAACATATGGATGATCTGATATATGGAGCGTTATATCGTCATTTAACAGTTCATCTCCTTCCACATCCAGCGACATGAAGCAACACGATCATCCCACTGAAGGTGTGACTGCGTCTGTCTACCTGACACTATCAGACTGAATCCTTTCATCCTTTTATTTTTCCGAAATCTGTCATGAATTTATCTCTTAACAATGATGTCATTTAAGTATTTTAATTATGATTTCAGGAGATAATAAATGAATGGACTGTAATATAATGACGCAATAAAAAAACTTAATTCTGACTTTTTAACTCTTAAAAACATCTTAAAATTTGATATTTTCATACTGTTATACCAATTCCAGTCGGTATCTCCTGACATTCTATATACATTTCTACTTTTATATTTCTTTTTTTTAAATAGATGATATTTTCTAATGTTCCTCTTGCTTATATTTTTATATATTTTTATTGATGCCTCTGTATATCTTTGCTCTCCATTTTGTTGTTGTAAATGTTCCTGTTGTGGGATGAAAAAAGGAATATCTTATCATATCTATCTTATATATCGGTGCACTGAAAAACAAACAGGAGTGTGTTACTTCCCAGCAGCGTTTCAGGGTTAATAAATCACAGATACATAGACTCATATACTTGCCAAGACTTGATCTAACATTTTTAGCAGAAGTTGGAACATCAACAACTTATTTAAAATGTAGAGACAATGCATTTAAAACACCTTAAAATGAATTAATTTATCTCCTAGTTAACTTCAAAAATGGGATGAACCCCTGAATTTGTACCTGAATTGAAGAAACTAATCTTCTCTTGTTGCTTTTTTATTCTTAATTCTTTTGTGCAAATCAAAGGGAACCTGTGATGTTTTACATTGTAAACTATTAAAAATATTTTCTTTTTGCAGAAAACCTTCTAAATGAGCTGAGACCAAAACTAGAAGCTGAAAGAGGCTGAAAATCTCCACAGAGCTGCAGAAGCACTTTACTGTTACATGATATCATCTGATCATTAACGCATTCAGTTTTCAGGACGTCAAACATCTGTGAGGTTTCAACATCCAGAGGTTTGTTTTCTGAAGGAAGTTATAATTATAACTCTGTGTGTGTGTGTGTGTGTGTGTGTGTGTGTGTGTGTGTGTGTGTGTGTGTGTGTGTGTGTGTGTGTGTGAGTCTGTCGGAGGGTTCAAACACCTCATCACATGCTGAAGTGAGACGTGATAAAAACGACACCTCGTCCTTTAAAACGAGAATCAGAGTCACATTTTAACAGGACAGAAAAAAATAAAACATCAAATAAAAATAAATAAATCGGTTTCTCGCACACAATTTTATTCTCCACATTCATTCTCAGATAAAAAAAAATATTTTGTTTCTTTTGTATGTTTTTGTTTTGTTTTTTTCTATTTTTATTTCTTTGCTCTTCCTTTTCTACTGTCATATTTTTCCATATAAACTGCAGTGTAACCTGTTGGTTCTAGACATTATGGGATGGATGAAGGAGTGAGTGTTGTGCCTAAAGATACAGAAAAATATTATTAACAGAATATTTGATGCTTCACTGATATTAATGAGAATTTACTGTTAAATAATAAAAATAAACCAGGACAGACACCTGAATCACCTGATCATTTCTTTATAAATGTCAATTTATTGATCTTTTTTGGTCAGATTTGATATTTTCAACAATATAAACAAAATTAAACCTCTCAGTTTTAAATGTGAAGAGACAGATTCATTTTATTTAACTCTTTTACATTTGTTTTGTTAGTTTTTGTTTTATTTGACTTTACCTTAGCTATTTTTTAAATATTTTTTATTTTTGACATATTTCATCTAACCACATACTTTGCTGACTGTGCTGCAAACTCTGATCAGTTATATCAAAACAAAGAACATGTGGAAACATCTGCATCATATAAAGGTTTGATATCAATATTTTTTTAAAGTGAGAAGAAGAGGAAAGACAGAAAAGAACACACAAAAACAGTAACAACAATAGTAAAACCATTAATATTAGTTTAAGTGATTTTTCAACATGATTGCTGTGATAAATGCACAAATAAAAACATGTTTAAGTCAATAAAGTTTTGTGGAAAAAAAAGAATGAAAAGAACACGAGGCTGAAGCTGTAAAAACTGTTTGAATGGAGAAGAGAACCGACGTTCTCCAGAGAACTTTGACACGTCTGTATGTGAAGATGATTATTATGAATGAGGTCTGTTAATGGATCATGTAAACAGCAGCTGACAGCAGGTATTGATCGTGTGACTAATCAATAAGCCGTGTCAGAGTCTCTGAGTCAGCAGGAAACTGTCAGCATCTTCAGTCTGGAATCTCATATTCATATTCATATTTTGTCTTTAATAAATTATTATTGGTTTAATAAAATGTTAGAAACATACAGATTTTAAAAAAATCTATAAATTTACATATATGATATTTTGTTTGTATCATATTTGACATCACAGGTATTTATAAAAAAAAATCACTGATCACACCAGTTTTTATTTTAGAAACAAATATTTTTATAATTTTATAGATTTTTTTATGCTTTTGGAAAATCTGACACATTTTAATTTGTACTTTTGTTTTTGTTTTTTGTCAGTGAATGTTACTTTGACCAATGATAGGCAATAGATATTTTTAGTAAAAATCAATTAAAAACACAATTATTACCATGTGCTCACTTGCTCATAACTGTTTGCAACATCCTAGTGATTATAACAAGAGCAGGTTACATTTATTAAAAAATGCATATAAATATCTACATTTATCTGAAGATGACATTTCAGCCTTTAATTTGTTTATTTAACAGTTAATTTGTGATTGTGGTGAAATAATACATAGTGCATCATGAAATTCAACAGAATAATGATTAAAATGATTTACAATAAATGATCTTACATCATATCTGATTCATATATTTTCAAAATGATTTTACTTTAAACTCAGCTGTAAAATATTACTTAATTATATAATAAATAGAGTCATTATGGTGAATATTCAGTATTGAGATATTGGTAACAATATAACTTATTCTTACTGTAACTTTTTCAAATTTATCTCTACATGAGGGCGGCCATGTTGGATTTTGCACTCAGAGGTCGGCTGCTGCCTGCAGTTCACTGATGATCCACCAGGGGGCAGAAGACACGTCTCAGAGTGATAAATCAGGGTTTTCAGGAAAGTACTGATCAATGCAAATGAAGTTACAGGGTTAGAAAAAATGCAGGCTGAAGACATTTCTGCTTTGATTTACAGTCTATGTTGTAAATGTAGAGTTTGATGCTGCAAAATAAAATCAAAAAGACTTCGTTCTGTACCACATCTGACCACCAGGGGGCTCACTGATGGTAGAACATGAGAAGAAGAAGAAGAAGAAGAAGAAGTGGTGACGTTGGAGTAACTGAGTGACTCAGCAGCTGCAGAGAAGTTTAATAACTGTGCGAGTTCAAGTTGGAGACGTTCCTCAGGTCTGTGGACTGAAGCAGCTGATCCGGCAGAACGTCTGTATGATAGTTCCTTTAAGAAGCTGTTTGTTGTGTTGCCAAGAGAACACGAAGCGGTCGGCAGCAGCGGGGGAGGCGGCTAATGAGAGACGCAGCTCATGAATGTGTAAATACTGAAAACCGTCCAGCGGTCCAACATGCTGCGTCTCCTCTGCGTCTCCTCCTCCTCCTCTTCATCCTCCTGCTCCAAACTTCAGGTCAGGTCTGCAGGAGGACGTTCTCTTATTTCATCCAGTGAGGGTTCTCCAGAGGAAACACTGCTGACATCGTCGCTACTGAGACTCATTAAATATTTAAAATTGTTGATGAAAATTATGTAATGTTTAATAAGACTGCTGGCTGTGATTCAGTTTCTGTCTGAGAAGAGTCTGCAGAGAACCGGAGAAGTTCCACAGCAGAACGTCGACTCAAACAAAAACACAAAAACAAAAAACACCTCTGTTTTATGATGGACAGCAAGACAACTATATGCTCAGTATTTTTACAGCTGGGTCTGAAACAAAAATGTGCTTTTTGTTTTTCAGTAGGCATAATAACCACAAGCTAACAGGCTAACAGGCTAAAGGCCTGAATATTCCCCTAAATGGACATGTTGGGTTGGACGATGTCCACTGAATTGGCACACACATCCTGTGTCTGTTTGGACCGATGGTTGTGCACATCCTCAGACACAAAACAGCAAGTTGTTCTGTGGCTTTAGACTCATGAAATCCAGCTGTGTTCTGCCTTTGACAAAATAGCTTTACTGAGGAAGCTACACTAAGAAAATCGGAGACAAAGCTGAGCTGCAGAAGCGCGTGAAGTGCACTCGAAAGACAATTGACCATTTTGTTCCTTCAAGACATGTTCCACACGTGCAGACGGTGTTCTGTCACTTGTTGTAGCATCACAACAAATTGGAGGTGTGCAGACACCCTCTGATGATGAAATTCCTACCACGCACACGATTACGTACTCAAGCACAAAGTATAAATTTAGCTTAAGAAGCACTAAATCTGCTGTACAGATAAAAATCTGCTGAGTCCTGTTACTTCAATATTTTTTGCAAATGATAAATGTGGAGGGCAGCGAGTCTGACAGCTGATGTCAGAGGCAGAAGTGAAGCTCCTCCCCTTCCTATGGCCTCTTATCCATCCTTATCTTGCAAAAAAATAAATGTATAGTAGCTCCCAGTGAGAGACAAATAATTTATTGATCCCATTTGACTTGTTCTGAGTCATAGATAAAATGTTTCTTAATTGAAATCACTACAAAAAGTTCCCTTAACTGCAGTATTCGTCCACTTTTGAATTCTTTTCTTGGTGGTGGTTATTGATTAATTAACGGCATCCATAAGAGGGCGTTCCAGAAAAGTCTGGGGAACACTGGTCAAGCTTACAGTGCTTTGTGTCTAATATGCAAAAAAAAAAAGGTTTCAGTGTTAGAAGAGTGACGTCACATGACTTCTGGATGTGTCATCTTCTTAATCACGTATCTTCAAAGTTTATGACTTTAAATTATCTTTTAAACTGACAAACATGATGTGCAAGTCATTGCACAGGATCATAAAATGATTTGTCCCTTGCTGTTGACTACTGTACATTTTCTTTTCTGAAATAAGGTCTCATGGTTTTGCCCCAGAAGGGGAGGGTCTTCACCTCTCTGTGCAGCTACAATAAGCCACAAGGGCAAAACCTGCATCAGTTATTCACCACCTGCACTGCTTTAACTAAGCTTTTAAGTGCAGTGCGTCCATTTTGACAGACAGCAGGTCGTCTGTCTCAGCGTCTGTCTCACCTACCTGGTTTCCGTCGTACAGGTCTCTTCTTCCCGCTGCAGAAACGAACTTTGCTGAAGACACTGAAGATGTGTCTCTCACACAGAGACCTCGGGTCTTTGCTGGGACTCGAGCGTCTCTTGTTGGTGGCAACCTTCTCGCTGTTGGACTCTCGGGCCTGACGTTTTTGTCGGATCAGGGAGCTGGCGATGGCCGCCGCCATCTCCCTGAGAGGTGGGCGGAGCCACCGAGGAAAGGCTATCTGCTCCCGCACTGCCCCCCCACCCCCGCAGTCTGAGTCTGAGGACAATCACTGGTCAGTCCAGATCAGCTGACATGTCTGAACGGACGAATCCACAAACGTGTTCTTTCTTACAGCCACTCCATGATTCAGAACTTCAGATCCACATCAAAAAGATATTTTAAGTCCACGTTTAGTTGTTTAAGAAAGTTTTTGATTTTTTTCTTTCGTCTTTAATTTCATTATTTTAGTTGACAGAAAAGTTCACATCCTGCAGCTCTGTTTTATTCCAGAGGGGGCGACAAAGCTTCATACATGGCGACTAATCCAGAGAAACTTTAAAATCTCTTTCACACATTTTCTTCAGCTGAAGAATCATCAAACACAATAAAATTGTGGCATTTGAACGACTGAAACCTTTTGCTGGTTTTATGACGATCAAATGGACATAATGTCGAAAAATCAAAAGTTAACACTTCATCAGAAATTCTGCTTTCGTAATTTGATAAATGCTAAATAAATTAATAAATATTCCCTGATCTTGGAGTTGAAACCTTCACCATAATTCCTCGTTCTAAATGCAACAAACTGCAGCTGCACATATGCATGTAAAAGCCACACTGCATGCTGGGTAATTTATCCATCACAGGCTTTCAGACTCTCCGATGGAGGCACATGGCTGCAGGAGCTGCAGGGATTCTCCAGATTTTCCACGCTGATGATGCATCCATAGAGTGACGAGCGAAGGCACGGCACCGTCTACGTCTCGCAGGACGTTTAGTTTTCCAGAGACGGCAGGACGGCGTTGTCCGCTCACACCTCCATCTTCAACAACTTTCAGAGATGTCTTCAGGTCTTCAGAGGATCGGCGACAGCAGCAGCAGAAACGCAGAGATCAGAAACCCGGAAAGAGTTGAAGAAAAAGAAAAGAGACGACATACAGCGAACCTGACGGAGTTCAAAATGAAAAAAAAAAAATCCCAGAGAGAAACGAGACGATAAAACGAGCTGATCAAACACAGAGAGAGAGTGAGAGACTGGATCTGCTCTGCTCTGCTCCTGCTCATCGTCTCCTCCTCCTCCTCCTCACAGGCTGAGAGCTGCTGAATGTGATGAGAGGCTGAGAGAGGAGGGAGGGAGGGAGGGAGGAGAGTGATGGAGAGACGGGCGGTGGAGGTGTGGAAGAAGCTCCTAAAAATATTCTGCCTGATGTTTCGTGTTGCTCCCACATCAGACCGGTCTACCTTCTCTTCATCCTCTGAAACTCACTGAGCGGCTTCAGAGGAGGACGGACCGCTCTCGTTCTGGTTTCATTCTGGATCCAGTTCAGCAGGATTCATTCAGCTCCACCACAGTCTCATGTCAGACGCAAGTCCAGATTCATTTTCACTCATTGTCACAGATCTGAGCCTCACAAACGTTCCTCCTGTCCAGAAGGAGGCACTGATGCGCCTGAAGCTATGACCATGAAAGAACAGATGGAGAAGAACTTCTGCACTTGAGCATTTTACTTTAAAGTCCAGATGAAACGGCATTATTGTGACATATTTCCAGGTGAGACAGGATTGTCAGGTGGAGCAAACGCTGGGAGGAATTTGATTGTAACGTTGAAAAATGGGCTTGAGATGCTGAATTTTAGCTCTGCACTGCTGATTGATGTCATGATATTATTGGTTGAAATCAGCTGGTTCAAGCCAGTGCAAGCGTGCGTCAAATTTTAGTTTACAGGAGGAAATAAAAATTTTCATGCAAGAATATTGTACTAAGAAATCTGTTTGTTTTTTTGTCATGTAGAGACACATCAGGTTCTACAGACATAAAAAAAACATCTTTATTTGACTTCACTGTTGATTAATCTGTCAATTATTTTCTTGATCAATCAATTAGTTGTTTGATCCATAAAATGCCAGAAAATGGTGAAGATTGTCCATCAGTGTTTCCCGAAACCCAAGATGAAATGAGATCATGTCTTGTTTTGTCCACAACCAAACGATATTGAGTTTACTGTCATAAAGGAGCAGAGAAACCAGAAAATATTCACAGTTTAGAAGCTGAAATCAGAGAATTTTTACCTTTTTTGAAAAA
This sequence comes from Lutjanus erythropterus, assembly GCF_056507025.1. Lineage (NCBI taxonomy): Eukaryota > Metazoa > Chordata > Actinopteri > Lutjaniformes > Lutjanidae > Lutjanus > Lutjanus erythropterus. The sequence goes on from NC_139320.1 coordinate 32,803,603, forward strand.
TTATTCAACCTGATTAATTTATTATCAAAATACTTTGCGATTATTGTAATAATTAATTAAAAATTGCTGTTGCTTTAAAGGAGTTATGGAAGAAATTATTCAACAGATGAAGTCCAGGACTTCTTGAGCGTTTACGTTGCAGACGAATCCAGCAAGAACCGGAAATTTTACTGTTGCTGTGCAGGCTAGTCGCATACAAACATGATGTCACTTTTTCATACATCAGCAGACTAATTTTTGGGTCTTTAGACATTGGTTAACCTGATGGTTTGCTACACAGAACCATCTGAGAAGTTGTCCTTCAAAAATATGGAAAAGGGCAGGCACTGTCTATCACGTGTAACACGGGGTAACTTAAACCAGTGACAACACTTCAGTGGACGCTTCTCGCGTCTAAAGAAACCTTTTGGTTCCTTAAAAAGCTAAAATGCTGCTAATGTGAATCGGTCACATCAGACCTACAGAATAAGAAGTTTATTGTCACAAACTGTGTTTCCATCTGTGTATTTTTATCTGCATTTTGAAGTATCTCATTAAAAAAGGCTGAATGGAAGCAGCAAACAGAACAGCTTGTGGTGTTTTTTGCTTTTTGCGTCTTCTTGTTGCACCCTCTTCTTCTGCAGTGACATAACACTTATCTGATTGGAGAGTTGGCACCACCTACTGCTTATCTCCATTAATAATCACATGACCATAGTGGATTAAAACAAGCATTCACACACATTTTCTTTTGCAAACTTGGTTAAAATTTGTGACACATTTGGATGGAAATATGACAAACATCAAGAGGCTTGTGGCTTCCTGACCTCTACTGGACACCTTTCGTTCTTTCTTGGATTTTATAGCAGTTTTATATGTGTATCAATAAAAAATACAGATAAATAAATAAATAATGAAGCTGCAGATAATTCACATCACAGCCTTAAAGAAGCAAAATCTGTTGTTTCTCTCTGCAACACCACTGAAGAGTTTGAGGTTTTGGTTTGTCGTGGTCGTGTGAAGAACAAACAATCATTCATTCACTGAGGAAGCAACAATATTCAGACGGCAGTGGAAGCTTTAAAGCTGCAGAACAGATCAGCGCAGCCTGAACTGGGTTATCGAGTAAAAGACGGATCAAATGTTGAAACCGTGTTTAAATAAACCGTACGACGTCTCGTTGAGTCGACAGGAGACACCGTGTTCTGTTCTGCTGCTCCGTCCTGTTGGCTGCTGTGACTGCAGGGTTACATAAAGGCATCTTTATGCCCGCTGCATCTTCACAGCGGCATCACGAACATGTTGTCAGGGCTGAATAACCATGAGATCTGCTCTTAAGTGATGAAACGCTGTGTGAGCCTGCAGGTATCCACACCACCCGACACTCTCATCCTGCTGCTGCTGAAATGATTCACTCGTCATCATCGCTTCATCTGATCGCGCTGTGAAGAGGAGCAGCCTCAGGTGAGACCAACAAAACCGGAGAAAACTGATCTCAGGCCTGTGGACTGAGGACGTTCAGTTGACTTTATACACTGTAAAATAATCTGAATAATCTGCAGATGCATTTTAAAAATGTTTATTATGGATTTATCTGCTGATTCTGTTTTCTTGTTTTGTCCAACAAACTGTGAGATTCAGAAAAGTGTCAAGCAAATTTCAAAAAACAATATTAAGAGCGTTTCCTTCAACCTTTGTGGCGCATAAAGTAATCAGGAGCCTTTAAATGGAGACAAATCTGAACGGGTCTTTAGTCATAATTTAAAGAAACTCATCACTACAAGATGAGGTGTCTAAGTGCTTCTGTACATTTTAGAAACTTCTCCACAAAGTTCAGCCTGATATTTTTTGTATCTTTGGAGACTTTGGGACCTTCACTAGAATTTTAAGTAACATTTGAACAAAGTTTAACTGCAGTAGAGGAGTTTGTATAAAGACTAACGGGATTCTGAGCCAGTTAAGATGTTTTTTATTGACAAAAAGTTCTCTGACACTCTGTTGAACCCCAAACACACACACACACACACACACACACACAATGTGAGGATGATGATGATGATGATGATGATGATGACTCCACGTTTGTTGTCAGTGACTCATCTTTCCTGCAGCAGATAATTGTTGGATTGTGTAACGAGCTCTTCACAGTTAATCGGACCCATCTACGCTCTGTCTCGTCACCTCTCCTCTCACGCCGTCAGCAGCCAATCAGAGCGAAGTTACAGACCTTTTCAGCCTCATTTTGATCCTAGTTTTTGGTTTTACAGAACATTTTCTGTCTGGTTCAGTCTAAACTCACCGTCCACCACAGGCCGTGTTAGAGATGAACGAAATCACTCTGATCAGTCATTTTGATATTTAGCAGAAGTAGGAAGTAACTAAGTACAAATACTTTGTTACTCTCAGGTATCTGTACAGTATTTATTTTTCAGCAACTTTTTACTTTCCCTTCATCTCAACACAAATATCTGAACTTTCTCCTCCTCATATTTTCTAAACAGACTTGTTACTTTAATTTTAATGACTTTGAGGTGAATTATTGATTATTTTTCTTTTTCATCATTGTGCGCCGCCTTCCAACATCAAGACAGATTTTAAACTAAATGGACAAAACAATAAAACATAGAAAAGATGACTGACTGGTGGATCCATCAGAGGACATCACACAGGACCGACGGGACGAGACGGAAAAGATGAAGGGTTAAAGATTAAAAAACATAAAAGACCCAACAAGACAAAAAAGACACAACAAGATATATCGTAAAAGACACAAAAAGAAAAGACGAAAAGGATGTAATAATACAAAAAATACTGTAAAAGACGAGAAAGAGGTGACAAAACATAAATTACCAAACAAGATGCAAAAGATGTAACAAGATGAAAAAATGACATAAAGGACAAAAAGGATGACTTTTTTTTACTTTTACTGCAATAAACAAGATGACTCTGTACTTCTACTTTTACCAGAGTCTGTTTTTATTTAAGCATCTGACTGAGTGGACTTCTGTCTCCTCTGTTATTCAGCTTCATCAGCTGCATGTTGTCCATCAGGGTTTGGAGAAGTGTCTTTATTTCAGGACAAATGAAACACAGACTGTTTGTTCACATGTTGGAAACAAATATTTTATAAGACGATGAGAACAGGGATGTGAATCTGGTTTTTAGGATCGAGCCTTCGACAGTGAGATGCTCCGACATCACCAATATTTACTGAACCAAACGTGACCTGAAAAGCCTGAAACGTTGTAATTAAAGTGAATATTTCAGCTCTGGAGTCATGTGACATGGGGAACACTTTGATGCTATTAAAAAACTAATCCTCCACATCTAATCACTTTGTTTCAGGGCCCCGGGGCCCAACGTGTCCAGCAGGTTTCATGGTTTCCCGCTCAAACACTGAAAACAGGATTACCGTGGTCACATCACTGACGGGGCCCTGTGTCACAGCACGTGGAGAACGTGTCAGTGAACGCACCGTCGTGCTGAATGTAGGCCTTACACTCCCTGCAGAAAAAACCAGGTCAGCGTCTTTAATTACTGACGTGTATTTGCGTCCTCGTACCTGCACAGAGGGACTGAGATCGGAGACGGAGACGGAGACAGAGAGGAGGACGAGGAGAGACATCTTCATGATTTACTCTGAGCATCATCAGCTGCATCCTGTCAGTCCGTCCACGTCTGATACTTTAAGGTCCCGACACACCAGACGTTAAAAACTACAGCGATTTCAACACAAATTCACTGACCAATCAGAGCCAGACTTGTCAAAGCTGTTATTTAAAAACACATAAAATTGCACTGCATGGCGACTTATCATAGCTAATATTAGCAGATATATGTCTGCTAGCTAACGGCCGTTAATGTCAGCTTTTCATAGTTAATGTTAGCAAGTAAAATTCCAGTAGTTAACATTAGCTAATTTCAGCTCATCATAGCTAACATTAGCAAATATATTCCACTATCTTACTCCACTCTCATTATAGCTAATGTTAGCAAATATATGTCTGCTAGCTAACGTTAGCGCATGTCAGCTTATTACAGGTTAGGGTTAACAGTTGTGTTGTCGACAGAGCAGATCCTGGATCATCACCAGAGTCCAGAGTCAAATGAGTCCTGAACGATGAGTTAAACTACTGAACATCTTCACCTGCTGTGACCAAGAAGGACTACAGGTGGAGACTCTGAGAATATCTGCTGAATAATGTTACACACACACACACACACACACACACACACACACACACACACACACACACACACACGCACACACACACACTCTCTTGCTGGGTGTTAATGAGCCGTGGGATCGATTGTGGTGCTGCCACAGTGGATTTCCTGTCCTTCAATGCTGGACTCTCCCTGTGTGTGTGTGTGAGTGTGTGTGTGTGTGTGTGTGTGTGTGTGTGTGTGTGTGTGTGTGTGTATGTGTGTGTGTGTGTGTGTGTGTGTGTGTGTGTGTGTGGTGTGTGTGTACAGTTCAGGTATGTTTCCTGATCAATAAACAAACTGCCTCATCAGAGGGCAGCAGAATGTCAGCAGGACGTTTAAACGACCATGAAACTATTAAACCACCACAGAACCAAGAACCCAGAACTCAGTACTACAGTCAATATACACGTAAAGTACTACAGTAAACTCAGAGTACACAGAGTACTGATGGTACTGTGAGTTGTGGTCACTTCACAACAGTCTAAACTGTGATTTAGAGTCTCTTCTTCTGGTTATGTTAGAAACTACGTCAAAAGTTTGTAATCTAAAAACTTTTCTGTACAAACTGACACTTTGTGAACAGAAGCTGAAAGAAAAGGCCAAAAGCCTCTATGAAATCTTTTTTTTTATTTTCATAAATCTCCATCCTCATGTTTTGATTTGTACTTTTTTTTATAAGATCTTTATTAGTGACACCAGTGGCCATTAAATGAACCGCAGTCTGAATCCTGTTGTATTTAAAATAACTTTTTATCTGTAATGCTCCTTCATTTTACTTGGATCATTGGCTCCATGATGATAACTAGCTTTTTGTTTACAAATTACTACTGTGTAGCTAACCTACAGCTAGCTGGCTAACCTTAGCTTAGCTTAGGTTACAGTTAGCTCTGCCTTACATCACTCTTGGCTCATAGAAAACCAAGTCAGCTAAATACCTTTGTTTTGTACCGTTACCAACACAATTATCTTCACACAGAAGTTAGCATCATGGATCACGTTAGCTGGTGAAGTCCTTTGCCAGTAAGCCAACTAACATGTCCATTCAGATGTTTGCAATAACAAGCAAGCTGTGGTTAGCCAGCTAGCTGTAACTTAGCTAGGCTTCATGGATCTGGTGTAAGTTGCTTCATAGCGTTTAGCTGATAAAGTAATTTGTAAACAACAAACTAGCCAAACTACTGGTCAGATCAGCTCCAGGAGTCTACATCATTTATCTGACATTATCCACTCAAGACTCGAGCTGCAATAATTAAACAATTAGTCAATCAAAAGAAAATTAGTGGCCATTGCTTCTGATAATCGATCAGTCATTTCAGTCATTTTTCAATCAGAAATGTCAGACTGGTCTGGTTGCAGTAATGCTGCACACTGGAGAGGCAGTGAGCTGCTGTCCTCAGACATTACTGAACCAAACATGAAACTATATATATTTGTGAGGGTTTTTAAAAAGATTTATGTATTCAGTGTGTCTTTGCAATAAGAAAAGTATAAAATAGCAGCACATTTGTACAGTAAAAACAACAATTTAAAAAATAGTTTCACCTTTTTAAACACCTTACAGCAGGAGATCAGTTCTAAAGTCACAGAATTTTTCATCTATTCATTCAGTTTGTAAACCCACACACACACACACACACACACACACACACACACACACACACACACACACACACACACACATACGCACGCACTGCAGCTAAAACCCCCAAAAAGCAGAAAGCAGAAAGCAGCTGTGTGGGCGTTGGAGAGGACAGCAGCTGGATGTTCAAACCAAACAAAGACGTGAGCTCGCTGCATGTTAACATGAAAAAAAAAAAGCTATGTATTGTTCCTCAGTCTATTGTTAAACACCAAACATATGTCCAAAATATATTTTTATATTAAATCCCTCAGTGTCTCCTCCTGAACAGCGTCCAGCTCCAGCTGATGACTCATCGCACATCACAAACATAAAAAATAATCCATAAATCCTGCAGGAGCCTCTTCAAGTCCAGCATTATCTGAGAGAACATGTGGATCAGCAGCTGCAGCAGCTGTTTGAGGTTCAGACTGAGCTTCACGCGAATGTCAGCGAGTTTTTTTTATCATCGCTGAATTAAAACGATGACTTTGATGAATTTAGACACTTTCGTTTGAACCAGAGACTATATACAAAGATATATGACATGAGAGTTCTACAAAAGTGAGTCTAGAACATCTGGATGGCCCCCTGGTGGCTGGCTGCACTATAGGTCATAGGCCCCGCCCCCCTCCATGTTAGCAGATGGGACAAACTAAAACATCAAAGTACACGTTAAATAAATGTTTCTGTCATTTTAGGCCGGTCTTATCATGCTGATGTTTGTTAATTTTGCTCATCAGTTTGAACTCTGCTTGCTATTGAGTCGGCCGCCTGTATGGGCGGGGCCTCGATACCGCAGCTCCGCCCCCGATCATTAATGCACAGACTCTGACACCAAATGATGTCATCAGAACAAGATGGCAGCACTCGTATCCAAGAGATTTTAGCACAGCGGGAGGAAGAGGAGACTATTGAGAACTATAATCCTGTTATAATGACTTAAAACATTGTTTTTATCACAACTGACCTCAAATTACTAAATGTTAATTTTCATTAATATTATTTCACTAAATCTGTAAATATATCAGGTGTAACTTCAGGTTGATTCTTGATTAAAATTTGATTCACACAGAAACATTTCATATATTCTCACTTCAGATGGTTCCTATCTCCTGAACTCCTCAAGATTTTTATCTTATTTTGATAATTTATATAAAAATATGACTGTGTATATAATGTTGTCTTTAAAGAGAATCATGGGAAGGTGAAGCTGTGACACGTCACCTCTGGAGTCCTGCTATTGGCTGATTCACAGCTTCACAGAGGACATTAAATGATTTTATATCAAATGAACAGTTGATTCAGTTTGGTCTCATCTTTCTGTCTCCCTGTGAGCAATAAAATTTGATTCAGTGTTGGACCAATCAGCTGCAGACTCTCCTGAACAGTTTCCTGCAGCTCAGAGTCTGACTGAAGACTGGAGACACGGCACCACCTGCTGGACATCTGGACGACTGCAGGGTACAAACTGCAGGACGTGGATTAATACAGAGAACCGACACAGGTTCTGTGTTCTCCGTTTGTTCCTCTGAGAATAAAACAGTGTGGATCAATACTACATTAACTTAATGTGGGACAGTGCAACATTTTTAACTCTTGTCCCACATACTGAGACCATGTCCCTCATTTTGATTGGCTCCCGTTTTCTAAAGTCAAACCACTGCAGGACAGATGTTTTTATGTAACATGGCTTTTATCCGATGACTGTGAAGAACAAAGCAGAGCTGTTCTCACGGGGTTCTGTTAGATGTCAGATACAGGTCGACTTGTCTCTGTCTGTCTCTGTCTGTCTCCGTCTGTCCTGTTCTGAAGACCAACAGGAGGAAAGTCATCAAGTCAGGTCATCACAGGTTATAGAGATTTATGAGGAATATGATGAACAACAAACCAACAAAGACTGGATTCAGAACCAGGACCAGACTGATCCGTCCCAAACTGTCACCTGCATCTTCCTCATGACACCATTTTCATCTTGTTTCATCTTTTATGTTGTTTTTGTTTTGTTCAAGATTCAAGAGTCAAGAACTTTATTGTCACTGTGCAGAAACAACCAAACAGTAGCTGTGTCATCCTCAAATGCTGTTTGTAGTCACAGATATTTACAAATAAACACATATTTGTTTGTTGATTTTGTCTTGTTACATCCTGTTCATGTTGTTTATGTCTTGTTACATCTTTTATGTTGTTTTCGCGCTGTGAGGTCTTTTATCGTTTCTTGTCTTGTTATGTTTTTACATTAGTTTTGTCTTTTAACAAATTTTTACATTGTTTTTGTGTGTGTAATTTTTGTTTTGTTACATCCTGTTACATCTTTTACTTGGTTTTGTTGTCTCATTTTCTTCTTGTTACACGGTTGTTGTTTTGTTACATTGTTTTTGTGTTGTTACGTCTTTTTTGTTGAGTTTGTCTCACATGAAAGTAAAATTAAAGTAATGAGCTTGTTTTGAAAATGTAAGGAGTAGAAGGAACAGATATTTGGGAGTAAAAATAAAAAGTTGTTAGAAAAATAAATACCCAAGTTAAGTATAGATATCTTAAAAATCTACAGTAACTAAGTATTTGTACTTCTGATAACCGCTCTTTATCTTGTTCTTTATTATTCAATATTTCTCCCTTTGCATTATTGAATACAGATGTTGTATGTTGTCAGATGTTGTTGTATCCGTGTAGTTGTGTGTTTTTGTCGTCTCCTCGTCTCTCAGCTGTTCTGTCCTCGTCTTCAGATGTTTTTATCTTCCTGTAAACTGTTCCTGATCTGTGTGAGAACCTGACAACTGTCCTCATATATGTGATCAATATTCTGATCAAATGACGACTGATGAGCTTTATGGTTCTGATTAAACATACACAGTGTGTGCATGCGTGTGTGTGTGTGTGTGCGTATGTGTGTGTGTGTGCGTGCGTGTGTGTGCGTGTGTGTGTTAAATGTTTGATGTTGAATCATTAATTCAGGAGATTCTGCTGCTGAAAAATTGATGATTCTGAAAACAACAAGCAGCTTCTTAAAGTCACATTACGTAACTTTTCTCCTTTAACAGCTTCAACATCATGTTGTTGTGTCCATGTGTAACTCTGAGTCTGATCTCAGTGTGGAACCACAGACTGTGGAACCACAAACTGTAGATCCACCGATTTTGGTGAAAACAAAGTTTTATCGTATCAACAACAAAGTTTTATCGTATTTTTTAGAGAGTTTGTTTCCTGCATTCTGATTTAACAGAAGTTATAATAATTCTAATAATGCTGCTAATAAAACAAGGTATTACAAGAAAAAAGAAACATGTAAGTGAGTTAAAAAGGATGTCATGATGATACTACAAAGAAAATTAAATAAAAAAATAAAACATAAAAAAGTAAAAGATAACTAGATTAAAATAAATAAAAATCACTAAATAAAGATTAATAAATAATAATGATGAAAATGATCATAATAATAAATAAATAATGAAATAAACAAACTGATAATTAACCAAGAAAAATAAAACAGAGTCAGTCAGACACAGGATGATGAGAAGGAAAAAATAAAATGTGTCAGGAATCAGGAGAAACGCCGTTTGTGACCCTGAGAGGAAACATGGAGGCGGTGATGAAAAACAGCTCGTATAAAACCAGTTTATTGCAGAGACCTGAACAGATCTCTGTGGGGTCTCAATGTTCTGATGGTTCTATCTGTTCTAACTGCATGTGTTCTACAGTCTGTTCTCCTGACAGGTTCTGACAGGAAGAAGAATAAAACAGATGATTTCTCTGGTTCTTAAATAATCTGACGGGAGTCACATGATCACTTCTGTCTGTTTCTGTGTATAAATGATCTGTGAGGAGTTCATAACCTCAAAACACATAACGGTTCCACAGAGAACCTTCAGGAGGAAACCAAACCTGATGAATTAATGATGACGATGATGAAGATAGTGATGATAATATAATGATGCATGAGAAGGATGAAGATATTAATATATAATGTACTGCTCTTCTTTTAACATGTTCCATTTTTTCTTGATTTTATGGATCCTATGTTTTCTATTTTTAACTTTAATTTTTTATTATTCAGTTTTTTATTTGATGTTATTACTGTTAGTTTTATCATTTTATCCACTGTGTTTTATATTTTTAAAGATGTATTCTGTGTGTTCTGTTGGCATTTTATCTTATTTTTACAAGTAGGTTTTATTTTTCACCTTATTTTACATAAATTATGACGTTCTGTTTCTGTTTAACCTTCACTCCATGACATCTTTATGTAAAGAACTTGGTGTAATCTTTGTTGTAAAGTACTTTGGATAAGATAAAATAAGATAAGATAAACTTTATCGATCCCACAGTGAGGACATTCACACGTTACAGCAGCTCAGATAGTGCAGACAGAGACTGGTTGTCCTCTGGACATTTATAAAGTTATTTATTATCATTATTTCTGCCTCAACATTTTTTTTGTTGTTGTGTTGAAAGAGTCTCAGTGACCAGCAGAGGGAGACAGAGAGACACTGACAGGAGGACATGAGACAGACAGTGAGACACACACCAACAACAACACTGTCAAATAACTTAAAAACAACAAGAAATCTAATTTCAGAAATTAAGATAATTAACTGTTAATGACGACAACAAGACCAGAACAACAACTTCAACAGTAAACATCCTAAACACACTTTATGTTCTGCAGAGTTCAGTCTGTGTGTTTAACTCATCCTGATGTTCTAACCCAGCAGCTTCATCAGAGGTTCTGACTGGAGAACCCACAGTACATACATGTTCTTGCTGGTGGAGAGAACATGCAGAACTCCACACAGAGAGGTCGCGTCTCAGCTGAGATTCAAACCCACGACAGCGCCGCTGTGAGACAACCACTGAGCCAAAGTACCGCCCACAGAAATACAGAGAAAATACCATAAATAAATGTCATCTGTGAGGGGGGGGGGGGGGGGGGGGGGGGCACCACCAATCAACAATTAACCTGCATGTCTTTGGACTGTGGGAGGAACCCGGAGCACCCGGAGAGAACCCACACAGACACGAGGAGAACATGTAAACTCTGCACAGAGGGGCCACAAACTCTCCAGAACAGGATGTTAAAAAAGTCTAAAATCATCATCAAAATGTTGTTTTTAATATTAAACAGGCTGAAGAAAACAAAAAAACTCAAATATCTTCACCAGTCAGCTGCTTTATATCAGATATAAATTATTAGTTTGTAAAAAAGGAGAATTCACATAAAATCTAATGATTTTGTTCACGTTCATACGTGGATCTGAATGTTTCTGCTGTTTCGTTCAGGTTGAAGTGATTCTGTGTGTTTTTCATGTTTCTTAGTGTCTGATAAAGTCCTGAACTCAAACTACAGAACTCAAACTTCAGTGTTGTTCATAATCATCAGATAAAAGTTCAATTTCAACATCTCGTCTCTTCTCCTCTCCGAGACAAACTGAAGTCCAGTTTTTCTGTCAGTCTGAAGGATGTTTGTCGTCTGGAAAAAAGCTCTTCTTCTTCTTCTTCTTCTTCTTCTTCTTCAGTTTGTGTGAGGTGATTTTTTCGACTTTGATTCTTGGTTGATCCTGTGCAGGTGAGATGATTTATGTGTTTTACAGTCTTCATGTTGTGAGTAAACTTCCTGTGAAGTGAGAGCAGATCTACGAGGTGCTGAAAGAGCTGAAGAAACACACAGCTGCTCAGATAAAAATACACGTTACTGTAAATATAACTGAGACATCACTGTCAAGGTCACACACACACACACACACACACACACACACACACACAGCGGGGTGTTGGAGGTAATTTTAGTTGTGTGTTCTGTTTCTGTCGCAGCTTACGAAGCTAAAAATGTTTTATTCTGAGTTCACAGTGAAGCTCTGAGGGAAACTCAACATTTAAACTGGAACACAAGAAGAAAAAGACTTTTCTGTTCACACTTTAACTCAGACTAACTTCATTTATTTTTGTGTATTTTATCTTTTATCTCTGTAACTGCTCGTCCTCTGGAGGCTGGTGTGGCGCCGGAGACGATTAGAGCTGCAGGATCATTTAATATTTCAGCTCATTTTATTGCGATTTACATTAATTGTGCAGCTCTAGAGCCGATCACAGCTGACACTGAGCGAGAGGTGTCATCTTCATTAATTAGCTAATTACAGTTAAGAATTTAATCTATTAGAAATTAAAAATGTGCACAGCTTCTCTGACAGTTTGGTTTTGCAAATAAACACTGCACCACCTGATTTATTTCTGTGCATACATTAACTCTATACTTTATATCCTATAATTTATGTTTATGTTTGACAGGAGCTACATGACTACAACAACTGTTCTCATCCCAGCTCGTACAGTGTACTCATATTTCTCATAGCACCTGAACGTCTCATACTGAAGCACAAAGTTACTCTTTGTCCTCTGTATTAGTGCTAAGAAAGGGACTGTTCACCCAAAAATGAATATTCAGTCATTATCTGCTCACCCTCATGCTTACTGAAGGTCGGGTTTAGTTTTTCAGTCCACAAAACTCTGCTCAAACAATGGAAGTGAATGGTGACCAGTTTTTTTAAATGTAAAAAAAATCAACAAAATAAAAACATGAAATGCCTCCATGCCGCTCGTCTGCTGTAATCCAAGTCTCCTAAAGCCCCAACGTGTCAAGCTGACTAAAAAATTTTATTTACACCATGTTTTTTATCCTGAATCTTCACTGTAGATCTTTAGCTTGGAGCCACGTTCACATGCACACTGTCTGAGACTTGGATTACAGCAGACAAGCAAAATGGAGGCATTTTATGTTTTTATTCTGTTTTTTTAAGTGATGTTTATAATGAAATTTAATTTTTGGGTGAACTATCTCTTTAATCAATGAATTGATTATCAAATTAATTACCAAACAGGTGGAGCACACGGACATATGACCACGTGCTCCGTCTGTTTCGGACCTGTTTGCTTGGACCTATTTTTCAACTGACAAGACTGTGACAGCAATTCACCATTTTCTGATATTTTATGGCCCAAACAACTGATCAATTAGTGGAAAAATTATTATGCAACAGAAAAACATGTGAAAACAGGTGGAGCACACAGGCGTACATCTGTACGCTTCACCTGTTCTCACGTTTTTCTGTAGCAGCCTTTTATATTTAAAATTTCATGTTATTAGAATATAAATATTAGTGCTCAAAAACATCCAAAAAACACTGAAATAATTACTGAAAAAATAGTTAATTGGAACATCACAAGCACACTGTAATATAAATATAAATGTTGTAAATAAATAATGAGAATTATACATCATGTTTGTCTTTATTCTGCTTTTCAAAGCTAAAGTGATCAGATAAAATAAAAGTTTCTGCCTTTTGCTGTGGTATGACCAAATATTTTTTGGTACGCTCTGCAAAGGCAGAATACAGGAAGTTCCAAATAAGGTCAAAGGTCAAATCAGAGGTCAGGATTAATATGTAGAAACAACAACCTGATACGAAGACATATATCTGACACACATCCAATTATCTGCCTGCAACTATTCTTGCTCGACAACAAGAAAACTACACAATAATGTGATAATATGTCAGATGTTTTACTGTGTCGTTCTGTTGTGGAGACCTGCTGTGGACAAATAATCAAAGACTACAGAGGTCAAGTTTGACCCCATAAATCTCAGAGGTCAGTGCAGTCAGAAACATGATGTTCATACACAGTAAACTGTGTGCTGTTGTCAGGCAGAAGTCAGTCTGGATGAAGGACAACAACAGAGTCATGTGATAATATTTTATAGACACCACATGTGTGTGAGTGTGTGTGTATACAACATAAATTTGTGTGTTTGTGTGTGTGTGGACTGAGAACCTGATGAAGGTGTGAGACACCGAGAGCTGATCACAGACGTTAACACTGATATTTATACACTCACATCTGACAGGACAGAGAGGACGAAGAGGAGGAGGAGGAGGAAGAAAGAAGGGTTACACATATTTTAGACCCACACTTAACAATCTGGAGCCTGTGTTTACCTTGATGTGTCTTGTTTTGAGTCATTGTTTTTAGGAAAATATATCAAATTTCCCTGATTTCAATTCTTTAATGTGAATATTTTCTGGTTTCTCTTCTAACTGTTACAGGAAAGACTTGGACCAACCGTGGAGCGCATGGACGTACACCGTCAATCCAATTATCCAGGTGTCTTGAAGGGAACCTCAGACGCCTGAGATCCTGTGAGAGAACATTTTAACTGAAACCATGAAAAATGTCATGGAAGTCTTGCAAATTTGGAGTTCCCTTCTAGACACGACCAGCAGGCACAACGTTCCTCTGCAGCAACGGCAGCACTGTAAGATGGCTGAACACGCAAAGCGGTCGCCGGATTCATCCATACCTTCCTGACATTTTGCCGGGTGAAAACTTTATGTAAACTTATGTAAAATGTAATGTGTGGAGCTGATCGTCATAGCAACACTATTCCAGCAGTTATGAAACAACACACTCAGGAGCTTCGCTTCGCTCTGAGAAGCTGCAGCTTTTATTCACCGACAAACTCAAACCTGAACTGTATGTTTACTGCCACACTGACAACTTCACTGCTCAGCTTTTCCTCCGCTCAGCAACCAATCACAGTCACTCTCTGACAGTCATCAGTCTGACACTCACTCCCACTACAGTTACACGCTTACTACGATACACTCCTCTGTCCAATCAGCAGTCTGCAGTGTTTGCTGTCCTCCACCTTTATCATCATGACTGAATCCAAACAGGAACAGAGGCATTTTTCTTTTTCAACAAGTTAGTCCTGTAACTTTCTCCTCCAGACGTCGTGTTTCTCAGCTCAGCATTCTCAGCTGAGTACAGCATCTCCCCATTAGATAAAAACAGCCCCCCCCCCCAACTTTCTTTTGCAATTTTCACTTTTCATTGCAAAAAATGCCTGAAAACATCACAACATGCATCGCAATTTTTAGAAACGCTGCCGTGAAACCAGACAATGAAATCCTGAAAGGACTGATTAATAGAAAAAGGAGCGTCTGTGTTAACGATCAAACATCATACTGTCAGGATGTCTTGACACCTTTGTGTACTGTAAAACCTTTATATCATTCAGGACTAGTCTGTGTACCTGTGAGACTTCAAACATCACTCGCTGTTGGCTGAAGTGATGTGCTGAACTCAGATTATTCAAACAGTTTGCGTGGTGATCACAGGTCTGAGAACACTTGAACTTTTCAGAGCTGTGTTTCCTTACAGTGGAACAGCGGCCAAATTTAGTTGCGAGGAAAAGAAGTTTCCACGTTTGTGTCTCTCTTCAGACGTTTGCTGTTGTCAGAGATGCGTCCAGACCGGCTGGTTATGCAACCGTGTTTGATGAGAACTGAACAAACAGATGGACCTGCGTGTGTGGATTTCAGATGGAGGGGAGCAGGTGAAAATACTGTGGAAAAGTTATGGAGATTCATCAGTAAAAATATGTGGGAACCTGCTTATAACAACCACTAGACACAACAAACACACAAGTCAGTCAGCACAGACTGTACACAGGTTCAATCCCTGCAAACACACACAAAAAATCACTCTGCTGAAGTCACGTGTTTTTGCATGTTTTTGAATATTATTTGCATGTTTTTTGCAAACTGAGGATCAACAAAGACCAAACTAAACCCTGTATGATGTATCTGTAATAGACAGTGTGTCGACTCTCAGTCCTACTGGACATGATGATTAAAATACTTTGATATGTTAAAGTAAAACTGTGTGTTGTCCTTCCTGTCTCACATCAGATGAAATATAAAAGCAGAGTTGCCAGGTTTGTGTGTGTACATGTTGATCTGGAGTCAGTAGATGTTATTCATGTAATTTGCATGTAAAATAGGTCTCTGCCACAAGAAACACTTAAAAAGTTGCCCCATTCTGCAGGATAAATACACTGAAAAACACTACACAGACCAACTGCTAACATTAGCTACACAGACCAACTTCTAACATTAGCTACACAGACAACTGCTAACATTAAATAACATTAATAAAATAAAAGAGACCAGAACAAATATTGCAAATATATAAAAACATCTTAAAAAAACAACCCTGTAAACTCACTTAAATAAGATTAAAACATGTGACCACATCACAGAAAACCTGCAGGATGTTAACTCAACATTTATCTTTGTTTACTTAAACAGTTGATCCATGTTTGTGTTGTTTTTTTCTTGTAATTGTCATCACTGAGCACACAGAGTTCACACAGCACGTCTATTAAGTGAATAAAACTAATTTTTTTTTGTCTGGTCTGATCACCGTCCGTCTTTCTGTCTCTTGCAGAGTCGATCACAAATAAAAACACAACCAGACGACTAACAAACAACAAACCAGCTTCAGGTCAACATAAACTAAACTAAAGATTAGATTAAGAGTCCACTGATCACAACAACAACAACAACAGCATCACACTGGACTTCAGTCCTGTTCTCCAGAAGATCCAGACCTGAGCATTGTGGGAGTTGTGGCCAGACTCACCCGGCTGGTTGCTCTCTCTGTGGGTGCTGCCTTCCTCCTCGTCTGCCTCGTCTGCTTTACTCTCACCAGACAGCAGACGACGGAACAGGCTGCAGTAACGGGTCATCGTACACACGCACACACACACACACCTGACTCAGACCACAGACAGTCAGTTAGTCAGTCAGTTAATCAGATAATCAGTCTGATCAATGAGTCCCCCCAGCTGACAGTCAGTCACCTTTAAACACTCACAGTCAGCTCTCATCTGTCTGTCTGTTGTATGTCGAACAGCTCACGCCTCCACATGACGACACTCCACTCAGCTGTTACTCTGACAGACACACTGACAGACACACTGACAGACACACTGACAGTGGTGTGAACAGCCTTTATAGTAAAATAAAAGCACCTTTTCTGTCTTTAAAAAGTTACAATCAGGAGTTTTTCACTCCTGTCTGTCTGATTCAGCGTCTTTCATCAGAGTATTTATTCAGTGTTCCTGCTGTCACTGAGTGCTGAGATAAAAAACGATCCTCTGTCAGCTGTTAACAGCCTGTCATCAACAAGAATTATGTCACAGATCTGATCGCAGGTCAGTCAGACTGCTGCCTGGAATAAATCACAGGAGGTCTGTGAGTTATCAGAAGTCCTGCCAGCTGATTGCTTCTGTTATTTTATTATTTTGCCAGAAAACTATCTTAGCTTTGATCTCTGTCATCATCACCATAGTAATGTCATGTAATAACAATAATAATAATTATATTAATATTAATATCATTCTCTATATAATAATAATTATATACAATAAAAAATTACTGTTAATTAATGTTCCGCCCACAGCACCATCTGATTGGTTAGAAGTCTCGAGTAGCAGCCAATCAACAGTCAGACAGACACAGAGCTGCTCTGGTGAGCTGAGAGGAGCTGTGGTGTGGGGGGCCGTCTGTGCAGGACAACTGCCCCTAATAAATATAAAACCTTACTACTTCGTTAAACTTAAAGGTGTAATCAGTAGGATTTGTCCGAGCTGTTCCTAAACGCATCAGGATGTCAAATACCAACATTGTGTGTTGGTGAAACATCCTGAGCAGCAAAACAAGTCAGAGAACTGCAGGATCTCTACATTATATACAAGGAACAGATTATTTCTTTAATTTGTCTGTTTAAACTCTTTAGTTTTATGTTTCATCATCCTGATATTTCTCAACTCAAAGCTGTTTTACAACAACAACAACAAAAAAAAAACATTATTTATATATATTTTTTTCAGAGTTCAGTACCCAGCCCTGTTTAATACCACATCTGGTCCAGAACATCTGTGGACCAAAGAGGAGGAATAAAGTTTTCAGGTCTGGACTGGAGCTCTGGGTTCTGGTCTGCATGTGAACGTGATCCTGCAGTCCAGTCAGTTTATTCTGAGAGTGTAAACAGCAGCAACTGACAGTGAAAAACACTATTAATATCAGACACTGGGCACTCTAATCCCTGCTGCTTGACTTGTCAGGCATCTTCCTTAAAGGGCAAGTCCTCCACTATCACTCCTGAATGAAATGACTGCAGGATTTACAGGACAGCCTGATCTCACACTGAACTCTTTACACTTCACTCTCTGTATTCAGCCTGACACGTTGGGTTCAACATTAATGTTAGTGGTCGAGGGAGGGTGTCAGACATGTACTTGCCTAAAGTCAATATTTACTTGCCCCTGTACAAATTATTCTATTAATCCATCCAAAGGTCAAAATAGTTTGAAAACTTGCCCATTCTGAATCCTTGATTTTGGCATTATGGAGGCCACCATCTTGTTGTTGTTTTTTTCAACCTGAGCATGCTCAGTAGTGACATGAGCGGTGACATATGGTGAGCTGAGCTGTGTTTGGTTTTGGCTTGTCTGTTTAGCAGGAAATGATGGCGTCCTGTCTGGTCGCTATCTTTTTTGTATTACAACTAAACCGTCTCTAAAAATGTTTGAAGCAAACACTTGAAGTGAGAATCAGATGATCTAAAGACAGAATATTGATCCATATTTGATCAGAAGTGCCTGGTTTGACAGTTTGATCTGAGTTTGGTGAGCCCTGTGTGTTTCACTAGATTGGACCTCTTGGTGGACCTGTTCTGGTCCATGGACTGTATGTTTGACAACATGTCATAGAGTGACACCTGAAAACAGCTGAAGCAAAGTTGAACTTTTACAAGGAAAACTACTCATATTTTTACAGCAGTGAGACTGAGGCACTAGGAGACATAATCAGTCCAGACGTCTCCTGGGAACCTTTGTGGACAGAGAGTTGTCTCAATCAGAGGTTGTGTTGTCTGAGCTTCATTATTCTCAGGTTCAAGTTCTGATTTTAAATCATAAATGGCACAAAACAAACTCATCATCATCATCTTTCACAGCTCCAAACTCAAATGGTTACTGCAGCATCGCTGATTCAGTTTCAGCCTTTGTTGCCTTTCTTGTCTGCGTCAAACTGTCCAATAATGGCACCCCCCCCCCCCCCCCCCCCCCCCCCAAAAAAAAAGTCCAGATTGTGAGCTGAACTTAAATCTGTTTGATATACAATCTGTGGTTGAAGCGAGTTGATTCCTCCACAGACTGAAGCTCTGGAGGCTGCAGGATCACTGCAGGAACCCTGGAGGATCACTGCAGGAACCCTGGAGGATCACTGCAGGATCACTTCAGGAACACTGGAGGAACACTGCAGGAACACTGTAGGATCACTGCAGGTGTACTGCAGGAACACTGCAGGAGCACTGCAGGAACAATGCAGGATCACTGCAGGTGTACTGCAAAATCACTGCAGGAACAATACAGGAACACTGCAGGATCCCTGCAGGAGCACTGCAGGTGTATGGCAGGATCACTGCATGAAAAATACAGGAGTACTGCAGGAACAATGCAGGAACAC
The DNA here is from genome assembly GCF_056507025.1 of Lutjanus erythropterus. NCBI lineage: Eukaryota > Metazoa > Chordata > Actinopteri > Lutjaniformes > Lutjanidae > Lutjanus > Lutjanus erythropterus. Next base: position 32,822,776 of record NC_139320.1, read on the forward strand.
TGCAGGAGCACTGCAGGTGCACTGCAGGATCACTGCAGGAACAATACAGGAACACTGCAGGAACACTGCAGGAGCACTGCAAGATCGCAGGACAAACAAAAGCCCACTGCTCTGAAAATACACAATCTCACTGCTGCCAAACTCCAATAACATTTTGTTCAATTTAACTGTTACAAACATCAGCTGCTTCTGAAAGATTATTAATGATGTATCACCTCTCATAAACAGACAATGACTAATTCAGAGCATATTCAGCATTAATTTGAATTCTGATTAAAGTGAAACAGGGAAATAAAAAACAGTTATTACAGCCCAAAATAAAAATGTATAGGAGAATGTGCTGCTGCAGCGTTGTTGTCTGTCCGTATTTTAACTTTGTGGTAATTTCATGATTTATTACAGTAAATATATTCCAGATTTCTCCTTTAAGTAAAGACTTTTTGCTACATGAAAGTGAAAACATGATAAATGTGAGTTTGAAGTAGTTCAGACAGACAGTCGATATCTTGTGTTCACATCCTGTTTGGTCTCATCTGAGGGCTTTCAAACACTCTGACAGCAGTGATGCAGAGATGCTCTAATGCTCGTAAAGTGATGATGAATATTTCAGAGATTAAAATCAATACCTGAGCAGCAGCAGCTTCCGTACAGAAACACTAAATGTGTCTACGAGGGCTGATGGATGATGTCAGCATGATTTAAAAGCTCTTGTGCATTTGAGGCAGTTTGTCCCATCAGAGCTGCTGTAGAATTTTCTGACATGCTGGAGAGAAAATAAAAAGTTGTTGCTCCATATTTTGTTTATTACTTTCATGTGAAACACAACTGAGTTACAGACATGTGATGCTGAGATGACATCACTTTTAGACCCTTTAATGATGTCATCATCCATCATGGTCGACATCATCACGTGTCAGTCTGGACGACATCACCCTGTGCTTGTATCTCCCTGCATATGCTTATATTATTTTATATTACATTACATTACATTGTATTAGTTTATATTATATTATAAAATATACACATTACTCTTTGTTTGTTTTATAGCCTGTTTTTTTTTTATTTTATGTTTGAAATAAAGTCATTCATTCATGTTTCTAAAAATCTATTTTTGTTGTTTGATATTCTGCAGACAGGAGGAAATAATTCATATTAACCTTGTTAAAAGTCAGATTTAAGCTGAGTTGGAAGTAAAATGTCTCATCAAAAATCAGGAGAATTAGAATGTTTTCGATGGTCACAGTGTCAATTTTAAATTTAAAACTGAATGAAGAGCTTTTAATTTCAATAATCAAAGTCAAAGGCAGGCATTCAGACAACAAATTTATATCTGCAATAACTTTTTCCCAACGTTAAAATACAAATAATAAATTAGACCCAATTAAAAATAAAGTAGGGGAGACGAGGGACAATTGTAACACTTGTCTGAGCACCTTCAACTCACTGAGTGTTTGTGAATCCTGACTTATTACAGATTCTCACATTCTCCTATTGTAAAAAATATGCAGCCTATAAACCAAATTAAAAAAAAGTTTTAATATTTCGCTAACTAAAATGTGTGTCACAGACACGTCTGTGTCTCGGTGCTTCTCCCTCCACATTTTGATGCTGGCTTGTCTTCTTCAGTATCTATAAACTTACTATGGATGCCAAAAAAAAAATCTGTCTTGTGGCTCCAGACAGATTTCTGTTTTTATTTTTCTTCTCTTTTGATCATAAAGGTTTCTGGTTTCATATAATAATCAAATAAACGTTAAGTGTTTCTTCTCATGGGTCCAAATTTGAACACGTCTTCCCACATTTATTTACTGCTTCAAAAATTTTATTGCTTTTTTCTACTTTATATCATCTTATCTTCAGTATTTTAGGGGGTTTAAACTGTTGATTGGACAAAACGAGTGAAGATGTCACTGGAGCTGATAAACTGACAAAAAAATGTCTCTTTTGATCGGAAAGTTTTACAGACGCCTGTTCTAGTAGTTCTGAAATTCTGACACTTAAAGAAAGAATCATGATCTTAAAATTGAAAGACAAATCTCTGGTCTTCATGGTCTGCATCTGGACCGGCTGAACTGGTTGAACTGGTTTCTTTTTAATTTGTCCTACAGAAAACAGTGGACGTGTCCTGATGGTCTCAAACAAACTCCTTCAGGAGAAATACAGAACCACAGACGGTCTGCGTTCCATCGGCCCCTAAACATCATCTTCTGTTCATTTCTGCTGTTTTCTGAGCTCATTTATATGCATGACACATCACCATCATCATCATCATCATCATCCTCAACATCATCATCGTTTGATCTCGACCTTCATCTGATCTTATCCCACATGTGAGCAAAAGTCGAACACGTCATGTTTTGATTCTTCCTTTGTTTGAAGCACAGACATCCTGTGGTGTGTGTGTGTGTGTGTGTGTGTGTGAGAGAGAGAGAGAGAGAGAGAGAGAGAGAGAGAGCTGCAGTGCTGCTGCTGTGTGTCACTGCAGTGTGTTCTCAGTGTGAGCAGCAGGAGGCAGCAGTGAGGAGGAGGAGGAGGGTGTGACAGCAGAGAGAGGAAGAGGAAAAAGCTGTTGAGAGCAGCAGTGAAGGACAGAGGGGACGTCCCTGAACTGCAGATGGGTTTTTCCTCCGACTCCTTGTGTGTCTCCATCCGTCCTGCTGCAGACGTGAGACAGGAGACGTGTTTTTATAGAGAAATGAGACATTTTTCTGTCTCTCTGGAGGCCCGTCTGTCTCCGAGGACGACGTCACAGCTGGATCACAGCTGCTTTAAATGAGCTCTGAAGCAGCTGCTGATGGTTTGTCTTTGTCTCACACACACACGCTGTCCAATAAGATGGACACACAGTGGACACACACACACTGCCTGTATGAGCTCAGAAAGCTTCTGTGTTATTTTAATTTACTGAGATTCTATTTGTCTCCAAAATTGAATTTACTGATCCTGCTTTCAGTGACAGACTTTCTTCAAACACAGATCTGACATTTATGACTCACAGGGAAAAACTTTTACTAAATAATTTTATCTTATTTTTGTTCATTTGTTCTCTGAGGTCAGAGAACATTTTACACATAATACAGAAAAACATCTTTTCATTTTATTTTCTTTCAACGCAAAGAAATACAAGATTAAAGAATATTTAAATATTTATAATTATTTATAATAAGAGTAATCATTTATGAAGAATTATGTTTTAATTATAAGTAAAATTTCTCTAGTTATATATTAATTTTAAAAAAGTATTTAGTGTTCCACCCAGGAGAAAACCTCCCACATTTATTTCCTGTTTCATAAATTTGATGCTTTTATGTTTTATCTCATCTTATATTCAATATTTGAGGGGTTTAAAAGTTTTGATGTGAAAACATTTGGTGAGCTGATAAACTGACATGATGTAATAAAAAGTTATCATACAAATAAAACACTATAATAACTAAATTCATGACTGAATAAATAATACTGGCTGTTAAATATTTAAGATAAGATGCAGTGTTACAGCAGCAGAGTGGATGGCAAAGATAGAGCCATCAATAAAAACATAACAAATAATTAACAAATAAACAAGTAATATAAGCAGAAATATGAACAAAACAATATAAAATGTGAAAGACTCAAAAAAATTATAGACAAGATAAAATATATAAAATAAACAACATTAAACATTAGTCAACAGTTAAATTTACAGCATTAAAATAAAAGAGTAAAAAGAAATTTAAAGTTTTTCCTTTCAGCTCCGATCAGTTGATAAAAAAAAACACAAAGCTTCTGAAAAACTAAATTTATTTAATTGTAACTCCTTCATTCTCTCACTAGTTACTTTGGGTCTCTGCTGATTCTTTCATCACAAGCTGAAGTTCTTCTTTCAGTCTCTGCAGTTCTTATAGAGGTTCATAAAGTTATCTTATAACAAACAGCTGGCCACGCCCCTCCAGTTTATGATCATTCAGACCAGCTGGTGTGAGCAGACTGAAGAATTTTTGGAGCATCTGGAGTCGATTTCTCTTATTTTTTCTCTTAAGAGAAAATTTAGAGAAATAAAAGAGATAATTTAAGAGAAAAGACATAATAACTGTTGCTGCCCGAGGATTCACTGCGTCACTGCTGACAGGTTTTATTTTGTTGTTCTCTGACTTATCAAAGTTAATTTAAAGAAACTATGAAACTATGACACCCAACTTCCAAACTGAACAGTAACCCATTTCTGACAAACTGCATCCGAACCGTTAAACCACAGGAAGCACACGGGACTGAGGAGTGACACCCAGAGACGTCACACAGCCTTCAGAGGGGCGTCCATCAACGTGGATTAATAAGTCTGCGCTGAAGGGAAACAGTCTGGTTTAAATAAGACAACTACCACTAAGACAGTTCATCCAGGTGAAGTCGACGCTAACTGAAGCCAGGCTGAAACAAGCAGCCCAGAACAGCTGACTGTCAAAAAGAGGATAAGACGTCAGAAAAAGAAGAGAAAATTAGAGATTTTTTTCTCAGCAGTAAAACAAACTTCATGAAGAATATATATATTTGAAGACAGTGAAATTTGTGAGACACGATTTTCTTAACTTTTTTAAATTAATACAATCTTTGAAACCAAAGTTAACATGTAAGTTCATGTCTGACTGTCTTTAACACAGAGATGTCTGACAGCGAACCTGCCACGCAGCAGGTTAGTTCAGTGGCATCAGTTACCATGGTTACTGAGCAGGGAGTCCTTTAAGCCACAGTCATGGAACAGATCGATTACTTTAATTAGTCAGACTTATCAAACTAAGCCGGGCTTTTCCTTTGTCCACGGTGATGGAGTAACCCTCAGGTGAATCAGTGTCAGGTAAAAGATCAGACAGAACACAGGAACCAAAAACTTGTTCTGTCCAGCTACCTTTAAAGATTATAGGAAGAGAATCCACACTGTTGATTACTGGGAATTGATGCTACAATCTACAACAACAAACACAACAACTTCCAGCAGCACACATTATAATCCAAACTGAAATCTGCACTCGACACAAACATGAACCAACTCTGAGTGACCAACACTACTTCTTCTGTGCACAGTAAAGGTTCATTTCGCTCAAATTTTGTTCACAAATGTGTTCAAATCTGTTAGTGAGCTCTTCTGCTTTGCTCTTCTTAGTCTCGTCCATGAAACAAAGAGACGCTGATTAAACAAGATCAAACGTCTCATTTCAGAGTCAATTTATTGTGACTAGAGCTGCAACGATTAATCAATTTAATTGATTATTAAATTAATTATTTATTAATAATTATTGGTTTTACAAAGATCCACACAGTCACAGCCTCAGTTTTTACTGACTGAAGAACGGACAATGACAATCTGACTGACTGATGACTTGAAGTCTCTGTTAAAGATTCTCTGACTGCAGGATTTTCTGTTTCATATCTCAGTAAACTGAATCTGTCGGTTGGACAAAACGAGACATTTAAAAAAGACACCATGATGGACATTTACACTACTGAAGACTAAGTAGTTCATGAAACAGCTGTCAGCAGACTGATGGATGATGGAAATAATCAGAAAATAACGTCATGTTTTGGGTTCATTCTAAAAACATTCATTTACACTGTTGACAGAGTGTTTGCATGTTGCCATAGCAACCGCAGCCACATGGGTTTGTTGTTGTTTGATGTCATTTGCATCATTTCTACATCACTGATGTCCTGCATCACGTGTGTGCTTTACAGACACAAATTTGGTTGTCTTAAATGTTATGATTTTATTACGATAATTAGATGAAAATAAGTTGATTCTGAATATTTTAAAACAAAATGATGTTGTGATAATTGCCCCGACAGTATTTCGGTCCAAGCTGCCCACCCCAAAACCATGGTAACCATGGTAACAGCTCCCTCCTGTATCACTGCTCCTCACAGAGGAGACTTCATGTAGCTGCTGTACTGCATTTTTTATAAGAGTACTGTAACCAGTACACATGCATTCATCTGTGCATGTGTACTGGTTACTGGTTGTGTGTGTGTGTGTGTGTGTGTGTGTGTGTGTGTGTTTCTGACTTCACCTACCGGGAACACATTCAGACTAAAGAGCAGCTAACTGGGGACAAAAATCCCCCCTGTTTTCCCCAGGTGGGAAAAGGCTGATTTTTGGGTCAGTTAGTTTGGGGAAGCCTGCAGGAAATAAATGTGTGTGTAAGTCTGCATGTGTGTGTGTGTGTGTGTGTGTGTGTGTGTGTGTGTGTGTGTGTGTGTGTGTGTGTGTGTGTGTGTGAGAGAGAGAGGGGGGGGGGGGTCTGTCTCCTTCAGGGGGGCGAAGCAGCTCTGCAGCAGTGTGGGTGGGACAGTGAATCACTCTCATCCACAGCAGTTTGTGTACGCTCCATAAACTCACACCTAAAAGTGCACACACACACACACACACACACACACACACACACAAAATCATCCCAAAAATCCAGAAACACTTATTTCTATTTGTGCTGCGTTCGATTACTAACAGAACTCTGTATTTCTATGAGCTGTATGTTGGTTCTGATTGGTCGAACAGTCACCGGTGTTACTTAAATAATGAGAGAAGCTTCTTAATCTCGGCGGGGCGGGACTTCTGCAGACCTGATGTATTTTATATCTTAGTGACTCTTTACTGAACATTTAACTGATAACTGACAGCAGAAATCTCTACATCAGCCTCACAGAACAGAAGAGCTGAGAGAATAAAAAAGAAAAAGATTTCTGATGACAAACTGTGTGGATTTGACTCCATCTGACTGCTGAGCTCAGTGATTGGTCGATACCATGTTTTATGTTGTTTCACTGTTTATTTTGTGGGCCGGAACAATGTTTGACTAACGTTGCCTGTTACTCTATTATTAGCAGCGAGGAAATCATGTTAGGATAATTTTTAAGAATTACATATAAGAAAAATATTACGATTTTTTTTCTTTTCTGCAACATTCTTTTTTTTTTGTGAGCGGCTCAGGCGGCCCTTTGGGTATTTGCCCAGCGAGCCAGATGGCCAGTCTGTCACCACCTGGTTTTGATTAGCATGTCTTATAATTTGTGGGAATTATTTATTTAGAAAAAAAAAAACTTGAAGAAAGAAGGAAATTATATGACTATAGATAAAGAATAAAGTTTCTTTTGTGAATCAGACAGACAGTAACACAGCTCCTCTGCTTTTAAGACAGATTGGAGTTGTTCTGTAGCATCAGATCCAGTTAAAACTGAAGTCAGCAGGTTTCATGTCATTTTCATTTAATTTAATTTAATACTGAAGGACAGAAACTGTGAACGTTCAGCAGTTGGTCGGATGCTGCAACTGTTTTTTCACATTTCTTATCAGATAATCACAGATAACTTTATTGCATCCAGCATGAAGCTTTATAAAACACTGTTCCCTGTCACAGAGAGACACATCTGTAAATGATAATCCTAACAAAATGTGTTTTATATTAACAGATGAAGAAGTGCACCTGGGACGTATTCCACAAAAAAGACAAAACCTTTTTGAAGCTCAAATTCGATCACTGACGCGTTCATGTATGATGTTTGCACAAGGGGCTGCTACGATTGATAGAATTCGCAGGAAGTGAGGGTGATTGGTCAAATTTGTGGAAAAAGTTGCAGAGTCTGAACAAAATCGCGGTCGTGCAGAATTCATGCAGATTGGTTGAATTTGCATGAATTGCTGCGATGACAACTTCCTGGAGGGACTGACTTACAGAGCATCTGAAATGTGTGTATGTTTTAACTGATAAGAGGAAAAAAACAAGAGCCTATAAATTCTACATAAATGCATAAAATAAAATAAAATGTCCTGTATTGCTTTCCTGGTGAGAGGAAACAACATTAATGAAATGACCTGTTGGTGTGAGCTGGTGTGAATCAGGCCGCGATGGTTTGTCATTTTTTAAAAAAGTGAGTCCCCAGACAAAAAGTTTGTGAAACAGTGGACTAAAGGAGAACCGAAGGAACTGCTCAGAGCCAGAACACAAGCTAACAGGAGAGGAGGTGAAACAACAAAAAGATCTCAACAAAACATCTTCTGAAATCTTCAGAGAAACTGTTGGCTCTCGATCAGGTCTTATGTCAAAAATTATATTATTTCCTCTTAGTATATAAAGTTACTGTATATAACAGTATGCTGTGGCAGGATGTAGTACACAGTATACTGTTTAGAATTATGCAATATTAAAGTCTGCACTATTTATTTGAGACATGTCAGTGTGTAGAGGCGGTAAGAGAAACAAACTAGGATTCTGTCCTTTAGCTCAATGTTAACACATAATGGGAACTCCTATTGACACGCTAACAGAAATTAGCATTGTGATTATGATAATATTATCTTATTATATTATCGTGTGTCTTCAGACTGTCAGACAGATTTTTTCTCTGATCTGTGGAGACAAACTAACAGCTGCTGACTTTACTTTTTTTTAACTCAATCTGTTATTTATTTATTTATTTATTTATTATTTTCTGATGGCAGCAGCTTGATGAGCAGGAACAGCTGAAGTTGAATTTATCTGCAGGTATAAGAACGATGCTGCTGAAATAAAACTCAGCAGACTGACTAACGTGTGATGTGCAAATATGTTTTTGGAAATATGAATCATGATATAAGAGAATGATTCAACTTTCTCACGTGGTCCGGTGTTAAAAAAAGAAAACAAAAACCACAGTAAGTCCAATAAGTCGTAATATATCGAATCACAGTTCATATCAAGTCAGCAGATGCATGGTCCCTGTCCACATTGAGCTTGATTGACATCTGTCCACCTGTTAATCAGTCAGATGAAGTGAACTCACCTATGTGGGTGAACAGAGACACTAAATGTTCCTGTATGAAGTTTACAGACAGTCAAACGTCCAGAACAGTGAAACTAAGTTATGCTAAATAGATTATCTGATAATCAGTTTTACAGACGTCTCTTTTCTAACATTGGACTGAGGGGGAAAATGATTTGTAGACCAGTGGGGAAATTTACGCTGCAATACTTCAAGTGACCACTGGGAAAAACTGGAGCATTATCTGGCTTTATTTATCACATCTGTGGGTGTAATTCACAGTCTGCATCACGTGACACTCACTGTACACATGCTGGTACTTTAAGTATTCATCCACCGCTGAAAATAGTCCCCAGTGATGCAGATTTAGTCCTGTTTGTGTTGATTTACATCTTCAGTGGGAACCAGTGAGTCACAGACAGACAGACAGATCGACATGCTGTCTGAAATACAGCAGACTGTTCCTTTAATCATAGGTACAGACAGACAGGTGAGAGGCTGCAGGTCAGGACTCTTATTTTGCAAGGTAACTGCTTCCTGATTCAGGAGGTGACTGGAGCTGCGTACAGAGGAGCAGCCGGGGCTGATGGGAGTGTTAATGCAGCGCTGCAGCACTCACACACACACACACACACACACACACACACACACACAGCCGCATTACATGAGACTGTTCATCACCCACATCTACAGCAGTGTGTGTGTGTGTGTGTGTGTGTGTGTGTGTGTGTGTGTGTGTGTGTTGCAGAGACCATTTGCTGAAGAGCCTCATAAATAATTGAAAGGTCTGCTCTCTCTCTCTGTCTCTCTCTCACTCTCTCTCTCTCTCTACATGACGATACAGTTTAAGGTGAAGCTCGCTTGCTCACTCTCTGACACACACACTCTCTTTCGCTGTCTCTCGCCCCTCCACTCTGTCTCCATGGCGATACTCTTAAAGGAACACGCAGCAGATTTTTCATGGACCGTCCCGTTTGCCCATTTCATGTTAATTGACCCTTTGCTAAGCTCCGCCCTCCTTAAATACTGTTGCTAAGCCTGCCAAACTGTCCATCCTCACTCTGCATTTATTCAGTTTACAGCGATAACAGCAGCAGATTTAATATGTAAACTGAGAGTAACTGTTGAAACAGGAGCTTTGTGATTCTTTAGAGAAGGAAACAAAAGCAGATTCTCATTTCTAGCTGACGACGGTGGATTTTGTTGCTAAAATAATGACTCACAAGCAAATTTCATAAGTTTAGCTGACTGATGTAAGCTAATGCTAATGCTAATGCTAACTCGACTTCAGTCTCCAGCTGATGTTTTAAAGTTTCCATCTGATATGTTTTAAAACAAGAAAGTGTTTATGTAAAGTTAGCTAACAGCTGCATAGATGATATAACAGTAATTCTAACAGACTGAGGCTAAAGCTAGCTTACATCTCAGCAAACATTGGTCAGATAGTGAAATACAGCAGGTATATCTACATGATAGATGACAGAAATACACGCATTAATGTGAGAAAAGGAAGCGCAGGGACTCGATTAGTGCAGCAGACCTTGAGACGGGTCACCCAGCCAGACCAGCTGGACCACGATCACCACAGGAAGAGAGCCGGGATAAGAGCTAAGCTAACCTGGCTTAGACCTGAGACAGCAAGCCAGAGAGAGATTTGATTGTGTCTTACAGGAGAGGAAACGCCATTATTGGGGGGAAGTTTTTTTGACAGTTATCAGAAATAAACATTATTAGAGAATAAAGAAATTATTCTGTAACAGCTAAAATCCAGTCCAAATATAAGACAGGATGTTTTCCTTAATGCAGTGAGGAAACATGTTTCTGTGATACCAGCAATCCTACATGTCCTGAACTGAGATAAGAGAGGATTTCAGAGTGAGGCTCCTGCAGGTTATTTCTACATGAACTACATCAGCCACAGTTCGATGAGTGAGTGGACCTGCAGAGTAAACACACGACAAAACAGTTACAGCATCAACAACCAAACTGCTGTCGTTATTTAGTTGCATCAGATGAGGCTGAACGTTCACATAGTTTCTCTGAAACGTCCCTCAATATTACAACATCAGACCAACATGACAGCAGCCTGTGGGGGTAACCACATTAGCAACATGCTAGCACTGAAGTCAACTGGATAACCTATAAAATAAATAGTAAAACAACACAGAAAGTGGCAAAACTTATAGTTTTCATGTTTGAAGTCGGTTCTGACTAATCACTGAGCTCGTATCAGTTAAAGTTCCTCATTAAGAAGGCAGTCAGATGGAGTAATATCCATGTGTGTTGCCATCAGATCTCAGCTCTTCTGTCCTCTGAGGCCTCACATGGTGTCAATTAGTTTGAAGCCGGTAAATGTTCAGTAAACAGTCTGTCGCTCAGAAATAAAATAACATCTGTCCCGCCCCGACAGTAATGGAGTAAGAAGCTTCTCTCTTTATTAAACTAACATTGACTGTCTGACCAATGAGAATTTGAACAGACAAGACAGATTCCAAATCACTGTGAAGCTACACTGACTGTAACAGGGTGAACACATGTTCTTACACTATACAACTTTGGCTGGTGTGTAACACTCCACCGACAATGTGACTGAGTTTGGTGAAACTGGATTTTAGGAGCTACATTTCAGTTTACTTTCACTTTCATTTGCATGATTTATTGGTATTTTTATCTGGGGCAGTAAGTGTGTGACCTCCTCTCTCCTCAGGTGATGAGGGCAGCACTAATCTTTAAGTTGGTGGCGTGACGTATGACGGACAGACTACATTGTTTAACAGGTAATTAGTAACTGTACTGGAAAACATTTGTAAAGTAACCACACAGACATGATGCGACATGCTCAGCAGAATCAACAGGTTAGTGTGGCCACTAGATGGCGCTGTCAGCTGGAGGCTGACACAGATGCTGTTCTGGGGCATTTGATTCTTCTTCTTATTCAAGTTTCAGGAAAATGGGTCAGAAAAACTTCGACCTGCTTATGGCGAGAAATATTTCTGTTGAGTGTGAAGTTTCTTCTAAATGTGCTGAAGTGAGGAGCTTCTGACTCGCCTCGTCCTCCGGGAGGCTCTGGGTTTAAATAAAGTTTAATTAAATCAGGACTGCATGTAACAATTAGGATACGAGTTATTACTAATCTGCTGATTATCTTCTCAAACAAAAAGGAGAAAAATGACCTAAAGTCAGTGTCAACATTGATGTCCATTCACTTTACTGAGACATAAAACAGAGAAACACACATTAGTTCTTCTGTTAATCAACTAATCAAGCAATCTATTGATTGTTTCAGCTCTGTTTTGTATTAAAATCACATGCAGATGAACTGTGTTTCTCTCTTTTTCTTGTCACTGAAGCTGCTCCTTTAAATGGACACAGGTACAGTATGATGTCATCTGTCATCAGCTGTTCGATGATGTCATTTTCCACTTCAGTATCGAACACTTGTGGGGTTAAATAAAGTTTAAATTAAATTAAGATTCCGCACTAACGCCATCAGCTTCCATTAGAGAGTCAGGAGGTGAGCTGAGAGCTGCTGGGAGCCACGGAGAACACGGACCAGTGGAACCAGTACGGAGAACAAAAGGCCATAAAACAGGGAGGGGCACATACACACACACAGGAATCAGCCTGCGTGTGCTGAGCTCAGCATCTCATGCTGTTTATCTTCATCTGAGTGGAGGAGGGGTGAGCGTGTGTGTATGTGTGTGTATGTTTTCTCTGTATTTTAAAGGTCAGAATCAGTTTAAATTTAATAATATTAAGAAGCTCTGTGTGTTGATATTAAAATACGTTTCCCAGCAGGCTGTTGGATGATCAGATGATTTATCTGGAGCTCGTTCTGTCCGTCCCGACTGTTCCATCCTCCTGTTATAACACCGGGATGAAGCTCAGAGAAGCTGCAGCAGCTCAGTGTTTTTCCACAGAACTGCTCATCAAACACAAACTCTGATTATAGTCCAGTCAAGTTTATTTTAATTATATATTTCCAAATCATATCAGAAGTTATCCTAGGACACTTTTCATGCAGAGCAGGTTTAGACGGAAATCTTAACAATCTCATGTACAGCAACTGAACAGCTCAAGCAAGCACTGAGGCGACAGCGATGAGGAAAAACAGAAATTATCTTCACACAGCGAACATTCAGACGTGATCTGACTGAACCTGCCTGCAGCTCGGCCTGCATGACAGAGCTGCTCAGTGAGGTAAAATGTGTGACAATGAGCACTTGAGCATCAATTAATCCCTGCAGCTCTAGACAGAATAATTTAATGTGATACAGAAATGGCGGTGACTCAGGAATGTTCATGTATGCACACTGTAATTCTTCCCAACATTTATTGATAAGGCCTTTAGTGAACTGAGTCACAATGGTTTGTCATTTTTTTAAAAATGGGTCCCCAGAAAAAAAAAGTTTTGCAAACACTGGTATATGTCACTCCTACGGCACATAAATCCATTACATCTACAAATCACACAGCAAAAAACTTATAGTGATCCAGTCCTCTGCTGACTTTCAGTTACTCTAACCTTTTCCAAGACTTCCTGCTCATGCACACAAAACCTGCGTCACAGTTTTATCACCTGGTCACCAGACTCGACCACAGCAGTAAATATAATCTAACAATTTATACTGAATAATAGAAAATAATAGACATAAACATAAACAGCAGAGTACAAGATTCAAGATGTACATTAACTACTGTGAGCATTTAAATAATATATAATAACAACAAATTATGAGATGTGCTTAAGTGGCTCTTATAGATGATGTTTCTGGTGACTAATTTCCCTGTAGATTAAAAGGATATTCAATTATTGATACAATCATTCGGACATACAATGGGACACGGTTCAAAATAATTTCTACACTTTACCGAAATTTAAGAGACTGCAAACCTTCCTCAACTGTGTACATGAAGGCAAAATGGTAAAATGTGCATGGACTTATTCATATTTGAACCTTAAGATGATGAACTTGTGTATGCCCTTTTTAGACTACAGATACCTATAACCATGACTGTTATGTTTTTACTTTTGTTTATTGTGTTTTTATTTTTCTGTATGTGTTACTTATTTTCTTCCTTTTTGTGAAAAAGTCAGAAGTTGATATTCTCAATTTGTGGGGTTGACTGTTCAAATAAAAACCAATAAACATTAAAGTTTCCAAAAAAAAAAGCATATTCGATTTAGACTGAAGGAGTCTAACAGTAAGAAAACAGTCAGAAAGCAAGTAAAACGGAACACAAGTTATCAACTGATAACGTTAAACATCATCCAAAATAATGTTGCGTGTATGAAGAGTCATTTAAAGTTGTTAATCACAATTTACGATCAACAAATCGTATTTTACATGCAGCTGAAATATGTGGCTAACATTAGCAGTGCTAGCAGCAGCAGCTGCTCTACCTGCAGGTTAACGTCCACCTGTCTGTGCTGAATGTGATCACATGTAATTTTCATTTTCTAGATTTCTAGAATCTGTAAATATATGATGTTTAGACCAGGACATTTCTGCAGCATGATATTTGATCTAAAAGACAAATTGCAACTCATGTGATTTGAAAATTGCCATGAGCCATATTGTGATTTTGATAAATTTTTTAACAATTGTTCAGCCCTACTTTTAACTGTCTTTTCACATGAATAAAATATTGATGAATGGTTTCACTGATAAGTGTTTCTGACGCCAACTAGCAAGGGAGGTGATGTTTCATTGTATAGTCCAGACCTCCTCACAAATAAAACTAATCTGACAACAGAACAGCGGCACAAAACCTGAGGAAATTCTACTATCAGGTAATTCAGAGGTTTAGTGACATCACACAGCAGTCAACTCCCAGCATGCAACACTGCAGACTCCCAGAATAATGAGCTGAACTTGACAACAGTCCACATTATCTAGAACAGACTGATCAGACGCAAGCTCATTTAAGATTTTAATAAGTTTAATTACTGACAGTTAGCTCATCAGGCTAACGCAGCACACTGGCTACACTCACAACACATGACTCTCATAGAGACAGACGATTGGCCAAGACAGAGTCAGAGAGAATTTGATTGTTAAGTTAGATAAAGTGAACTTGAACTGATCAGTGTCTCGATTATCTGATTATCAGCTCAGTCCTCCATCACTTTGATTGATCAGCTTCACTGACTCTGAAGTCTCTCGCTCTCTCTCTCTCTCTCTCTCTCTCTCTCTCTCTCTCTCTCTCTCTCTCTCACACACACACACACACACACACACACACACACAGTGTTTGGGTTTTTCTCAGTTGATCAGCAGAAACACAAATAGAAATCAAACAGGAAACACACACCTCCTCTAGGACTTCTCTGGGGTTTGTGTGTGTGCGTGCGCAGGTGCGTGCGTGCGTGCGTGCGTGCGTGTCTCAGGTTTCAGTTGTGGGCAGCGGGTCACTACAGTCCTGATCGTTGTGGATCTGATCCCAGAATCAATGCGGTCGAGTGTAAACACCATGAAACTGGAGCTGACCTCATTCTACTTGCAAATACACACAAATACATCACTGATCTCCATGGTAACAACAGACCCCGCTTAATGTCAGTCACACACCAGCTGATCCAATAGACAAAACCTCAACTCCACCAGTGCAAGTTTACAAATTTGCAAATTTAATCTGAAATCATCAAATAATAAAACCTGATTGTTTCCATCCAGTCCTGCACTGATTTCATTGGTTGGTATATGATGGTATATATATATGGTATATAGATAAAAGTGGGTGGAGCTAATTCTCATTTTGTCCTCTGACTTAGGTGACACAACAAGTGTTACAGCTGTCCCTGGTCTCCCCTACTTAATCTTTAATTGAGTCTTAATTAGTTAATTTTTTGCATTTTAATGTCAGGGAATTGGAAATCAAGACCACTTGTGAAGTTATAACAGCACCACAATAATTCAATTTTAAATTGTATTTTGACACACATTTCAACATTTTCTGATATTTTATGGAGCAAACAACTAACTGATTAGTGGAAAACTTATTGCCTGATTGATCACTTGTTGAAAAATAACATATGAAAACAGGTGGAACATGTTTTAACATGTTTAGACCAATTTTTCAGCATTGATAAGATTGTGACAGGATGTCAGAAAATCAGATCTCCGTGTGAAAGCATCCGTGTCACAGAGATGTTGAACTGTTCCTTTATTTCTATCACATTTCAGGTGGGTTTTGGACATTACACAGCATTTATGTTGAGCTGTGTCATGAGCAGCAGAGGGCTGACTCACTGCAGCTTTTAACTCTCTGCTCCAAACTATAAAACACCACCGACGTTTCACTGACATCAGCATGGCTTCCTCTCACAGACACACAGAGAGACAGGCAGACAGGATGGACAGAGAGACAGTCAGGAAGCTACTGACCCGACAGATCTTATCACTGAAGACAGGTTTGTTTCTGATTGGTTCAAACCTCTGGAGGAGCTCAGACACTCATTATGTCCAGATGTTTAAAAGGTTTAAATGGATCTGACACATCTGTAATCTGTCCTCCTCCCACACTGGGACACAGAGCAGCTGTAGAAATATCCTGATGTTCTTCATACGTCCATGTTCTGTCTGTCTGTTTGTCTGTCTCTACCTGTCTGTCTCTTTTGTCCTTGTGATCACAGCATCTGAAGCTTCACTATAATCTGAAATGAAGTGTTTGTTTCATTAAAGCAACCAGAAAAAACGTCTGTAGCCATTTTTACACTTATGATCAGAACCAACAATAAAACTTTTGTTTCTCTCATAGTTCATCATTTATTTGTGTGAACTGAAGATAGTTGTTAGCTTATAGGTAATTGTTAGCTCATGGATAGTTAGCTTATGGGTAGATCGTTGTTAGCTTATGGATAATTAGCTTATGGATAGATTGTTGTTAGCTTGTGGATAATTGTTAGCTGATGAGAGTTAGCTTATGGATGGGTAGTTGTTAGCTATGGGTAGTTGTTAGCTTGTGGATAATTGCTAGCTTGTGGATAGACGGCTGTTAGCTATGGATAGTCAGCTTATGGACAGAGAGTTGTTAACTTATGGAGAGAAAGCTGTTAGCTTATGGATAGTTGCTAGGGTATGGATAGGTAGTTGTTAGTTTATGGATAGTTGCAAACTTATGGATAGATATTTGTTAACTTATGGATAGTTTAGCTTATGGATAGTTAGCTTATGGACAGAGAGTTGTTAACTTATGGAGAGATAGCTGTTAGCTTATAGATAGTTGCTAGGGTATGGATAGGTAGTTGTTAGTTTATGGATAGTTGCAAACTTATGGATAGATATTTGTTAGCTTATGGATAGTTAGGTTATGGATAGATAGTTGTTAGGCTATGAAAGATAATTGTTAGTTTATGGATAGTTGATAGCTTATGGATAGATAGCTGTAAGCTTATGAATAGCTGTTATCTTATGGATAGTTGTAAGCTTATGGAGAGATAGCTGTTATCTAATGGATAGTTAGCTAATGGAAAGATAGTTGTTGGCTAATGGACAGATAGTTGTTAGCTTATGGACAGTTAACTAATGGAAAGACAGTTGTTAGCTTGTGGATAGTTGTTAGCTTATGAATAGATAGTTGTTATCTTATGTATAGTTATGTAATGGATAGATAGCTGTTAGCTTATGAGTAGTTGTTAGCTTTTTGGATAGATAGTTGTTAAGTTATGGATAGATGTTAGCTAATGGATAGTTGTTAGCTTATGAATAGGTGGCTTATGGATAGACAGCCATTAGCTTATGGATAGTTAGCTTATGGATAGGTGGGTGTTAGCAGATAGTTGTTAGTTTATAGATAAATGATAGTCCATGAATAATTGTTAGCTTATAGATAGTTGTTAGCAGATGGATAGTTTTTAGCTTATGGACAGCTGTTAGCTTATAGGTGGTTGTTAGCTTATACATAATTGTTAGTTTTCAAATAGTTGCTAGCTCCTGAATAGATGTTAGCTTGTGGATAGATATGGATAGATGTTAATTTAAGGATATGCTGATAGCTGTTAGCCCATGGATATGATAACTTATGGATAGCTATTAGCTTATGAATCCTATTAGCAGGTGTAAACAGGGTCTCAGACTAACGACATGTTCTGATAACCTCAGTTGAGTTTTTGTTGTGAACAGGAGACATTTTGTTACTGTCAACGTCTCACAGTGATCCTGTTACAGCTTCTGTCAACACTGAAACAATAATCACAACAAACAGGTGACGGGGCGTTCACTGACCCAAGTTAAACACAGACACAGTCTGTACACACAGGACTCGCAGGTTAAAAGTCTCTACAATAAAAACAGATGAGTCTCACACAGATGTTACTGTCCCACTGTCCTACTGTCCCTGATGGACACAAGTCAAAGCAGTAACCTCCGAGTCCCTCACACCAGTCTGTCTCCAACCACCTGGACTGAGACCACACAGCGTTTCAAAGGACAGAATGAGTGTCTGTCTCACACTGAACTCAAATAAATACTGCAGCTCCCAGAATGCATCACTCTGTATGGATATCTCTTCAAGACACGCCCAAACACATAACAACACAGAGCTGTCTGCTTCTCTGACCTCCTGTCTGTCTCTTTTTCCTCTTATCAAACTGTCCTGTCTGTCTCTCTCCAGTCTTACCTGTCTACCTGCACTCCTGTCTGTCTTTCTGCCCCGTTACCTGTCCATCTTCCTACCCTGTTATCTGTCTTTCAACTCACTTGTCTGTCTCTCTGTTACCTGTTTCTAATCCTACCTGTCTCACTCCCTTCTTATCTGTCTCTCTACCCTCCTATCGGCCTGTCTGCCATCCTGTCTGTCTTCTGACTGTCCTGTCTGTCTCTCAGTCCTTGCTTCTTTTTATCTCTCTACCCTTCTGCTCTGTCTCTCTGCTCTCATACCCGTCTCTCTGTCCCATTGCCTGTATGTCTGCCTATCTCTAGTCTCCTGTCTGTTCTCTGTCTTACCATCCCCCAGTCTGTCTCTCTGTTGTCTGTCCCTAACCCTCCCTGTCTTACCCCAATCAACCATGTCTGTCTTTGACTTCTTCTTCCTCTCTATCTGTCTCACCCCAACCACCTGTCTCTCAGCCCTTTGTTAACTGTCCTGTCTGTCTCTCCTTTCTCTGTTAGACATTATGTTTGTCTCTCTGCACTTCACCTGTCTCACATCCCCGTCCAACTGTACCACTCCCTTGTCCACATCTTTTTTCAGTCTCAGCACCTCGTTTTGTGTATTTACGCTCATACCTGTCTCCCTGCAGTGTCCTGTCTTTCCTCCCAGACTGCAGTCTGTCTCTCTAACCACCTGTCTGTCTGTCTCTCTCTGGTTGTGCTGCATCAGGCTTCTCTCAGCTGCTCTTCTGTGTCTCAGCCTACCTGTCTGTCTCCAAATCCTTTGACCAATTGTTAACTTTCCTGTCTTACCCTCCTCTCTCTGTCTGCCCTCATACCTGTCTCTCTGACCTCTAATGTTTTATCAAACTGTCTTGTCTGTCTCTCTGCTGTCACCCTGTCTGTTTCTCTACACTCTTACATGTCTACCTGCATACCTGTCTCTTGCTCAGTGCTTATGTCTGTCTCTCTGCACCCCATCTGTCTCATAGCCCCCCCCCAAGTTGTCACTCTGACATCCTGTCTGTCTCTCAGCACTTTGACCACTTATTAACTTTCCTGTCTGTCTCCCTTCTCTCTGTCAAACCTTACATGTGCCTCTTTGCACTTCATCTGCCTCACGCCTCCCCAAAACTGTCTCTCTCTCTGCACCACATCTGTCTGTCTCTCTGACCTCCTGTCTTTCTTTCTGTTTAAGGCCTCTACCCTCTTGTCTGTCTCTGTGTCCCATTCCCGTTCTGTTGTCTGTCCCGTCTGTCTCTCTTCTGCACCTCCTGTCTCACGCTGCCCCAACACTGTCTCTTTCTGCCCTCCTGTCTGTCTCTCTGACCTCCTGTCTATCTTTCTGTTTAAGGCCTCCTGTCTGTCTCTCTGACCTCCTGTCTGTCTCTCTGTCCCATTACCTGTCTGTTATCTGTCTCTCCTATCTCTGTCGGACTGTCTCTATGTACCTAATCTGTCTCACAGCCCCATCAAACTGTCTCTCTGTTCCTAACAACCACTGTCCAAGTCTTTTTTCTGTCTCACCACCTCATTTTGCCTATTTATGCTCATACCTGTCTCTCTGCACCACACCTGTCTGTCTCTCTACCATCTTGTCTGTCTCTCTGACCCATAACCTGTCTGTCACCTGTCCTGTCTGTCTCCTCTCTCTCTCAGACATTGTATCTGTCTCCTTGCACCTCATCTGTCTCATGTCTCCCACAAACTGTCTCTGTCTGTCTCTCTACTCTCTTACCTGTCTGTCCTATTACCTGCCTGTCATCTGTCCTCACCCCCCATCTGTCTTACACCCTTACTGTCTGTCTTTCTGCTTAATATCTGTGTCAAAGCTCCTCTGTCTGTCTCTCTGATATCCTGTCTGTCTCTCTGTCCTTTGACCACCTGTTAACTTTTCTGTCTGTCTCTCCTCTCTCTGTCAGACCTTTTATCTGTCTCTCTGCACCTCATTTGTCTCATAGCCTCATCAGACTCTCTTTCTGCCCCATTACCTGTCTGCCATCTATCCTGTTTGTCTCTCCTATCTCTTGCAGACCTTATATCTGTCCTCATCTGTCTCACAGCTCACCCAAACTGTTTCTCTCTGCTCTCCTGTTTGTTTCTCTGTCTGTCTCTTATGTTTATCAAACTGTCCTGTCTCTCTACATTCTTACATGTCTCTCTGTCCCATTACCTGTCTGTCATCTGTCCCCACCCATCTTACCCCCTTGTTGCCTTTCTCTCTACCATCATACCTGTCTCACCTGCTTCATATCTGTTCAAGAGCTCTTCTATCTGTCTCTCTGACATCCTGTCTGTCTCTCAGTCCTTTGACCACTTGTTACCTTTCCTGTCTGTCACTCCTGTCTTTGTCAGACTTTATACCTGACTATCTGCACCTCACCTGTCTGTCTCTCTGACCCATTACCTGTCTGTCACCTGTCCTGTCTGTCACACCTCTCTCTGTCAGACTGTCTCTCCGCACCTCACCTGTCTCACATCCCATCAAACTGTCTCTCTGTCCCTTACAACCCTGTCCACGTCTTTTCTTCGTCTCTATTTGCGCTCGTACCTGTCTCCCTGCAGCGTCAGACTGCAGTCTGTCTCTCTGACCACCTGTCTGTCTGTCGGTCTGTCTGTCTGTCTCTCTCAGTGTTTTGCTGCATCAGGCTTCTCTCAGCCGTTTGGATAAAAACAAATACATACACACACACACACACACACACACACACACTGCACCCCATCCCATAATAACCACACCTAAAAGCTCCAGTGCAGCTGCATTCAGGATGTGAGCAGCAGGATACCGCAGTACACTGGTACCCAACATGCATCACTCCTCCCTCCACCCATCCTTCCATCATCCATCCATCCCTCCATCATCCATCCATCCATCCATCCATCCATCCATCCCAGCAACATCTCCACCCTCCAACTTCCTCCCTCAGTAAACTTCCCTCCATCCTGCCTCCTACCTGCCGGTGCCTTCTCTTTGCCCTCCATCTCCCGCTGCTGTTCGGTTCGGTTCGGTTCGGCTCAGTCCGGTCCGGTCCGGTCAGTGAGGTTCGGTAGGTGAGCTGCTCCTCTCGCCCCCGTCACAAATCCACTCGCCTCCTCTCCTTCCTTCTATCCGTCCTTGACTCCTTCCTTCCTGAAGCAGCTGGAGTCAACAAGCGTCGAGCCTCAGAGAGAATCTGATCAGATCAGCCGCTGATGATCAATACCGGCGGAGAGAGGAGGAGGAGGAGGAGGAGGAGGAAGGAGGAGGAAAGAGGGAGGAGGCACCGGGAGGAACCGACCGGCGCGGTGAAAACAGAACAGACGGCCGCGGTGTTTCTCTCAGGTCCTCCTGCAGGAGCTGAGCGGCTCTCCTCCTGCTGCTGCTTCTGCTCCTTCTTCTTCTTCTTCGGTGGTGTTTTTTTTCTTCCTCCTGCGGACGTTCAGGCTCGTGCGTTCACCTGTGCTGCTGCTGCTGTGTCCGCGCGCTGCTCTCTCTCTCTCTCTCTCTGCTCGCCTCGCGCCGTGTTGCTGCAGCCCACGTGACGTCACCGCCCGAGGAGTTTTTAAGGTGACATGATGAGGATGATGAGGATGATGAGGATGGTTTGAGGAGCGGGGCAGTTACTCCCCCGCAAGGCATCTTAGGAGGATACCCAGAGGGAATTGAACCCCCAACGTCTATCAGTAAAAGTAAAAGCACTAATACCACACTATAAAAGCACTAATTACATTAAAAAAAAAGTCCTGTTTCAAAATATTAGGGGAGACCAGGGTCAATTGACCCTTCCCAAGTCCAACCCCTTTTGGAACATCCATCAGCTTTATCCTTTCCTGTTTCCTGTACTCGTTAAGTAATCTACATCAATGTTAGCATGCTAGTTAGGTAGTGTTAATATTAGCTATCAGATGTAGTTTACTTGCTAACGACAGTGTTTAGCTCTATTTTGAAATGAAAATCACATTTTGAAGATTGTTAAAAGATGTTGCTGTGGGACCTGTAAAACATTGTCACTTAGCAAATGTTAGCAAATTGGTAGATAACAGTGTTCTAGTTCATCTGCATCAATCGTTAGGAAGCTAGTGTTTATCTAACATTAGTTATCCTATGTAACTTCGAAGTGATTTATGTAGATTTGCTAACCATTCAGCAATATTTTTTTAAACATTAGCTAATTTAAGATGTGACTATGTGATGGCAACCATTTTAACCGTGTTATTTTTTTTCCCCAACACTGTTTCACCTTGTCACGCCCCACTGTGCTGTGATTGGCTGCAGCTACTGTGCTGTGATTGGCTGTGAGTACAAGTGAAAGCAGCTGGAAGAAATTTGTGAAGAAGGTTGTATCTGAAGTATTCAGATCCTTTAATACAGTAAAAGTACTAATACCACACTATGAAAAAAACAAAACAAGCATGTAAAAGTCCTGCACTGAAACTGTTAGGGGAGACCTGGGTCAAGTGACCCTTGAAATCTCAGTCAACTTTCTCCTTTCCTGTTTCTTGTATTTGCTGTCTGCTTGGCTCGCCTATGTTGAAACGGGACATATAGTCAAATTTTAAGTTAACTTATTTTAGCAAAATGCTTGTTAACCTGCTAGACTATTAGCAAGCTAATTAGGTAGTTAACTATCAGATGTAATTTGCTGGCTATGACTGTGCTCGACTCATCTATGGTAAAGAGGGAACTAAATAACTAAAAGATGTTGATGTAGGACCTGTACCACATTTTAAGTTAGCTAATGTTAGCAAAATGCTAGCTAACCTGCTAGCTAATCTATATCAATTATTAGCAAACTAGTTGGAAAGTGCTTTGTGAACATTAGCTATCAGATGTACCTTGCTAGACTGATGTGGATTCGCTAGCAGAAAACATTAGCTAAATTGAGAGGTGATTATTTTATTTCATTCATTCATTTTCTGTAACCGCTTATTCCGTAAGGGTCGCGGGCTGCTGGAGCCTATCCCAGCTGACATTGGGTGAGAGGCGGTGTACACCCTGGACAAGTCGCCAGTTCATCACAGGGCTGACACATAGAGACAAACAACCACTCACACTCACATTCAAACCTACGGGCAATTTAGAGTCATCAATTAACCTAGCATGCATGTCTTTGGACTGTGGGAGGAAGCCGTAGGACCCAGAGAGAACCCACGCAGACAAAGGGAGAACATGCAAACTCCGCACAGAAAGGCCCCGCCCCAGCAAGCCGGGGGATAGAACTCAGGATCTTCTTGCTGTGAGGCGGCAGTGCTAACCACCGTGCCGCCCCCCTTTGGAACGTCAGTCAACTTTCCCCCTTTTTTAAATGTTGGTCTTAATGTTAATCACAATATTTTAAACCATAATTCTTATTTAGCTTTGACTCAGAAGTACTACAGAGTTAGACTACATGTTAGGTTTGAGACACATCTAATATTATTGAATGAATTTGTCTAAAAATAGAAAGTTTACCAGTGCTTGAACAGCATCCCTGCCTTTTTTTAAAGCAGGAAGTGAGACAGGGGTCCTTAAGGTATAGCTTACCCTTTTTATGCCTGATTAAATCAGATTTTTGTTTTGGACACAACAGGGGGCCAAAATTCTCATAAAGAATATATGTTTTAAATAGATATTTTAAAAGAAATTAAATAAAAGTTGATTAATTTACACCTATGTCATCAGTAAGTATCAGAGTATTGTAAGGATTTTAACACATTTTTAATTGTTTGAAGTTATGAATTCTTGTCTGAGACAAGTTTAGGAGTTAAAAAATTAAAGCAAACTAAAACATTTCATAAATAACATATATTTCATATATATAAATCTTTAAAGGATAATTTTTCACCAAAAAACTGGAATTAAACTGTTGGTATTAATAATTTCTAAAGCATTTGTTGTAAGACATTATCTGTCCCAGTTCTCAATAACGGATAATTAGGTGCACGGTACGACTGTGACATGTGATATATGTAGTGTACTTATTTTAACCCAAACTATGATGCTTTATTAAACCAAACTGCTGTTGTTTCACAATGTTAACTATCTGTTTAACACCATGTGACCTGCGTCCAGTTCACTGATATTCTCTGATGATCACTGATAAAACTAGCAGCAATTATGAAAAGTCCCTAACTGATACTTTAGTAGTACTTTAGAGCGTCTGTCCAGGTGAGTCTGTCCAGGTGAGTCTGTCCAGGTGAGTCTGTCCAGGTGAGTCGAGCTCTTGTCAGCTGATTTCCTGCCTGGTCAGTGAGGCTCCTGTCTTCAGTGTTGGCAACACAAACAGCATATGTTCAGTTTATATTTGGACCATGATGGATGTTTGAGCATGAGCCGAAACTCAGCAGGAAACAAGGAGACGGAGGGACGAGAGCAGGTGGAGGACAGGTGCTGAGACACCAGGACACCAACAAATACCACAGAGGAAGAGAGGGAGGGGGGAGGAAACGAAGCATGAGAAGAGAGGAGAGGGGAGGAGGAAATAAACCATGCAAGGAGAGGAGATGAGGAGAGGAGTAACAGATCATCACGAATAATAATCTAAATTGCAGAATATGACTGGACAGGATTTTCACTTCTGGAACGTCACTGTTGACTCAGTTTGAGAGAAGAAGAATGTGTATCTTCTTTCAAAAGTTATGACGTTATCATTATAATTTGATTTTAAATTTAATTTACACTTGCTCATATGAGCTCTTTGGTTGTTTTAACTGTGTGGTTTTGTAAAGCAGGATGAGTTTGTTTGCAGACAGTGAAGAATCTTCACCGTGTCCTCATCCTGTCAGATTTACACTCTAAACATTAAAAATGATTTCATTTAGTTTTCTTTAGTTTCTGTATTAAACATCAACAGTTAAAAATTCACTTATACTCGTATTTCATACTTTTACTTAGTAGTTTTCTTACACATTTATTTGTAACTGAGTAATATTTTAGTGATGTAACTTGTATTTGAGTACAGTTTTTCAGTACTCTTTCCATCACTGCTGACAACAGAGCTGCTGCTCCCTCTCAATCTGCTGCCCTCTGCTGGCAGTGACTGGTAACTGCTCCAATACTGTCTGTTGATTAGACTTTATTGATTTTCTGTGGGAAAATTAAATAAACATAGAAACACGTGTCTGATAGTAGCTTTGACCCAGTGACCACTGAAATGTTCATTTAAATGCCATCACCTGCACTCAGTTTGAAGTTTTCAGATGACCTTTTCCTCACAGGAGTTTGCTTATTAAATTCATCTCACGTCTGTGAAGGGAGGCGTCCATGTTTTTCACGTATTAATAGTGACATCTTTCCCTTCCCTCTCCCTATAAACAACGAACAGATCCAGTGTGGTTACACAGGGTTTAAAATCATGATGCTGTGGAGTGAGTCTGTAATTTTAACATTAATATTTCATACACTCCACCGACAGAACACTGCAGCACAGATTACTGTCTCTGACTGAAGGCAGGGCGGCTGCAGATAATTAAAGCCCAACATCAGCCTTTTGAAAACAACATGAGAACTTTCTTGCACTCTGACTTTTACAAACAGCCCAATAACTTTTGAGCGCATTACTGTCGCAAATCAGTCTCACAGCAGTGAACTGACATGAGAATTTTATCCTGATTTCAAACTAATGTATTTGACATCGTTCTCAGACATCCTTTACTTTGTTTCTGTCTTGTTATTGTTTTCATCATGTTACTTTTTTTTTTTCTCTAAGTCATTTTTGTCTCGTTCTTCTCCATCTTTTACAGTGTTTTTGTCTTGTCACATCCTTTACGATGTTTTTGCTTTGTTGTGTATTTTTCATTGTTTTTGCCTTTTGTTTATTTGTGTGTGATATGGATGATGTGATGTAATATGATAAATCCAACATGAATCATTATTGTCCCATCCATTTAGGTTGAAGTCAGTTTTTATGTTGCACAATGATGCAAAATTAAAATAATAATTTCCCTAAAGTGCATTAAAACACCTGTCTTGGTGGGACAGTCCTTCACCTCGGTCTAGACTGAAATATTGAATAACTGTATTAGGAGTAAATAAGTATTATTTGTTATTAAATTTTGTACAGACTTTGTCTCCTGAGGATGATTCCAGCTGACTTTGTTGAGCCTCTAACTTTTCCTCCAACATCGGATCTGTGCCAGTTGAGAACACAAGTGACTGTGTGTTAAATCATGGTGCAGTCGACTTAGATTAACACAGTGGTTCCTAAAATTATTCTGGCATGCTCCCCCTCCAGAAGCCGAAAAGGTTCATGCTTCCCCCTCACTCCACCCTACAATTATTACAAATTATTAACAATAATTGGGGAAATAACTAATAAAAAAAGAATTCACATTGAATTTTTGTGAAATAAAATCCAGTACGATGACATCAGCATTTTTACACTACATAAATGAGATTCATCTAACTTTGTTTCATGCAATCTAGATAACATTCTGTCTCACAAAATGCTATGATACTGGTCTCTACTTTTTTATTACAAGACGTTAATATTAAGTTCTGAGTGGTCTTAAGTGCTGCATTTGTGTGCACCAGAAAACTGAACGGTCCAACTCATAAAGGAATTTCTGACTCCAGTAACTGGAAATAATGAGTGCAACATGTCAGCTTTCAAGGAATTAGCGCCTTCTTAAGGCACACTGTGCTGTTGACAATCTTAATGTGAGTGGAGTTCCTCAAGGTTCTGGTTATTTTTCAACCAGTTCTCCCGTTATGCAGATGGCACCTCAATTTACCTGTTACCAAATCACTGCTGTACCCAAGACTCATTGTGTTTATAATTAAAGCACATAAGCAAATGTATGCAATGTCAAGAGAAGACTTACAGTAACTCACTGAGACTGTGAGAGGTTCTGGTTAAAAGACTTTATGATGACTCTACTGTACAGTGAATTATAGTGGAGAACCTTCATAGACGGGGGAGGAGCTGCCATCTGAAGGGTTAAACCATCCACGTCAAACATTGCATAAAGAAATCCATCGTCAGAATAAAGCAGAGCAGCAAAGATACAGAGAAACAAAATAAAAACTCACAGTCGAGAGCAGAGTAAGGTCAAAGGTCATGGAGCTCAGAAGAACAACACACTGATTACATTTCCACCGAGCAGGAGAGTGTGTGGCACTTTGATGGTGTGAAAAACCTCTGAGTGTGTGTGTGTGTGTGTGTGTGTGAGAGTGAGTGTGTGTTTGTGTTGGTTTGTGGGATTCAGTGGAGGTTTAATGTCTGTGATCTGTGTGTGTCTCACTAAAAACCAGTTTTAACAAAGCTGTAGTGTCTGCTACATGATGTATATGTGTGTGTGTGTGTGTGTGTGTGTGTGTGTGTGTGTGTGTGTGTGTGTGTGTGTGTGTGTGTATTTCCACTAATTGCACTTGAGGATGAGGATATGGATGCATGACATTGCCGGTCAGATATTTGCAGGTTTTTTGGCATTTTTCTGGAAATGTTTGGGACACAAAGGAAACATAAAATGAGTCCAACTTGCCTTCAACACAACCAGCTCAGCACCAACTACAACTCCCATGATGCTTGGATACGGGCACAATCAAAGCTTTATTGTAGCTATAACTGATCAGTGCCCAAAACATGATTGATCCTGTATTTAATCTGTTAAAATGAAAAGATTTTCAGATTTGATCTGCTGCAAAATTAAAGTTTCATGCTTCACATTTTAGAAATGCTGATGAAAGGTAACTTTTAGTGTTTCTTTTCCTTCACTGAGAGCTGTACTGCATTATAAAGATAATTTGTTATTAATAGTGTTTAACAGTTTCTGATCTGATTGGTAGTTGGTAGTTGATGATGTTCCAGGTTTCAGTTTTTTCTTAGCCATAAGAATGAGGCCAGTAATCAGCACACAATTAGACTCGGTTTGACTCAGTTTGTCGGCCCAGTGGAGCAGGGATTTGCATCTTTAAGGTTTTGCTTTTGCGATGATGAGCTTGGCTTGGGTCGATGGTGTTTAAAAGCAGCACACAAGCAGATTCTGCTTGGTATCCACCACTTATTAATGAAAAATGGGACACAGGACGACAAAATACGTCTAAAACAGGAAGCTAACATTCAATGTTTAAAAAGGACGATGAGAGTCAGAATCTCCAAGTCTGAGGTCAGGGTTCTCATTTCGAAAACAGTGGATTTCTTCCCCCGGGTGTGGAGTGACTTGACTTGGTGTTTAAGCTCTTTGGAGTCTTGTTCACGAGTGACAGTAAAATGGAGTGTGAATGTGGATTGGTGCCACATACGCAGGAATGGGGGCATTGTACCTGACCGTCATAGTTCAGAAGGAGCTGAGCCAGAAGGCAAAGCTCCAACCCTCACCTTTGACTACTGACTGAAAGACAGGAAACAACTGGCCGAAATGAGTTTCCTTTGTAAGATGTCTTGGCTCAGTCTTAGAGAAAGGGTGAGGAGTTGATTTGGAGTTTTTCTAGACATGTCCATCAGGGAGGAGACCCCAGAACTCACTGGAGGGATTGCTTGTCTCTCCTGGCCTGGAAAGGCCTCAGGAGGACCTGGAAAGTGTTGCTGGGAAGTCTAGAACACCCTGCTTAGCCTGCTGTCACCATGACCTAACCCTGGATAAGCAGAAGAAAATGGATGGATGGACAATTGCCAAGCCCATCTGACAACACTGCAACCCACTTGGCATCCTTGGCATGACTTGGTGCATTTAAAACTGGTAATTGAAATGCAAAACAACACGGCATGGTTTGACTCGCTGTGGCCATATGAGGCAATGGAAAACCCCTGCAGGAATCAACCGGTCTTTTAAACCAGTTGACCAAGTCCCTTCTAATCACAGCTGAGTGGACAACTTGCATGAGGTCGAACAAGTCTAAATGTTTTAACAAATACCTCTAAGATACTGAACAAAGCCCAACATATCGGTTGTTTGATCAGTGGTCTCTGTAAGGGCCGTTCAGAAGAGCTGATCAGATGACAAAGTGACACGGTCAGAGATGAACAAATTAGCAAATACAGGTAGATTTTCCATTTGGCAAGTAAATCTTTGAAGGCTCTCCACCATACAGGGGGTAAATGCTTGCAGCAAAACAGTCATGTAATAGAAAAAAAAACTACGCTGACAGCCTGCGTTTTGGTGTCCTGGACCTTTAGATCTGGCTGGTTACTAAACAGTATGTAACGTGATATCAGACCACGTATGTGCTTCGTGAAGCTGACGTAGGAACTGTCACTCTGATTGCTAAATGTGATTGAACTGATCGGATAAAAATCCCAGCCTGAGCTTGTCATAATGAAGGAAAGCTGAACCCTAAAAACACAAATAAAGCAGCAGAAACAAAACATCAGTCAGGTTACAAACACATGAGGTCGTATAGATACAGTGAAGCTTACTGAAACATGTGATCACTTCTGATCAAAACAAAAACAAAGTGACAGGAATAAGTGGAAAGAGATGCCAGTGATATCATGTCTAAAGGAATATTCCGTGACACTTTACCGAAGACAATGGTCATAATGCAGCAGATTAACCTGAGTGTTAAACTGTGGAGAAGACGGTACACAGTGATGCTGTTGCACCTCGTTCACACATACAGCTTCGAAGCTTCTCCTTCATAAGTCTGTAGCTTTCAGGCTTGTTTGATGTTACTCAGTTCTGATTAGACAGTTATTTTCTTATGTTAAAACTTGACTGGTGTACAAAATAATAGGTAATTTTCCAAGAGACATTCTTCCTCAGATTAAGGAAGCCTAATAAGTTCCGCCTTTGCGTTTAAAGTTCATTCACATTCTGGAGTGGAAAACTCTTCCCAAGTCTTTGGGCTCTATTTGGGACTTTTGTATCCACTGCACAACACAGCAAATGTGGAAGGAGACCCTAAAACCAGAGCAAGTTTAATCTATGAACCAAAACAACAAACACTCATTCAATTCAAGACCTTTACACTGGTTGTTGTGCTTCCACTGTTTAAGAGTAAAATGCCTCTTTCTTCAAGTTTAGCCCTCCATCCAGACTTGAAGGCATTTTCTTTTCACTCAAAAACTGAGCTCAGTCTGATCCTGACTCATCCCAACTTACAAGCAGTTTAGTCAATAGATGACTAAATAACAGACACACCAAGGATCAGGTCTGGGTGTCAGAACTCAATACCTTGAAGGTATCGATTGAAATAACCCAGTACCAAGTGGTATCGAAACTTCTCCCATCAAACAATAACTGCATTCAATCCTTTTGGTACCCAGGACAAAAAGGACTATTTATATGACGTTCTTCATGAAGAAGAAAAAGGTATTGAATGAGGTACTCCACTGGCATCAGTCTTACTTTAAGGGTGCTTGTATTGGTACTGGTGTCATAATCTTTTAAAAGACACCTAGCCAAACCCAGGACGCTCTGGTGGCTCAGTTGTTGGAGACTGCACCTCATCTACTGAATCCTCTGCAGTAGGCTTGGGTTTGATTCCAGCTTGAAGCCCTTTGCTGCATGCCACACCCCCATTTCCTGTCCTAATTTCAGATATATTATGAAAATAAAAGCATAAAAGGCCTGATAAAGAGAATGACACCTATTAAACATGGTGCCTGCTGGCTAAAATAACACCTTTTTCTCTTACTGCCAGTTGGAGAAAAAAATCATTGAAGTGTAATAATAAATGTGATGTTAGTATAGAATGACTGCACTACCCATCAGCTATCGTCTGAAAATGATTTAGACTCTGGGGGAATTGGCTAATGTTTCAGGACTTCCTGTGCTGCCGTTATATCCGGATAAGGGATGTCCGGGCCAAGACTTAGTTGGAGATTAATCTCCATAAACAGATACCTGCATATGAAAGCAGATTAGTTTTTTAAAAACCTATTAAGAAGCTAAATCATTGTCAGATGACAGCCCATGCAGACCTTCACGCAACCACAAACATCACGGGTCAATATAACACAGAATACAAATGCTTCAGATACCTAAATCTTGACACTTGCCAACAGATTCTGCATTCATATACAAGAATCTGTTTATAGAGACTACGGACGAGGTGGTTCACTGTAAAACAAAACACTTTCAATTCAGTTCTATCTAATTTGTATAGCGCCAAATCATAAAGTTATCTCAGGGCACTTTTCAAGTAGAGCAGGACTAGACTGTTCTCTTTATAAACCCAACTGTTACCACCAAGAGCAATCACTGAGGTGCGTGCGGCGAGGAAAAACATCCTTTTAAGAGGCAGAAACCCCAGGCAGATACACTTGATTTACACACTAGGCTCTGATTGGGTAGATATTTTCTCCCGTTGCCCCCAAACTGCCCTTTGACTGATCGTCACCTCAGAGGATATTTGTCTGAAAGTTGAACCTCAGTTGACGTTAGAGTCTCGGGGGAGTGGTGGGTGGCACAATGCATGAGCATGCATGTGTGAATGAGGTGTAAAATCAGATGAATTCAGAAATTCTGGGGAAAAAAAACACTATGATCACATCCCCAGTGTCTGTGATAAGTTTTACATCAAATATTCAGAAGCGTCCACAGATCGACGCAGGAATTTTATAGCTTCTGTTCACACTGATGTTGAAAATGAATTTTAGCAGGTCTTCAAAATGGCATATTGCCAGATTTCTGCAGGATCACCGTGTACTTGGGTTCTGTTCCACCAGTTAATATACACATTTAAAGCGCGCATTATGACCATTCTTCAGCAGTGTCACTTGTCTACTGATATGATACATCATTTCAGAATCAGGACGAACACGACGTCCACCATCAAGAGGAAAAGTGGTGTTTTTTTTTTTACAATCTGTGCAAAATTAGACGAAAAGTAGTCCACACATTATCATCATCAGTCTCTGTTTATCTCTTTCTGTCTACGCACTTTAGTGTTCAGTCAATTTTCTTCTATTTACAGTTAGTTTCTAAGACGTTAGTACCATCGTCATCCCCCAGTGGGATAAAGACATTCCTCAGAGGGACAAAATCCACCTTCAGACTGATCTCTGTTATCGTCTTTACTCCTGGGTTTGAGACTTCTGTACATGCCATTTGGCATCCCCAACTCCTGAATGTGTTTACAATCTTATACAGGACAGTCTTGTTTTGTTCAACAATCGTGTTGCTGTTCCAGGCCTTGTGTGAAATCATGAAGGAGCCGTTTAAAAGAGTTTTACTTTTGAACCCAAAACCGCTTGAATAAGTTTCTGTGACGTTTTCATGGGTTGTTGGGTTTCGTCTCATTTCCAGGATCCCTGATAATTAAATTACCGCAACATAGGAACAGAAATTCCATCTCAAGGTGGATTTTCACCTCGTCCTTCAGTTTTAAAAACAACCTGCTGCTATTCAGCTGTCTATTGAAAAGGCATTCAGCAGGTAAAAAACACAGGGCACACAGTGAAAGAGGAGGGAAGAGGGGAGAGGGAATAGAAAAATAAAATTAAAAAAATAAAAAACTGTGGCAGACACAACTAGACGATCACCTCACTTCACTCTGTGGCAGAGAAACATAAAAAATGTAAAAAATAAAGTTTCAGAGGAGGCGGGGCACCAGGCGAGGAGAAGAAAGGCAGAGAGAAAGAAGAGGAGGAGGCAGAGGAGGAGGAAGAGGTCTGGGAGAACATTTCTTAGTCTTAGAAGAACTTGTCGTCGATGCGGAAGTGCGGTCGCGTGACGTCGTCCGGATTGATAAAGACTGAGATGGATTTCCCAGGATTCTCTGTGACAAGCTGCTGAAGCTTCTTGGCCAGCCGGTCGTCTGGTTGGTTCTCTCCGCCAGCGTCGGACTGTGGTGATGGCAGGTTGTTGGCGCTGCCTCGCCATTGGAGGTCCACCGTCAGCCTGTTGGCAGCCTTGGCATGCTCGATGGTGGTGCGGAGGTGCTCGGCCGGGTCAGAGCGCACCGAGGAGAGTTTGCGAGCGTGCAGCATGGCTGTCTCATCCGACAGGTGCTCCAGCATGTTGCACTGGGGAATGAAGTAGTTGGGACACATCTTGTTGACGAGGCAGTGCTGGAGGTCATCAATCAAGCCCAGCAGGAAGTGGG
This sequence comes from Lutjanus erythropterus, assembly GCF_056507025.1. Classification (NCBI taxonomy): domain Eukaryota; kingdom Metazoa; phylum Chordata; class Actinopteri; order Lutjaniformes; family Lutjanidae; genus Lutjanus; species Lutjanus erythropterus. Next base: position 32,856,076 of record NC_139320.1, read on the forward strand.
CGGAGAAGTCATCCTGCGCTAGGTAGTTGGCGGGGAGGCGGTCACAGGCCCACAGCATGATGCTGCGGAGGTGGTAGGGGCTGATGGCTTTGGGGCGGGACAACAGCTTGATGATAATGGCTTTGCAGGCCTGGTAAGCTTGCATCAGGCTGGACGAGATGCACTTCTTCAGCTGCACCTCACTGCGGGCGAACGACAGGCGCCACTCGTTCTCTTTGCGGCCTTTGTAGGAGCAGGCGGGGACGAGGTAGAAGCCGCTGATCACCTCCTCTTCCGTGATCTTCCCGTCCCAGAAGTGGTTCTCCATCAGCCAGCTCTGAGCGACAGCTGGCCAGCCTTTAAACGACACCACTGGGACGATGTCGTACAGCATCCGGCTGCTCCCAACACCCAGGATGACAGAGATGATGGTGCCGTTCCTCTCCACCTTCTCCACCCTCGGCATCCCTCTCTGAGGCTTCTTCTGCACCTCCAGCAGCACCAGGGAGATGGATTGGTAGAACCAGTCGGCTACCAGTGTGGGAGAGAAGAAGTAGTTTGTGGTGCCATTGATGTGATCGACGATAGTGCAGCAGTCCTTCCACTTGTTGATGGTTCCTTCATCAAACAGGCGGAGACTGAGCCAGGAGTGGCCCAGGGCCGAGTGCCTCATGTCCAGGGTCACCGGCTGGTTGCGGTCATGGAGTTTGAGTGCCGGGACCAGCAGGGTGAAGTCCATGTCGTAGTCTGTGCCACGGGCATAGATGCTCAGCTCATCCAAGTCCATGTCCACCACACCCTCCCGAACACCTCCCGACAGGAGGAGGTACTCGTTGGCCACTGGGAGCTTCTGGTCTAACTTCTGGACCATTCCTGAGAGAGGAGGAGGAAAGGCACTGTTAGATAAAGAACTACAAAACCATTTTACATGCGACGAGAGAAATGTTTGAGTAACTAGATTCTGTTCAGTTCAGTTTGCGTCAAAATAATTACTTTTCAGATCGTCTAACACCATCTGACATTTCCTCCTCCAACACCTTTCCACCACCAGAATCAGATAGTCCCATAATTTTTGTATAAGCACTGATAAGCTCCTGGACAAACGGTACTGCTATCGGTGTTAACAAAATGTTAATTTGCTCACTTCTTTCAGAGTGGATATTCACTGAAACAGCACTTTGGCCTTGGGCCTCATATCATACAAACTCTTGAACACATCCACAGAGGTTAAATACCTGGGTTCCCACCATTTAGTCAGACTAGTCTGAGACACATGAACTTATGAAACTTCTTGGATGAGAGGCGAAACGTCTTCAAAGACATACAGTATAAACAAGTCCAGGTGCCTTCGATCTTTTCTTGAAATTACAAACTAGTTGGTATCAAGCACACCTCGGACTGTACACCTAGTATTATTTTGTTTTACCCTGCATACAGGGTAAGAACAAGCATCTGCTGTAGTATCTACTATCAGCTCTAATCAGGTGATGCATCATCATCTTCATCATCATCATGACAGCAGGAAAATGTGATTTTAAGTTGCCTGGTGGTGGAGTTTCTTGCTGCTGACAGTGTCTCTCTTTGTTTTGGTCTGTTCAGGTCCAAACAACACAGTCTGGATCAGGACTCATTACCCTCACGTCCCTTTCAGATCGCTCAGTTTGGAGCCTTGAAGAGTTTGGACAGCATCAGACTTGGACAGGTTACTGAGTTCACCGTCAACTGTTTGACTGAATTGGTCTGGACTGGTTTTCCGCTCTGCTGAGCTAAAAGTAAAGTGAAACGACACACACACTTCCTGGCTGATGACTGCATTCCTGTGCTGTAGTGAAGTGGACAGACACAGTTTTTTGGGTGTTTTTTTTTTTTTTTTTACTGTTTCTTAGAGACAGTTTGAACTGAAAGAACACAGTTTTTATTTGTGTTCATTCTTCATCTTCCTGCTTCTGTGTGGGCTGACCTTCACAAGTGTAAAAAGCATTACCACAACAGCTTTGTACAAAGAAGATAAATTAAACTTGTGGTGCAGTAAATAGGTTGAAATACACAGGCCTGAAGAAGATCCTATCTAGGCCTGGGTAGTGCAATTCTGATGTTTTATGGTACCGGCCAAATTTTGATATTGATGACAGTTATTTATACATTTATATAGTCCCATACTAGGGCTGGGCGGTATGACAAAATTTTCATATCACGTTTTTTAAAAAAATCATATCAGTTTCACAGTATTTGACAGTATTTTTTTTTTTTTCATGCAACAGTGTTCTTACCCACATTTCCTTCTACTGAGAACAGAATTACTGCAGTTGATTGTCTTTAAATAGCCCATTTTACTGTCATAAGGATTGTATCATGTTTTTTTCATGTCCAGACAGGTAAAAGCATGACCCCTTCAAAGTATGGTTACCATCACATGGACGACTATACAATTAAAGTCGGGGCTGCGGCTCTGTCAGACGGCAGCCCCTCTCACCCAGCGTGCGTGAACCGATCGCCGTGGCAACACCGGATGTTTACATCAGCAAAGTCGGACAGATGAATGTAGACTGTGACAGAATAAGCTGATATATATTCACTCGACTGGAGAATCGTGACCACATTAAGCACAGACACAGACATAAACCTGCAGGTGGAGCTCCTGCTGCTGCTGCTACTACTAGCTGCTAATGTTAGCCACACTGTGTGCCAGGCTGGCAGCTAACATTAGCCACACTGTGTGTCGGGCTGGAAGCTAACGTTAGCTCTGGGTCCTTTACCTGCAGACACTGTGACCCTCTTCAATCTGAAAAGGTGAAGCATAAGCGTGTAAGGTCTGTATTGCACAGTGCGAAGTACCGCGCATTTCAGCGGCATTTCAAGTACGATTTGGCGATTGTAGACTGTGATTAACGTCTTCAAATGGCTCTTAATACACACAGTATTTTTTTCGGACAGTGTTTAACATTATAAATTAATAAATTCTGCCTTGTGTTTTCTTAGTGACTATTCTAAATTAAATTTTGCGTCTAATCAACAGAGAAATTAGTTGCCAGGAACATCCCTAGTACACACACTCAAGCAAGCATGCCTGTGGTGTTGGTGTGCAGCAGTGAAATGGGTCCCCACTGAAACACTTTCCCGCCACGCACATTCTGGACGTTGTTTAGGCTATTCACCGGTATGGCGGTACATGAAAAATTCATATCATAACGAAAATAAAGACCGGTTTTCGGTACAAACCGGTATACTGCCCAGCCCTATCCCATATATTACAGATATTAAGTCAGTTTCTTCATTTTTGTCTTTTTAGGTTACGTAAATTGCGCAGAGTCAAAACAGTTTCTCCAGCTGCTCCCAGGACTTTGAACAGTTTTTTCTTTTGAAGTGAGTAATTGTACAGAAGTCTTTGATGGATTTTTATAAAATTGGTATTGAAAAAAGTATTGTTCAGGAACTGGTATCAAAGCCAAGGTATTGGAATAAAAAATGTTTGAACGATATCCAGCCCTCATCTTATCTGTCCAAAAGTCAAGAGGACAACGTCCTTTACTGCTCGTCCAGGTCGGACTTTGATTAATTCTGTCTCTAGCTGCAAGCAACAGTTTATTTTGCTAATGCATATTCCAGAATACAAAGTGCGTCTTGCTACAGGAGCCGTTTATCTCCAATATGGTTTAATATGAAGATAATAAACAGACATAGAAACGTAACATAGAGCAATGACCAGCAGTTTCTTTTTTCTTCCCTCTCCCACATCAACAACTGAACTTCAGCAACAACTTCTGCTTTACGCCAACTCTGAGGGGACACACTGCCTCAAATACATACAGCTTTTAGAGCATGATGTTATGATAGTAGGGGGTTCAGTGGTGGATGACTGTCGGCCATCACAATGGACGATATCATTTGTCGTTGGGTAGGTTGCCAACATCGCTGCAAACCCCTGGCACCTTTTATCTGAGCTGGTCCGTGCCCTGGTGATGTGGTTGGGGCACTTGAGGACAGTCTGACCTGGTTGGCAGCCATGCCAGGAGACAGAGTGCAGTTCTCAGTTAGTTCTCAGAAGCAGAAGTGTTGGGGGCACTCTAAAGGTCCTGAGATGTGAGCCACCTTTGCCCGAGGTCTTTCCAGACCAACAAAGAACTAGCTGCGGCACACTGTCACAGAGGAATTGTGCCCAGAGTGGTCCCATGAGGGACCTACTTCAGCTGCAACAATTAGTTGATGAATTGATTAGTTGTCAACTATCATCATCAACTATTTTGACAATCGATTAATCTTTTTTTTTTTTTCAGAAAAAGTGATCACATTCTCTGACTTCAGCTTATCAAATGTCCTCTGATAATTGTTACATTATTCTTATTTTGATTAAAAACCATGTTAAAATGACTAGTGTGATTTTTTTGCAGGAATCTGAACCAAGTGAAGATGTTTTTTCTGAAGTCTATAGACTCTGGTGTGTACGACAGGACGTCTTTGTCTCACCACATTCATTCATTTAATAGACACGTTTTGCCTTTAACAAATATTGCACCTCCTGAGATCTGAAAATTGCAAAAAACCATCTTGTGATTTCAATAAAATTTGGATTAATTGTGCAGCTGTAAATAAAACACCTGGTACAGAGTCCCTTCTGACCGACTCCTGCCAGCTCTAATGTTGATGACACTGGACAGCAGCAGACGAAACAATCCAAACATCAGTCTGGTCTAAGTTTAGCCGACTTCACCATCATTCAGCATCAGATAAACGAGCAGAATCGAGGAAACAGAGATGAGAGTGCATCGTGCTGCTCTGCTGTCCTTTCTCATGACTGTCATCAGTTTCAATTAGTGGTTCTGTGTGGTGAGTTTAAGTTTGTTTCAACTTGCAGTCTGCCTGCTGTTGTTGATGCAACAAAAAAGTCAGATTACTCTAATTTTAAACTGGCATCACAAGGTTGGTATAATTTAGGAAGCAGCCCGACAGAAATCATCTTCAGTTTGTCCGTTGATCAAATTCAACTCGGCAAATATTTGCTCTGTGACTGTCTGATAAACACAAGCTGTGAACACATCAGGAGCTTCCGCTGTTCCCCGTCTGGATGTTTTTTTTTGGAAACTGGTCTTGTGTAGAGATCTGACAGAACCAGACACATCTGTCCACATCTGTCCACAACATGACAGCAGAGTTTCAGGAGACGAACAAGACGGATCTTTCTGCTCTGCTGCAGCGTGCCGGTCAGTGTGCTCGAGAAACATTGGCTCAGTCAGATGGACATGTTTTTGCAGTGTGTGTGTGTGCGTGTGTGTGTGTTTGTGTTTTCAGGGTAGTGCATTCAACTATTTTAATCCAGATCCTGGAGGAGATCCAGCTTCCTGATGAAACTCTGACAGGAAGTGTGTTCAGTTTATCCTCCATGTTTCCTCTCACACAGTTTCACTTCTGTTGATCAGACTGAACCGTCAGCACTGCTAATAAAGTTTTATTGAACCAGAGGCGTGACCTCACTCTGTCAGAACACACTTAGTCTCAAAGAGCAGGAAGAGTCAGAGACTAATTTAATTTTAAAAAACCCAATGAGGGTGAGTGATGAGTAATGAGTCATTTTTAAGGACAATAGAGTCCAAATTCTCTGATTTAAGTTTCTTAAATGTGAATATTTTCTGGTTTCTTTCCTCCTCTCTGACAGTAATCTTTGAGTTGTGGACAAAACAAGACATTTGAGAATGTCATCTTGGACTTTTATGAACATTTTTCACCAGTTTATGGACTAAACAACTAATCAATTAATCTGGAAAATGATTGAAAATAATCGTTAGCAGCAGCCCAGTTACCATGGTTACGAATCTCCCAGTGACAACGGGGTTATCAGGAAGTGACACAACGCTGAGCAGAGTGTCCAAAAACACAACAGTATGTGTAAAAAATAATATAAATTTTAGGTACGTATTGTGTGAAATGTAATTTTGGATGCAGTCACATCCTGAGAGCCTTGTTGCTGGTTGGATACAAGTAACCATGGTAACCTGTAGTAATGAATGTTTCAAATTGCAGGAAGCGCAATATTTGTTAAAGGCGAATTGCGTGTCAAAATATAATTTTAAATTAAATATTGTAGTACTGCCTACACATTTTATTCTACAGACATAAAGTTACTACAAGGAGTTTTTAAACAATCTCAACTTAATACTGATGCTTCTGTGTAACGAGACCATCCATGAGAAGATTGGATATTTTGGTATAATTGTTCTTAAAATCTGACACTGGGTTGGATTTCCTTAAAATCAGATGAAATGAGCCTGTCTTTACAGTTTTCCAAGCAGGAGGAAATGTTTATTCAGATCATTTTTAATTTTTAAGTGATGTTTTGTGGTTATTACGGTGAAAAAACGTTTGTCCACATGGGGCTCCAAAATCAACAGAAATATTAAAGGTCCTTGCAGTAGCTTTAAGAAGACATCTTTGCTTGGTACAGATCCCCGCAAAAATCCTACCATCATCACTCCATGAAAATTAGAACAATGTATAAATTATCACTTCTTCTGATATCACAAATAATATCGCAATTTCACTCAAATATGTTTCCAAAATTGTTCAGCCCTAGTAACCTGTGCCAACAACAAACTACAACTAACAAAGGAAACCTTACTGACATTTAAATTAAAATATTATTGATATCTGCCTCCGTCTGTTATGTTGCTGTTGTTGTCTCTACAGCATTGCATTGTGGGATATAAATGCTAACGTAGTGTTCAAAGGTTGCACACTACACTGTTGTTTTCTTTCTCAGGTTTAGTACATAATAATAAATCTCACACCGTTTAGCACGTTAATTATCATGTTAGTGTGGATGCAGCCTGAATCGCACCTGTGCAGGTAAACCATGACACCAGGTGACAAACAAGCTCATCCTCAGGAGGAAATATTAATAATTGCTGCTTTAAAATGACCATCATCCCTCTGCCTCCACACCTGATGCTCCACCTGCTCTCCGTTATTAACCCTTTAAATACAGACAGGACAGGTGGAGTCAGTCTGCATCCTCCTAACAGGAGAAAAACACCGTGTTTTCCCGTTAAATATAAAGGTGTTCAGCTCTGTGTGTGTGTGTGTGTGTGTGTGTGTGTGTGTGTGTGTGTGTGTGTGTGTGTGTGTGTGTGTGTGTGTGTGTCCTCCTCCTCCTCACCCAGCATGGAGAAGATGAAGTCCTTGGCCGTGTGGATCTCCAGAGCCCGCTGGTCGTCGTACTCCCGCTGGTCAAGTTTGCTGAACTCCTGGATTAGGCGGTTCAGGTCTTCCATGCGGGCCGCCGACCTGAAGTCGAGCTCGGGCCCGACTCCTCCGCCTCCGTGCGGCAGCCTCCCGGCGGCCATGGTGGGGCTGTTCCCGAGGCTGCCCGCCGAGCCAGCCCGACTGGAGAGAGCAGGGGCCGCCATCTTTCCTCCGCGGTCACACACTCACACTCACACACACGCACAGGTCCGGTCCACTACTGCCGAGACTGCTGCTGCTGCTGCTGTCCGAGCCAAGCCGAGCCGAACCGAGCCGAGCCGAGACACTGCACACCGAACACAACCAGCGGAAACAACAACCAATGGGCTTCCGCTCATCACCGCCTTCAAAGTAAAAGTACAGGGTGGTTTGGGAGATCCAAAAGATGTGATTTTATTTATCTTATTGAATTGATTTACTTAACGAGGACAGCGAATATGAATACACATCATCATTCAAATTTCATGAGTGTTACATATTTACTCTTCATGTGTGAAGAAAAATAATTTCTTCTTTAAGGTAAAATATTTATTTTAACTTTATTTTACTTTGAAAGTCCTGGACAGAAGTGTCGGGTTGTGTTGTGGACGGTTACCTTTATACAGACAGTGTATATGTTGTTATTCCACTGTGTGTGTGTGTCTCTGTGAGTCTCTGTCCTCCAGGGGTCGCTGTTGTTCCTCCGCTCGGCTCGCGGAGCTCAGTGTTGACCCGGAAATGATCGAAACTGTCGCCAGGGTTGATCGGTTGGGGTCACCGGGCTCCACCATGGCGTGGAGGAGCTGCACCGTCCTGCTTAGACTGAGCGGAGGAGACGTTTACCGGAGCTCCGTGAGGGGAGGCAGGTCAGTGAACAAGGCCGGAGAGAGAGAGAGCGGAGCCCGGCTGAAAGACAGACGGAGCTCCGCTGTTCACTGTTTCTGTTAGCTCAGTTAGCGTCAGTTAGCTCTGTCAGCTTCAGTTTGCTCTGTCAGTTTCAGTTAGCTCTGTCAGCTTCAGTTTGCTCTGTCAGCTTCAGTTAGCTCTGTCAGCGTCAGTTAGCTTAGTTAGCTTCAGTTAGCTCTGTCAGCTTCAGTTTGCTCTGTCAGCTTTAGTTAGCTCTGTCAGCGTCAATTAGCTCAGTTAGCGTCAATTAGCTCTGTCAGCTTCAGTTAGCTCTGTCAGTTTCAGTTAGCTCATTTAGTTCTGTCAGCTTCAGTTAGCTAGCTCTGTCAGCTTCAGTTAGCTCTGTCAGCTTCAGTTAGCTCTGTCAGCTTCAGTTAGCTCTGTCAGTTTCAGTTAGCTCAGTTAGCTCTGTCAGCTTCAGTTAGCTCTGTCAGCTTCAGTTAGCCCTGTTAGTTTCAGTTAGCTGTAGTTAGCTGTGTTAGCTTCACTTAACTTGAGTTAGCTTCAGTTAGCTCTGTTACTTGTGTTAGGTTCAAAGACAGTTAGTTTATCTGACAGTTAGCGGCTAACGTTAGCCTGGGAACTAACAGAGCTAACTGCTGTTTATATTTGTGTCTGAGTAGTTTATCGCTTTAATTTTCTTTGTTTTTTAAAATATTTCCTGTTATAAAATATTGATAAAATAATAAAATATTGGTCTTAAGTTTGTGTTTCTCAGCAGCTAATATAATAACACTGTAATGATCCACTGATTTTATGACATGTTATTTGGTATATTTACTCTGAAAATACTTTAAACACCCTGCTGACACAAAATCAAATGATTTAATATGAAACCATGTAAACTCTCAGTGTTTTATTGGATTTAATTTGGAACCACAGCAGCAGTTCAGTATGTGACTGATTAATATGATTCTGTAACAACCTACTGGAATTTATTTCTGTACATAAACATGCAAATGAATGAGGAGCATACTTTATATGCAAATAAGATGGTAAACATGTCAGATTTTACAAATACAATATAACAGTAAGATCAGTTTAATTCTCTGTCAGCTGGGGGAGAATCACAGGGCTCCTTTAAAAAATGTATTGTATTTAGATTTGTTGATTTAGAAGAAACTTCGTAAAATGCTGTCAGCTTCAGTTTCCTCTTGTTGCGTTGGCTCAGATGAGACAGATTAATGGGAAATTTACATGACAATGTTTTGGATATGAATTAAAACTAATTTCTACTTTTTATGCTTATTAGTACCTACAAAAGAGCCTAAATTACATTGCTAGAAGGCTGTTGTGGATTTGAGTTTCCAGAGGCTTTAAAACACTTTGTGAATCCTCTCAGACCAGAAACTGAGGATTTTTAAGTCCAGACTGACACAGACATGTTGTCAGGAGCTTCAGTAACAGTGAGTTTGATTCTCGGGATGTTATGGCGTCTCTGTGGCTGAAGTTCTGTGTCCGTCCAGCAGGTGTCCTCACAGCCTCCAGCAGAGATGTGGCTTCAGGAAAGCTGCCAGGAAACCAGAATCCAGGAAGGTGGATGAGGAGCTTGGCCCCACCCACACAGAGTCCTCTGAGGCCGCTGCCCCCCGCCGCTCCTCCGCCCCCCACTGGGAACAGCAGGCTCCGCCCAGCTCTCCCCGAGCCTTCGGCCGCCTCTTCAGACCGCTGGTCTTCACTGTAGGGGTAGGGGGTGACGCCCACCTGTGTGTGTGTGTGTGTGTGTGTGTGTGTGTGTGTGTGTGTGTGTGTGTGTGTGTGTCATCAGTGACATCACGGACAGGTGTTAACTCCATGTCAGTTTACAGGCTGCTCCTTCGGCTCAGCGGCCATCTGGCAGTACGAGTCGCTCAAGTCTCGAGTCCAGAGCTACTTTGACGAGATCCGAGCCGATTGGCTGCAGAAGCTGCGACCTCAGAAACGAGGAGACATCCGCAAAGAGGTGAGAGGGAGTGACATCATAGCTCTGACATCATCACACGCTTCTGCTTCAGGTATGAGCAGGAGTCAAAGTCTCCGATCCACCAGATAAATGTCAAAATGATTTTAAAAGTGTAAATGTTCTTGTTTGGTGGGTGTTTCGCAGATATTACCCAATCAGCAGCGATGTAAATGTAAACACCAGTGCATTGCGCTCTTGTACACAACAGGGTGTTCAGCACAGCACCGTTTCTGTTCAGATGTACGTTTTGCCTTTTTGTTGTCGGGGCTGAATGTGACCCAGATCCCCGTCCACATTAGAACAGCGTCAGTAATGATGCTTGCAGTCTGAGCCCTGATTGGCTGTTTGTGTTGCAGATCAACCAGTGGTGGCACAGCTTGAGTGAAGGTCAGAGGACGGTCACAGGTGAGACATGCAGAGACACATAGAGACCTGTTTCTGTCAGAGAATTTAATATTTGATCCTGTCACAATCTTGTCAGTTGTTTTCACATGTTTGGACTTATTTTTCAACAGGTGATCAATCTGGAAATAATCTTACCAGTGTCAGTAATTGTTGTAGTTCTAATTAAAACTTTTCCACCAAAATAAATTCTTCTGCTGTCTCTCTGTTTTTTTGTTTCCCAGGGATCATTGCTGCCAACGTTCTGGTGTTCTGCTGTTGGAGAGTTCCGTCTCTTCAGCGCTCCATGATCAAATACTTCACCTCCAACCCGGCCTCCAGTCAGTCTCTCAGTGTCCCTGCATGCTCACACTGCAGCATCACGTCCCGCATGTTCCTCACGAACCTAAAAGCTGTTGTTTCCTGTTTCCTGTTGTCCTGCAGAGACTCTGTGCTCCCCGATGCTTCTCTCCACCTTCAGCCACTTCTCCTTCTTCCACATGGCGGCCAACATGTACGTCCTGTGGAGCTTCTCCACCAGCGCCGTCTCCATGTTCGGCAGAGAGCAGTTCATGGCCGTCTACCTGTCAGCAGGTAACACGCCGGACTGGATTTTTAATTAGTTGTCTCGGTGCCTGATGCCGCTGCTTGTAATGACTCTTGTCACTCTGATGTGTTTTGTCTCTTGTGTTTGTTTAGGTGTTATTTCTACGTTTGTCAGTTACGTTTGTAAGACGGCGACGGGGAGGTTTGGCCCGTCTCTGGGAGCTGTAAGTAACAACATCACCATCCAATCAGCAGATGTGTTTTATAACAGTGTGTCCAGGGTACAACCAAAGATTATTTTCATTATCAATTAATCTGACCAGTATTTTCCACAAATAATTTAGTCTATAAAATGTCAAAAAAATTATCATCAAAGTTTCTTAGAGCCCAAAATGACGAATGTCAGAGTTTGGAGTTTGATGTTCTGCTTTCAGAGATCCATAAAAGAGAATCTGTCATTTTAACAGAATCAGCAGTGGAATTAAAATACCTTGTTGTTACAGCAGCAAAGTGGAGAGCATCAATAAAATTAGAAAAAAATATAAAAAAAATATAAGCAGCATATATAATATGAAGGAGACTCAGCAGTTAAATTGACAACATTTTTCTTTCAGTTTCAATTAAATAATTGATTGATTGACCAGTTGTTGCAGCTGTAAGTGGTTCACAACCACAAAGGACCACTAGATGATTACAATTAATTATTAGTTCTCTTGTATAAAAATATAGATAATATTTAAATCTCTACATGTTTTTTTAATTACAGCCACCAGAGGGTGCAGTTGACCTCAGACATTAAACATCGTTTCCTATTAAAGTGTCAGAAAAGGTTGTCATAGAAACTGGAAGTGCCCTAAAGTCCATCCTGATGTTTGAACTGACTGTAACCAGATGGTTTTTGATTGATTGATTGATTGATTGATTTATTGATTGATTGATTGATTGATTTGTGGATGATCTGATTGGTTGTTTGTGTGTTTTCAGTCTGGAGCCATCATGACCGTCCTGGCTGCTGTCTGCACCAAAATGCCAGAAGCCAAACTGTCCATCATCTTTCTCCCCATGTTCACCTTCACTGCTGCCAACGTAAGACTCACTTCACCTGCTGCACCTGTCTGACTGCTTCCCCTGTCTGACTGCTGCTTCACCTTTCTGACTGCTGCATCTGTCCGACTGCTGCACATGTCCGACTGCTTCACCTGTCTGACTGCTGCTGCACCTGTCTGACTGCTGCACCTGTCTGACTGCTGCTGCACCTGTCTGACTGCTGCTGCACCTGTCTGACTGATCCTCAGGGTTCCTGCAGCTGCTGGAAATCCCTTAAAACACTTGAATTTTAACATTTTAGTGTTTTCAAAGTTTGAAAAGTTTTTTTTTAATGAGTGTATTTCTGTCATCTATCATGTAGATGTTCCTGCTGTCTTGTTTTAAAATATGTCAGATGGAAACATTAAAACATCAGCTGGAGACTCTCACCTGACTCAAGTCCAGTTAGCATTAGCATTAACTTACATCAGTCAACTACACTCATGAAATCTGCTTGTGAGTCATTATTTTAGAAAAATCACCATCGTCAGCTAGAAATGAGAATCTGCTTTTGTTTCCTTCTCTAAAGAATCAAGGAACTCCTGTTTCAACAGTTACTCCCAGTTTACATGTTAAATCTGCTGCTGTCATCACTGTAAACTGAATAAATGCAGAGCAAGGATGGAAAGTTTGGCAGGCCTAGCAACAGTAACTGAGGAGGGCAGAGCTTAGCAAAGGGTCAGTTGGCCCAGTCAGGATAAAATGGATGTCAGTTTGAAACATGAAACTTTTTTGTGAAAACATGAAACGTTTTTGTCTCCTGTCTGTATAATTGGTCAAATGAAACATATTTTTTATTGTTTTAAAGAGACAGTAGCTGTTAATGTGATGAAGATGTGATTTTTTTCAGTAGACAATATATTTGTGTAGAAATACGTAATTTATTTCAGCTGTAAGATGCTGGAAAACTTTGAAAGTGCTTGAATTTGACTTTGGAAAAGGTGCAGGAGCTGATCCTCTCGCTGTCTCCGTCTCTTCAGGCACTGAAGGCCATCATTGCCATGGATACAGCAGGTGTGATTTTGGGATGGAAATTTTTCGACCACGCTGCTCATTTAGGAGGAGCTTTGTTTGGAGTGTAAGTACTCATCTGGACCAATCGCAGCAGCCGCTCTGAAAGGATAAACATGACAAATAATAACACACTGAAGGTCTGAAGTCTGAAATCATTTCCCATCATGCATCTCTGCTCCTCTTTGTCCTCCAGCTGGTACATCCTGTATGGTCATGAGTTGATCTGGAAGAATCGAGAACCTTTTGTGAAACTTTGGCACGACCTGAGAACTCGAGGAGGGCCAGGCGGCGGCGGAGGAGGCGACAGAGGAGGCTCCGCATAGGACGCCGGAACCCACCGGGGCTGATGGGAAATTAAATTAAAACCTGTAAAGATGTATAAAATGTACAGATGTGCAGAGGGAGCACTGCTCCGTTCAGCTTCTCCAGGACTTATAACAGGAAGCAGTCAGGATGATGTCACATCCTGTCCATGTTTATAAAAATGATCGACATGAATGATTCCATTGGTTTTTTTTTTGTTTTTGTTTTTTTGTCTGCTTTTGATCATGTTTTTAGTTACCATGGCGACGGACTGGGACTGAAAATAATAATTTAACTTTTGTGTTTGTGTTTCTGTTCGTTGTTCAGATGATAAAACGTCCAAACTGAGGCAGAAACAAACCGACTGTCCAGTTAATTAACAAAACATTTTAATTAAAGTCCAGTTTGGACGAGTTTTACACGACAAACTGGATCCAGTCTGCGTCGTTTCTGCTCCAAGATGAGAAACAGGACGACATCAGTTCTGTTCTAACATGTTGGTGTCTTTCTTTCTGCTTATTTATGTTTACTGGTTTTCTTTCAAATAAAAACTGTCAGATTAACAGAAAAGATGCTGCAGACTCCGTGTTTCTGTGGGAACTCAAAAACACCTGTACAGTTTCATCAGTTTCATTCATCAGTTAGTAGAAAATTAATACATGTGTAGATTTTCTTGTTTCTGTGATGTTAAACTTAACACCTTTGTAGTTTTGGCTTCTTGAAAAGTGACAATTCAGACGTGAGACCAACATTATAAATTACCATCGGAGGAACTTGAAATATTTTCTGTATCGTAAAAAAGATTTAAGATTTAATCAGCAAAAATCAAAAGTTTAAACCAGTGAGACAAAACACAAAGTCTGGTTAAATAAACCTGATGTGAAGCTTTATTGCTGAGAAGAAGCTGACTGAGGTTTTAAAGGGTCATTCTGGTATTTTTAAACTTAGAACTCATATTTTGGTGTGTAAATGAAGAACAGGTAACAGACTGCAACATAATCCATGTCAGAGTTTGTCCACTAAAAGAGCTCGTTGTTGCCGCTGACAGGTGATCAACTGGACCAGTTCCAAAAAACTCTATGTACCTGTTAGTCATTTAGACTGGAATCTGAAAACAGGCTCAGGTTTAAAAATAATGGTGTTACTCTGTTGTTGTCTGAGCTTTTTTCATAAATAATAAAAGTTAATGTGTTTACTTTGATGTTTCACTTGAAGCAGTTTGATGGATTCAGGCTGACGTGCAAACATGAAGTCAGTCTGATCAACAGGTTAAAGTCCACAAACTGTCACCAACACACACACACACACATACACAAACACACAGTTTAGTTTCTATGTTGCTGATGTGTGTGTGACTGGACCTGATAATAACACTGTAAATACTCTCACAGATATGATAAATATAATTATATTCTACAGTCCCTCCAGTCTCCAGTCCCTATATACATACATATATATATATATATATATATATATATATATATATATATATATATATATATATATATATACATATATATATATATATATACATATACACATGTATGACAGTAAGAAGATATGAAAGTAAAGGCAGCACAGAGAGAGAGAGAGAGAGGATGACATGCAGCAAATGGGCTGCAGACGGGAGTCAAACCAGTTGCTGCTGCAGAGGACCAACAGCCTCAGTATATGGGGTTCATACACTCACTCACCAGCTGAGCTATAGGGGCGCCCCGCTCTGTGTACTTTTATATTTTATAATTTTGTGTTGTTTTGGTTCTGCAGTTTCCTGGCAAAACATGTATAAAAACATCACAACATACAATGTAGCTTTTTAGAAAAACTGCTGTGAAATCACACATTTCAGACCACAACAATCACAAAAAACACCACAAAATTCACATAACGTCCACCGGTGTCACTAAAAACAGTTTTCACAGTATTTTTTACTGAAGAATCTGAATATATCTTCCACTTCAAACCAAGTTTTTTCTGTTTTTATTGATCAACCAAGACAAACTGATCTACAATAATCTGATTCATCACTCATGACTGCTTAAATAAACTATTAATAAACGGTTAGTGAACGTCAGTCCATAAGTTTGTTTAGAGGAAACTTAAAACTTTTTTAAAACATGTTTTTCTCCAGATTTATTCAAGTGTTGTAGATGAAATCTGCTCATAACAAACAGAGCTGGAGGTGAAACTCTGGGATTCACGTCTGTCAATAATTCTGTGTGTTCAGTTCAGAGGCGGTTCAGCCGGAGTTCATCGACCCTGAAGACCAGCAGAGCTGCAAGGATCACATCAGAGATTCAGAGACGTTCCACATCGCCGAGAGAACCTGACAAACAAGAACCAGCAGCAGAAACACTTCAGCCTTCACTGACGGTAAGAACTGAGATCTGCTGCTTCACTAGAGACACAAACAGGACCGATGAGGTCACACGTCAGCGGGTTCAGACCGGATCAGGTGTTCAGGTGTTCATGTGATCAGGTTCTGTCTGAATGTTCTCTGTGTTCTACAGCTCTAATAGTCAGTGTTTAGGGTGGAATTTATCACAAAATGTTTTTCAGATTTGAAAAAGTTGAATTTGATGTAGAACATGTGACTGAAACAGGAAGTTGTTTTGGATCGAAGGGCTGAGGTGGAGGTCAGTGTGGGCACATCCGCTGCTGAAAATAGTCCCCAACAAACGTACTGTTTCCTCTGGTGGAGATGACAGGGGCCTGTTCATGAACAAACATTAATAAGAACTTTATGAATAAATCTTAAAAGTCTCTTTTTTGTCTTTTTCATTGTGTTCGTCTTGTTACATCTGTTGTGTGTGATATGAACTGATCAATACACCAATCGATCGTCTTTATGTGTCTCCAGGTGTTCCAGGTGTGTGCGAGGGGACGTTCAGCAGCATGGCGGTGGGCCTGCAGGTCGTGGGGCTCCTCCTGGGCGTGGTGTCCTGGTGTCTGCAGTCCAGCTGCACCTCCTCTCAGGTGTGGAAGACGAGGAGTCAGATGGAGTCGGTCACCAGCAGCCAGTGGACATTTGAAGGTCTCTGGATGAGCTGCGCCGCCACGTCGATGGGCTCGATCCAGTGCAGCAGGTTCAAGACGGTGCTGGGACTGCCAGGTGAGGACTGGATGATAGAAAAATCATCTCAAGTTTTTAAACAGACATTAATGAGTGGCTCTATGCTACTTGGTAATTATTTTACCCTTTAAAATCCTCTCAAAGGTTCAATATATAAGAACACGAAACAGTTTATGAACCTCTTTGTGTTGCCGATGTGTGAACAGTTCGTGATGTTTGTTCCCCGACTTTCTTGGTTGTCTATAAAAGCCTGTGGACTGATTTCTATCTGGACAAATTTTCTGGGAATAAAGATGTGATGTTAATGTTCCCGAGTGTCTCACCTCTCATAAGCTCTTCTACAGTGCCAGCAGTGTGTGATATTAGCTAACGTTAGCTTATAGAGTCTGCTAACATCAACAAACGAGTGCCACCCACCACAACAACGTCACGGCTAACATGACTGCAAAACATATAAAATATATTGTCATGGTTAATGTTAGCTAACATTAGCTTGTTATTATCATGGAGCTGATGATTCAAATAAAATACATGTACATACAGAACAGTAATGTTATATAATACATCCATTAATCAATTCCTAAATAAGTCCCTTTTAAAATGTCTTAATTACCTTAATTTACAGTTTAACCGTTCATGTTCAGAACTCGTCCACAGGTTGCAGATCACAAGTGTCTGTCCTTCAACCCGTCCATGGTTCAGGTGGACAGACCTGAAGTCTGCAGCCTTGCAGGAACTCCGTGTTCATGTGAACAGACAGTGGCAAGATGTCAGCTCCTCCGTTAGTGTTCAGTTAACCAAACAGAATTTCAAAAATTAAAACTTAACTCTTTTCCAAAAGTTTCCTGCCTCCTCCTGTCAGGACGAGCTGTTCTGTGGGCAGAATTTTAAAAACTTTCTCCTCTAACATGGCGAGGATCTTTAACCAGACTGTGTGTTTCTGCAGCTCACCTGCAGGCCTGCAGGGCTCTGATGATCCTGTCTCTGCTCGTCAGTCTGGCCGCCATCATCGCCTCCATTCTGGGACTCAAGTGCACAAAGATCGGCAGAACCTCAGAGAACGTCAAAGACCAGATCGCCCTGACCGGAGGAATTCTGTTCATCCTGTCTGGTATGTCAGACACAGTGTTTTGGACGTTCTGTTCTCATGTTGCTCTGTTTGGACGTTCTGTCCTCATGTCTCTGTTTTGAATGTTCTGTCCCCATGTTGCTCTGTTTGGACTTTTTGTCCTCATGGACGTTCTGTCCTCAGGTGTCTTCACTCTGACGGCTGTCTCCTGGTACGCTGCCCGAGTCATCCAGGACTTCTACGACCCGCTGTACTCAGGAGTCAGGTACTGCACACACACCTTCTCCAATGCTGAGGTATGCAGGTTATAAAAGGGTTCTTCCTGAAGGGCCGACGTTCCACCCAGAGCCTTTCGCTTCTGAAGAACCCTTGCTTGAAGAAAGAGTTTGTCAAGAGTTCTTTGTAAGACTGGGGGTCCTGGGTGGAACCTTTCACAGATGGTTCTAGGTGTAACCCTTTATGTTGGGTTCTAGGTAGAACTCTCAGAAAGGGTTTCAAGTAGAACCTTAAGAAATGGTTATAACAGGAACCAAAAAGGGTTCTCCTATAGGGGCAAGCCAAAGAACGCTTTGTGGTTCTAGTTAGCACCTTTATGAGTAAAACTGTGTGTGACTTCCTGTTGCTGACAGTGTGTGTGTGTGTGTGTGTGTGTGTGTGTGTGTGTGCATGTGTGTGTGTGGGGGGGGGTTCCACAGGTTTGAGCTGGGTTCTGGTCTGTACCTGGGCTGGGCAGCTTCCTGTCTGTCTCTGCTGGGAGGGTCGATGCTCTGCTGCTCTTGCAGGAAGTCTCAGCCCGTCCCCCCCACACGGTAAACAACATGGGAGAAGTTAGCCTTCAGGGCTTTCTGCCGGAAAGACCTGTTTAGTATGTGAAGCTGTTACTTTAATGTGTGAATGTATTTAATTTAAAACAGATTTAAATATTAAATCAGGACTAAAGGATCAGAACCATGAGAACTTTATCAGAACATCTGTTATTTGTTCAGCTTGTGTCTCGACCAAAGATAGATTGTTCTGGAGAGATGCATCACTCCGTCTGATATTTTAAGAGTCTGAGTTGTGTGTTTTTGTCTCCTGCAGTCAGTTTTCGTACAACTTCTCCACGACAAGTCGAGGACAGAACATCTACAGAGCAGCTCCGGCCTCCGACAGCAGCAGCTCTAAAGCTTACGTCTGAAGAATGTCTCCAGCACTTCCTGTCTGTCTGTCTGTCTGTCTGTCTGCAGCTGGACAGACAGACACAAGAGGACGGAGCTCGACAACATCACAACACAACTTTTAAAGAATCAGATGTGTTTTAAATGAGTTTTTGAACTAAATTAAATTTATTGTGAAAGGCAGTGAATTATTCTTAAATCTTTTGTATTTTTAATGTTGACTAAAACCAAAACTGAAAAATGACATTTCTAGAACTTTTCCAAACGTCCAGGTTTTGTTCACCTGAGGAACGTCTGTGTGTGAACAGTTTCATGTTGACATGTTGTAAATAAATGTTTCCTTGATCTGAGTGAGTGTCTCCACACAGGAACATCAGAAAACAGACGGAACGGTTCTGTCATTGACTCTTTTAGTAGAACCTTCTGGATGGGTTCTACATAAAACCCTTATAATATTAAAAGGTTCTCAGTAGAGCCTCTTCAGTGTGTTCTAGATTAAACCCTTACAATATAAAAAGGTTCTCAGTAGAACCTCCTGGGTAGGTTCTAGGTTAAACTCTTAAAATATTAAAAGGATTTTGATAGAAGCTCCTGAGTGGAGTGCAGTACAAAAAGGTTCCACATAGAACCAACTGATTGTGTTCTAAATTAATCTATGTAGAATCCTGTCAGTGTGTTCTCTTCAATTTAAAAAGGTTCTCAGCAGAATGCCCTAGTGTGCTCTTAATAAAACCCATGGAACATAGAAATGTTACGTAAAGAACCCAACAAATTGTGTTATTCTAGATAAAATCCTTGGAATATAAAAAAAGTTCTCAGTAGAACCCCCTAAGTCTAGATGAAACCCCTGAAATACAAAGAGGTTTGTGGTAGAACCTCCTCAGTGGATTCTAGATAAAACCATTGCAATATAAAAAGGTTCTCAGTAGAACCGCCTGAGTGGTCTCTTGATAAAACCTTTGGAACATAAAAACATTATCTGAAGAACCCCCTGAGTGTGTTCTAGTTAAAAGCCTTGGAACATATAGATGTTCATGGTAGAACCTCCTCAGTGTGTTCTACATAAAACCCTTAGAATATAAAAAGGTTCTTCTTGGTTTCCAGACATCTTGTTACATTTTATTACTTCCTGTTCTGTCTTTGTCTTTTAATTCTTGTCGGATCTTTTACACTTTGTTACATCTTGTTGCGTTGTTGTTACATCTTTGACATCATTAAAGGTTCAAAGACATGTCTGTCCTTTTTAAAACGTCTCACTGTAGTCCAGGAGTCCAGGAGACCTCGTCCCCGTCAGAGCCACCGTCCCCATCGTCCCCTTGATACACCTCGAATCCAGATTCTTCATCATGATCTGAATGTAGCAGTTCCCTGTAACTGGACAGAGACAAACAAACAAAAACAAAGTTATTCAGGATTATTTGTATAATTCATTTTATTAATAGTAACAAACAAAATATTACAACTTTGCCTCCCAAACTTGAAAAACAATAAATCATCGTGATCCAAAACAAATACATTCGTCTGTGCGCTCCACCTGTTTTCACGTTTGGACCTGTTTTTCAACTAATGATCCATCTGGCAATAACTTTCCCACTAATCAATTAGTTGTTTGGGGTAAAAAAAAAAATCATCAATAATGACAATTAATTAATTGATCCTGTCACCATCTTGTTAGTTGAAAAATATATCCAAACGTGAAAACAGGTGAGCTCCACCTGTTTTCACGTTTGGATCAATTTTTCAACTAGTGATCAATCTGGCAATAATTTTTCCACCGATTAATTAGTTTCTTGGGGAACAAAGTTCTGAAAAATGTTGTCTAAATATGTGAAGCGCACAGACATACACCACGCGCCACATTAATTGTCTCAGCTAGCTTCCATCACATTATTCGTTTGACGTGCGTCTCATATCCTCCGCAGTGTTTGTTTTGTCCAACCAACTCTCCAAACCTCAAAATTGTTAAAAAATTTTACCATTATCACAATTATTCAGAGGGAAAAGCAGCAGTTTTTAATTTTACCTGATGGGAGGTGGATGCCGGGTCTGCAGGAACTGCACGATGCCAGCGAGGGTCGACAGCAGGAGCGCGATGGACACAGCCACGATAACTATGATGAGGGCTGACCGAGAGCAGCGAGAAGACAAAAGACGATAAATAGGACACACTCCATGTACGAGGTGTTAATTAACATTTTAGACTGAATGTCCTGCAAATACAAGTAAAAAATACTATAAAATAAAAATAGTTACCTGTCCGTGTAGGAGCAGAAGCTGTGGTATCTGACAAAATACCACAAAGATTAAAATTTCTGAGTGTAAATAACTATAAATATAAATATATAACAATAAATGCTTTTTAGAGTTGTTGAAATAGTTATAAAACTCAACACAACTATCCAAACTAAACTTAACTCTGCTCTGATTGTTTTGCTCCTGTTTTCTCCAAATGTGTTTGAGCTCATTAAATTAAATTATCACAGACACTGATGGCTGCAAACTGAAATATCATTTTATTTTATAAGTGTATGAAGAGTAAGAGGGGGTCGGACCAGAACAGTTTTCAACTTCTTGTTCTTATTTTTCTTGCTTATATATTTTACTTTTGTTTTGTGTTAGTGTCTGTTGATGTTGATGAGACAGCTGTACAAGAGAAGATAATGTAGAAAAGAACAGACAGGTTGTTACCCTTATCTTCAGCAGGTGGACTGGTTGTTGTTCCTGTTTTTATACATAAAAAACTTGATTTAGTGTCACGTCTTTCCATACGTTACTATATTTATACTGTACATACATATGATGTTGTGTGCAAAGCATGAAGTCACACAAAATATCAAACAAATCTTGAAAATAAAACTCTGTGCTTAAGGATGGAGGACATGGTATCTCCCACTCTCAGTTATAATGTTGGAGTTTTTTACAGTTTTGTCTTAGTGTCCCCTTCTTCCTTTTCCTTCTTCTGCATTGAATTATTCTTTGACCCGTCAACCCAAACCTGGAGGTCATAACAACCTGCCATTGAAGGTACTTTGGGGTTTTGCAGAATGGTCTTATATCAACACTGTTAACAGCTGAAATGGGTGACCGTGTGCAACACAGTTAAAGAACCGAAACCAACATAAAGAATGAAAGATGTCTGTACCTTTCACGTCACCACAGAGGTTTTCACACTCTTCCACAGTTAGAAAGATGTTCCCATTGGACCCACAGCCGCTGAAGATAAATCTCTCACACCTCTCACTCGATATGTTGTAGAAGAATTTGGGCATGTTTGCACTGCAGTCGCCATACTGCATGGGCCGATAACAATGGACTGATGGGGAAAAGATGGAGGGAATAAAGTTGTTCAGGTCCCTCCATGATGGAGTCACACAAATTCCCTCTCTGACCCGTAGTCACAACTCAAACAGTCAAACTCGAGCTTGAGATGGTGCAGCGCATCACAATCAAAGTTTTGAGTGCCTTCAGTCTGACAATATTTAATAGATCTCTTACACTTTTCATTGCAGAGAGCTTCACAACCTTCCTGGGTCTCAAACATGTTCTTGTTGGACCCACAGCCGCTGTAGAAGAACTCACACCTGTAACTGGTCCTGTTGTAGAAGAATCTGGGAGCTCCAATCTGACAACTGCTGTAATTCATTATTTCACGGCAGTGATCTGGGGGGAGAAGGAGAGATGGCACAAATGATTTAGTCATATGTTAGACCCCTTCTCTGTTGGTAAACATTAGGATGTGTTTTTTGTGGGCGGAGCTTAGGTAGAGGCAAAACAATCCCTAAATATGTTTAGTAATATCTTATATTGTCTAGTACTGTCTAGTATTGTCTGGTATCATCTAGTACTGTCTAGTACTGTCTAATTTTGTTCAGTATTGTCTAGTCCTGTCTTTTGTTGTCTAGTACTGTCTAGTATTGTGTTACTATCTAGTAATGTGTAGTATTGTCCAGTTTTGTCTAGCATTGTCTAGTATCATCTAATACTGTCTAGTACTGTCTAGTATTGTGTTACTGTCTAGTAATGTGTAGTAATGTGTAGTATTGTCCAGTTTTGTCTAGCATTGTCTGGTATCATCTAGTACTGTCTAGTATTGAAAGTGCAGGGAAAGCACAGGAAAAGGTCACATTACAGAACTGAAGCTTCTTAATTTGAGAATACTCATTGGAAAACAGGAAAAACAACTTCATTTTTAAGTTGTACTTAATATTTTAGAATCAATAGGTTTGTCTCAAGAGTTTTCATACCAACACTCTGGGTTCTTTAAGAAGTTCTAAATAGCTGTGTACAAGAGACGGGGTTTTGAGGAGGTTTGGATGTTTCTGGTCTACATCGCAATATTTCACAGAACCTCTAGAAGTCTTTGTCAAGAAGATCAGAGAGTTCACTTTCATTGCGATTGCGTGTGCTGATGATTGGATCAGAGATTGAGGCTGCCTGCTTTAAAAACCAGACTGTGCTACACCACCTGAATCAATCTGTCTGTGCTGTGCTGTTTCAAGGAAGCTGGTGTTGAGATTAATGTGTTGCACTTTTCTCAGAATGTAAATATGTTAAAAAGAAAAACAGTCCTCATATCTGTAGGGATTAGACGCCTTTTTTTTAACATTCCCCTTTTTCTCCTGTTTTTGATAGGGAGTCAGTCAACGTACCTGTCTTTCTTTTGTTTTCTTTTTCAGGTAGGTAATTTCATTAATAAATCCCTAGATTATTTTATTTGTTGTTTTGGGCTACAGTCACTCTGACATCTATTTGTCTGCCACACTGAACAATGCTTGATTGCTGGATCTACCATGGCACTGGTCATCTATGAGAGTGAGGAAAGAGGGGAGTCACTTTTATGCTGTGCTCAGGTTTTACCCCAAACAGGGCATGACAGTGTGGAGTCACACTCATCATGGAGTGAGGAGGTGTAGAGGCCAGTTTAGGATTGAGCCACAGTGCCTACAGAATGGATGCCATACCAGGCGTCTTTTTTTCCAAGTGCTCCGACTTTTTTGTGCAGCTGCTTCAAACATTTTAAGGGGAAAATCTCTGAACTTTTCAGAAAGCCACTGGTGTCATCACAGGCTTTTTTCCAGGCAACCAATCATGTATTAGATGGGGACTCATCACTTTATAACCAAGAAAATGGAGGAGAGTTAACCTTTCTCAGAGACTCAGCTCATGTTTGTGCAGGGGCCCAGAGGGAAAGAGATCCTCTGTGTTGAGTTCTCAGTACTTTTTCTAGCTTCTAACTGAATCTCTGTGGTTTGAAGTTTAGTTTCCCTCCTGCGTTGCTGTTTGTACTTTCAGGTTTCTGCTTCATTTTACTGTTTCATGTTCACTTTCAGCTGACAGGAGCCACTTTGTAATAAAAGCTTTGCAAAAACAAAATATTAAAGGACTTTTATTTTGAAGAATTTATAGGAAGTGGCCTGTGTTTAAGCAGCGTTTTACAGCTGCTTGACTCAAGATGAGCCTGCATCACCACACATCTCCCCCACAGTGCTGGGCTGATGAGTTGAGTCAAACTGAGGCAGAACATCTTCTAGTTACTAAAAAAAAAAAGTCACACAAACAGATACAAACAGACGATGAAAAACAAAAGGGGTGATGTTACACTGTGCAACAATTTCAAGATATTGTTGTCTTAGAAACATTACTGCGTTTCACACACGGACTGTGATCTGCTGCACCCCTACATGACAATTCAAGAGAATCTGAATTCCTGACAGATGATTTCTGTGCAGCTCTAAACCCAATCCTGTAGAAAATATGAATCTTAACTTACCATCATCAGTGGTGTTGGTGGGATAAACCGTGATCTGTTCACTGGGCTGTCGGGTGAACGAGTGTTTGCCTTGTTTCAGACAGTTGACCAGCAGACACTGAGGTGAACCGTTGAGCGGTGTGACCATCACGGCCACATGGCACTCAGCCTCCGCAGAGCAATCTGTCCAGCAGCTCTGTGCATCCTTAGGCTCTGGCATCCGGATCAGACTGTAGATCCCAGAGGCGAGGCACTGGTCCGGCTTGGGGACCTGGAACAGACCGGGACAAACCAGGAGACACACCAACAGCAGACAGAACAGACTCCTTTTGGTCATTGCTTCTTTCTAAAAACCTTCAGCTCAGATAAAGAAATGAACAGATTTGTAGAGAACAGACCGATGGATCCACTTCCTGTTGTAGTGGCTTTGTGTTGAGTCATTAAAAGTTTTACCTGCTCCACCCACTCGCCTCCATCACCACACATTCCTCTGTGATAGATTTCTAACCACACATGTCATCCAGCATTGTCATATTCTGAGAGGGAGTGGCCTCTTTGTTTCACCTCAGAGATCTTAATTAAACTCCCGTTGTCCTCACTTCAGAGTTCCTGTGAAGGTTAACAAACCTGAATTTCAATTCATTCATTTAATGACAGCACTGTGTCCACACTGGTGACACATTTAAAAACCAAACTCTTTCTGGTCTCCAAACCTCTAAATTAGGTGTCCCTCCAAGATTTTTCATGGAGCAGAGCATGAACTGAGAGTGGCGCTGCATTGATGTAAAAAAAATAAACCCCTCAGATTTCTTAAAGTGACAGTACAGGCATTAACTCTTCAGTTAAAACAGGTTACAAAACACATGATAAATATTTTAAAACACAGATACCTCAATATTTATCAAGATCTGAAGTTTCAACACAAAAATAAAGATATAATTTCAACCTGTTACATAGACTTTAAAAAATAAAGCCCTCTAACATGTCAAATATTTGCAGTATTTCCACCTAAATTCAGATTGATATTAAAAGGAACTTCCTGTTTCCTGATAGTACACCACCACTGACTGATAGTACACCACCTCACAGTGTTACTCACACAATATCTGGGAAGTCTGATGTAGACAGTCCTGCAGATCAGGTGCATGTGGTGGAGCGTTCTTGAGGCTAAGACCAAGAAGAAAAATTTAAACTAGAATATCAGTCTAAATTTAGAGCAGAGACAGGAAAAATATGACATTTTAGAGAGCTTTAATATGAAAGTCTACATCAGACTTCCCTGATAATGTCTGAGTGACACTGAGGTACTATCAGTCTGCATTGAAACTGGTCTGTGGAAACAGGTAGTTTCTTTTTAATATCAATACGCTAATACTGAAAATACCTTTATATTAATTGCATGGACTGTATTCTTTTCTGTTGTTTTATTTAAATTATTAATTGATCAACCGATTCATTGATTTATTATTAATTCACAGACAGACAGACAGACTGATTGAATGTATGTGAGAGCACGTTCACAAGAAGGTTACTTTTATTTTGAAATCAGTCCACGCTCCCTTATCGTAATGCCTACTACATAGGCGCACCACAAAACAAGTGGGGGACAGACAGCCGGTGTTTTTCGAAGTGGAGGCTGGATTAACTGCAGTACTTCTGTCCTCAAACCCAGAAGTTCTTATCTGTCGATACATTAGTGTCATTTTGTCGAAGGCAGGGCGATCAGTGGAGGACATGATGACGTCAGACCTCGAGACACTTTAACTTTCTGTCGTCTTTTGGTGCAAAGTGACGGATCATCAAACGAACCTGAACTCAAATAGAGGTAAATTCTAACAAATATCTTTAAAATAATATCAATAATCTATTATTGCTGCAGATCAATATGTTGATTAAGATGAGGATGTAGTTGACATCAGTCAGTTCACAGCTTGTAGTTCTGTCAGTAAACTTCACTAACTGATCTCCAAACAGCTTTCTGTTCGTTTCCTCTTTATACTGACTGACACTGAGACAATAAATTACAATATTAAAATCATGTCTGATATAAATAAATACACAGACGAGGTGTTCAGCTGTTGGAGGCAGAAGTACAATAACATTAAAACAATAAATACAGCAATAATTAATTCACGAGCTAAATGAGATATACTATATTTAGATTTTGTCTTCAGTCTAGATATTTTTTATCTCAGTTGGTGTCGGCTGACATTTGGCACTGTGTTGGTTTGGTTGTGGCCCACTTCTGGCAAACAGCTGTGGACCACTCATGTGCCATCATCCCATGTCGTACTTGGGCCAGAATAAAAGTGTACAGTGGCCCACATTCGGTTGAGTGCTGGTTTATTTGGCCAGTTTTTGGTTGACATCTGGCATTGTGATGGCTTGGTTGTGGCCCACTTTTGGCAAACAGGAGCGGACCTCCCAAGTGCCATCATTCCATGCGGTATGTGGGCCAGATGAACATGTCAGGTGTGGGCCAGATATGGGCCAAAAGAATTTTGCTATCTGGGCTATCTAGTCGAAACGTCTTCTACGACAATTTTACCAGTCCAGTTGCGATCGATTTAATCCCTTAAGATAACTATGACCTGGATGAATGAGAATATTCACAGGCGCAAGACATTTGATAAGTGAGAAGAGACGGTGGATTTCCCAGCAGACGTCATCAGTGAGATTTATATTTATATTTATAACAGCAGAGACAGGATGAGAGAGGAGCAGGACTTTCATTTAGAGCTGCAACAATTAATCCATTATCAATCAATCAGTAAATTCATCTAGAACTATTCTGATAATCAATTTATCTGAAATGTGAATATTTTCTGTTTTCTTTACTCCTCTCCTGATTGACATTTTATCAACGAAACAACTAATCAATTAATTGAGAAAATAATCCACGGATTAATTGACAGTGAAAATAATCATTAGTTGCAGCCCTCCTTTCATTATAAGTTTTATGACATTTATTTGGCATTTTGTGTTTTTTATTTGATATTTTACCAGAAATCCAGGTACCTGTCCTGTCCTGTTACTTTAAAAAAACATTTTCATGTGTGAATAAACCAGATTATTAATATTGTAATTATTCTTCCTTCAGGTTCTTCGAGCAGCTGGTTGGTCTTCAGTTCAATGAGTCTCTGATGTTTCCAGCAGGGTGACATCATGGCAACTGCAGGATCAGGTGACATCATGGCGACTGCAGGATCAGGTGAGTCCAGTCACAATAATTCATCTACACACACTCAACAGGTATTTAACAAAAGAGACATCCTCACTTCTGAGCCATCATTAGTACCATCAGATATGTTATCTACTGCTGCATTATATGATCTCTGTCAGATGAGCATAACTTGACAGTTTATATACTTTATATACTTTTAATTAAATTCACAAGGTGGCATCGTGACAAGACTCATTGTTTTACCTTTTTTATTTAACACAGACACAAACCTACATGTCCAGCCTTTAATGTATGAAAGTTTAGGTGAACATACAAATAAAGAATGACGTATGATTTATACACAAACACACTAATGGAGAGCCGTCTGTACAAAATACATATTTTTCCCTCTCATATGATTTTAACAGTTGAATTAGATGTAGACTACATTCATCAATCAAAACATAATATCAAGGTGAAATGTCATCGAGGAATGTGGTCAGAGTGCATCATAAGGCACTAAACAAACATTTAAGGACATATAGTTTGATTATACATTTGATCCTGGAGTGCACAGGAGCTCTGCTGCATTCATCATCCACGCCTCTATCATGACTCGTTTCAGGTCATTTAATATGATATTACATTTGTTCCACATTCCTGAAAAATGTTAGATTCTGAGTACAGAAAAGTTTATTTTTAGAGCACATATGTTATATTTTGAAGAATACCAACATGCAAGCAAAGAAGCATTTTGTTTGATCAGACAAAAATCTGCAATAATAACCCGACTGGCTCAGTTTGACTCACTCGTCCTCTCAAAAACTCCTGCTGTATGTGCAGCAGACTGCTGTACACAGACTCACGCTGAGGGTCCCTCTGTCACTCAGACTCTTTACTTTGACTTCATGCTCGCTCACGTTGATGCAGAGTTATATTTGTGCCACAAAACCAAACAATCAGAGAATCAGACAAGGTTAACTCTGGCTGTTTCTTCTCCAATAGGAAATAGAGCTCAATAGTGAGGTTCCAGAAGTGAAATCACATTCATATTCAGCACAGAGGATTTAGATTATTAGTCCTCATGTTATAACCAGCCATTATGAACTGACTATGAGCTATGAGATTATCAAGTGATGGTAGATCCTCCTGCTGAAGCCACGAGTCTGTATGATTTCAACTTTGTTTTAAGAAAAGCATGTTTTATTCACAATGTCATGGAGAAATACCTTCACTATCCACAATCCTAAGGTGTGAAAGCGAGTTCTGTGATTGGCAGAACTCCCTGTTACCATGGAAATGTTTACTGCCCCTGTTTACTGTTTAGTTCCGCTAGCTGGCTAGCTAGTTAAGTAGCTAACATGAACCCTACAAATAATGTAATTCTGCTGCAGTGAAAATGATTTATATACATATGAAACACAAACTATAAGATATTACAATAGAAAACATTATAATAATGATGGATGGAATAACAATGGATTGTGGGATGGGTAGTTTCTTCTCTCTTCAAATAATGATATAATTATTCTACACAGTCTTGAACCATTGCCTTTTCTTTGTTTTCCAGCCAACACTCTGCTCTGCACTGTCTGCTGATGCAGAGTGGAGCTCACAAAGACACATCATGTCTCTCAGCAGGTTTACAAAAAGTTAACCAATCAGAGGAAATTGGACTTTTTAAGAGACAGGAGCTAAAATGACCCGTTTCAAACAGAGGGTGAATAAAGGGCCAGTACAAGATAAATAAGGATGTTTCTGAACTGTGAATCATGTAAAGACACTCAAGTGCAACCAGAAAATGAAAATATAAAGCTGTAAATTATCATAATATATCATCTTTAAGAACTGATGAACATCGAGTGAATGAAGGCATGTTTATTATAAATGTGTGTTTGTGTGTTGATGTAATGAAGGATTATGCCCATTTTATAGACAGAAGGAACGTTATTGCCACATAATACAATGTCCAATGGTTATCATTTTGTCCTCATTAAAGAAAGTTTTATAAAGTTATTTCACAGTTTTTGGCTCCAGGTAAATTAGGAAACTCCCTGAAGAAAGTCTTTCTTAGGCCCCCCTGTAGTGTTGGGCCGGGCCGGTATTCCTGAACCTGGTTCAATGATTTATTTTTACCTCTGCCAAGGAGGAGGTTAAGGAGGTCATGTTTTTCATGCTGTTTGTTTGTCTGACAGCAGGATTACAGAAAAACTACTGGTCTGATTTTCATGAAACTTGGTGGACAAATTATTTTTCACTTTTGATAACAGTGCAAGATAGGACATATGTCACTGACAGAGGTCAGCACACTCTGAGTGCCCCTGTACTTTATTATATATTTATTAAAGTCATAAACAATCATATTATCAAATACATGTCAGTGAATGGATGAATAAATGTATTCATGTGTCCTTACAGAGTCAGATGATGTCCAACCTGTGAAGCGCAGCAGCAGCTTTGAATTTCTGCCACCTACCAGTAAGTTAAACCTCAGACTGAATCAAACTACAAAATACAAAGTTAAAATTTAATTTAATTTAAGATTCATGTGATGAAAGTTGTTCTTCAAATGTGTCTTGTGATTTTGGTCCACTTTGATCTAATTCTCCATCCAGCCTCAAATGACAGAAGTTTAGTGTTGCTTCACATGTAAATGTTATTCAGTCTCTAAAGACCGGTAGGTCATTGATTATGACACAGGCTTTTGGAAAAATGAAACATGAATGTAGTGTTTCTGTCAGAACTTCCCAAGGTGACCCACCTCCCAGACTGGGAATGTAAAATCATGGATGCGTCTCCAATAAATGATCAAAGTTTTCCCTCCTGGTAGAATTTCTACACTGATTACTCTATAAACTGCACATCCAGTGTAGCAGCACAACTGGACCGAACCTTCATAACTATCTGTTTTCATTTGTGGTTTCAGTGTCTGAGCTGAGGGTTGTTCTGCTGGGGAACAGCTGGTCTCAGAGGAGTTCAGTGGGGAACTTCATACTGGGAGAGACAAAGTTCAGTACTGAGAGAGAACCAGGCCGCTGTCTGACAGAAAGAGGAGAGGTGAAGGGGAGAGAAATAGTTCTCATCAACACCCCAGATCTGCTGCATCCTGACATCTCCTTACAAAAACTGACAAAACATGTGCAAAGCTGTGTGAGACTGTCTGATCCTGGACCTCATGTGTTCCTGTTGGTTCTCCAGCCTGAAGACTTCACTGAGGAACACAAAGTGAGGCTAGAATCATTCCTTGACAACTTAAGTGATCGATCATTTGCTCATTCACTGGTTCTGATATCAGCAGCCAGAGAAGAGAGTCCAGGTTTCATCACAAAATATATGCAGCATCCACTCTTGAAAGACATGATTAGAAGATGCAGATACAGGCACTTGAAGATGGAGGACCTTGAAGTTTCAGAGTTGTTGACACGTTTGGGTCAAATTGTGAAGGAGAACAATGGAGAACATGTGAGCGTTGATGTGTTTGAAGAAGCAACTGATTTAGCTGGTGATAAACAAGATACCAAACAAAAGAAAACTCATTTGGGCATCTTGGAAGCTGTTACTGCTGCTGGTAAGTCCAGCAACAATTCAAAGAAAGATATGAAAACTTTTACACAAATCATTATAGATCACATGAGAACATGAGGCTGTGAGTTCATGTCATCTGTTTACAGATCTGGGTGCCGTCAAAGAAACCTCTCTCTCAGAGAAATACAAAAGTAAGTAAATGATCACAAACACAAAGTGTTTATTTGCAGTTATAAATAACACTGTTTACTGACAGTCACATCTGCAGTAACAGTATATGTAGCCAGATGAAATATGAGACCAGGACCAGACACAGAATAAAATTACTTCGTGGCTCTTTATTCCCCAACTGCAATAAAAAATAAAGCAGCATTAGTTTTGTCATTCTGAAGGTTTTACAGATCACAGTGCCCCCCCAGAGCCTATCCCAAGGCCGATAATCAGTCTCCAGTAAACTCCAGCAGGACTCTCTGCCCCCAGCCTTCACCCAAGACCCCCACCCCCCCTCTAGGAACCACCAGCCAGACCTGTAATCCAACTCTGAAACGCCCCCTTATAAGTTATACACTTGTAGCTGGCAGCTGCTCTTAAATCATCGTCTGACAGTTGAAGCTGCAGTGACTCTCCAGTGCCAACGTTATAATAGTTTCAGATTGTTCCATTAGTTTTAGTTTTTATTTCGTTTTGACTTTTGGTTTTCAAATTCAGTTAGTTTTAATTAGTTTTTAGAGCAGATTTGCAAAAAAGATAAAAGATACAATTTAAAAAAAAATGTATTCAGAGGACAGATGAACAGCCATCCACAAATCAAATGCAACAGTCCACAAGACAGCAGCCTGAAGTACAAAATGTGTGCAGTACTGCTTCTGAGGTTAGATGCAGGTAGTGTGGTGGATAAAAATCAACAGACCAAAGACACACATGAACATAATAACATGAACCCATTCATAAGACACGTCACATTGTTTGGCAGTGAGGAGTCTCGGGGAGCTCAATCTAAGGAAAACATGAACAAACTCAAAAACCCAATAAACTCTAGAGTAGAGGTTTGATTCATTTACATGAACCAACTCAAAATGAACTACATAAAGAATTGCACTAGAGGTGCAGCAGCTTTAGTGCAAATCACCGCAGTTGATTAACAGTATAGTACCTTGCATGTTATATTTGACACCATAAAGTGAATACACTGAATATTTTAGACACTGAAAGTGCACATGCATCTGATAGAACACAGGTTAAGATACTGCTCTCTCTCTCTCTGGTGGATGCTGATGCGCTTTGCTTTTTCTTTTAACTTTTGACTAGACTTGGTGTATATCAGTAGCCAAAAGTGAACTGATGTGGGCTAATTGACTACAAAAGCATCAGTAGTCTTTTTTCATATCAGTAATGATTAGTCTAATATTATTGGCCATTTTAGTTTTAAAAGAAAAAATTAAAGGGACCACATATTCATAACAGGCATCTCCAAGGTTTGGGAAGTTTGCTGCATACACATGACCACAATTCATCCTGGCCGACAGACAATGGACTCCCCGGAGTGTGGGTGCTCCATTCAGTGTAGGTTCAGCAAAGCATGGTAAACTTGGTCTCCAGGCGGATGGTAAAAACAAGCTGACACACCCATGAAAGATGCTGTAAATCCTCTCTTGCTCCAGCCATCTACACAAAGCTTCCTTGCCTCCTTTATTGTATCTTTCAATTTCTGCTTTGCCTTATCCATCTTGGCTTGGATGAGGTTATTGACTCTTGCCGCTCCGGATGTATTGAATTGTGGTTCGAGTGAAGGGCTACGTTATCCAGGTACTCTTGGTTAGCCTTCTTATGGGAGCTTTTCAAATAAACCTTCAGATTTGTGGGGTTTTTCCCCTTGAGAAGTATTCCACATACTTTATCACCTGCTTCCTCCACAAGGCATTTACTTTTATCTTTGACACGGTCGTATTCAAAGAAATCCCAAATAGGACTCTGCCGCTTCCTCCCAATTTTCACCGTAGCCATTATGCTAGCTGGCGTGGGCAGATTGTCAACACGTGACATCACTGACCATGAGGGGCAGTACAGTTCAGGCAGCTTGCTTAAAATCGGCAGAGCTAAATAAATAGATTTCATATCAACCCAAAAGCCGTATGTATGAAGTAAATTTACAAATACGAAAACAAAGGATGTTATCACTACAAATTTAATTTGTTTAAGTTAGTTTTGTAAACACGTAACAAAGTTTCAGTTAGTAGTAGTTCTTTTTTTTAAAAAAATCTCATTTTTATTCTTATTTCAGTTGGCTGAAATGATTTTTCAATTCTAGTTTTCGTTATTATGTTCATTTTCCTCAACTATAATAACCTTGGTCTGGACCCACTGAAACATGCTGGATGCTGTTTATTAGGGTGTGGGTCAAGGTTTTTACTGTACTCACCTGAGCCACTGTGAGGGCCAAACCACACCACCTCACCCACAGAAACATACGCTAATCAATGACCCAAACCATGCATGATTGATTAGTAGGCAATGTCCCCTCTCCCTTCCCTCACCTGTTTGCTCTGCTGTGTGACAGGGTCTGTCAATGAAGAAAAATAGATATCTTTTGTTTTGTAAGTGCAGCTGGATGGTGCTGATGTCGTTCAGCGTCACATGTTGGTTTTGATCATTTTAATTGGCTCCATAATTAACATCAAGCCTCGCACACATACACAGCGACTTTATAAAATATCCTAGAGATGAAGACAGTGAGGCAGGGTGGGGTGACGTCTGCTGTGTGCAGTAACAGAGGTGTAACCACCTGCCCCCTGCAATGACATCATTATTATTTTATAAACAAGCATAAACAAGTTAGATGTAAACATCTCTGTGTCATATGTTTTTGTTGCAGTGAGTCCAACTCAGTGTGGACTCAGAATTCTGCTGTTGGGGAAAAAAGAGGACAAAAAGACAACACTTGGAAACTTCATCACTGGTAAAACTCAGCAACAGAAAAACTATCTCACAAATCTTTTAACAACCAAACACTGTGTGGAGAGCGGAGAGTGGGGAGGAAATCCTCTAACAGTAGTGAAAACTCCAGACATCTTCAGTCTGTCTGTGGAGACGCTGAGAACAGAGATGAGAAACTGTGTGACTCTGTGTTTTCCTGGGCCAAATGTTCTTCTGCTGTTAGTGAGACCCTCTGAGTTCACTGAAGAGAACAGAAAAACACTAAAGTTCATCCTGAGTTTGTTTGGTCCAGATGCTTTTAAACACTCGATGGTCATCAGCACACATGAAGGGGATGAAACAAGTTTCACTGTGAATCAGCTCCTTGAAGACTGTGGAGGAAGATACTACAACATGACTGATGATAACCACAGACTGTTGATGGAGAAGATTAAGAACATTGTGGATAAAAACAAAGGAACCTTCCTCACCTTCACTGAAGAGACCATGAGACCAAAGTCTGAACACATGAAACCATCTTTAAACCTGGTTCTGTGTGGGAGGAGAGGAGCAGGGAAGACTTCAGCAGCTGAGGCCATTTTAGGTCAGAAAGATCTTCATTCAGTCTCCAACTCATCAGAGTGTGTTAAAAATCAGGGAGAGGTGTGTGGACATTGGGTTTCTCTGGTGGAGCTGCCTGCCTTGTATGGAAAACCTCAGGAGGCAGTGATGGAGGAATCATTCAGGTGTATCTCTCTCTGTGATCCTGAGGGCGTCCATGCCTTCATCCTGGTCCTACCTGTGTGTCCCCTCACTGATGAAGACAAGGGAGAGGTAAAGACCATTCAGAACACATTCAGCTCTCGAGTCAATGACTTCACCATGATTCTGTTGACTGTGGACTCAGATCCTACAGCTCCAGCTGTCATTGAATTTGTAAGAAAGACCCCAGACATCCGGGAGCTCCTTCAGAGCTGTGGAGGAAGACATGTTGTCCTCAACATCAAGGACCAGCAGCAGATCCCAGAGCTGTTGGACATGGTGGAAAAATTGAAACCTGACGAAGACAAACCATGTAGCTACACAACAGAAACATTTGTATTTGCCCAGATGGAAAAGATCAACACACTGCTGTCTGAACTGAAAGACTCGAAGTCAAACAGCACAATTAGCTGTAAGTTCTATAAATGATAATTATAAATAATAATACATAATAGTTTCTTTTCTCTGTCCTTCAGTAACTCCTGGTCTTCTTATTTCACAGGTGATAAAGAGACACAGTGTCCAGAGATTCTCAGGATTGTGCTGATAGGAAAGACTGGCTGTGGAAAGAGCTCTTCAGGAAACACCATTCTAGGAAGTAGAGAGTTTAAAGCTGAACCAAGTCAAACATCAGTAACCAGACATTGTCAGAAAGCACAGAGTGAAGTGGACGGTCGTCCTGTTGTTGTCGTCGACACTCCTGGTCTGTTTGACACAAATTTGTCTCATGATGAAGTGAATGAGGAGATGGTGAAATGCATAAGTCTTCTGGCTCCAGGACCACATGTCTTCCTGATGGTGATGCAGATCGGTAGATTTACACCAGAGGAGAAGAAGACATTAAAGCTCATCAAGGAAGGATTTGGGAAGAATGCTGAGAAGTTCACCATCATTCTTTTAACTGGAGGAGATTCACTGGAGGATGTAGGAATGTCCACTGATGAGTATATCGAAAAGAAATGTGATGAATCATTTAAGAAGCTGATCGCTGACTGTGGAGGAAGATACCATGTGTTTAATAACCGTAATAAACAAAACCGCACACAAGTCAGTGAGCTGATAAACAAGATTGACACCCTGGTGGAAACAAATGGAGGCAGCTGCTACACTAATGAGATGCTGCAAGAGGCCGAGGCAGCAATACTAAAAGAAATGAAGAGAATCCTGAAGGAGAAGGAAGAAGAGATGAGGAGAGTCAGGGAAGAGCTTCAGAGAAAACATGAGGAAGAAATGGAAGAAATGAAAAGACGAATGGAGAAACAGAGAGCAGAAATGGAAGAGGAGAGACAACAGAGAGAAAAACAACTTGAAGAAACAAAGGAATACATCAACAAAGAACGTGAGGAGAGAAAGAGGGAACAGGAAATGAGAGAAGAAGAAAACAGAGAGAGAAAACAACAGGAAGAAATTAAACGACAGGAGTGGGAACAAAAAGTTGAATCTTTGGAGCGAAAAATAAAATTAGAGTCAGAATCAAAGGAAATGATTGACAAAAAGCTGATTCAGAACATAGAAGAGATGAGACAAGAACGAGAGAACTGGGAGAAAAAACAAAAAGAATGGTGGAACAAACGATATCAAGAAGATAAACAGAGACAACTGGAAGAACAAACAAGATTTAGAAAACTGCAAGAAGAATATGAACAGGAAAGAGAAAATTATGAAAAGAAAAGAAAAGAAGAAGATCATATCAGAAGAGAAAAAGAGGAAAATGAGAAAAAAGAAATCGAGGAGAACTATAAGAAGAAAATGGAGAATGTGAAGAAGAGATATGAAGAAGAAGCCAGAAAGAAAGCTGAAGAGTTTAATGAATTCAAAGAGAAATACAACCAGGAATCTGCAGCTCTGAAGAAAGAACATGAGAAACAACTGAAAGACAAAGATGAGAAGTATGATGTCTTAAGGGCACTTCTAGTCCACAATGAAGAACAAATGAAGAAAAAACATCAAGGTGAAATTTATGACTTACTGAAACATGTGACCAAAACTGCAGGAAGGCTGTCAAAAATCAATGACTTACTAGAAACACATGAACAAGAACTTAGTAATATTAAAACTGAGGAGGAAAAGAAAGATCTGCAGCTAAAACATGAGCAAGAAGTAATGAAACTGATACCAACAGTTTTGGATGAAAAGGACACATCATTTTGGGTACGTTTAAATTACCTGGTTCCTCGACTGTTTAACTGGTAAATGTCTACATTAATACTGAGCTGAACATCAGGAGAAATTTTGGGGTTCAGTGTTTTGGGGCAGGAGGAGGTGGGGACCGAACCATCAACCCTGTGATCAGTGGTTGATGCTGCTTCCTGATCCACAGCTGCCCCAAAGTTTGAATGAACTAGTTCGTGAATGAATTTGTTCATTAATTTAGAATATGTTTGCGAGCAGGGGAAGAGTTCAGCTAGAGGGGAGGCATGTGTGGGTTTGACAAGTAATAAATTAACTTTTGTTATTTCGTGCAGTACCTCACATAAGCATGTTGTATAAGAAGGTTATACAAGAAGTTAGAGAAGTTAGTGGCTTTGTATGCTGCTGTGTGCAAATAAACCTGTGGATTGAACTGCACTCTGCTTCTTTTGCTTCTGAATATTTTGAGTCTGTCTCAGTCTCTCTAACATCAAGTGAGGTCTTGTGGTGCCTCTCAAAGTATTTTTCTATTTTTAGTCATTAATGTACAGTATAGCATAGTTAAAGTAAAAGGTAAAAGTAATTTGGACAAGGAAAAATCCACCACATTGTTGGCAAGCCAGCCAGGTGGACCAGTGGGGACCCCGGCCTTGGCAACTCTTGACTGACAGCATTCTCGTTGAGGCAGCCTGAAAATCCCACACGACTGTTCAACATAAGACGTGAGCAGAAAAAACGTATAAATTTTCTGCTGGGATTTTGGCCTGTGGCAGAGGATCTGTTCAGCTGAGAGTAGGAATCCTTGAGTATCCTTGACCTTTGTATAATAAGAGGTGACGTCATTTTGGTGAAATACAAATTGCATTACACAGAAGCTGTGTGCTTTCATGAAACAGCTGTGTGGATGCATTGTGTGAGAGTGAATGGAAATTCCTTGCAACTAGTGCCTATGTGTGTGAGTTGGGAGGTGTGCAGAATAAGAGAAGTCCGAGGGAGGTCTGCTATGCAGCTGCTCGATCTAGGTGGAAAATGAATGACAAGTAAAGAGAAATAAATGCATTACTAAGAGTCCGCTACTCCAGCTTAGGAAAAATTGACATATACAGGGCAGGCCCAGTTGTTAAGTTGCATGTGTTAGCACTGAGAATCTGCTGTATTCAGTACTTGAGTACTTTGAGGTAAATTTTAATATAGGACTACAGGGCAGGCCCAGAGGCTATGTTTGTGTGTGACAGCTCTGAGAAACTGCCGTATGAGTAGGGCAGGTCCATGATAAGTGCAACTGAAATTCCGCTACATAAGGGAACGGTAAGGTTACCTGAGCATTGTAGGCCTAAGCGTTTGGCAAAGAGAATACAGGAACAGAGAAACGAGTTAAGACAGACATAAGAGAAGAAAGCATGCAGAAGTGAAGAAGTAAAGCTCTATAGGTAAATAGAGATCTCATTATTTTTGTACAAAAGAGAAAAGAAGGAAAAAGAGAGATTAAAAAATAAATTGATACCCACATAATATTCAATTAATACTACTACTACTACTA
Organism: Lutjanus erythropterus; assembly: GCF_056507025.1. NCBI lineage: Eukaryota > Metazoa > Chordata > Actinopteri > Lutjaniformes > Lutjanidae > Lutjanus > Lutjanus erythropterus. Next base: position 32,894,526 of record NC_139320.1, read on the forward strand.
CTACTACTAATAATAATAATAATAATAATAATAATAATAATAATAATAATAATATGTGGTTCTACAAATATACCAGTATGGAAAAATTAATAAAACAAGCAATAATAATTAATAATAGAAAAATCATATCTGCATATAAATGCATGCATATATGCATACAAGTTCTCCTTCTTCACTCTTCTTTTAGGTGAGGTGGGAGAACAGTAAAATATTTGTACAACAAGGAGAACCTAGGAGGAGAAAGTGTTCTAATTTAAGTATTTTGCTGCCAAACTTAAGTGCCACACTGCATGGTTTTGGCTGTTGGGTGCTGCATCAGATATGTGTGTGTGTTATTTAGCCAATGCTGTAGGAATGTGTGTGTTGGACAGTCATTTGGTGAAGTAATATATTGAATGTCACTGACCATTAATGTTGGCCAGTGAGACTGACGCCAGTTTCAGCAGTTGTTGATAATCTGTCAAAGAATAAATGTTTTTGATAAGACCTGTTGTTGTTGTGTCTAATAAACTTTGACATATGCAGACACTGTGTGTGCGTGTTTGTTTTTTCATGCCAGCAGTGTTGAAAAAATCTCATTTTCTTGTTATTCCTTTTTGTGCTAAAACATTCGGCTCAACACCATTATCATGTACTTTTTAGATTGTGAATATATTATGATCACTTTATTTTTGTGCAGAGACAGGGTCAGAACAGTGCAGCAGCCACAACTATTTATAGACCGCAGCACAACAGCTGCTCCGTGTATGTGCAACTGAACACTCTCTCAAACTCAGTTGTGATGTGACCTGAATAAGGAGAATTTTTAATTTTACACTACCATCACGCGACAGTGTCAAGTCTGATGATAGTGACTGATGATAGTCAGTTTTAATCATTGCTGATTTACTGTGAATCACTGCTATTTTCACACACATTCGACTAAATAAAATGTCTCCTGTTGTATTAAAAGCCAAACATTGTCTATGTGTAAGTTAAAACTCCCTGAATATTTTTTTTAGTATGAAATTTGATGACTCTTTGTTGATGATGTCATTACTAAAGTCTATGAGAGCACAAGTACAGACATGAATGCAGATTCACAAAGTTGGTTAAGCCTGGCCTGTAAACCAACACAAACAGTCATGCAGGAATTATCCACAACAGTTGCTCTCGTCATTACCAAACCCTCAATTATGACAAATACATATCAGTCAAAAGTACACAAAGGCAGCACTGTTGCTAACTCCACAATAAAAAAAGATTCTGACTCTGAAATGAAGTTTATATTGTGAAACCAATGACATTTTATGTATAAAACACCACAGAGACATCAGATCCACCTAATTTCCTGAGATAAATGTGATGACCATGAACACTGACCACATAGGTTGGAGACTTGTTTTGCTAACAGGCCCTCACATCTCTAAAAATGTTGAAATTTTCTAGTAGGCATTATTATGAAAAATCTACAACATATTTAAAATACAACAGTTAAGTTCCTGCCTCCAAAAGATCTTGCAGTACAAAAATGATAACTTACATGTGTGCTTGGTTCATGTCCATCACTGCGGCGGATTGATACAAAATGCATGCATTTGTGACTACCACAGGTTCACATGACAAAGGACAAAGTTAGAATACTTCTGGACATTTGAACAATACTTTGACAAATGCAGACAATCAAATTCAGGACAGGACTTTGACCATGACTGATGCTGTTTCACACATCCACAAGAACAGAAACAAACATGAATGCAGATTCAGAAAGTTCTCAGACGTCTGCAGGAGCATCTGATATCATTTAGATCTGTTGCTTTATGGTTGCTTTCTGGACAAAGACTGGTTAACTGCACAGAAATTGTGTGCAGGGATTGTTGAACTAAAGTTGGGTGTGTCTGAGGAATCAAACATGCTAAAATAAGATTTTCCTTGATGTGTGCATGAGTCAGTCTGTTCAGTCAGGCCTGTATATCAGCTGCTCTCACTTCTACTCACACAGAGAGAAACTGTGGAAAACTAAAAACTGAGTCTGATTATAAACTGTTGGAGTAAGTAAAGTCAACTGTATTCATGTCATACTCTTCTTAATGTAGAATTTTCATTTTAATGAATTGAATTTAAAATATGTAGGTTTGAGTCTTTTGTAGTCAGAATCAGATCATGACTGATTTTTCCTTTTTCTTCTCTTATTGGCCACATGCCAGCATGTGACCACCATCATTCTAAACTGTGACAATTTTGGACAATGAATCACGTCACATTTCTTTATAATAAAGGCTATAAATGCTATCTTCTGCATTTAATACATCATCTAAATCATCCATGACGAACAGTGTTGGGAGTAATTCCTTATAAAGTAGCTCCACTACTTTTGGTGGTAACTAGACATGTAACTAATTACTTTTTAAAATTAAATACCTGAAATTTAACTGGCTTCTTACTATTTACTTTTGACTCTGATGAAAATAGTGGACAGCTGCAGAGGACAGCAGACAAATGCTGCCTGGTCACCTGATCAGTTTGGCAAAGCTTTTCCTCATTGTGATGAAAATGGCGTCATGTAATTAGTAGTAACCACTGTTGCAACCTTCAGTTAACATTTCAGCATGTTGTGAGTCTTTTACCAAGTCCTACTGTCTTACAGGACAGTAAAGGTACTGTTGACAGGTAGCGATGCTGGTCGTTGCTTCCCCCTGGTGGTCAGGTGTATTAATAACTCCCATCAGTTTAACGGGTACAATGATGGAAATAAATCTGTTGTCACTAAAATAATATAGCTGTTTGCCCTGAAAATGAAATTGAAACAGAAATTAAAAATTTAAAAAAGTTACTGTACTCATGAATTAGTTACTTTTCTTTACAGAAACTGTTAAAGTAATTGAGTTCTTTCTGTCTGCACCAGGCTGGTTAACAGGTCAGACTGTGATGAACTGAATCAACAAAGAAATCAAAAATCAAAAATCAAAAATCAGTGAGCAAAGCTGAGAAACCAGTGTGTGACTGAACTGTGAACCTGTCTGCTGTCATCACACAGGTTGTATATTGAACTAGAAAGACGGAGTCACTCAGCACCTGAACACCACCTGGACATGTGTGGCTCTGAAACACAAACTGAACATGTACTTCTATTTCTTTGGTTATGAAAACAATCTAAAATCTGAGCATAACTCAGACGTGATTATTTGATGGTGAACTCTGTCAATGTCGACTGCAGTGAAGTAAACAAGCAGCCCCTCCCAAAATCCCTCAGTCCTACCTGGACCTGAAGTCTGGATGCTGGGTCCACTGGTCAAGTCTGGAAGGATTTCACTCGTCATGTCGGAGATGGAGTGAATGAGATGTCAGGAAAATTACAGTGCTGATAAAATACTGGAAAAAAAAAAGAGAGAAGTATAAAAAAAACAACTTAGCTTCCTGTCAATAATAATATCTCCTCCAGGTGAAATTATTCAGGATTAAAATAGTGTCTTCACTCTGTGTGTACTTCTCCAGTTTTCATTCAATCACCATCTAACTGTTTATCAATCATTAATCATTTATCTTAAATGCACTTGTTCTTGTTTTTGATTTCATTTACATTATTTTTTCAGTGTATGATTATGTAATCTGCCATAATGTTATCTGGTCTCTATATTTATTTTATTTGATCAATGATCAATTAATTATTGTTTAGGTGATTAAATGCATGTAGTTCAGCTTCGTATCAGCAGAGGGAGACAGATCATTTTAACACAGACTCTGATGGACATGAAACTGTAAAATCATCAGAAAAAAAGTTGAACAGCTGTTAGAAAATATCTTTGATAACAGGTCAAGAAACCTGTGAAACATAAAAACTGAAGGAGAGAAATCAACTATGAATCCCATGGTGCATCTCACTAACAAATAGCCAATCACAGAGCTTCAAATCCTGAGGATTAATTACAGAATTTCTCCATGTTTATGGCACTATAAAGTTCATCACATTTACTGTGTGTCTGACTCAGTAACCATGGCGATGATGGAGGCTTCTGAATTAGATTTGATTTGCACATCCACAGAGAGACATAGGAAACATTTAACATTTAGACTGATCCAAAACAGAGTATATATATGGGCAATAAATAAAGAATGTTAATAAATAAATATGGATTGATATGTAACAAATAGACATGGAAATAGTCAATAAGGAAATAATTAATCACTGAAATAAATAAATAAATAACTTCAGGATTAATTTAAATAAACAGATAGAAATTAAAGGCATAATATGCAACATTTTCCTTTAAAAATAATGTACAGACATAATATATAAAGATAAACCCTCTCGTCATCACTGACTCTCTGTCAGTGTGTGCTGCTGTCTGTTTCTGAAGACCTCTGACTGTATTTCTCATTATTTTGCTGCTCAGGACATTTTATCAAATTAAAATGTATTTAACATCCTGGGAATGAGACTCACCAATCATCTGTGTGGTGTGTTTATGAACAGCTCAGACAAATCCTACTCATTAAGTCAACAGGGGAGAGAATAAATACATCAGTCGATCAAAGAAATACAGGAATAAAGTTCTTATGTCTGCTTTCCTTGAGTTATTTTGGGATTTTATTTCTTAAACCATCTGGTTTATTTGTTTTGTAAATGCAGTAGGGCACCATATAGACTGTACCATTGTTTGTTGTGATGTTTGCTGTGTTGTACCTGTGATGAATAGTGGTCACACCTCTGGACACTCCTCAGTGTTGTCTGCCTCTCAACAAGTGGCCTCTGCTTACTTTCTATAGTTTTCAGTTACTTTATGTTGGACTGAGTTTTTTATATTCTGTAATATTCACTGACATTTTTAGAATTTATTTTGAGGCCTTTTTAGTGTTGATTAAATAATAGCAGTAATTGTATCCACCTCATTTTCAGTTTTTCATGTGTCTGTTATTAATCTTTAATCCTTCCCAACAGTTCCAGTTTGATTGCTTTGCTTATTAAAAATAGATTAGATTGATAGATAGATTAGAATAGATTGATTTATTGTGAAAACACATCTGTGCCTTATCAGTAACAGTAACAACTTTTCAAAAAATAATGACTGATTATTTCAAATGGCTATTAATGACACAAGATTAGGATATTTTCATGTTTGGGAAAAATTTGAAATTAAACGTGTTAAAAGCTGAAGGACAGCTTTTACAGAAACTGACATGAAAGAAGAACATGTGTTTTAATTAATACATCAAAGTGAAACAAAGAGGCCAAAAGGAGTCTGTTCTGTCTGCTGGTGGTGTGTCTCCTGGTTTGTCACCAACACCACTGATGATGGTATAAGATTCATATTTTCTATGAAGATTATCTGTCAGGAAGTCAAATTATCTGAAAACTATCAAAGAATGAGAAGTTGAAGTTCAGTGGCATTTTGCTGAATCTGACCATTTTCAAACCAATTATTTTATTATTATTTTTTAATTATTGAAGATATGTCTTTTTACTTTCTTTTACTTCCTTTCTATGACACTGTGTTTCACAGAGCTGAGAGTGTGTTGAGCTCTGTGACATTATTAACACTGCAGTGTCTCTATTCATGTCTTATAGCTGCTGACTGCAGTTCAGCTTCTCTGTTCCACAGTTCAGCGAGGGGCCCCAAAAATCTCTCATCACATTTTAATGGATGGAAATCGTATCCAGGCAACACCCAGAGAGACGCTGATCTGAGATCAGAGTCTGTACACAGAGGAGGAGACACACTTTATATAAAACATACATGTTGGCTCAAGATTTTTTTTTATCAGGAGAACTTAAACAAACTGTGCTGAGGTTCTCAAACTGTGAGGTGCTGCCCCTCTGAGGGACACATGAGAGCTGAGAGAAACAGACTGAGGTCAAAGGAAATAATCACTGATCGATAAGGTTTAATACACACACATTTACTCTTCATACCACACTAATATAAAAAAAACTACAGACAGATAAAAACGAAACCTCGACCTCAAAGTTCCCATGAAGACAAAATTCATGTTTAAGTGTTTTTATCAGATGTGTATTGAGCCAACGTCACCTACACGACAGTACTGAGATCAGATTGTAGCTATTCAGATTGTAAATGTCCTCAGCTTCAACTCTTGGTGTTTCACAGAGTTTCCTGACGGACAGAGAGCTTCACGTGTTGCTAAAGTAGTGAACCGCTAACTGGTTAGCCAAAACTTTTCCACTGTCGCTAACTTTAGCTTAACAGCTGAGGAACTTTGTAAATCAAACTCACTGTTACATTATGACTTTTTAGGATGTAAAACTCAAAGTTTAAGACTTGGTACTGGAGTGCAAAGACTTAAGACTTAAGAATTAACTTGTGACTTGGTATCATCTCAGGTGTTTGCTGACCTGAGATTCAGTGTGTCGTCATCTAAGGCAGCAAACCCTAAAACTCCACCAGGGGACGCTGCTGCTGCTGCAGAGGGTCCAGGGCGTGGAGTGTGTGTGTGTGTGTGTGCTGGGGGTCCACAGTTGGGGTGGTGGCGGGGGGTGGGAGGAAGAGGAGGAAGAGGAAAAGATGACCATTTCCTGCTGCAGCTAGAAAATAAAACAAACAGGAAACAAGGAGCAGAACTCCCCGGAGCTCAACGAGGAGACACAGAGACCGGTGGCAGGAGGACGGACAGAGGACAGAGGACAGAGGAACCCAGGAGAACCTGGGAGAACGTCTCACAGAGCAGAGGAGGACAACATCTGTAGGAATATCAGAAGAACGTGAAGAGACAAATCCAAGACTGTGGAGTACAGACAACCTGCAAACCAGCTGCTGACACACACACACACACACACACACACACACACACACACACAGTGGCAGAGATGTCACAGTCCTGAGGAACTCCTGGATTACTTAATTCTACAAAAAAACAGAAGACAAAGGTAAGAGCTGCTCCTTTAATCTGTGTGTGTGATTACTGATGTTATTTTATTTTATTTTAAAGGGACAGTTCACATTTTTTAAAGTGTGGTTGTATGAGGCACTTCTCCAGATGGTGGTCGACACGCCCCCAGTTTTTGAGAAGCAGCAGGGGGACTGATGTAGGAAGGAAAAATACGTCCAAACATGTGTTGGGACTTATTTTTCAACTAGTGATCAATCTGGCAATAATTTTTCTACTAATCGATTAGTTATTTGGTCCATAAAATGTCAGAAAATGTTGTGGACTAAAAAACTAAACCTGACCTTCAATTGACATGAGGTTAAGGGTTGAACTATCCCTTTAATGATTCATCAATTAATCAGTTGTTAGTATTTTCAACTATCAGTGAAGGAAAATGCACAAAATTCACAACCTGAACAGGAAGCAAGTTTACTTACAAACGTGACATGAAACTGTCTGTCACAAAACATCATATTGGTTCATAAAAACACAATAACACCTGAATTAATGTGATGAAGAGGAGAAATAATCATTTTGTATATAAATATGTAATTTACCATCAGTTGGAAGCTGCTGGTAAAGATTGAAAAGTGCTTTCATGTGACTTCGGAAAAGGTGTATGAAACCTGAAGCTGTGATTTTAGTCGACACGTGCAGATCAGATTTTAATGATCTGAAGTGTTGAGGACCCTCTGTGATTCCTGGTGTCCTGCTGAGTGGAGCTCAGACCCCAGGTTGAGAACCAATGACTTGTAGGACTTTTTTTTTCCCATCTCATTGGCAGAAACAGGCTTCTGTAGTTTTGGAACCAAACAGCAGAACAACATAAATGTTAAATTTTAGGGACTTCTAAGGTTCAGATCAGGAAATTAAGTCAGTGCAATATAATGGAGACAGTGTGTGTGTGTGTGTGTGTGTGTCTGTGTGTGTGTGTCTGTGTGTCTGTGTGTCTGTGTGTCTCTGTGTGTGTCTCCTGACAGTCAGAGTTCAGGGATGCAGGTGTTGACAGACAGTCCAGTCCTGCAGGACAGACTGTTGATTTTGGCTCCAGTCTCTCTTTTTATGTTTCAGATTAAATTTTGTCTTTAGAACAAATTTCACATCATAAATCATCATTTATATTCAGAGCAGGACAACATGACTGCTGGACAGTCCAGTGTCTCCGTCTGTCCCGGGAACTAAACCAAAACGTGGTCAAGTTTTCTTAGAAAACACATGTGTGGAATTCTGGGAATTTTAGCGTCCATATTCTCATGTGTTTGAGTTCTGAGTGTTATATAAGACTATGAATTAAACTGGAATTAGAATTACACCGTGGTTTTATTTTCCGTTGTACACTGTGACTACATGCCCATTCAAACATGGAGGTGTGCAGCAGCACCGTGAATCACAGCATTACTGCAAAAAACCTTCCAGTGTTCCTACAACAGACAGTTCATACTGACAGTAACATGACAGAGATGCTAAATCTGTTAAACAAACTACAGAGAAGTCAAGAGACTTTTACAGCCTCGCATCATCAACATCATCATCTGATATTTGTGAACGGACACTTACCAAAATTAACTGAGACATTTGTTTTTTCATACAAAAATGTTTGGAAATTCTGATCTAATAAGAGAATAAAGACATATTTTTACTATTATTATATATTTCAGGAGCACTAATGCACAGAAAATGAAATAGAACTTAAGAATGGATGATGTTTGTAAAGCTCCTCTTAAATTGACAGTTTTCAAATTAAAGGTTTCTGGTTACTGACTTTCACTCACTGAGTTTCATTCAATCCAGCTGCAGTGACACCATGAGGCTGCAGGATCCAGCTGTACTCCTGCAGATGTGGAGCTGTTGGAAGGGTTTATACAAAAAGTTAGGAATGATTTTTTAATTTACTGTATCAGCACATTATACACACCAGCGTCCCAGCAGAGGCAGATTCTGTCCCCTGTCCTTTAAAGACCGTCTGTCAAAGATAATGCCACTTTTTGTTCTTTGTGCAGCTGTCAGACTCATCAAAGATCGTGACTGACTGATTCTTAAGTTTTTTTTCCCACCCTCACTCCGGGAACTTTGCTTCCGATTGGCTAATACTTGTTTCCTCTGTTGTTCAGGTTGATTAAACGCTGAAAAAAATGTTTCTTTGGACCAGCTTTAAAAAAGATTACTGTAATCTGTTACACATGAATTGATTAGTTTTTAATTGGTTTTAAATTGAAATATAAAGTTTCATCCAAATCCTAAATATAATTAGAAACTGTCCCTTTAAAGGGTACCTCACAGTAGAGTAATACATCACAGTGATGTCATTTCTGAACAGTACTAACACAATACACTTCTTTTATCACTTTAGCTGCTTCCACTCAACATGATCATGATCACAACATCATCAATCACAACCTACATGATCAATAATTATTGATATCAATTGATATCAAACTTCACTATTCTGAAGAATTTAAAAAAACAAAAAACAAAAAACTGTTGGAATGTTCCTTTAAAAGATCCCGCTGAGTTCATTTAAGATACTGTTACAGCTCAGTGTGTGTGTTTCCTCAGCTGGGTGTGTGTGCTGACGGACACCTTCCTCTATGAAAATCTGTGTAAAACTTTCTCTCTCTCTCTCTGTGTGTGTGTGTGTGTGTGTGTGTGTGTGTGTGTGTGTGTGTGTGTGTTGACTGATTGATACAGTCCCGGGTTGAGTTCAGGTCATCAATACTACCTGATCACTCAGTGCAGCCCCACCGCTGCCAAACCTTTATTTTCTGTTCTGCTGCTCACCGGGACGCCCTGCCAAGGTGAGCCCCAGTGCATGCTGGGAGGAAGTAATTATGATGTAACACTGCAGTCAGAGCCCACTTCCTGTCTCAGGACGATAACATCCAGTCTGTTTCTATATTGAACTCCACTGGACTCTGGAGACACACAGTTAAATACGTGAAGAGGAAGTGACACAATGCAAATAATTCAGTGAATATGTGACATGGTTAAAGGGATATTACACTGTTTTTAAACTGAAGTTTGTTCACACGCTGCATGTGACAGTTTATTAATGAAACATGCAAAGAAATGAAGTGTTTCAGTAAATTCTCCTCACACGTTAACTCTCTCATATCACACCATTTTTATACCAAAATTAGCTCGTATATCTGGGTATTTTGGTATTTTTATTTGTTTGTTTGCTTTTTTATTTTATTTCATATTATTAAATAATTTGGTATTTGTTAAATTTTGGTATAAAACTGTCATTGTCAGGTTTTTTTAAATGTGGCTAAACCTGCTAAAAATAGGTGATTGACCATTTTCCCACTGCAGGTAGAAAAGTTTGAGTTACACTCTTAGAAATAAGGGTTCTAAAAGGGTTCTTCCTGCAGGACTGAGGTTCTACACAGATTATTTTAAGTTTTAGTTCCCTTTTTCAACAGTTTCACCAGACTGTTGATTAAATATCCATGAATGCATTTTTAATTGGTTAAATTCTCAATCATGATAAATTGTTTAATGATTAATCATTAACATCATTTATTCAAAACTGCTGCTGCTGCTGCAGTGTTTAGTTTTTTGTCCACATGTTCTGGTTTTCATTGGTCTGTTTGGGATCAGATCACCTGATTGGCTACAAAAATACAGGTAAAGGTTTGAATATTAATTCAACTTGTACTCAGTACTCAGTCATGATTTTAAAAGTAACTAAGTAGATTACATAGTGTAATGAAAACTTAAGTACAAATAAAAGTGTGGCCTTTAAAATCTACTCATGAAAATATAATTACCTCAAAGTTTCTTCGTCTCCTGGTTGTTGTCCAGCGTAAAGACAACATTAAAGCTGCGGTGGTGTGACGGGACTGTTCTTGCAAAGTGTTGTTTTTGTGTCTCAGTGACTGATGGTGACAACAATGTCTGAAATGTGTCCAGTACTGAAGGAGACGCTGCAGCCGTCAGCTGTGAAACAGGCTGGAAAGAAATCCTACTGTGGACAGTCAGACTGTCACTGACAGAATCAGGTTGTTATTCTGTGTGTCTGATGACATTCTGAAAGAATCCATACAGACACAGAACCTTTTATTAAAGAGTAAAATCAGTTTTGTTGAATCAGAAACAGATGATTTATGGCTCTGTTCAAAGACACCAGACTCTTTTATCGTCGCAAAACAAACTTCATTCAAACTGGACGGAAACAAAATAAAACTCACTGAAACCATCCTGGTTCTTCTTTCTACTGTTCCAACAATCACAGACTCTGGTTTGGTTTAAACTCTTAATGCTCAGAGTGAAATGGGAGCATATTCTGGTTCTACACTCTTAGAAATAAAGGTGCTAATGGGAACCATAAAGGGTTCTTTGGCTTGTAGCCATAGAATAAAAGTTTTTGGTTCCTCCCAGGGTCTAAAAGAGAACCATTCTATGGTGTAATGACTCCACCCAGAACTCTCCCTGGCAGTCCAGAACATTTCCACTGTCTAAGGGTGCTAACAAAAACCCCAGTGGGTTCAAGAACCATTTTATATCCCAAAGGTTTTATCTGAGAACTCTTTGACATCATGGACCAAAGAACCCTTGACAAAAAAAAGAGTTCTTCATGGAGTTCAACAACCCTCTCTGGGTTTCTGTCCAGAACGTTTCCACTGTTTAGGGGTGCTCACAAGAACCCATCCAGGGGGTTCTACCAAGGACTATTTTATATCCCAAAGGTTTAATCTGAGAACCCTTTTATATTACAGTACAAAGAACCCTTGATAAATGATTCCTTCATTGAAATCAACAACCCTCTCTGAGGTTCTATCGAGAGCCTTTCCACCTTCTAAGGGTGCTAACAAAACCCCGCCCAGGTTCTATAAAGAACCTTTTTATGTTTTAATGGTTTTATCTAGAACCCACCTGCGGATTCTACCAAGACGTGTTGACAAACCCTTTCTTCAAAAAAACAGTTCTTCAGAGGCAAATTGTTCTCTCAACCCTTGAGGAAGAACCCTTTTGGAACACTTATTTCTAAGAGTGTACCTGCTGTTTCTCTGATGTCTCTTTCTCATTCCTCTCCTCATATTTTCATGTGTAACTCTGTGAAATGGTGGAAAAGTTGCACCGATCTCCTCCCCCCAATATTTGGTTCAATCAATAAATCTGATTAGTTCAGTCAGTAATAATTTACTGTATTAAAATAGACAAAGACAAACTGAACACGTGACAGACAGACGCTGACTTAGTGAAAAGAAAGAAACGTGTTGAGAAATCAGAGTAAATCTTATCAGCTGTGTTTAACCGAAGAATTGACAGATTTATTGACACAACCATGATTTTTTTTTCCTCTGTTTTGTGTTTCGATTCTGACTCTGAGCTGCTGAACATGAAACCAACAGCGACAGCCGCAGCAGCAGAATACAAACCTCGCTCTGGTTTCTGGACTTCTCTTTATTTGACCCACTGACCTGATGAGACCACAAAGTGCTGCTGACTCAGCTCAAACTTTCTCCTCAAACATTCATCTCGACGCTTTCACAACGCAGAACGTTTCCAAGAATAAATGAGCTGAAACACAAAGATTCATGTTCTGGTTTCACTGCAGAGGATCAGACACCGCTGTCATTATTGGAAAGATTTACTCCCAAAATGACACACAGAGAACCAGCGACAGGCCGACAGTGACCAGAGCTTTATCACCGTGTGGTTAATGTTTTAAAATGGTTTGTTTAGGAAAAGATCATGGTTTGAGTTACTAACTTGTGAACTTATATAGCCAGGTAATAAACAATGAACCCAGACACAGAACAAAAACTACCCAGTGTGTCCCTGACTCCCCAGCTGCCCTTGGAAAGAACAAAGCATCATTAACTCTGTGATTTTGAGGATGGTACAGTACAGTCATAAAAATTAAACAGGACAACAATACAGTGTACCACAATATAATAGTACCAAAAATTATTCCTAACACATAAACATGCATGCTGTGTCAGGAGGTGGTGACAAAGGCTACGTGAATGATACGACAAATACCAGAGAAGTGACACAAAAACATAAAAAGGTATTAGGTCTTTCTTTCTTTCTTTCTTTCTTTCTTTCTTTCTTTCTTTCTTTCTTTCTTTCTTTCTTTCTGCACAGCATTGCATTGCTAACCAAACATAAGAACACGATGTTCAGGATCACAAAATGAGGCCTGATGTATGAAACGTTTTGATTTATGAGTGTCTGCAGTTTTTTGACCCTGGAGACTTTCTGTTGGACAACAACCCAGAGCAGACATGTCGACTGTGTGTGTGTGTGTGTGTGTGTGTGTGTGTGTGTGTGTGTGTGTGTCTGTGTGTGTGTGTCTGTGTGTGAACCTCCACATGTCCTCTGTGATTAATGTGCACGATAACCTTAGAGTGTATTTGTGTGTGTGTCACAGTTGGAAGTCTAAACTATTTTCTCACCAAGTCACCACTGTTATTATAGATAGATAGATAGATAGATAGATAGATAGATAGATAGATAGATAGATAGATAGATAGATAGATACTGATGTTTCTTCCTCCTGAAGCTCCAGCCTGCCACCGACCCTCTCCTTCAAAGCTCCCCGACTCTGAGCAGCTGCCTGTCGGCTCTGTTTCTCAGCTCTGCCTGGTCCACTCAGCCCTCGGTAAAGCTCTGTGATAGATGTGAATTGGGGAACCCTTGACTCAACATGAGAGAGAGGGAGAGAGAACTCACACACGCATGCCGGGAAGAGGAAACATTGCAGCAAAGAAAAACACATGCAAAATCACAATTGACCCACAGGGTCATAACAGAATGAACACAAGGTGAAGTCAAAAGAATCCAAGTGAGCTGACAAACTCCTGGGTTGAGCATATTGCTGGACTCTTTTTAAGAATTCTCTGTCTGATAATTCTGTTTTATGGTGACGTTTCCTGCAGGAGTTTCAGCCATTGATTCAGATTCTCACTGAAGGAACATACACTTGCAGCTGCACTAGTAGTACAACCAATAGGAAGGCCTGGTCTCTATATGACCTGTGATTAGTTTAAGTTTACCGTCACAGAGCAGATTAACTGAAATAGGGGTCTGCAACCTCCTGCTCCGGAGCTATATGTGGCTCTTTTGTTCTTTTGGATCATTGATGCCAAAGTAACATTGTCTATAACAGCTTTAAGTTCTGGTAAAACTGTCGCTGGTACATTTATGGCCTAGATGTTGTTTGTGAGTCACTCCCGCACACTGCACTAGACAATACTGGACTGTATGAGACAATACTGGACTGCATGAGACAATACTGGACTGCATGAGACAATACTGGACTGCACTAGACAATACTGGACTGTATGAGACAATACTGGACTGCCCGAGACATGTAGACAGTACTGGATCGTACTGACAGTCAACCTGTTCTGTTGTTCTGCTGTGAGGTCAAGTTGAATTATTTCTGAAGAATATTAACAGTAAAATCTGACAGTTTGATTTTTAAAATGATCAGCAGGGAGCTGAAATCATCTGTGAGCGCAGGTGAGGTCAGAGAGAGAGAGAGTGTGTGTGTGTGTGTGTGTGTTGAAAGTGGGGTTAATGAATATGGTGTCAGCTCTTTTGTGAGGTGTGTGTGTGTGTTTACCAGCAGAGTGACCGATGACTCCCAGCTACAGGAATGTACACACACACACACACACACACACACACACACACACACACACACACACACACACACACACACACACATACACACTGTAATAACGTCTTTGTTGATTGAAAAGTTTCAGATTTTTTTTCCGTTTGAGGAAATTAAGAAACAGGAAGCAGTTTGACATTGAGGGTGGGACTTTAAGCAGATCAGGAGGATGTGTTTGTTCTGCAGGAACCATAAAGCACTCGGGAGTCGTCCCAGTGTGATCCCGTCCTGACCCTCATGATCCTGAGGTCTGTTTCTGTCTGTGAAGCTGTAGGCGACGCAAAACCGATAATATATGTAATCATGAAGTGACTTCACTGACTGTGAGAACAGTTTTGGTGCTGCATTATTTTTACAGCAAAAAAACTAAAAATCTTCAACAGGTAGCATCTTATGTGCACAAGATAAAACAATATAACTTTTCAAGACTTTAGGAGCCCTTTAATCAACTCAAATGTACATTTTTTTTAATATTTATTTTTTTATGAAAGCAGCAGACATAAGAAAATGAGATGATAAAAGTTTTTAAATCAAAATACAAAACAGTAAAACTGTTAACTAAACTGCAGTACAGATTTGCAACACAGTCTGCAGGTAGCACTAATGATATCCAGCTAACAGGCTAACAAGCTAACAGGCTAACAAGCACTGAGTCTACTGTTGGACTCTGATACACGAACAAATCCACTGAAGTCCTGAAGCTCTTGTCCAGTCTCTTCAATGTTCTGGACAGGAAGTGTGGAAGGCAGCGAGTCTGTATGAGAGCTGAGATCAGCAGTCGAGTCGTGTATCTACCTATTGTTTGTATTTTGTTTGTTATATTTGTTTATTTGACAGCTCATTTAAAAGGACAGTTCCTTGGCTGCAACACCAGTATAATCTACAATTAAAAAAAGAGCAACAAGGAAAACACAGAGACACAAGACTTTTCTTTTTTTTATCGTGGCCCTTGTAGTTAGATGCTGTAGAAGTGTGTGTGTGTGTGTGTGTGTGTGTGTGTGTGTGTGTCCCCTGTTGAATTCACACTGAGCAGAGTGTTGGGATGTTCACACCGATCATAAGAAAGAAGGAAATGATAGGTTCTTATGCTAATTAACAGAAGTGTTTTATGTTAAATTAGTTAATTATGTTAACAATAGTTTTTTATGCTAACGTTTGTTATTATGCCAATATTAAGTTTATATGCTAATATTAGTTTTTATGTTAGTGTTTTATATGAATGTTAGTGTTTAAAGCTACACAACACATAAAAGCTTCTAAATTCAGGAGTGGGGTGTTCATACATTTAATGTTGTAGAACAAAACATGAAAATCTTTTAGCTTGTGTTAACCACAGACTTTATCTCTGACATCACATCAAAAATACATAAAAAAAAAAATAAATCCAGCTCCAGACGAGGAAACCACAGGTACTAACTCATTTCTCTGTTTTAGGACTCGTTCCTGCAGTGCTCTTCTTGTGGATTAATGTAGAATATTACTCAAATAAACCATCTGAGGAACTCAACTTTACCTGAGATTAAAAATAAAGACGATAAATCTTTATGTTTTTTGTTTTGTTTTTTTTGTGGTGAAATGAATTCATCCTTTCACTCCCACTGAAAATGTCCATAAATGTCAAACATAATGTTGACCACACCCTCTTGTAAATTCCTCAACAGAGGGAAGCTGACGTATCAAATTGCAGTTTAAGTCACATTAAATAAATCACCAGTTTAACTTTTTCTGTCGTCGCTCCTTTTTCGATTTCAACATTTCCGACCGCGCATGAACGCAGCAGTGCACATCGTGCGCCTCCCTGCTGCTCCTGTCGGTGTGTCGGTCTGTTGCTCTGCTCCTCTGTCGGTCTCTGGGGTGACGCCGAGTTACAGCTGATCAGTTTCAGCAGCGGGTCTGAGCTGCTCGGAGCTCCGCGTCTCTCCCTCAACTTCTGACTTTGTGTCCGCGCTTCAGACGCTTCAGTCCGGATTCTGCTGAGAGTTTGAGCCGCTGATCCGCCACCATGACTCCCAGCTGTGAGTAATAAAACACACTGAAGACGGTGGAGTTTAATGAAGACAGCTTTAATGTGCAGAAGCTTTGAGTTTGTTTGGTGATTTAATCAAATCTCAAATTAAGTTTATTGTGTTGGAGTTTGAACCGCAAAAGGTGATTTTAACTAAAAATGAGCGGAATTATTTGATATATTCTAGTTTCAAACTAGAATAACAGATTATTTTATTCTACTTTATTTTATTTGGAAGAAGGCAACTGTTGCAAACTGTTCCAAACAATCTAGAATAATTTATTACGTTATTATTTTGGTCTAAATGTTTATAAAATGCAAGAAATGAGTGAAAATGCCCTTTTGTAAAGCTGAAAGTGGCGTTCAAATGTCTGTACAAAACTCAGAAATTTAGCAAAAATAGAAAAACTGACACTTTAGGAGGTGAAACTAGACGTTTTCAACGAAATGTGAGTTTAATATTTTGGATTAATCGATTTGTCTGATTGATTGAGTTGCAGACAGCTCGTCTGTGTGTCCTCAGAGTTTTAATGGTATTGAGTGCAGGTCTGGGGTCAGTCTGAAGGTCAAAGGTCCACAGTTTTGTTGCAGTAAAGTTTCAATAACTCCGACTTAACTTAAGTGTAAAAAGTGTCCGCTCATGGTCTCAGTTGGACTCCTCTGATAAATGCTGACTCAGCAGAGTTTTGACTCTGAAATACTTTGACTCCTCAGTGGAGGAGACCACGGTGCGTTTGAGGCTGCACTTATTAACCAACTCTGTTGTTTCATGAATAAAGAGCAGAGAGTCCAGACCTGCAGCTCAGAGACAGAGTGTGAGACTTGGTGACTGATGGCTCGTCCCACGAGGACATGATCTGTCTGCAGTTGGAGACGTGCAGATTTTTGGTTTGGTGGTTGAGGTCAGAGTTAAGCATGTATTGGTTATGGGTTTGGTTTGGTTAAGACTCCAGGAGATGAGAGGAAGAGCCAGAAAAATAACTAAATTAAATGTGTGTGTGTGTGTGTGTGTGTGTGTGTGTAAATCATGGGCTGCAAACTGTCAGCTCTGTCCTTTATCGTTTATTGGTAAAATGAATTAATCAATTAATCAAACTTTCAAAATCTTAAAATGTTATGTTCACCAAGCAACCATTAAAACAAAGTTTTATTTCCATGGCAACATGTTCCATGTTCTCTGACAGCATTACACCCTGAGAAATAAAGCTGATAACTAGAACCACATAAGGTTCTTCAGCTTGTCCCCATAGGAGAACCATTTTTGGTTCCTGATAGAATGTTTTACAAAAAATCACTTGGAACCCTTTCAAAGAGCTCTGCATAGAACCCATCATTCCCATCTACCACCTGAAAGGTTTCACCTAGACCCATCTGTGAGAAGTTCTAAAGAGAACCCTTTATGCTGCAGTGGTTCCACCAAGAACTCTCTCTGGAGGTTCTCTCTAGAACCTTTCTACCTTTCTAAGGGTGCTAACAGGAATCCAACCAGGGGTTCTACCAAGAACCTTTTTATATTCCAAGGGTTTTATCTAGAACACATGCAGGTGGTTCTACAGAGAACTGTTTTATATTATGGTACGAAGAACCTTTCAACAATCCTTGAAGTGTAGCCTACAAAACATATAAAGAGCTTCATGTTTCAGATATTTATGTGATAGAAAATCAATTAAATTTTAGATGATTGATCAGATTATTAATGGCCGATCAATCTGTCATTGATTAATTGTTATTAATTGAGGCCCAGGGTTGGAGCACTCTCTGCTGCAGTGTGAGTCCCAGGGCCTGCGGTGTGAGCAGCCCCTCCCTGTCAACTCTGTCCTCTCTGTCCCTCTGTCCTCTCTGTCCCTCCGTCCCTTCTGTCCCCTCCGTCCCCTCTGTCCTCTCCGTCCCCTCTGTCCACGGGCTCTGTGGTCTGGTCACGGTGTTCTCTGACCCGCGAAGCTTAGCACCGATGTTTTGATGCTGCAGAACATCAGATTCTTCTTCTGCTGTTTGTTCTGGCAGATGATCCGTCACAGTGTCCTCTGGTTGACAGAGTTAATATTAGAGCTGCATGATTTGGTAAAAAAAGTCATGTTGTAATTATTTTCACTGAAATTGCGATATGTGATATGATTAGTGGAAATGATCTGAACCAAACAAACAATATTTTTAGTTCAGCTCATCTCTGCAGCTCTACAGTCCCTCACTATAATCATGTTTTCTCACATTTTGTCTTTTTCAAAAACTTGAAAAAGTGTTTTGATTCTGCAGTTTTGCCCGCGGCCTTGATATTGATATTTTATTGTGATTAATTTCACAGCTGTAGTTCAGAGATGGTCACAGCTGATGGGGAATCTCTGGGTTCATGTGATTCGTGTGATTCACTGTACAAATTACTGATGTTAATGATGTGACAGTACAGATGTTCAGGGACAGAAACATCTAGTCGGGTTACTTCTGACTTTAAAATGTCTTTATTAGACAGTTAAAGAAACTCAAAACAAACTTAGAAAAAAACAATATAAAAACACATAATAACCCTGAAACAACAACAACCATCTGAACACAGACTCACTGTCTGTCAGTCGGAGCACCTGATTGGTTGGTTCAGTAAAGATCATGACTTTGGGTGGGATGATGATCTGTCACAGGTCTGGGGTTACCGTGCGAACAGGACTGTGTCTCTGGTCTCGTGTGTTGATGCAGCGACTGATGACATCAGCTGGTCACATGATGTCAGAGATGAGTGTGTGTGTGTGTGTGTGTGTGTGTGTGTGTGTGTGTGTCCACAGAGAGCTGTTATTCCGCGCTGCGTTCACTGACACATTCTCTGAGGGTTCTGCATAGTTTCTGGATGTGCAGCCTGATGAGTCAGCAGGTTTGAATTTAATAAGCTGCAAAAAAAGAGAATAAGAAGAAGAATCAAAGTTCTATTTTACTTTCTTTACCTTCGTCTGTGTCCTCCTCTTCCTCCTCCTCTTCAGACGTGCTGCATGTGATCACAAGGTGGAATAAGAGAGGAATGAATGAATGAATGATGTAACAGAAGAACAGAAAAGACTCTCTGTGTTTCACTTCCTGCTGAGCAGAAAACAGAACTCGTGTCTGAACCTTTCTCCATCTTTCTTTGACCTTTGACCTCTTTACTGTTAGTGATGTGAACTAAACACAACTTTCCTGCAACATGTCGTCCATTAAACATCATGTGACGAATAAATCTGCTTCACAGCATCACGTCATCTTTTCCAAATCTGTTTAAAGAGCTTAACAAGAGAAACGCCCAAAAAGAACAGATAAACACTAGAAAACATTTTGGTTTCTTGTTGAATCTCCATTTTTTTTTTATACATAGCAGCAAATTCTGTTTGCAAGACACAACAAATGTAACAGTAACAGTAACTTATTTCCGAGTCAGTCTGCAAATATGATCCACTGAACTCCTCACTGGACCTAAAACCCAGAATGTCAACTTAAAGAATTCTGCTTCACTCTTTTATTAGACAGAATGATTTATGCTGTCCTTTACATTAAAATACATCCAACATCGAGTAACAAAGGAATATCATGAATTATACATATAAAATACAAGGAGTGCAACAGATCACAAAATTAATGTCTCGTATCACAGTTTCGAGTCACAGATCAGATCATTTTTCAGATTAGCAGTAAAAAAAAAAAACCAAGGTGAAATCTAATGACATAATAATAATAATAATGACAATAACAACAGACACACAGCTGCTCCAGTGAGCTGAGAGGAACTGTGTGTGTGTGTGTGTGTGTGTGTGTGTGTGTGTGTGTGTGTGTGTGTGTATAGAGGTTTAGACAGCAGATATCACCAAAGTTTCAGTAAATATCACCATCTTATGATCTGTTTCTATGACGACAGCATAGTTACACCAGTGTAAATGTCTGAAGTCGTGGTGATGATGTCACTGGAGGTCGTGTGACGTCAGTGTCTCTTCACAGAGACGAGCTGCAGATTAAAACACAGCAGAATCTGTCCTGTCTGTTCACTGACACTCTGCTGTCAGATTTCAGGTTTTATTACTGAGATCAAAGTAACAGAGAGACCAAAACAGTTTCACACTGTGACGGTTACATGAAGTCTGTGGATCACATGCAGGCCGAACCGTCGATCTGTCCGGGAATCCTGCGATCTGTTACACCCGTTTAAAATGGTCATGCAGGCCACAGACCCACGTACAGTAACTAATGATTAGATTAATAATAATCATAATTAATCAGACCTTTTTTAAGTTTATTTCAAAACTCAAAAATCTGCTGCAGTGTTTTACCTTGAAATTATACATCGTCTCAACTATTCTTTTTTTTAACAGTGTGGCACTGAAATTATCTCCATGATTACACACACACACACACACACACACACACACACACACACACACACACACCCTAATAGCTGTTGGTCAGTTAAAGTTTGACTGATGATCAGTGGTAATAAAACAGTCGTGATGGAAAAGAACACAGAGGCTGTGAACAGACTGACACACCCTCCCTGTGAACCGACTTTATGAGCCTCAACAACCTTCACAGGCGACCAGGACGTAGTCAGATCCTTCACACTGCAGTAAAACTAAACTCAGCTTCTTCTGCTTTCTGTTTACTTAGTCATGCAGCTCCAACACTTTAACCCAGGGCTCTGCAACCTTTACCGTCAAAAGAGACTTTTTTGGAAAGTCTGGAGCTACAACTATTGAATTTTCTTTTTTTCCTGAAGTTTATTTCAATCTTTAATTGAGACCATTTACTTGTCTTCTTTAAATAAATTTGAATCTTTGAGGTTTAGAAACTCAGCTGTGAACCTGATTTGTCTTTATTTTGGTGTCTGAAAATTAAATAGTTTTCATTGAAAACATTAGAAAATCAGTTTCACTTTATAGAATTTAAATACAGCCTTTTGGGTTTCTAAACCTCAAAGATTTAAGTTTATCCAAAGAAAGGAAGTAAATTATCTCAACAAAAGATCAGTAGTTTGGTAAAACTTTTTCAAAATTTGAGTTGGACATTAATTGCAGTGTGTTGCCCTGAAATTTTGAGATTTCTCGATTAATTGATTAATAGTTTGTCTTAAAAAGTGAGATGATTGTGAAAAATGTCAATCAGTGTTTCCCGGGGGTCCAAGGTGACATCTTCAAATGTCTTGTTTTGTCCACAACCCAAACTGTAACCTTGATATCGTGCTGCTGCAGCCTTCAGATCAAATATAAAACTGATTCCTGTCAGATTAAAAAAAATCTTCCTCAGTCAAACAGGTTTAACAACAGCAGCGTGGTGCAGAGTCTCCACGTGAACCTGCTGATGAAGCAGCCTCAGGTGTTGATGTTTTGGTGTCAGATCAGGTGTCACACCAGTTCATGTGTGGACGAACAGCTCTGATGTTGTTACAGGAAAGATCGCTGTATTTCCTTCAGGCAGTTTGAAACTAAAAGTCGTATTATTTGGACGCAGATAGAAAATAATGGGTTGCATGTCCTGAGATAAAGTATATTGGTTTGTTTTGTTACCTGTTACACCTTTTAAACTCCCACCTGGTTTCTAAAACCTCAGTTTAAATAAGAAAACACAGAGGACATGACCTCTGAAGCTGTGACTGTTTGAGTTCATTGATTATAGGAATGGGAGGTTGCTCTGTATTGAATTCATGTCATTATAGTACAGGGTTCTGAAGCCCCGCCCCCCACCGCTGCACAGACAACAGTCCACCTGTTTATTCAGAGTTTGTTAGAACATGTCCAGACTGCACCAAATTCAACACCACATGTCCCCGGGACAGTTTAATGATTGTTAAATAAAGAACAGTGTTGAACACTGCTTGGTGTTTCTTTACATTGTCACACATGAAAGTAAACTTGAGATCTTTTGGACGGTTTGTTGGACAAAATGAGATATTTAACAGGAGTAACAGTTCATCAGAAAATGATTGGCCGATTATCTGATGGTGACAGTAATTGTTAGCTGCAGTGACCTGCCTGTCCTCTGCAGAGAAACAACCATAAAGGTTGTTAGTGAGGAAAAAATGATCATTCCCACTAATCATCACATACAGCATAGACATTTCAGTAAAAATAATTGCAATATCAATCTTTTTTCATGCAGTCCTAAAGGACTCTTCACATGATTAGAAATTTGTCCTGGACCGTCCACGAGGGCGACAGCAGTGTTACAACCAGTACGTCCTGTCTGCCTGGTAAACAAACAGCTGAGCTAACGTTAGCTCTGGATTTAGAGAGAGAGATCGTAGTCTGTTTTTAATGTTATGTAGAGTTTGGGGAACCCTGAAACACTTTTCTTTAGTTGTGTCTGGAAGGGAACCTCTGATTTACGAAACTCTTGTGAGATTTGTGTATGTTGTTCCTTTATTGTGATGTTACACAAACATTAAAATGATCTCTCTCACAAGACGTTCCACAGGTCTGGGGTTCTTGCCTTCTTGAGCTTTTTTTTTTTTTTTTTTTTTGGTCAAAAATGTCTCTTTTAATCTTAAAGGTTGCAGACCCCTGAACTAAACTGATGCACTTTCAAAATAAAAGAAGAAAAAAGGAAAAGCTGTCCTGAGCTGAAAATTCATTTAAATAAATTGCAAGTCATTTCAAATTTGTCCTAACTTGATGTTTGGAAGCAGTGACAGCCCTAAACCGTCATACATGACGTTCTGGGCGTAAGCGAGAACATGTTGGCTGTAATGCAGAACAGCAGAAAACCTTCACAGAACAAAGGAGAACATTAACGCCTCATTTATCAGCTCACATTTGAACTTGTTCTCCTCAGGCTCTGATAAATGTCTTCAGACTGATGTTCTGTAAACTCGGGGTGATTCTGGAGAACGTCTCAGTGTTCTCATGTCGTGAGTCGTCCTCTGACCTCTGTTCTGTCCCAGCTGCTCTTCACCAGCGAGCACAGATTTACTCAACAGCCACATTCCTCTCTGCAGGGAGAAGATAATATTACATTTCTCTTCAACAGCTGTTTTCCCTCAGAACGATGCTGAGCAGGCAGTTTTTACTTAATGAGACACAGATGCAGCGTGGGTAACTGTGACCTCACTAAAACCGAGTTTGATTATTTGATAATTTGTGTTGGCGTGTGAGGGTGAGCGTCCTCCTGTCTGTCACCATGTGTTCTTCACTTGTTCTGCTGGTGCCCACATCACGTTCTCTCAGCGGTCTGTCTCTGCCTGCAGGCAAACTTATGCAACTGGTTCTTATTATTGTTACCGGAGTCACAGAGGAGTTTGTCCTCTGTGTGTCCTGACTGTTAACTGTCCATCTGTCTCTCAGAAAACGTCTAATGTTTTGTCTTCGCCCTTTAAAACATCACGTTGTTCACAGAGGTGGGAATTAACTAAGTACAAATACTTAGTTACTGTACTTAAGTAGAGTTTTCAGGTATTTGTACTTCAGTAATTCTTTTCTCATCTGAACACAAATATCTGAACTTTCTCCTCCTCGTATTTTCTGAATAGACTCATTACTTTAGTTTTAATGACTCTGAGGTGAATTATTGATTATTGTTATTTTTCATCATTGTGCGCCGCCTTCCAACATCAAGACTGATTTCAACCTAAATGGACGAAACAATAAGACATAGAAAAGACGATTGACTGGAGGATCCATCAGAGGACATCACACAGGACAGATGGAAATGAAGTTCCAACAGGACATAAAAAGACGTCTTTTTCATCATGTTACATCTTTTATTTTGTCACATAGTTTTGTCTTTTTGTCTTTTGCATCTTTTTTGTCATCATGTCTTCCTCGTCTTTTTTGTCTTGCTATATCTTGTATATCTTGTTTTGTTTTTTATCACATCTTTTCATCTTTTTTGTCTTGTTACGTCTTTTTCATTTTGTTGTCTTTTTCTGTCATTTACATCTTGTTACGTCTTTTACATTGTTACATGTTTTTGTCTTCTACATCTTTTCTTGTCTTGTTCCATTGTTTTCATTTGGTCCCGTCTGTCCTGCTTGAGACACACTGATGGATCCACCAATGAATCGTCTTTTCTGTGTCTTCTTGTTCCGTCTGTTTAGGTTGAAACTTGTCAGTCAGACGTCCAACCTCATGAAAACTTATTTTCTCTCTTCCATCTCATTTGTCCATCACAGATATTAAAATAAATCTAATATTTCTTCGTTAGATAACATTTGCGGACACTCTGCTGCCAGAACCCAGTGACTCGATGCAGAACGTGTTCCAGCTGAAGCTCAGAGTAGAACTGAGATGATTGAGGTCATTTTTCCAGTAAAAATCATTTCACGGCTCACAGATGTGAGGATTTGCTTCTTGATTCTCCCCTGAATCATTTTGATAATTTAATACAGATTACAGGCACAGTGTTGACAAGACCTGAACTATGACTTCAACCTGATCCTGTGAGGCAAGAAGCAGGAAACAGAAAGATCCCTGAAGTCGTCAAAATAAAAGCAGATGTGAAAAATAAAAGCCTGAAGGCAAAATGTTGCCGCAGCGATTAACTGTCTCATAAACAGAAAACTTCTCGTCCAATATTACGCAAAAGATTTACTGCAAACAAGTTCAGCAGGAGAAGATTTCAAAATAAGAGCACAAGACAGACAAAGAAACGACAGAGACGTTCCGGCCCTGAGCTGATCAGAGATCAGACTGTAGATGATTGATGAGAGCCGCTCTGATAAAAAGAACTTTAGTGGCTCCAAAGTCCCATCAGCCACCTCTCTGTGACGTCTCAGACAGGCTGAGTGGAACTGATCTGTGATTATTGATTATCCGATTGAAATCATGATGACTGACTTGTGGACAAAACAAGACATTTTAGGATGTCATCTTTTTATTTTTAGAAACATTTTCTGACATTTTATGGACCAAGCAATTAATCAATTAGTGGAGAAAATGACTGACAGATTGAAAAATATGTCCAAACATGTTGAGCACAAGATTAAGACAAGATTAATTAATCAATATTATTTATTATTAGATTTTTGGTCAAAATGGAGTCCACAACATGTTGTCAGCCACAACCTACATGATCAATAATTATTGATATCAACTGATGTGAAACTTCACTATTGTGATAGGTTTCTCAGCTATATTGCTCCAGGCACAGGATCCAGTAACTGTGGAGTAAAAGTCAGATTTTGTCCACTTGTTCTGTTTTTAAAGTGTTTCTTTACGACACTGACACGAGCTGCAACCCTTATTCCACTAAACAATGTGAACCTAAACAGAAAAAAGTTTTGATTATTTGATTATTGATTATATGATTATTTTCACCTCTTTATTCTTTCTGTCAGACAGACTTTTCAGACAGGAAACCACCATTATATAAGACAAATATCACTCTCTGCAAACCAACCAAACGCCACTGACAAAAACGGTCATTTTATCTCACAGAACACAGGAGTTGTTGGTCTGCTGCTGCCTCCATCTGTTTGTTTAAGTTATTGTGCGGCTTTGATGAATCTGAAATAACACTCTAATACACACCACACAGAAAAACTGAAAATCGGAATTGGCAGGTCAGACCCTAAAAAAAATTGGAAATCGGGATCGGCCAAATTAAAATTTAAAATTTTATCTTCTAAAGGATTAATAATGAAAATAAACTGCAGAATGAGAATAATAGTTGCAGTTCTCGTCCTGACACAGTGATCCTTCCACTCACAGACTCTCCGTTGGTCTGTCAGTTATTAAAAATGATTTACTTTGTTCGATTGGAGCTGTGAGACGAGAAGCAGCAGAAAATCTCTGCAGTGACTCAGCAGAGCGACCACAGCGAGTCGCCACACTGACGTCCTGTCAGAGACAGAGACATGTTTCTACATCAAACTGTCCACTTATCATTCCAGTCAGTTACCAGCAGATTCCATCTCACACAGACTGTGTGTGTAAACACAACAGATCAGCTGTGTGTGTGTGTGTGTGTGTGTGTGAGTGTGTGTGCGTGTGTGTGTGTACATAGGGTACTAATTAGTTCAGCTGGAGTCAAAAGCAGCTGCTGCTAACATCCTGGGACAGTTAGCTTTATTTGTTTGTTTATTTATTTACAGATTAAACACAAATCATTAAGAAAATGTATTCAGTGATGGAGGAAGTATTTTTTCTTTGACTTCCTTTACTGCAGTAAAAATACACATACTACCCTGTAAAACTACTTTGTCACGAGTAAAAGTAGAAGTAGGGAAGACTGGGGTCAGTTGTAACAGGGGATGATTGTACAACGCTCATTGTTTCTGATTTTCTTTCCAGGTCTGGTCCTTATTAGTGAGAATAAATCATATGTATGTCTCTTAAATCAAAAGATGACTGGTGTATTTCAACTACTCTGTATCTTATTAAGGAAAGTATTTTAAATATGTTACTATTGTCCCCAGTCTCCCCTATGTAACCAGGAAAATATATTTAAAGGACCAGTCTGTAGGCTTTAGTGGCATCTACTGATGATTTTTCAGACTGCAGACACCTCGTCTCATCTTCCTTTTCCAAGTGTGGAAGAGAACCAACAGAAACTCGTGCAGAATGTGAAGGGTTGTCTGTAGATCCAGTGTTTGATTTATCTCTTCTGAGCCACTGTAGAAACATGGCGGTTCAACATGGCGGCCACAGGAGCTGCTCCCTCTGTAGATATGAAGGGATATGAATATTCTTCAAAAAACACAGTGAAAATTTTAAAAACGTCATGTTTGATTCTTTCTGTTAAGGTGTTGCAGAATTTATGATCATTTATTATATTTAGTAGATACCCAACTCCAGAATGCACCAACTGAGGGTGGGTATTTATTTCTAATAAATCAATCCTTTTAGAAAAAAAAAAATCACATCAGATAATAATTTATAATGCAACATAAAGTGGAAGTTTGTCATTGAGCCCTTTTGGAGCTCCAGCGCTGCAACAATCCAACTGATTATATTACATTTCTGAGAGTAAATCCTCAAATAAATCCAATAAATAACAATAAATTCCTGTAAATCTGCACTGGACCTTTAAAATGTCCTTTATAATCAGTCAGTTCTACTCTGACCTCATATACAGTCTGTAGTCAGTGTGTTTGTTCAGTTGTATAATGCACAGAAACATGGCGGACGTCATTAGTTAGATATTTAAAGGAAACAGATAAAGTTTGAACAGAAGCAGGAGGAAGAGGAGGAAGAGGTGGAGGAGGAGGAAGAGGAGGACGTCAGTGATCAGCTGTCAGTTCGTTAAATAAAATGATTCCTGTTTTTATTTTTGACTGGAGAGACTGTTCTCACTGTTTCCTTCAGAACACATCCATCAGCTGATTATCACTGCAGCCATTAGTCATGAAACACACACACACACACACACACACACACACACACACACACACACACACACACACACACCACACACACTGTCCACCCATACTGCAGGTCAAGGCTGAGGTTTGTGCTGGCGTCTGATTGGATATCTGCTTCTCTTCCTGGTTTCCTGTTTGTGTTTGGTGACGTTGAAGGTCACGACCTCGTCACCTTCACACGATGTTAAATGTCATGTTGAACGTGTCCACATGAGGACGAGACACACACACACACACACACACACACACACACACACACACACACACACACACACACACACACACAAAACACAGTGTGTGTGTGTGTGTGTGTGTGTCTGCAGTCAGTTACTGATGTCTGTTTTAAATATCTGAGATTAAAGGAACAGTTCAGATGATCTGCAGTGTGGTTCTACGAGGTTCTTCTCCACAGTCAGTGTGTTACCTGCAGTAGATGGAGGTCGACACGACCCCAGTTTGACAAAGCAGCAGGAGTTACTGGTGTAGGAAGCTAATCGGTGTCCTGCTGTGGACAGAGTCAGCAGCAACATTCATTCATTCATTCATTCATTTTCTGTAACCGCTGCTGGAGTCCATCCCAGCTGACATTGGGTGAGAGGCGGGGTTCACCCTGGACAAGTCGCCAGTTCATCACAGGGCTGACACATAGACAGACAACCACTCAGACTCACATTCACACCTACGGGCAATTTAGAATCACCAATTAACCTAGCATGCATGTCTTTGGACTGTGGGAGGAAGCCGGAGAACCCGGAGAGAACCCACGCAGACACGTGGAGAACATGCAAACTCCGCACAGAAAGGTCCTGCCCCAGCAAGCCGGGGGATCGAACTCAGGACCTTCTTGCTGTGAGGCGGTAATGCTAACCACTGCACCACCGTGCCGCCCTCAGCAGCTACATGTACTCTAAAAAAATCAGTATTACGTGTACACTATATTTATAATATTTTCTCCTCTTTACCTTTCTGGCAGCAGGGCAGCACAGTGCTCAGTCGTAAAACTGTTCAGTCATGATTTCGTCGATTTCGTTGACAGATATAAATGCTTGCATTTAACGAATGTATGATATTGTTCCAAATAAAACCGAAATCTTGACTTTGTGATATCAGCAAATATCACATCATTGTCCAAAGAACTGATATCATATTGTTTTGTGATGAAACTTTAAATAGATATTTAGTTTACAGTGAAATAAAAGAGCAGATGTGAGTCACTGGAGAAAATGACAATGACAGTATTTTACATTTGTGTTTGAAACACGACTCAAATATCTAATTGATGATCAACACAGGGGAGCCGATTAATTTTCTGTTGTTAATAATTAGAGCAGTTTGTTCATGATGGGCTGTTTGACTTAAGTTTTTTTTTTTATACATATTTCAACCAAGCATGTACTTTGCTCAGTGTGCTGTAAGCTCATATCATTGTGTAACATAAACAATATCAAGACAAAGAACATGCTGAATCACAGACATCATTGATTCAATATCAATATTTTTAAGTCAAAAGAAAAAAAGAAAAAAGAAAGAACCCAGTAATCGTAGTGTATTGTAGTACACTGTCCTGAAAGTTTGAGTTTTCTCAACTATTTTTGTTTTTCGTGTAGACCTACAACAATGATACATGAATATTAAAATGTTTGTTTCCATATAATTTTTTGTCAGAGTCTCAGGGAGTCACTGGAGAGGAGCTAAAGGTTGCAGACCCCTGACCTGACGTTAGCCGCGCTGCTTAATTAGCATGTTAGCATGAATGAGCTATGGTCCTAAAATGTTCAGTGCAGTATCTGTATCGGGGTCTCAGACTCAGAACGTGTGTGTGGTCGTCCTGCCACCCTGCTCCTGGTTGTGATTGGACCACGCCCGGCGGTGAGCAGCAGAGACCCAGGCGTCCTCGCCTCTGTCCGTCACACTATCGCTGTCCTTTCCGCTCCCATTGTTTGTGTCCAGAAGCTTCCGCGATGCCCTGCGACCCTCTTGAAGAAAACAGGTTGTGTGTGAGCGCCGCCGGCCTCCGCGTGGGTTTCCTGAGCCCGCCGCCGGGGCTGCTGGGTATTTATGGAACCAACACCGCTGAATCACTTCCCACTTTACCCTCCACGCTGTGCCCAAAGCGTATGTGTATGTGTGTGTGTGTGTAGCTTCCTCAGTGCTCATACGTCTGTGTGTGTAATACTTTCCTTTACAAGTGTGTCCACAGTGTGTTTGTGTGTGTGTGTGTCTATTTCTGGCAGCAGCAGTGTGTCCTGAGTTGGTGAGACTGCAGAACCAACAACATGATCAACATCCGCTCCCACACACGCACACACACACGCACACACACACACACACACACACACACACACACACACACTGAATACACTAAATTTCTCTCTTTTGTTAAAAACAGTTTTCCGTAACCATGGCAACAGATCACAATTAGCTCTTTTCCACTCTGACCTGGTTCATCTCAGAACCTGAACTTCAAAGAAACTTTCAAGTCTTTGGTACGAGGTTCTTCCCTGTGTTTTTTGGACACTAGAGGGCAGCACTCTGTGGTGATGAATGATCAGCTGAATCTGCAGCTCCTCTCAGCTTCATGGAGGTTTACTGTGAGTTTCAGCTCATTGTTTATCTGTTCTGGTTCACTGTCAGCGTTCTCACAGTGTCATTTCCAGAGAAAAAGCTGCAAAAGCTGCTGATCACAAACAAACAGCAGACAGACACAGTGAGAGACGAGCTGGTCAACATTTTGGAGCATTTAGCAGCTAAAGAGACAGAGACTGAGCAGGTGGTGGAGACCAAAAACTGAGCTAAAAGAGAACAGTGAATATTCATCAGGTGACACAAACACGACTCAACGACGAAGTGATTGACCATATATATATATGTGTGTGTGCATGATAGATATTGGGGCAGACAAATTATCAGCCATTAATTGGAAATTTATATATTATTTATAATAATGAAAATAATAATGAAATGATCAGAATATGCCCTTTGTTTTTGTTGTAATAATGATGTCTAGTGAAGATTTGGTTCAGTCAGAGTTATTGAATATTAAATCTTACAACTTTGCTCACTACATCTCAGCCCTTTTTAACCTGGGTGTGCGTAAACTAGCTTATATGACCTTTTTTTTTTAAACAACAAATTTGTCGAATTATCATCCATCCTATCAGTATTGGTCATGAGAAGCACATAATTATTGGTTATCAATATGGGCTGAAAAAAGCCCATATTGTGCATCTCTAGTGATCATGTTGTTCTGACTGTTGGATTTGGAAATAAGCAACTTTTTGAGGCTTTGAAGGTGATGAAATGTTAATGTTGTGTTCACATCTTGTTTCTGCAGAAAACAGAAGGTCAGATAATCAGTTTGGCTAACTGTTCAGCGAAAGCTGGAATTATTGACCTTTTTGAATTCTCTCATCCAGTTCAAATGACTGATTCAGTTTGGTTTCTCTTGTGTTTTTGTCTTGTGTAATATTTTGTGCTACATGCTTTTATTGTGAAACATTTTATAACTTTTGTTAATGAATCACTTTTTCACTGATTTCAAAATATGAAGAATCTGGTCTCAGCATCCTGTCTTCATTGGTATTTTCATATAAAAATCCTCCCAGGAGACATGTTGGACGTAAATCTGTCAGATTATCATGTCATTTATTAAACTCTTATCAGTATTTGCACATTAAAAACTGTCGTGATAAGAAGAATCATTTTGAACAGCCTGCAGGCAGATTTCTGTTGAACCATTCAGAAGTTTTCCGTAAATCATTACAGAGCTGATCTCTGCTCCGTTAATGTTTGATCACTTTATGTCTTAATGGTTCATCGTCGTGGCAACATGTGACATCAGCTGCTTTATTACATGGGCGGGACCTGACAGCAGCTTCCTGTTGACCTGCTCACTGAGGAGCGGCTCAGTCAGTGACATGCTGTACATGTCATCATTATGTCATCACATGTATGTCAGACTGTGTTCTACCAAATGTCTGCGTTTGTGTCACTTTAACATCACAGTCTGCTTAGTTAACTGCTAACTGGAGATTCTGTGCTGTTGCTATGGTTACCTGGTGCAGTGACCTTCAAGCAGACATCTTCCAGCCAATCAGAGAGCAGGATTTTCTGTTACTTTGGACAGTCTGACTGGTCCTTGAAGGTCTGATGGCCCACTAATACTGAAAACCAAATAGTCAGAAAAATGTCCCCTTGGACAGAAAGTGCATCGCTCTGAAAACACACAGTCTCCCTGAAGGGTTATTAACTCTCACACAACTTTGTAAAGCTTCGAAAGTAATTTCTCTCAAAATTTTATCCTCCAGGAGGCTAGATTTTATAAACCTTTCCTCTAAGCGTCAACTGGACAAACTGTTGGTTCTGTATCAGTGGAACTTGAGCAGCCTCCACCAAAACATCACCTCAAAAAATAAAAGTTACTCTCATATAGGTTTTTCTATTTATTTAGATATTTATTGCTTTGTCTTACATGTTCAGTTCAGAAGATTGTTCACACACACATTTAGCATGAAAGTAAAATACACTGGATGTGACCAAGCTAATGTAGGCTAATGATAACATTAGTTGTCCTGCTGTCTCTTCACCATCCTCAGAAATGTCTCATGATGTCTCATGTAAAATTCTCATTATTTTATCTGGACATTGGAAATCTGTCTGGGACAGTAAAACACTTGAATGTCATTCAGTGGAAGGTCAGAAAGGTCGAAGGACATTTTGTGGACTACTGGAGTTTTGGAATAATGGGCCGTCAGACCAGTTGACGACTGAAAAATGAAAAATGTTCCAGAGGCGGTTCATAGACCTTTTTCTGTAACTGATGAGGTTTGAAGGTCCTTGAGGAAGTTCCAGATGTCCTTGAGTGAGTCAACTGCTAACAGAGGCTGAACTATTGTTGTATTAGTCTGTTTTTTTTTTTCCGTTGCTATGGTCTAAAGTCAGGTCCTGAATTGCAGTGCAGTTTGCTGGTTAAACTTTACCTTGTTGGCTCGGTAAAGGTGGGTGTGAGCGCAGTTTCTCAAGAATGTGGATGATCTGAAGGGTCAGTCTGGGTGTGTTCACATAAAGGGACACACACCGACAGCGTGATGCAGGTCCAAACATCTTCAGCCATTGTTTGTTATTAACACACCTGTGTGTCTTTATGCGCTTCATAAAGGGTTAACTCACACACACGACACTTTGATCTCATTCATTACCAAAATCAACAAATCTTCTGTTGAACTTTAGTTTGAACTTCTGCTTTAAATAATTAGATTATAAAGTGACAGTAGCCGTGTTAAGGATTTTGAACACCTTGATGGTTAAAATTAGGGTTTAATGATTTGAAAAAAAAAATCCAATTGCAATTATTTTGATTGATATTGCAATTGTGATATGATTTCAATATTAGAGGTAATAAGAGACGATAACCCTGATATGTTACAGCAGCTCAACAAGAACAGGTAGAAAAAAGGGGTGTGTGACAATAGAATTCTTATACAAATAAAGATAACATAGAAGAACTAAGAAATATAAATTATAAAGTACTACATTTGCCAAAGCTATATATAATGATCATTTTTGGAGCATTTGGCAGCTAAAGAAACAGATATTTCATTCAGCAGATGGTGGAGACCAAAAACAGAGCTTAAAGAGTCAATATTCATCAGGTGACACAAACACGACTCCAACATTTTACCTCCTGTGATTTAAAAATTGCAGACGGTCATATTGGCAACTTGGATAAAATTTTGAGTAATTGTGCAGCCCTAGTAGAAAGGCTTGAAGTCGCCCAAACAAATGTATAAAAAGATGAATGACGGGCACCAAATTTATAATTCTTGATGAGCTATAAAAGTTCTCTTGCACTCTTCTCTTGTTTAAAGATTGCAGGAGAACTATGAGCAGCTGTATTCAGTCAGTATCTCCTCACCCTCATGCCAGTTGAAGGTCAGGTTTAGTTTTTTAGTCCACAAAACTCTGCTGGAGTTTCACAGGAAAACAGTGTTACAGAATCACCTGAACAATTAAAGTGAATGGTGACCAGTTTTCAAACAAAACCTTTAATCAGCATGAGGGTCAGTAGATAATGACTGAAGTTTAATTTTTGGGTGAAATACTTAAGGTGCAGTGTATAAAGTACCATAAAATTGAATTATTCAGGTACACGCACCTCAGATTTGTACTTCACTACAGTACTCAAGTAGATGTACTTAGTTACTTTGTAGCACTGCTTGGCTGTTAGCTAGTTTGGGCAGCTAACAGATCAATATCTTAGTAAGAGACGAATGTCATTTTTCCAAAGAAAAGAAAGATTGAGGTCTGTTTGATTCATGTGACCCTCACCCTCCTCGACATGAACTGAACTTGGCATCTCTCAGGAAGAGGAGGAGGAGGAGGAGACGGATGTGTTGCCACGGTGACCGTATGTCACCATAGTGTGAGTGTGTGTGTGCTTCAGTCGTGACCTCTGTGTTATCTGACAGTTGGTCATAAAGTGTAACTGACGGTCTCAGTGAGGGTGCAGGGTTATCAGTAGAGTAACTTCCCCCAACAGGTGTGTTCTTCAGGTGTGTGTTCCAGGTAAAGGTGTTGTAACGGTTCCGTCAGCACTAGCAAACCATTTCCACCAATATGGAACTGGTTTAGTTCTAAATTGTGAACATTATTTTGAACCCTTTGGAGCAGTTCAACCAAAACTAAATTGGTTTGAACCTGAAAAGTTGGTTCTAAGTTGGAACCAAAAAATTGCATGTTCATATTTTACAGGTTGTGCAACACTTGCATCACTTGACTTGTTGTCAACAGGGTTACAGAAAAACTACCAACTTGATTTTTCAAGCATGGGCAGAGGAAGGACCTGTTAAATTTTGGAGCAGATCAGAATCACGGGGCAGATACACTAATTATTCTTTGTTTAAGTGATTTGGCGCCTTCTGATTGGCCTTCTAGTTGATGTTTTTCTTTTACCTTTTTCCATTGTTGAGTGGTTTTAAAACTTCAGCCTGTCCAGTAGAAAAAGACATCAAAAGTCATCAAAATGTCTAGTAAAATTACTGGACTAAATCAGTTTCAGCTCTTTGATTGATTAATTCATTGATTGATCTCTCTCCCCTTCCTCCCCAGGTTCCTCCCTCCCTGTCCCCCCTCCCTCAGCTCCATCAT
The DNA here is from genome assembly GCF_056507025.1 of Lutjanus erythropterus. Classification (NCBI taxonomy): domain Eukaryota; kingdom Metazoa; phylum Chordata; class Actinopteri; order Lutjaniformes; family Lutjanidae; genus Lutjanus; species Lutjanus erythropterus. Next base: position 32,929,470 of record NC_139320.1, read on the forward strand.
GCCCATCCTCAAAAACCTCCCAGTGCGCCTGAAAGGCGGTGGTCCGACTCTAGACAACGCTTTGATTCTGCGCAGGATGAGCCTCAACATCACCCCCCACCACCACCACCACAACCCCTTTGATGATGATGACAACCTCCATGGCAACGGTGGCCACAGCAACCACTGGTCACCGGGCAGCTCGCTCCTGGACGGCGACGGGCCAAGGGACCGCAACCCGTTCGAGGATGAGGAGGACGAGAACGAGGCCAATGAGGGGAAGAAAGGGAGTGGAAGTGGAGGCGGAAGTTCAGGGAAGGGATCATTGAAGTTCAAATCCCCGCTGAAGACTCTGGGAAAGCTGGGCAAGACCCTGAGGATGTCAGGGAGGAGCAAAGGAAGTGAAACGCCCTCGCCACAGGGGTCGCTGCAAGGAACGCCATCACCTGGAGAGAAGAAGAAGAGGGGGAGGAGGAGCTCTGAAGGAAGTCTGTTGAGGTGAACACAAATTAAAGCCATGAATTATATAAAGACAGATAAAAGCTGTGTGTCGAGGTTGGAGTTTATTTAAGAAGATGGCTAAAATCTGTCAAGATGAGGTGGAAGAAGGGATCAGAGTTTGTTTAGGTGAAGAGGTGATGATTGGAGCTTGTTGAAGTTCTTGATGAGGGGACTTTTCTGTCACCATTTTTGAGTTTACAGTGGATAAGAGAAGTTTGCTGCTGTAAAGGTAAAAAAGGTAAAAAAAGTGTGAAGGGAGTTTGTTGAAATGAAAAGGGCCATGTGAAGTTTGTTTTAGTCTAAAGGTATGATGAGGGTTTATGAACAGAAATGAAGGGAGCTTTTTTAAGGAAAAGAACGATGAGGGAAGTTTTTAAGGTAATAAGGGATGGATGATTGGTGTTTCTTGAGATACCGAAATATTTTTTATCATTTTTCAGCTTTATTTAACCAGATGCCCCTCAGTAACTGATGAAGGTACCTTTTGAATGGTGATATTAACATTTTTCAAATTTCACATAGTAGTTAGATGTCACCAGAAATAGATAAATGGATTTCTGTTAATATTCTGGATCCAGTTCTGGGGAGCTTCTTAGTCCTGTATGTTCAGTGTATGGTCTCAGACAGAGGGCAGCGTGTGCAGGTCTGTTTTGGAAGTTTTCCATCACTGTTTCATCAGCCAGCAGACTTTCTAGACATCATTGTCTAAAGTCATGTTACAGAAGACATACATATAAAAGTAGAAAATAGGACAACTATTGTGACAGCATGCATACTGTAAGGAAACGCCACCTCACCAGTGGCAGCTTGTTGACTTCTTATACTTCCCCGCATTTGTAGTATGCAAGTATACAACTTAGATCTATTTACTGTGTTCCAGAAAAGCCAAAGCAGAAGCAGGAGCAGTGATCAGAAACTGCTTCTTGTAATGAGTTATTAAAGGAGGGAACAGAATGAATGTTCTGCAGCACATTCCAGTCATGAAGAGCAACAAACTGGAACGAGTAACAGCCAAAGAAACTGTGGACTATGACCATACTAATGAGTTTCTTAGAATGTGAATTGCGGTTACCGTCAGAGGTAATGAGTAGTGAGCGGGGACAAGGAGGCCTGGAGTGATGGCCAGCTGTTCACAGTGATGAAAGGTTGCAGTATGGTGGATAACATCCAGCTTAGTGAGAAGATTTTTGCAGGCATGCTTGTAGATTGCGTTGCCATAATCTATCCTAGATTGAAAGAATTGTCGTTTTACCTGAGATGTGGTTTGCAGTGTGGGCAAAGGAGGTTTTATTACGGTGCAGGATACCGTCTTGATCTGACTTTGGACAGCAGTCTGTTGATGTGCATTTAAGAAGGAAAGAACTATTGTGCCAGATTCAAAGTTCTTATAGGAGATGATTTGAGTTCTGACCCACTGGGGGAGAAGATTTTGAGGGTCTGGCAACTTTAAAGTAAATTCTGGACCATTGAAGACCATGCATTTTGTTTCATTAGTACAGAGACAGGTAAAAGTTGGAGAATGGGGATATGACAGGTCGTTAGTCCCAGGTAAGGTTGGAAGAAGGTGGGAGATTGTGGAAGTTAAGCGGGACGTAGGTACCATGTTTAGGGAAGGTGGGATGATAAGAGTTGTTGATGTAAGAAAGAATGAGACTCGAGCAGCTGTACGAAGGGAACTGGACTTGCTTTAGGTTGCTCCACATGTCATCTGAAAGGCCTCTTCAGTTCTGTCTAGTTTGCTTTGTATAGCTCGAGATACCATCACCTGGATGAATGAGAAGAACAGACAAGAACAGACAATAAACGATGAGGGAAGTTTGATGGTGATGGACATTTTTCTAAGCTTGAAGAAGGACAAAAAACTTCTGTTGAAATAAAATACAGAGATGGTACTTCTTTCACTCAGTCATGACCTCCTCTGTGTCCCTGCCAGGTTTGCGGGGAAATATCGCGATAGCCGTAAGGAATCGATCACCAACGGCGAGCTGAACTGTACAGAGAGCGAGTGTGACTCCACCAGCCGTCGCCTGTCTTTCATGAAGATGGTTGGCCTTGGGAAGCTGGGGAAGAGGGAGTCCATGGCTGACCATTCCTCCCAGGGCCCCGAGGAGCAGCCGGTGAAGGAGGAGGTGGTGGAGGAGGTCAAACCCAGAGAGCCACTGTCAGGTAAGAAAACTCAGATAATGAGGCGCTGAGTTTTTCCTCAACTTCAGTGGAGTGTGTGAATGTATGTCGAGAACGGATCTTTGGCATCCACTCTTTGACCTTGTCACTCCCCACACGGAAACCCCGGCTCAGAGGGTGGAGGATGACAATAATATTTTCCCCTCTGGGAAAACATAGACTCACAGCCTGCAGATGGATGCTGGGGTGGAGGTGGGGCTTTTCAAGTACTGTATGAACTGTAGCAGCAGTGACAGCGTAGCTTTCATTAGAACGCCCTGATCACACTCCCTGATATAACAGTCATACATGTTAAAACTAAACCTGATCAGTGGAACCACAGTCTGGTCTGTTGGTCCCTGGAGTAGTGGAGTGTCCAGGGAACCTCAGGGGTGGTAATGAGGGAGTACAAGTGTTGTACCATAATCTGTAAAAGCGCAACAAAACCTTGCTTTATAGCAACCAATCACATCATCATCACAGTGTTGGAGGTAGTAAAGCAGTGACAGCATTGCGCAGAATGATGTTTCTATATTTTGCAAGTGGCAACACTGACCGGGTCCAAACTGCCCTCAATCTAATGGGTCAGCAGGGATCATATTGCTCGTTGGTGAAAATCAATTTGTGCACGACCAGTTTGAGCAGATCAGTTTTGGATCAAGACCCATCATTAGAGTTTTCTTTCATACACAGTCACTTGTTATTATATGAGGCACATTTACCTTCTGGTGAAGTGATAAAGTGGAGCTTTGGGTGCAGATAATTTTGTGACAGACACAGGTTTATTGCATCTTGAATTTTTGGTGGATTTCGTTGCTTTTTTTGATCATAGGTGGTTCACAAATGAGACGATGGAGATGATTAAGCATCATTTGCTCTCTGAATATTTCTAATGTAAAGGAACAATGTGCTCTCTCTCTTACTCTCCACATGTTCTCGTATAGGGTCTCTCTCTCTGTCTCTCAGTCCTTCTGTTAAAGTTGTTGTCCAGTTTGTTTTCATACCACCCTGACTGATCTTATCAACGCCTGCAGACAGTCTGCAGCTATTTTAGACACGACAATGCACAGCGGAAAATAAGAGAGAGACACATAGAGACATTGAGACAGAGAGACAGACAGATGGACAGACAGACAAGCAGGCAGGCAGGTCAGTGAAGGTGACCTCAGGTTCGACTGTTTCTGACTGAGATACTGTAGTTCTGCAGGAATTTCCACAAGGACACTGGAATGTATCTAGGAAGTGTGTGTGTGTGTGTGTGTGTGTGTGTGTGTGTGTGTGTGTGTGTGTGTGTGTGTGTGTGTGTGTGTGTGTGATCATTATTAGTATTGGGCTCGTCCTGGAAATTTTTTAAGGGCGTCTATTGTTTATCGCAGCCTGTTTACTCTGCTGTTCTGTAATGAATGATTCAAGTGTGTGTGTGTGTGTGTGTGTGTGTGTGTGTGTGTGTGTGTGTGTGTGTGTGTGTTCTCAGTTCCTCCACACCCTTGTTTACATGCTGAAACACTTATTCTTCTGTATATTTCCCACTGTGTCAGACTAATGTTTATTTTCATTGTTAATTAATCTGATTGGGCTGTGATGATATGGATTTTTTTTATGACCACAGTGTATTCCCACAGGACGGCCTTAATAATGATCTTATACTGGACTTTATTGAAGAACACTGGCATTAGCATTGCTCCTTGAAGGAACAGGGCAGTACATAAATGTGTGCAGGATAAAGGTAGAGGACAATGAGCATAAAGACATGTGAGACTTAAACTCAGCAGTCAGTTGTCAGTGTCGCAGTAAATGTACAGTTCAGGTTACAGAAAAGCTGCAGCAACACCAGGAAAAGTCTCGGCTGTTGATCTCCAGCTGCTGGAAAAGTGATGGGGTTAGCCCCGCAGCAAGCTGTGCAGGAAAAGCTAATGCTAACACTAATGTTTTACCTTCACATTTTTCTTTTGCTGTGATTATATCCCTTTCAGAAATTTAGTAATCAGGCTTTTTGGAGACTTCAGTACGGTTGTTGTTGTTGTTGTTGTAGTTCTCCACTGGAGATCCCAAGATGCCTTGGGTTGAGTCTGCCGACCAATCAGAGGCTGTGTTCTGACTTGTGTGTAACAGCGCTGATCTCATCATGAGCCTGACCCTTCAAAATAAAATTTGTGGTGATGATGATGATGAACTCAACCCTACAACAGACATCCTGTGATGGTCACAGTCTTGTCTGTTGATCTTTGATTAATAACTCATTAATCATTCAGTTTCTAAATTGCTCAACATAAAGGTGACATCTTCAAATGTTCTGTTTTGTTCAGCCAAAAATCCACAACTCAAAAACTTTATTAGTTTACTGTGATAGAAAACAGAGAAAACAGCAAATATTCACTCTGAGAAACTGATAAGAGCTATTTGAGGCTGATATCAGTATTAATTAGATTAGACATTAGACATTAGCATATTCCTTTTATTGATTTAACTAAAATAGACACTTTTAAAAACACCAAACTAACAACATTAATGACTGTTAAGTTAAACTTGTCATTAAATATGTAAATATGGGGCAATGAGAGCAGGGAATGATCAGGAGGACAGATGGACAGGGGCAGGTTGGGAATTTTGCCAGGACACCGGGGGAACCCCCGACTTTCTGTTATAACTGCCATGTGATGTTTAATGACCACAGTGAGTCATGACCTCATCTGAAGGACGGATGTAGCTGTAAGACATCTTCCTGACACTACAGTTGTTCTGTAAGTGGACTGACAGAAAACACTCAGGAACTCCTTCTTAGGACGTAAATATTTCTGATCAGGATCCTAAATGTGGTGATTTATGACCCAGACATGTAAAAATAAACTATTGCTAAACTATTGAAAATGACTGCCTTCTGGTTGAGACACTATTTCTAGATTTAAATTTTCTTTTGACATTTCTGTTGCATCACAGGGATGCAGGCAGATGTTAGACAGCAAACTGGATATCAGTTTAAAGACGGACTGTCAAAAAACCCTGCAAAATGGCGTCCCTATAGTTCAGTTGGCAGTTGGTAGAGCGTGTACACCATGTATTGAGGCTGTCAGTCCTCTGCAGCGGCTGCTGGTTCAACTCCCGCCTGCTGCCCATTTGCGGTGTTATTCTCTCTCTCTACCCCCTTTCTTGTCATATCTTCAGCTGTCCTATCACAATAAAGGCAAAAGCCCCCAAAAAAATTATCTTAAAAAAAAGAAGACCTGCAAAAGATCATGAGAGTGATCACTGCAAATCTCCCAAGAGTTTTGCAAATCAAGGGTTCTGCAAACTGTAACCTAACCCTGAACTGCAAGAGGCAGTAATGTGCAACAAGACATCCAGTCTGCAGGAAATCCAGAAGAAGAAGAATAGGAAGGAGAAATATCAAGGCTTCCCTTCTAGACACGACTGAGAGACAGCTCTAAACAAAAAGGGGTGGAGCCATACGTATCATTAGCAACAAGAGAAGCCAGACGTAGCTAGTTACTGTGATAAACTCGCAAAACAGAGGAGAAGCAGATGCAGCTCTTTGAACTTATTTTGCAAAAAAAATACATCAGACATAATTTATTACCTCTTGCAGAGCAAGATATCGGTCATTATCAATAGTTAATAATTGTTGATCATGTAGGTTGCTACTGACTACATGTTGTGTACACCAAGGGGTGGAAACAACTGAGGTGACAAAATGAGTAAAAACCACAGTATTTTTGACCAAATACCTCAATGTTGCAACAATACTGCAGAGATGTCTGTTGGTGCTTTCACAAAGTATTTTATTCCATTTGTTGTAAACAATATGCTGTTACCATAGCAACATAGCATCACGTGTGTTTCAGTTTTCCGTCCTGCCGTTCCGTCGGACTGCTTGTGTGTTTTTCCAGTTCCGTCCAGCAGGTGTCCTCCGTCTGCCGTCTGTCTGAATCCACGTGAACGCAACGTTACCGTTAGTGATAAGAACTCGATGTGACGAGATAAAATCACCCAATGAAATCGTCCGTATTCACGAACTTCAAACAATGATGAAGAACTGAAAACAGCTGGTCAGGTAACGAAAACTGTACAGAGAACAGCTGTAATTAAAGAGAAGGTGTTGCATCAGTGTCACACTCAGCTGTCAGCTGTTATTACTGTAATCACACACTCACACACACACACACACACACACACACACTGGAGTCTTATAATGTCATGTATTTAAAGGGAAAAGGTCGACTGGTTTTAACTCAGAGGCTGAATTAGAGGTTTTCAAACTGAGACTCTTCAATCTACGTACAAATAACACGACTCAACACTTTGACATAGTGTGCAGTGCATACACACAATGAAGGTGACATAGTATAAATAGCGATAAAAGACGTAAACCCAGGAGGCCGGGGTCGAGGGTTTGAGTCCCGTGTGAAACCAAAAGTCTCTGCTGTTTGTAAAATAAATCCGAGCTCAGAGAAAGTTCTGAATGTTCAGGTGAGGGTTTGTTTTCAGATGCTGCTAAACCACCGTATCAGCACATCAGAGTATGTGTGTGTGGGTTTCTGTGTGTGTGTGTGTCTGTGTGTGTGTTTTCTTTGTGTCATTGCCAAACAGCACTCTGAGCTGTTTGTACCTGCATCACTGTTATGTACCGTTTACACACAGGCTGGACTTCAAGGCTCGTCTGTTTTTGGTGTGAAATTCATTCACAGAACATTTTAAATCTGTTCAGACTCCCGAGTCTGTGAGAGCCGCTCGTCCTGTCGCTGATAATAAACTTTATCTGTATTTTGATGGCAGCCATTTAATGCAGATTCTATCAGATCAACCACGAATCAGACCTCTCAGATAACAGCTGATGGTGGTTTGTACAACATGAACATGTCTGTCAGTTATTCATCGAACCAGTATATGACCTCAGTTTGGGTCATATTTTATGCATTTGTTCTTTCATTTAAATGAAGTTTTATTTAAAAAAATAAATAAATTAAATGAAAGGAACAAAAAGTCATTTTAGGGTTTTAGTCCCATCAAACATCATAATCCAACAAAACAATCTATTATCAAAAAGATCCCAAAAGAAACCAGAAAACAGACAAACAGAAAACACTTGCACATAAAATAAAAAAAAAAAGAAATAAAAATGTGGATTACAGTTTTAAAATTAACTACGATACATACGATGCACAGTTCACACACAGCTGCCAATTCATTATCAGGGCCTCTGGTGGAAAAAATGTTTTACTGTTTGGAAATTTCAACATTTCTTGTCTTTAAATCAATCAAATCTATTTTTCAATTGACAAGTTTTTGACAGGATTAATTAATTAGTTTAGTTCAGGTATTCATTCTGTGGTGCGTTCAGGTGTTCGCCCCATGGTGTGTTCAAGTGTTCATCCTGTAGTGTGTTCAGGTGTTCGTCCCGTGGTGTGTTCAGGTGTTCATCCTGTGGTGCATTCAGGTGTTTGTCCCGTGGTGTGTTCAGGGAGCGTCTGACCTCAGTTTGACTCCGATCGTTGTCTTCATGCGTTCTGACTCTTCATGTCAGCGTGCAGAGCTGAAAGTTGAGCTCTCAGATTCTCATCAGCTGTTCTGCACGGCAGAAGTTCATCAGAACATCAAACACCATCATCATCATCATCAGCATCATCATCATCTCACACGCTCCGTTCTGCATGGATGAAGATCAGTCCTGTCGTCCTCCCACACATGATCAAGACGTGATAATCTGTTCTGTGCTGTCAATAGATGATTATAAATCACTGAAGAAGAAGAATCCATGTCGAGCCAGAAGGTTGTCAGATATTTTTTAAGCTGTGAAATGATGACACAACTGTAGAAACATGTCTTCTTCACAGGAAAGATGTTCCAGGTTATTTTCATTCAAGAATATGTTTGAAAAAATACTTGAAAAAGATCCTCAATCTGCACAACAAACAAAAACCTTGTTCTGTCAATAATACACCAAATTTCACTGAAATTAACATTTTTGGGAGATTTTCTAAAGAAGACAGTCAGGACTGAAGATGCTGTTGGAGTTAGACTTGGACAATCAATCACAATCCATTCAAAATGACTGTTTTTTTTTTACTATAACATGCAGCTCTAGTTTATATTGAATCATGCAGCACAGATCGTTCGTTTGTTCTGCTCTAACAGCAAAACTTTTGTTCTCATTTCTGTCAGTTAAAATAACAAATAACATTAAACTGTGTCCTGAGAACACGTGAACAAAGCCGTCTTTTGAAGATAAAATGTGAACAGTAAAATTATTCCCCCAACTGATGTAATCATACATAACAGTCACATAACTGCACCTCCTGAGGGATCAGCATCACTTTCACAGAGGTTTAGATAAATCTGGATAAACTGTTAACTGATTATAATCTGTTCCTGATCTTAACTACACTGTAAAAACACAAAGGTTGAGAAAACTCCAAACCTCAAGGCAGCAGGCCTGCAATAGATTCTTAAGTTTTGAGCCCAACTCAGATTCTAAAGTTAGTTTTACCAACTACTGATCTTTAGTTGAGATAATTTACTTTTCTTCTTTAGATAAACTTAAATCTTTGAATGTTTAAATGTTCAATTTACACTATTTAACTTTTCAGGCACAAAAAAGACAGCAGCTTACTGTGACCAGATTTTTTGGAAAAAAAAAAAAAAAACTTTCTAAAACTCAAAAATTCAACTTTATCTAAAGAAGAAAAGTAAATTGTCTCAACCAAAGAGATGCAGTAGAGTGCAGATGCACATGAGACATCAGGGACAATCTGTGAGATTTTCTGTTTATTTCATGGATCCTTACTGAAGTTAAGTGAAATTTACGAAGTAATTTGAAATGATCTTTTTGATTAATTAGAATTTTGTTACCTGTACATGAAAGATGATTCTGTTACATATAAAACAACCACGTTGCCACCTAAATGTCCAGGTTTGTACCTGATTTTACTTAAAATAAGACAATGAATGCCTGTTTCCATCTCAGAAAAGGTTGGTGGACTGAGACAGTGATGGAAAATGTGTGTGTGTACGTGTGTGTGTGTGTGTGTGTGTGTGTGTGTGTGTGTGTAACAGCTGGGATGTTTTGTACTTCAGACGACCCACGGAGTGAAGGAGTAGTTCTTATGAAATCAGATGTTTGTCTGAGCTTCTGTTTAGAGAAAATTCAGTGTGTGTTTGTGTGTCTGATAGTTAATGTTTCTTTGTCTGTAAACTGTCTGTCAGCGGTGGTGTGATGCTGCTGCAGAAGGACAAACACTTCATACACTCAGCAGTTATGTAATCTGAAGGAAGAACTGGACTCTGACTGGATTTAATGGACACTGATGAACAGTTTGACGTCTCACTGAAGGTCCTGAGCTGCAGGTAGAGATCAAAACACACAGTCTCCTTCATGGTGTCAGAGTTCAACTGGACAATGAACTGAAAATTATCTGTGTGTCCCTTTTCTACATCTTAGTCAAATCCAGATGTTGGTGACTGTAAGGTCACCCAGGCACCCCAGCTCCTCCGGGTTATCTCAAGATGTTCCCAGGTCAGATGGGATGTACAGAATAACGGATCTCCTGGAGCTCAGCTGCTTCTCAGAGCTCCTCACTCTGTCTCTGAAGCACCGCTTTTTCCACCAACATGCAGTGGGTTCTGTTCCGTGTACCTAATTTTGTTTCAGAGCATTTCAAGCGACAAATAAATTGGTCCCCAGTTGGAACCAAAACGAGAACTTTATTAATCCTGAAGGAAATTCTTGAAATAACAGTAGAGGGAAGATACAGTCACAATGCAGCTGTTGTGTGTTCGACTTTCAGTCTTGCTGTCATCCAACCGATTTCACGCTCCGAACAAACTGGTGTGCATCAAAAGTCATGATCTGATGAAGCCTGCAGTACGTCATCGTCTGCATAGAAACTCATCCAAAATGATGAATCTCCACACAACCTGGTTTATTGCAGCACAAAGCGGCAGCATCGCGTGGCGTCGCGTCATCTGAAGCGTGTCATCTGATGCTGGCTGCTCACAGCACGTTGACCTGGAGGTCGTCTCCAGGTAGAGTTTATGTTTGAGGTGAAAAGAAGGATGAAGTGATGACAGACAGGCTTCATGCTCTTTACACACACACACACAGATCTACACTGTGATGGAGTGTGTGTGTGTGTGTGTTTCTTTAATCTAAGCTCATATTACCACAGCTCAGTTCAGACCAGCAGCAGCTCTGCAGGGTGTTTGTCGACATGTTGCTGCAGGTTTCAGGTTGAAGGTGAAATATGAAACAGGAAGTCCACTTTAAAGAGTTTAAACTGAACAGAAACACCAGCAGCAGGACTTTTCTCTTCATCTACATTCTGTGATGATAAAAACTCAGCATCACTGTTTTTTTCATATGTAGGCATTGATTAGTAGAAGACAGATTTCTGACAGGGACTTAAATATTCTTCATGTTGTTTCCAGAAAGCTCGCTAAAAACACAAAACGTAAATGAGACATCTTTGAAGTTAGAACAATTTAGGATTGACGTTTGCATTGACTTTAGAGCTGAAAGAATTCATCAGTCTAATTGATGAATTGAAAGCAGAAATTAATCTGCAAGGGTTCTGATAATCAATAATCAATCGTCACTTGGCTGATACCTGTCAGGTACTTTAGCAGTTGTTTCCATCTGATTTGAAGCAAACTTTTGAAATTTCACCAAAAAAAGAAAATGCTAATTATTTTCCAGATATTTCTCATGTTGCTCAGTGTTTTGGAGCAAATGAACGCGTTTCATCAGAAGTTTGTGGTATAGGCCGAATTAAAGGGATAGTTCACCCAAAAATGAAAGTGCAGTCATTATCTGCTCACCCTCATGCTGATTGAAGGTCAGGTTTAGTTTTTTAGTCCACAAAACACTGCTGGAAAACAGCGCTGTAGAATCTCCCAAACAATGGAAGTGAATGGTGACCAGTTTTCAAATGTAATAGGGTCTGATATTCAGTCAAGTCATTTCTGATTTGAGCACAGCTCTGTTCAGGTCAGAGGATTTCCTGCATGAATTCAAACTGAGTTTGTTGGAGACGCTCTTATGCCCATGTGCATGCGATCGATCGTTATTGTCACAGCATGATCATATCAGACCTGCAGGCTGATCATAACATCACAATAAAGACATTTTAATTGTTTTAGAAGAGAGGGATTTGGAGTTTTTGTGTAAAACACACAGACCCACAGAGCTGTGATCATGTGTGTGTCCAATCTGCAGACACACAGCCGGCAGAGTGGAGGTTAGTTTTAATAAGACCACTGGGGGAACACACACACACACACACACACACACACACACACACACACACACACACACACACAGAGTCAGGGTGTAACCAGTGTAAGGTGATATATATATCAGCACTTTGAGCATGTTTAAACCAGACGACACTGGAACTTGTAAAACAGCTATAACAACACACACACACACACGTAGACACCATATATAAGCACGTACACACACACACACACACACTCCTCATATACATCATGTGAGTCAGAAACACAGATCTTATTGTTCAGCTTCAACCTTCAGAGGAAATCTGTTCCAGCTGGATGATGAAGCCCCGCCCACCTCCACCCTCTTCCTCATACCAACACCACCATGACCCGTCAACACCAGAACCACGTCGGGCTGAGAACCACACCAGCCAGTTTAAAAAGGTATAAACCCGGAAGCAGGTGGGGGTCTGCAACCTGTGGCCCCGGAGCCACATGTGGGTCTTTAGTTCCCCTCCAGCGGCTTCAACAAAAAATTAAATGGAAACAAACATTTTAATTTTCATTTATCCTTGCAGTAAGTCTACAAACTTTCAAGGCAACAGACTGCAATAGATTTTTGGTTTCATTAGGTTGCAGACCCCTGAACTAACCAAACCATGCCCGTGCTACTGACTTTCATTAAGTCAGTCGGTTCCAAATCTCAGAACCTGAGAGCTCATGTGGACGACAGACAAGAGAAACAGTAGTTTGTCAGTGGATGTAGACGGCTGTGTACATCCTGGTCTCCACGGGACACAAGAACAAGATGGAAACCTCCATGCTGAAAACAGGAAGTTAGCATCAACGGTACCACCTTTTCTTTTGCAGTGATTTATACATTTAAATATCAGGGCTCGCCTCTTCACATGCAAATGTTCCACCAAAAGTTACTCTCCAACACCACTGCTGCATTCTGGGCGTACAACCGCCAAAGACGACTGTGACTGCTTCAGAGACATACAAAGAAGAAGAGTGGTTTCACCCCTACAGCAGAATGATCTTGTGTGGAGTCAGACTTTTCTTCAGTGTTCAGCTCTGCAGTTTGTTCAGGTCACAGAGACTCAGGGCTGAGGAAAATAATGATTCTCAAGGATTCATAAAGAAACTACATTGTTTACTGCTTCCTATGTGCACATGTTCCCTGATTTGTGGACATGCTCACCTCTACCAGCACTGAATTCCTGGCATCGGGAAATGTGAACAGTATCCTAAAAACACCAACACTTTCACAATGACACACTACACAGGATTAAACTTTAATGCTGCACAAATGTCATGTTGGACAAGACGGAGTCAGATGAAGGGGAGACTCTGTACAGACCTAAAGTCTTAAAATGAGTGTTTCATGCTCACGCTCAGTTTGGTTCCTCCAACCTGATCAGAGAGCAGCGCAACCATCACACTGCAGTTGTGTGTTCGCTCTGTTTTCTCTCTGGTTTGGTCGCCTCTGACCCTTAAAGGAAATAATTGATCTGCAGATTGTGTAGCTTCAGTCTTGTCACAGACACGAAAAGTCTCCCTCAGCTTCATGTTGACGTGATGTCACACCGATGATCTGCAGAACAGATGATGAACTCTTTCACTCTGAACCTGCTGAGTCAGAGAACCTCAGATTCTTACCTGCTCTGATACACCTGGGGGATACGGAACCTGCCTTTAATATACCTGGCACGTGTGTGTGTGTGTGTGTGTGTGTGTGTGTGTGTGTGTGTGTGTGTGTGAACAGTAGCAGTATTGTGTGAGTGTGTGCAGGCTGTAATCTGAGCTCTGCACTCACATTTTTCTCCTCTCTGCTTGTTGGTTGGTTCACTCAGAGGAGTTCTGCGGCTCGTTTTTACAGACTGTCAGTGAACTAACCCAACATCTAAACTTTGTTCATGTAAAAACCTGCAGACAGGAGTTGGTACTCCTGCTGGTTCTCCAAACTGGGGGCGTGTCGACCGTGTAGGTTAGTGTTTTCTGGGGACCTGCTTTTTTTTGGAGTTAAACATAAGTGACCAATGTACTGACATTTCTGCATCACCTGGTATCATCTTGATGTATGCATATACACGATACTTGATAATTGAGAAATAACTGCATTTAAGCTGAGTTAACAGGCCACTACATTGTTTTATTTTCTCTCACCAAGAAAACAAACCTGGCATGTCTCAAAATTTAAAGGTAATTTACTGAAATAGATTCAAAAAATCGTATTTCAGTGAGCTGGTTTTCTGTTATTTGGGTGCTTGAAATTTAAATACTTGGTGGGAGTTTAAAATTGAAATATTAAAGTTTTTTTTTAAAGAAGAAAAGTAAATTATCTCAACAAATCATCATTAGTTGGAAAACTTTTAAAACTGGAGAGTTTGAGTTGGGCTCAAAAGTCTATTTATGTAAGTTGCCTTGAAATTTAGAATTTTTTCACACTGCAACATTTTAACCTACTTCATAAATGAGGCCAAATTAGTGCTTTTAGGTGGGATAATGAGCTCTTCTTTTTCATCCCATCAGTCAAATGATACACACATTTTAAATTATTTACAAAAGCTGTACTGCAGATATAAATCTTAGATTTTGCAGAATTTCTTCCACAGTCTTCTATTAATTTGGTGACCCAAAGAAAATATCTTGTGACCCACCTGAGGGTCTTGAGCCAGTGTTTGGGAATGACAGGTGTAGGAGGAAAAAGTCAGGAACTTTTCAGAGTGCAGAACTGAGGAAAAACAACTCCAAAGTTTTCTTGTTGTCAAGCCAAAATGTTTGCAGGCAGATAATTGGATATGATGCAGTTTTATATCTTTATATCAGGTTATTGTTTCTACATATTGATCCTGACCTCTGATTTGACCTTTGACCTTGTATAAAAAGCAATATTCTGCATCAGAAAGTGGTGAAAAATGAATCCTGTCACAATCTTGTCAGTTGAAAAATAGCATAGTTCCAAACATGTTCGGTCCTATCTCTCCTGTAACAATTATTTTCTTTACTGATTAATCTGTTGATCATTTTCTCCATTAATCATTTAATAGACTGACAAGCTGACCGACTCATTTAAAACATGCATGCATCAAAGTTTCCTCCATGATGATATCCTCAGATGTCTTTTTAATTTTGAACCAAAACCCAGAGATTTTGGTCTGCTGTGATTAAGTAGAGCTCTGCCTCTCTCACGACACAATATTCAGCTAAGTCAAGGATTGTCCTCGTTCCCCTGCAGGCACATCTGGGTCAAATATGCTCCCTATTTCTGTCTTTTCTTTCTTTCTAAGATTTTCTTTCTTTATGTCTTCATGATAAATTCTTCATCTGCTTAAACACAGATGTTTGTACTTAAACTGTTGATGGGATTCTTTGTAAATATGAAAGCAGAAACCGCAGCACAACAGAACAAATTCAGTACTTTTTCATAATGTATATGATGTTTCTGGTGAGCTCCTGGTGCTTTTGCAAACTTGGTATAAAACTAAAAGTTGGATTTGACGTTCAGCTTCTCCAGTTTAATAATAATCACAAAGAATTATGTAGGTTTAACTCTGGTACATTCAGTCTAAGTTCCTTCCTCTTTCTTGCTGAAATGGAGCAGAACAAATATAAGTCTGTTCATGAAAGCACTTCATTGTTGTTAAGTGTGGTGTTGTGAGTTTCTAACGTCTTTGCGTTTTCTGTTTACAAAATGAGAATAAAACCAGATTTAGCAGGAAATGGGCCTTTTCAAATCCAACTGGGCTAAATCGTATTGTGCCAAATTTAATTTACATCATCACTTTGAGCCTGACGAGCCACGCCTGAGATGGAGTGGGGCCAAAGCGAGCCCAACCCGCCTCTAAGCGGCTGTGGTGACATCTCACCAGCCACGGCCAACCCGTGAAAAGCCTCCTTTAGTCTCTTTATGTTCAGCTCTCAGTCTTTTGTAGCGTATAATTGAATCTTTGTGCTTTGTGACAATGTTTGTACTTTCAGGTATCTGCTTTATTTTACTGTTTCATATTCACTTTCAGCTGTCAGAGTCGTGTCAAGTTACTGATGAATGAAAACATTTCCTGTTTGTGTTGCTTCATAATAAAAGTGTTTAAATAACAAAACAACAAGCAACTTTTATTGTGAAGAATTTAAGGAAACACCATGTTTATCCCAGGGACAGTTTATCCATCGTTTTTCAGCCACTTGACTTGAGCCTCCTCGAGCTCATCCTCAGTTAAAAGACACACCTTCAAGCATGTCACCCTGTTGTCATGGAAATACAAACCCCTGCCGTGCTGGTCTGACGTGACAAACAGAGTCGAGCCAGACCAGCTCTGTGTTTGGAAAAGGGACATTTGTACAGAGTTCATGTTTTAACAGGTTTGCAGTAAGGTAGCACTCAGATCTACATCGTGCTGAATGAAGTGTAACTAATGGATGCAGCATCAATAGAGACCAAACTGCACAGGATTGAAACTAGAGTAAAAACATGACTGTTTAAAGATATAATATGCACTTATTACTTGTGACCCACTGCCCTCTGCCTGTTATTCCTTATTTTCTTATTATTTTGCTGCTCGGGACCCTTTACCAGCACCAAAAGTCAGCATTTGACATCCTGGGAATGAGATTCAACAATCATCTGCCTTTCTAGTGTGTTTATTATGACAGCTCAGACAAACCCGACTCATTCTACTTTCACTAAACTGCTACAGAACAAAAGCCTGAGTTTTATGAAACTTTGGTTCATGTAAAAAAGATGAAGAACTGAAAAAAATTCTGTCATAAAACTCAGAAGCCGACCTGTTAAACCCTGAACGTGCGAAGAAGCTCCATGTTTGGAGAAGTCATTCCTCTCTGGTTGTTTGACAGCTGAGTGTATTTCTGTCAGTGTGAAGCGACTTTAAAAATGTCCGGTGTGATAAATGATTATCGGCTGCAGAGCGAGGAGTGTTCTGTCTGTGCTGTCTGACAGGAAGTCCTCCAGCAGCTGATAGCTGGTTAGTAACAGTTTTATGGCCATTCAGACGTGCTAATCATTGACTGGTCCTGACAGGCCTGAACATTAAACCTCTTATCACCGACACTCTGAGGCTGAACGCAGTTATGCAACAGTGAGGCTGAAAAAAAAAAATACTCTTCAGTGCGTCTCCAGGCTGTCCTCACTGTGAGCTGTTAGAAGACAAGAGTCTGTCAGGACTTCAGATTAATTTAAGGGTCAGAACAAAGCAGGCAGAGGCCAAATTCAATGTTCTCATATTGTTTATTTCATGTTGTGTGAGGTTCTGCGGCACGCTGTCACATATTGACAAATGAAAACTTGGCTTCATTTGATTAAAACAATGGGAAAAAATGAAATGTTGACAAACTGAGAATGATCTGAGCAGCAGAAGATTTGACAAGTTGATAAAATATGTTTCTGACACAGTAGCCGTGTTTCCACTGGGGTGTTTTATGTGTAGTTTGATGAAAAAAAAAAGTTTTTAAAATTGCTTGAGATGTTTTTTGCATTTTTGAAAGAGTTAATGCTCTTAATGGATGGAGATGGAAACACTTTATAAGAATAAGATCTAATGTAGTGAACATTTAAATCACATTCTGATCAGCTGTTTCCACTCTGACAGAAGAAGAAGAAGAAAAAGAAGAATCTGTTTAGTTCACAAAAACACCTAAAAAAAACCTCTCTACATTTTTCTCTGGTTTTGTTTCCAGTTGGCAACTCTTTTCTTCTGCTGCTGTTTATTAAAGTGATAGTTCATCCAAACATTAAAATTCAGTCCTTACCTCCTCACCCTCATGCTGACTGGAGGTCAGGTTTAGTTTTACAGTCCATTAACCTCTGCTGGAGTTTCACAGGAAAACAGAATCTCTCAAACAATGGAAGTGAATGGTTGAAAGCAGTTTGAAAATGTTGCTGCTGCTTCTGTTGTGTGAAGAAATGAAAACATGTTTCAGCTTCTCAGGAGGTCAGATGGTTAAGATGAGATAATCGATGGAACAAAGAGTCTTTTACAATGAAAAGTGAGCAGGACTCAATGAAAACTAACGAGCTGACGGTGGGGACGTAAAGATTCAGTCACACAACATGACTGTCAAAGAGGTCAGACGACTGCGCTGTTCACACGACTCTGTTTGAGTAACATCACTTGATCAAGCCTTTTCTAACATTCCACACTACAAAATAAGTAATAAAAGTATGTATGATTCGTGCTGATATCGTATTGGATCAATATCGGTATCCGCCAGTACTCAAGGCTGCAATATCGGTATGGTATCGGAAATGAAAAAGTTGTATCACGACATCCCTAATTTGCACGTTGAGAGGCGAGCTCTGGTATTGAAATGACTACATCATTGGTGTTAGCTTGTTTACGTTCACACCATTAGCATCCCAGGAACCAATTTGCTGTTTTCAGTGTGTAGGTTGCAACTCAGAGATTTTTTGTTCTTTTCCTGGCGACTTTGAAAATGTACTTGGAGCAAGTGACCAAATGGCAGGACTTACACCCCTTTGACCAGGAGGAATCCCCGACCTCTCCAAAAAACCATGCGCTAAAAGCTAGATTAGATTATTAATACTGGAGCATCAGTGTGCGGCATGTTACTGTTGTAGCTGCTGAAGGTTAAATGAGTTTGAACAGTTCAAAACTTTCTAAACAAAAACCTGATTCCAAAAAAGTCGGTAGTTTTTTATGTATTTATGTTGGTAAAATATAAATAAAAACAGAAAGAATTTGCAAGTCCTGTTTGACGTCTATTCAGTTGAGTGACTGTATATTTACAAAAAACACGTTTATCCGTTTGAACATTAGATATCTTGTTTTTATGCTGTATTCTTTAAAATACAAGTTAGAAGGTTTTTGCAAATCATTGCATTCTGTTTTTATTTATGTTTCACCAACTTTTTTGTGTTGAATACTAATTTATAACTATTGCTCATTTTTTCTCTACTTGAGCATCTCTGACTGCTGCTCTGGTGTTCTTGCCTCTCTCCTTCTCCTCCTGCCTTCATTAGCTGCAGCTCATTGCCTGTCTCTCCGTCTCCAACACGACCAGACACTAAACTTGCTTGATATCTTTGGCGCGTCTGTGAGGCACGGCGAGCTCTTCGATCAGCTCTTTGAACAGTTCACACACGACGATCGGGTGCTGATTTGACTCGGTGTTCAGCTGGTCAGGTAGAGAGGATGAACACACACTTCCTGACAGTTTACAGGAAGCTGCAGCAGCACGTGGACGTGAACCTGAACTGTGAGGAAGTCCAGACTTTAATACTGTGACCTCTGACCTTTGACCTGCTGCAGGAACCAAACCAGCAACATAAAAGACTTAGATGATCCTTCACATTGTTCTGTTTATCTTCCTCTGGGCTCTCACTGAGTGTATGTGTGTGTGTCTTCCTCTGTCGGCACAGAGGTGGACGAACAAGGCAACATCTGGAGGCCTCACATCCTCTGCCATGCGCCCCTCAGAAAGCTTTTATTTTGAAAGTGTAATCCTGGAGGAGTTCTGTCTTCTGACGCAGCAGCTGAAGCAGGAGGTGACATCACTTCCTGTCCTGTCCTCTGTGTGTGTGTATTATCGGCTTCTGCAGTGTTCTGATGTGATGAGTAACTGAATCATATTTCCTCTCTGATTATTCTGCGTCACGTCTGTTTCTGGTTTGACTCCATCGTGTTTTTCTTCTTCAGATTCACTCTTCAGATGTTTCACACTCTGACAGTAAACACATGTTGATCTGACTCAGTCTGACTTCCAGTTGTTGAGGATATGACTGTCTCTGAGCTTGTAAATATGACCCCAAACTCTCTTTAACATTTCCTGAAGTGTCTGGAAAAACACAGAACTTTAGAAACACAAAAGGCGTTACATGTCAGAAGTATTCTGGTCAGTCTGGCCTTTACATTGTGGATTTTGTCTCCTCAGCTCTACCAGCCTACACTGGATTTTTTTAGCCTGGTCTACAGCTGCACATTGTAGAATCCACAGTTTTAACAGTGAACCTGTTTTGTGCAGCGATCAGCTGAGCTGACAGAGCGCACTGGACGCGCTGCTGTGTGCGCCGCTGCAGCCAGCACGTGTGTGTTTCTGGAAGTCATTAATGTTTACTCCAACTGCTGCTGTGTCACTTGAACCGTTTGTCGTAACCTGTGGTATTTTCTAGAAAGTCGAGGAGAACTATACCTCCGTCACTGTGGAAGCTCTTCTGTTCTAGTGATGTCCCTACTTCAGAGGTCCACTTTAAAATAAAAAGACATCAGTCCAGAAATAAATTAAATGACAGGAGGAGGAGCCACTTCACAGAAAAACACGATGTCATTGTAATTATTACTAGCAAATATTGGTGGAGGTGAAAAAGAAGCCACATACGATCTGTGGACAGGATTAAAATACCTGACGAGAGCAGGTGAGGTTAAAATCTGGAGAGGCTGTTTAAATCAGTATTAGAGGAGCAGGAGCAGTTTGTGGTCACTTTAACAACCGTACACATCTGTATCACCACAGCTGTCCTGCAGACACAAGTCCAGTCTGCTGAGGCAACAGACATCTTTGTTTCAGTCATGTTGCTCTGAATCAGCTGCGACTCCACTTGCTGTGACATCATCTGATGACATCACAGCCCTGACAGTCAGAGAGGATCCTCCCTGAACATTAACTGACCTCAGAGCAGCTCTGCAGTCCCTGGAGAGTAAACTGACTGTGTGAGGGGACAGTTTGTTGGACTCTTTGTCCCTCACTGAGGACTGACAGACTTTTTCCCATCAACACCCTGCTGTCAGTTTGACTTTGTTAGAAAGTTTACTGATGTTCACAGGAAGATAAAGGTCAGTAAAATGAGTCATAAATTGGGTATAAATTGAGAGAAATTTCAAATATGTTTCGTTGTAATCACCACCAACTACATGAAAATGGTTCTTGCTAATTATCACATAATTAACCATGACATTTGTGGCTCATTTCTAAGAAAATTCAAATATATTTCCTGGTAATTACCACCTACTTAAACCATGAAATTATGGGACCTGTTTTTTTCTTTTCACTGTGGTCTTGTATTGTTTTTTTTTACATTGATGTTGTGTGCAAGTTTAAAAATCTATATAATTATAATAATCCTGGTAGAAACCTGAGGATCTGTGAGACTGGTCTCGCTGGTCTCAGTGGTCTCAGTGGTCTCAGTGGTCTCGCTGGTCTCGCTGGTCTTGCTGGTCTCAGTGGTCTCGCTGGTCTCACTGGTCTCGCTGGTCTCAGTGGTCTCGCTGGTCTCACTGGTCTCACTGGTCTCGCTGGTTTCAGTGGTCTCGCTGGTCTCACTGGTCTCGTTGGTTTCAGTGGTCTCGCTGGTCTCACTGGTCTCGCTGGTCTCGCTGGTTTCAGTGGTCTCGCTAGTCTCGCTGGTCTCACTGGTCTCGCTGGTTTCAGTGGTCTCGCTGGTCTCACTGGTCTCGCTGGTTTCAGTGGTCTCACTGGTCTTGCTGGTCTTGCTGGTCTTGCTGGACTTCAGTGTCCTCTCACTGATGTGTTCCTGCAGCTTTTAAACAAACGAAGCAGCTGTCTGAAGATGTTGAATATTGAATATTTACCACAGAGACGAGGATCAGCGATTCTGTGGGAACCTCCGGCTCCGTCCCTCTGTCTCCCTCAGGGCTGCTTTGATGTTCAAATCAAACGAACCCTCCTCCAGAGCGCTGTGATGAACATCTGTTAATGCTAATTATTCTGAATGAAGAGCTTCATTGTGGAGGATCTGACCTTTAAAGTCCCCTGAAAAACAACAATAAAGTCCAGATTTGACAGTTTCAGGAGAAATTCTCTGCTGCTGTCAGCAGGGGAAAAAATTACAGTATTAAAAACCACAGAGGAGAAATGTATATGTATATATGTTTTAATGTGTGTCAGTAAATCACAAACCCAAACTGTTATTAATGACCATTTATTCTCTTCTCTGTCATCAACCGATTTAAATAAAGTCTCTTCTCTTGAGAAGTCTGACAAATTTTTATCCTTCTGTGTCAATAAAGTTTGTAGCATTAGAACCTAAATTAGATGATTTCCAGTTATCCAGTTATATGAGCTGTTTTTTTTGTTTATCCCAGTCTTAGGATGATTAATAGTTTTAATAGATGATTAGAATTAATAGATGATCAATAGACTGGTTTAGACTGGTTCTATCTATCAATTAATCGTTATTGAGTTATTTTTCAAGAAAAAAAAGGCCAAATTCTCTGATTTCAGCTTCTTAAATGTGAATATTTTCTGGCTGAATATCTTTGAGTTGTGGACAAAACAAGACATTTGATAACTTTAGGAAACATTTATCGACATTTTACACCCTTTTCTGACAAACTACAGACAAAAATAATCAACAGATTAATCAAAGATGAAAATAATTGTTAGTTGCAGCCCTAGTTCAGAGACAGAAAATCATTTTAAACAGTCAGAATAACTGAAAACTTTTCATATACAGTATAAAATACTACACTCTAAAACGTAGTGTACTGTAAATATTTGGGTTGTGTATATATACAGTATATTCTCATGAAATCAAAATTATGACTTTTCTCAGACAAAATTATCAGCAGCATTCTGAACATTTTATTTTACTTTTCCGATCAAAAGTTTATTCGTCAGTGGGAAACATTTCTTTTTGGCATCTGGACCCTGAAAATGAAGCAACATGTCGTGAGTCATCATCACAGGTTTCATGTCTTAAACCAAAGAGGATTTAGATTTTATTACTTTCATACAAAAAAACAATCACAGAGGCTGTTGTGTTGCACAAACATGCATTTTTCTTCTTTCCTGTTCATGATCTCATGCTTATGAGATTCATCTTGTAATCCTTTAAACATTAAAACTTGATATCAGCTGCTGCAGAGACAAGAGCAGCTCTGCCTGCAGCTGCACAGCAGCACCACAGGATGTCTTTCAAACCGCTGCTGCTCCGGTTGATCTATGAAAAGAAAACCTTCAAACAAAAGTAAATAAATGTTTAAAGAATCAGAACAAATCTTTAATGTCCTCTGTCTCCTCCTCGTCTCCTTCAGTCCTGGAGATCCTGCAGCTGGTGAAGAAGCGGGACCTCCTCCTGGCCGACACCCACATTCTGGAGCTGGAGCAGGAGTGTAACGAGTCCGCCGCCGCCGACCGTGGCGCGGCACCGCAGCCGGAGGACATCACCAGCCCGAGCGTCAAAGACGGCGGGCGGAGGAAGGCGAAGGATGTGGAGCTGCTGTATGAGGAGCTGCAGAAGGAGCTGTGGGCCGTCGTCAGAGAGTCCCTGAGGTCCCCGACGGCCGGCCCCAACCTGGGCCTCGTGGTGCAGGTGAGTGCTGAACGCTGTTACTGTGGTAACAGTAACATCATAGTGACAGCAGGGATGGGGAGAGTACAGGAGTATTTGTGTGTGTGTGTGCGCAGGTGCTGCAGCAGGAGGAGCAGGCTGATAAAGACTGGGCCCGCAATGAGCCAGCGGCCCCTGGGGGCCCGAGGCCTCGCCGTCTGAAGCAGAGGTGGAGGGAGGCGGTGGAGGAGGCGGCGGACGGTTCGCTGCCTCAGAGGGCGGAGTTCACCGCTGGGGAGCTGGACGGGTACCTGGACCGACTCCGAGCCCGTGTGGTCGAGGACCTGGGGGCCGCCAAGAGGAACGTGGTGTCCATCTACCCCGAAGAGTACCAACCGTTCCAGGTGAGAACACACAGAACACACACATGGACACTGATGGTGAGGATCACCAAAGATCATCACCTCATGTGTGTCTGTACACTCTTAGAAATAAAGGTGCTAACTAGAACCATAAAGCGTTCCTCAGCTTGTCCTAAAAGGAGAACCCTATTTGGGTGGTGGTAGAACCTTTTATAAAGGTTTCACTTGGAACCCTTTCAAAGAGTTCTATCTAG